>NC_064821.1:188827017-189457517 GCF_024166365.1 Elephas maximus indicus
GCACAACATGGTGGCATCAAGAGAGTGAAGCACAGTGAGTGTTGTTTTGTGTTCAAATATGACTGACAACCGGCAGACAAACAATTTCATGGAAGAGACCGTGTCCTGAAAAATGGAATGTGGTGAGTTATAATTTCCAAAGAGGAGACCACCTATGCCAAGGGCCCATGATTTCCCAGATATCTAGTCTTTCCACTATGTTAGCCTTCCCAAAAACATGCATCCACCTGTAGCAATCAGAAGTATAAGTAGCAGGATTAGATTTACTCCTACATAAACATCTCCTCCCCTCTCCTTGATGTAAATCTTATGGAAATTCTTTTTGTTTCCATCAATCAAGTTGATCCAAGATAAAAATAATTGGGCTCTCTGAGGACAGGAGAAACTTAAAGAAGACCCAAGTCTCTTCTTTCCTAGTCAGGCATGCCCAGGGCTTCACATGACACAATTTCTAACCCCTTTCCTGCCTTTTCTTCCTCCTTGCACCTATATGCTGAGTGGTCTGGTAGGGCAGATGTGAGAACCATTGTTAAAGTGTGTCTGACCACCAGATTTCCATGGATAGACTCAGAGAGAACTGGTTTTTGTCCAGCCTGATACCATATAGACTCCTGTGGTTGTAGTGTTAGTTGTGGTTATGGTTGAGGGAATGGAAGGTTTTTAGTCATTGAGAGTGAAGAGGGTATTGAATGCATATGAGCCTTTTCTCTCAGGGTACTTAAGTTAGTCATCTAGGCTTCTGATGTTTAACTGAAAATGAGCACATATGAGAAGCTTCTTTCATCAGTCCTTCTGGTGTTGTTGCTGTTGTTGTTCTCTTAGTCCCAGGAAATATTCCTAATAGCAACAGCAAGACAAACGGCCCCCTCTCTCTCCTCTTTCATACCTAAGCCCTGACCCTGCCCCCTCAAGTGAACAGAACTGGCACTTTCCAATAAAGGAAAGTAACATATTTGCTATCTTCCTCCTTACAATCTTCAGCTCATGGGCCTGAAGACCCGCAGAATAGATATGTCATTTCAGTCATCACTCATCCCCATGGTAGCCCACAATACCAATGTTTATAAAAACAAAGATGGATTCTGGATCTGATAAATAGCAGTCCTCCTCAAAATCCCCCTGGGCACTGAGCACCATCAGCACAAAGACATGAAATATTTTGATGTGCTCAGCGCTGTAAGTTCAGTGTGCTGGACCCTGGCCTGAAAGGGACAAAATTCAGGGGAGGAAGCTAGACAGGTAGGCATCAATCAGACCATAAAGGACCTTACATGTCATGCTAAGATATTTGGCCTTTATTTTGTAGGAGACACAAAGCCAGAGAAAGATTTTAATCAGGGAGAGTGAAATCTGTGATTATGAGAGCTTACTTTAATCATAGTGTGTACAAACGAGAAGGTGGGGCTGGAGGCAGAAGGAGTTTATTGGGCTAACATCAAAATCCAGCTGAGAACTGACAAAGATCAACAAAGGCAGAATAAGTAGGAATGGGAAGAATAGATCAGAGTCCAGGACCATGGAATATCTAGTAAAATTGGACACTGACACAATCTATTTTGACTCTACCACCACTACTACACAGGTCTCAGAACGTATAGGAGATATTCACTGCCGTCAATTTCATTCCAACTCATATGGGCACCATAGGACAGAGTAGATCTACGCTTGAGGTTAGATTCTCACTCATAGCAGCACCATAGGACATATTAGAACTGTCCTTGAGTTTTCCAAGTCTGCAATCTTTATGGCTGCAGACTGCCCTTTCTCCTACAGAGGGGCTGGTGGGTTAGAACTACCCACCTTTTGATTAGCAGCCCAGCACCTAATCACTTCACCACCAGGCCTGCTTATATGAGATATATGGAACCTTAATGACTGTGGCATGCCATATTACAGCCAGTGCTGTGAAAGAAAAACAAGTGAGCATCTCTTATGGAAAGAGAAAAGAGAAACCCTGAACTATGTAGGATAAATCTGAAAATTACAGGAAGTTATTTGGATATTCAAACCATGTGATTTGGTTTTACAACTGTTAACAATGAGAGATTGAGAGTGGACTTTGGCAGCTACTGTGCTACTAAAAGTACAATTTATTACCCTTAGACGACAGAAATTGAAAATACAAGATCTGAATCATGCCGCCTACTCAACACATCATTTTTGGGGTTTACTATTCGTCAGGCACTTGTTCAGATACTGGACTTGGCAATGGAGGAAAAGAAAAGAAAGATTCCTGTCCTCAGGGATCATATGTTCTCATGGCAGATATATGCCAAAATAATATAAAGTGACAAATAAATAAAATAATTTACAAATTATAGTAATGTTTTTCCTATTTTACCTATTGCATTGTCATGAGGACCAAGAACTCTTTATTCCCTCTACCATAATATTATTAAAAAAATATTTTAGAAGATTCAACAAAAATTACATCCTAACCAATTGTTGTTTGCTGAGGATGATATATAGATTTTAAAATGATATTGGCCTAATGTTTCCCAGGACGTATTAAACACAATACTCCAAGTTGACCACAAATGCTTCCATGATCCTATGAGTAAAGGAAAAGCTATATTCCAAATCACCATCTTGTATCTCTGAGCAATGACTTGGGAAAGGAGGAATCTGCTTTACACTTCAACAAATAATATTACTAGGACACATTATCTGACATAACAATTAACATCCACCCAAAAGAGTTGACTTCTCCCACCTACTGGGAAACCAGAGTGTTAGCCTGTTAAATGGTCACCATGAGTACTGTTGGAAATGTTCAGGTTCACAGGAGGACCCCTTAGTTGAAAGGACTCAATGCAGTGTCTGGGCTGTATTGCTGTTGTTGTTGTTAGGTGCCATTGAATTGGTTCCGACTCAAAGTGACCCATGCACAACAGAACGAAACACTGCCCGGTCCTGCGCCATCCTTACAATTGTTTTTATGCTTAAGCTCACTGTTAAAGCCACTGTGTCAATACACCTCGTTGAGGGTCTTCCTCTTTTCCACTGACCCAGTACTCTGCCAAGCCTGACGTGCTTCTCCAGGGACTGATCCCTCCTGACAACATGTCCAAAGTATGTAAGACGCAGTCTCGCCATCCTTGCCTCTAAGGAGCATTCTGGTTGCACTTCTTCCAAGACAGATTTGTTCCTTCTTTTGGCAGTCCATGGTATATTCAATATTCTTCTCCAGCACCACAATTCAAATTCGTCAACTCTTCTTCGGTCTTCCTCATTCATTGTCCAGCTTTCACATGCATATGATGTGATTGAAAATACCATGGCTTGGGTGAGGCGCACCTTAGTCTTCAGGATGACATCTTTGCTCTTCAACACTTTCAAGAGCTCCTTTGCAGCAGATTTGCCCAAACCAATCTGTCTTCTGATTTCTTGACTGCTGCAAGTAAAATGAAATCCCTGACAACTTCAATCCTTTCTCTGTTTATCATGATGTTGCTCATTGGTCCAGTTGTGTGGATTTTTGTTTTCTTTATGTTGAGGTGCGATCCATATTGGAGGCTGTGGTCTTTGATCTTCATTAATAAGTGCTTCAAGTCCTCTTCACCTTCAGCAAGCAAAGTCGTGTCATCTGCATAACACAGGTTGTTAATGAGTCTTCCTCCAAACCTGATGCCCCGTTCTTCTTCATATAGTCCAGCTTCTCGGATTATTTGTTCAGCATACAGATTAAATAGGTATGGTGAAAGAATGCAACTCTGACCCACACCTTTCCTGAGTTTAAACTAATCAGTATGCCCTTTTTCTGTCCGAACAACTGCCTCTTCATCTACGCAAAGGTTCCTCATGGGTACAATTAAGTGCTCTGGAATTCCCATTCTTCACAAAGTTCTCCATAATTTGTTATGATCCACAAAGAGAAATGCCTTTGAATAGTCAATAAAACACAGGTCAACATCCTTCTGGTATTCTCTGCTTTCAGCCAGGATCCACCTGACATCAGCAATGATATCCCTGTTTCCACGTCCTCTTCTGAAACCAGCCTGAATTTCTGGCAGTTCCCTGTCGATATCCTGCTGCAGCCTCGTCTGAATGATCTTCAGCAAAATTTTGCTTGCGTGTGCTGTTAATGATATTGTTCTATAATTTCCACATTTGGTTGGATCACCTTTCTTGGGAATCGGCATAAATATGGAACTCTTCCAGTCAGTTAGCCAGGAAGCTGACTTCCATATTTCTTGGCGTAGATGAGCGAGCACCTCTAGCACTGCATCTGTTTGCTGAAACATCTCAATTGATATTCCATCAATTCCTGGAGCCTTCTTTTCTGCCAGTGCCTTCAGAGCAGCTTGGACTTCTTCCTTCAGTACCATCGGTTTCCGATCATATGCCACCTCTTGAAATGGTTGAATATCTACTAATTCTTTTTGGTAAACTGACTGTGTATTCCTTCCATCTTCTTTTGATGCTCCCTGCGTCGTTTAATATTTTCCCCATGGAATCCTTCACTATTGCAACTCGAGGCTTGATTTTTTTCTTCAGTTCTTTTAGCTTGAGAAACACTGAGCGTGTTCTTCCCTTTTGGTTTTCCATCTCCAGCTCTTTGCACATGTCATTATAATACTTTATTTTGTCTTCTCGAGAGGCCCTTTGAAATCTTCTGTTCAGTCCTTTTACTTCATCAATTCTTCCTTTTCCTTTAGCTGACCGATGCTCAAGAACAAGTTTCAGAGTCTCCTCTGATATCCTTCTTGGTCTTTTCTTTCTTTCCTGTCTTTTCAGTCACTTCTTGCTTTCTTCATGGATCATGTCCTTCATGTCATTCTACAACTCGTCTGGTCTTTGGTCACTATAGTGTTCAATGTGTCAAATCTGTTCCTGAGCTGGTGTCTGAATTCAGGTGGGATATATTCAAGGTCATATTTTGGCTGTCATGGACTTGCTCTGATTTTCTTCAGTTTCAGCGTGAACTTCCATAGGAGCAATTGATGGTCTGTTTTACAGTCGGCCCCTGGCCTTGTTGTGACTGATGATATTGAGCTTTTCCATCATCTCTTTCCACAGATGTAGTCAATTTGTTTTCTGTGTATTCCATCTGGCGAGGCCCATGTGTATAGTCACCGTTTATGTTGGTGAAGAAGGTATTTGCAATGAAGAAGTCGTTGGTCTTGCAAAATTCTATCATTCGATCTCCAGCATTGTTTCTATCACCAAGGCCATATTTTCCAACTACTGGACCTTCTTCTTTTCCAACTTTCGCATCCCAATCGCTAGCAATTATCAATGTATCTTGATTGCATGTTCCATCGATTTCAGACTGCAGCAGTGGATAAAATCTTCTATTTCTTCATCTTTGGCCCTAGTGGTTTGGTGCATAAATTTGAATAATAGTCATATTAACTTTTCTTCCTTGTAGGCATATGCATATTATCCTATCACTGACAGCATTGTACTTCAGGATAAGTCTTGAAATGTTCTTTTTGATGATGAATGCAACACTGATCATCTTCAAGTCGTCATTACCAGCATAGTAAACGATATGATTGCCCGATTCGAAATGGCCAATACTAGTCCATTTCAACTCACTAATGCCTAGGATATTGATGTTTATGCATTCTGTTTCATTTTTGATGATTTCCAAATTTCCTAGTTTCATACTTCTTACATTCCAGCTTCCGATCATTAATGGATGTATGCAGCCACATCAGCAAATGAAGGTCCCGAAAGCTTTAATCCATCCATGTCATTAAGGTCAACTCTACTTTGAGGAGGCAGCACTTCCCTAGTCATCATTTGAGTGCCTGCCAACCTGGGGAGCTCATCTTCCAGTGCTATATCAATGTTCTGCTACTATTCATAAGGTTTTCACTGGCTAATGCTTTTCAGAAGTAGACTGCCTGGTCCTTCTTCCTAGTCTGTCTTAGTCTGGAAGCTCAGCTGAAAACTGTCCTCCATGGGTGACCCTGCTGGTACCTGAATACCGATGGCATAGCTTCCAGCATCACAGCAACACACAAGCCCCCACAGTACGACAAACTGACAAACTGACAGATAATGCTGTAGCATTATCTACTTTGAAAAGGCAATGTGGGAATTGCTGTCTCCAAGCTTCACTGCAGTTGTGCCTTGACAGAGCTGCTCCTTCATGCTATATCACACAAGAGTACATGAGAAATTTAGTACAGCAGAGAGCTTCCTTTCTAGAACAAGAGAGGCATGGGTATCAATCAGGGCAGATTAACCACTAAGCGAGGTACATGTGAGCTTAACTGTGTTTACTTACTAATCTGTGGTGCACAGTTTCACCTGTTTTTCACCACAGAACAGATGAAATTATGCACCACAGAATAATAAGCACAAGTAAGCCTAAGGATACTTTGCTTATTGGGTAATCTGTACCTAGTATGAATCCTATGGCTACTATTTATTAATCATGTGACTCTTAAGGAAGCTATTGAAACTTTCCGAGCCTCACTGTCCTTCCTTATCTATAAAATTGAGTAATAATGCTACCTTCTTCACAATGGGAATTAATTAAGTCAGTGAGTATAAAGTGCTTAGTACACTTGCTATGTTTGAGGCCATTTTTGCAGCTACTGTGTCAGTCCATTGCATTGAGGACCTTCCTCTTTTTCCCTGACCCTCTTGTTGGCCGACAGCCCCAGCAAGGAAAGACCCTCACTGTGCGTCTTGGCAGGTAATCCGAAGAACTGACACACAGCCCTTTCCAGATTCATACATTAAGGGGAAATTACCGACAAGGGCAAGCAGCTGTTCTCCAGTGGCGGACGGCTGGAGTATTTTCTGCAACCACCTGACAATGGACCCAAGCTTATATACCATTCCACCTCAGACCACGGCTCACTGTTTTTCCTCTCATGTCCTTGGGCAGTGAGTGTTCCCAGGGACTTCACATCCGGGTCCAGATGTTTTCCTTCTTGTTGCTAAGGCATTCTTCAGCCTTGGCTGTTGGCCCAGTCATGCCATTCCCAGCCTTTTACCGAAGCCCCAGTCCATCTCGAATTCAATCCCAGGATGCTTTGGGGAAGACCAAAGCTGATTCCATTAAAGGGGGGGTGTATAAGCTGAATAGCATTACCCTACAATCCACCCGTGTATACCCTCCCAATGTCCTTACAATCTTACCGCCCCCTCTTCCGCAATAGCCCTCGGACTTGGGAAGCAGAGGAACATTGCAAAACCAGACCACGTACTTAGTATAACCAGCAACACAGGAGATGACATAGTAATACGAGTCCCAATATCATTCAGAAGCCTATCCGCCAGGCAGACAGGAGGGATTGCAGGCAGCTGGAGACAGGGTTAGTCGCATCATGTTTGATAGAAGGGATGTGTTGCTGCAAGTCCTGCAGAGCCAAAGACACAATTTACAGGCATCAGAGGTATACATGCAACATTCAGTTTTCATTGTGGCACAGGTGCCAAACTGGGTGGTGGTCAGGATGTCAGTGTCCATCCTACTCTGAAAAATGACCTTCTGTATTTGTTGAGTCTCCCCATTCAGAAGGATGATAGCCCACCTGGTGTTGTTAAGCGCAGCTGTGGCAAGTCTGGCTAGTGCCCCTACATGCCACTCCACATGTGGAGTGGTGGCCTGGGGCGAGAACTGGGACAAATGGCAAAACTACCATGATGTGCGGTGGTATCTGTGCTGGGCTGTTAGAGTTTACTAATTGCTGGGAACACTGGGGAGGGTGGTGTAAACATTAGTAGCTAGGTACAGCCACCCCCAGGTGTAGTGCTCCACCCAGGTGTAGGGCAGTTACGGCCCCCCATGCAAGCCAGATATCCAAAGACACTCCTTAGGCAATGGGTATGCCCCTGCCCGTAGGCTTTCCTTTTGCTTCCTTAAGCACCTATTGGCAACAACTAGCGGGATTCTAGCACACTGTTGTCGGGGTTCCAAACCACCATCCTGCGGGGAAAAGAGGTCTTAGTCCTCTTCCGATGCTCCTAGCAAAGGGGAACTTGACCCTTTATAACAACTTGCTTCCACTTGCAGTAGGGTATAAAACACTGCTCATGACTTTCTCCAGCATGCTGTGCCTGTCTTTTGCTCCTCACCACAACTGAGACCAAAATCCCATTGGCAGTCTCTTCTTGCTTTGCCGATGCCACAGGCCCTACCCGTACCTGTCGGGGTAACAGGCTATGTCCAACTGGCACGGCTGACCTTGTATTAACACTCCTAAAGCCTTTTTTTGTTTTACAGTGAACTTTACCTGCTGGAAGGCCTCCTCTTCCTTTGTCTCTCAGTCCCACACTGCTCCTTTTTTCACAGTCTCTGTCTCTTTTCTTATACCCTCACTTTCTAGAAATCTCCCCAAATTTGTTCTTCCTTCCTTTCTTCAGTAACCTATATAGGGGACATAGGGTGTGGGCTACATGGGATATGAAGGGGTGCTAGTACTCCAGGAGCCTGGCAATTGCTTGCAGATGCTTCACAGTTTCTGCGCAGGGGTAGACTTGGGCTTTATCTATCACTGGTTCAGGCATCACTTGCGTCTTACCCAACCAGGTAACACCCAAGTATTTGACCAGCAAACCAGGCCTCTGCGGTTTTCCGTCATTCACTGTCCATCCCCACGACTGAAGGTGCGTGACTACCTCACAAGCTACAGCCTATAAAGAAGCAAATGAGTCAGAGGTCAGCATGACATCATCAATATAGTGGAATATGGCCACCTAGCAGAGGGACTCCACCGCTTTAGACCAGTGGCAAGCATGCGGCAGTGTATGGTGGGACTATGCAGTTACCCTTTTGGGAGCATTGTGAAAGTCTACTGTCTCACCTACCAACTGAAGGCAGACTGGTTCTGGCTGTCTGAGTGTAGAGGGATGCTAAAGAAAGAATTAACCAAGTCGAGCACAAAGTGGTAAGTGCCCAGTGAGTCCCCTTTTGTCCCAACAGCTGTGTGATATTGGGTATAGCTGCAAACAAGGGAGAGTCACCTTATTCAATTCCCAGTAGTCTACTGTCATTTTCCAGGAAAATCCAGCTTGTGCATTGGCCAGAGAGGACTACTCAAGGGGCTCTAGGCAGGTCTCAGAATCCCCACTGGGTGTAGCTCCTGCATGCCCACAATGATTTCTTGGTGACCACCAGGAAGGCGGTAATGCTTAAGGGCCCTGACCTGAGCTGGGGAGTGCAACTGCACAGGGGACCATTTAGGATTACCTTGTACTACAGCTTTTACGGCTCTCACTTGCAGATGGAACTCACCGGAGGTCTACAGCTCCAGCCTCAACAAAAAATCTCCGCCCAGAATGTATTCCTGTATCAGGGCTAGTTAACTTTGTAGGCCTTTGGAGGTAGCCTTCCAATCTGTAGCACTCGTTAGACTTGGCACGCCCTGACAGCCGCAGCCGCGTACCCATCAATAGCTGTTAGTGGGGGTCCAATGTATGATAATTTCAATGTGTGGCCTCAGTTCCCCTGAGACCCAGCAGAGGGATTCCTACACCTGTGGTGCACTTTGGCCACACCCCTAGTCAAAGGGTGAGGGACACTCCCACCCCTCGGTGGGGGAGGCTTGGGCTTCGCCTCATCTCATGGGCTCCGGTCAGAGCCTTTGGGGATCCCAGATCTTTTGTCAGGAACAATTCTACACCAAAGAAACACATTTGATAGAAGAGACAGTTTGATAGAACATACGGCACAAATAAGAAATGCCCTTGTAGGGAACTGCTGCATTTATATCCCAGACTGCTTTTCTGAGATGGATGGTGAGGCTGGGGTTGTCTTGTGCCTTCCTATCAGCCACTTAAACCTATCCTTTGAAGTTTTCAATTCCCCCTATTTCTTGGGATGATAGTGTGTAGAGTTCATTCAAGATCCAGTGGAAGCCTACGTATAAGATAAAAAGCCCCATTATGATTTACCTGCCGAGAACCCCCTGGCCTGTTGGCTCCGGAATCTCTCCCTGCACAGGGTTAGCCTTGGCCAGGGTCTGGTAGATGGGTCAGCTTTCCTGTGCTATCCTGCATTTTCTGATGACAGTGGCAGCCCACCCATGTAGGCCCAGTCCATGAAGGTGTTTTGAATCGCCATGGACGTTCCTCTGTTATATCCAGAAGGTGGTCGATTGCACATCTCTTTACTCTGGACCAGACAGTGCTTCAGCCTCTGCAGTCAGCTCGTTAAGGCCGGTCTGTTCATTGGCTGTTTCCCACTCTCAGCATAGAGGCTTTTCTGATGACTATCCACACAAGGAACAAAAATTCTCAGGAGCAGAACGGATTTTGTTATTTTTTATTTTTTTTTTGTCCAGATGTTTCATTTCTGTAGGGGCTTGTTTTATACCTCAGTCCGACGGTTTTCAGTGGCCAGATTGAATGGCCAGTCAGTTAGCTATTGCCCATGTCACAGTTCTCTTGTGCCCTCTAAAAATGGCCCTAACTGCAGCAATTCCCATCAGGACTTGGAGGCAAAAGTTTACAAAGGTGTGCATTAATATATCAACTTCACCAGGACATACAGTAAGGGTTTGTAGGGGCCCCAAGGGACTTAGCCATAGTCAGGCTGAGGTAAGTGTCTCAATGATAGTGACCTTCAGACCCAAAGCATACCTCACTGGACTTTAATTGTAACACAAGGCCTTTTCTCCTTGCTGCTGACAAAGAAATCAGGCTTAATCCTCTAGTAAGAAATTATCATCCTTAATCATTTCTGAAAGAAGGTCTGGCAAAAGCTGGCAGAGCCCTCACTCATTTGTGGAGCCACATCACCACACCAAGCACAAGCCTGGGTCCAGCCCAGTTTCCTGGTAACCTGGGGGTAGGCCGCCCTCTTTTATTTTCCCCTTACCATTGCAGCTACAGCTAGGTTGCTGTTCAGTTAACTTGGCCGGGGTAGGTATCAGGGAATTCTGAGTTCTCTTCAGGGTCACTCAACACAAGTTATCTTGAAGGGCTTTTTACTCCTTTTTTTTTTTTTTTTTTTTTTCCTTTTTTCCCTGCTGTTTTAACTCTTTCTTTGCCCTGGGTGCTACAGGGTGTTCTCAGGCCAGGGACCTGTTTATCCCCTCCAACTAGCTCCAGTCCCACCCTCTAATGACTGAGCTGGCCAGGCTTCGCTGGTCACCCAGGATTCTCTTACAGAAAATCATATGGGCCAGACCTCCCCACATAGAGGTCGCTGGCCACCTCGGGATTCCCCCCAAAGATGCCTCTTGCTTCCGCAAACGGGACACTAATATTTCAGTGGAGGAGGAATATGCTGCAGGCAAATCCTCCATTTGCAGCTCTGCTTCCAGCTGTCTAATTAGGGCCACAGCGGCAGGCTCTGCATCGGATGCCCCTCTCAATGCTGCCAGTAGAAGCCACCCCACACAAGCTGCCTCAGCAGGGCAATTTGGTTTTTGCTTTGGGGTCTCCCAGTGGCCACGCAACTCCCAGAACCAAAACACAAACAGCCTCCTTTTCTTTCTCCACAAGCAAAGACTCTAGGAACTGCAACGATCCCTTTG
This sequence comes from Elephas maximus indicus, assembly GCF_024166365.1. Taxonomy (NCBI): domain Eukaryota; kingdom Metazoa; phylum Chordata; class Mammalia; order Proboscidea; family Elephantidae; genus Elephas; species Elephas maximus. The sequence goes on from NC_064821.1 coordinate 188,838,462, forward strand.
GCATTTTCAGGGTGTCCCCATACTCATGCACAGGTCGCCAGGCATCAACAGCCTGGACTAGTGGTCCCAGGGTATGCATCCCTGCCCACCCTGGGGTTTTTCCCAACGTAGCCTACTTTTCCCCACACACGTGGAAAGGCATGGTGTGCCCTTCGGATTCCCGCTGACTATATCACTTGTCCGGGGACAGCCCCAGCAAGAAAAGACCCTCGCTATGTGTCCTGGCAGATAATCCAAAGAACTGAGGACATAGCCCTTTCCAGATTCATACCTTCAGGGAAACTTACTGACATAGGCAATCAGCTGCTTTCTCCAGGGGTGGCTGGCTGGAGTATTTTCTGCAACCACCAAGCAAGAGATCCAATCTTATATACCATTCCAGCTGGGACCAAGGCCCATTGTTTTCTTCCACGTCCTTGGGTGGTCAGTGTTCCCAAGGACTTCACGCCAAGGCCCAGATGTTTTCCTTCTTGTTGCTAAGGTATTCTTCAGCCTTGGCTGCTGGCCCAGTCATGCCCCTCCTGACCTTGTACCTTAGCCCAAGTCCATCCCAAATTCATCCCCAGCATGCTTCAGGGAAGAGCAAAGCTGATTCCATTAGGGAAGGTTTGTGTATAGATGAATATCATTACCCTACAGTCACCATCAGTGCTGTTGGAAAAATTCATATTCACAGGAGGACTCCTTAGATCAGAGGACTAGATGCAGTGCCTAGGCTGCATTGTTGTAGCTTTATGTATTTATAAAAGCCAGTCTGGGAATTGCTGCCTCCAAGCTCCACTGCACTTGTGCCTTGACAGAGCTGCCCCTTCATCCTATATCAGGAGTACATGAGAAGCTTAGTACAGCAGAGCAAGAAAAGCAGGGGCATGAATCAGGGTCAGATAAACCATCACGCTAGGTACACACAGGCTACATTGAGTTTACTTACTAATCTTTCGTGCACAACTTCACCTGTTTTTCAACACAAACTTCGTGGTTAAGTGCTACATCTCCTAACATAAAGGTCATCAGTTTGAATGTACCAGGTGCTTCTTGGAAACTCTATGGGACAGATTTACTCTGTGCCGTAGAGTCACTGAGAATTGGAATAGACTCAACACTTTCTATTTGGATATATGGGTGTAAAGAGAATATATTAAAAAAAAAAGCAACAAAGTGATTACATTAAGAGTCAGGATAGTGGTTACCTATAGTGGTGAAGAAAATGCAGGGTCTTTGGAAGAGTTGTTAATATTCTCTTTCTTGATTTTGGGTGTACTTATATGAGTGCCCAATTTAGAAGTATTAACCATGTAAGCTCTAGCTTATCAGCTTTCTGTCAATAATATTAGACTAGAGTTCTTTTCAAGAGTTTACTATTAATGACAATCACTTGGAGTTATTCTATGCACCTTGTATAAAGACTATGCTTCAACATTCTTTTTAGAGCTTGGATCACAACAAGTACAAAATTCCCTATACAGAATTGCTGGCTATAATATGATGAGAGTCAATAGATTTGATTTCCCTTTAAGATAGGAAAACAACTAGATTCACTTTCCATTTGATCACCCCTCAGAATAAGATTTTATTTTTTTAGAGTTTTAACTTATTCTTCAGTTCTTTTCATCTCTTTTGGTAATACCTTTGCACAAACGTATTATTAGTCAAAACGCTATACAAACAAAAAAGTACATATGATAGTAGAATATTATTATAAAAACTTAGGCATGTGACCATCAGTATAATATAGCTGTCAAACCTTGGATGAATACCAAAATTATTTCTATGTCCTACAGACCCAACGTCTCTAACCTCATTTGCTGACACTTTCATCTTCATTGCTGTTTTTTTGCTGCTATATTTCTCTGCCTTGGGCCTTGCTATTTCCTCTTATTGGAACAATCTATCCTAGATATACCCATGGCTCACACTTCTGTTCATTCATGTCTCTGCCCAAAATGTCACCGTGGAAGAACCTTTCTAAACAATCTTCTCTCAAGTACACCTCATGTGTATCACTCTCAGCTCTCCTCCCTGCCCTTCTGCAGTGCTCTCATTTCTCCTGCTTAAGGACAAGGACTCTGTTTGGTCACCAGTACCTGTATCTCCAGCATGTAGAATATTGCCTAGCACATAATAGGCAAACAGAAAACATTTGTGAATCAGTTAATTAATCTCTCCCTGTATATTGAGCTGAAGACATTCTTTTCCCCATTTTACAGAGGAGGAAATGATACCTGAGGTAGTTGAAGTAACTTTTTAGGGTCTCGCAAGCTACAATGTTGTTGAAACGGGTTCAAAACCACTAAAATGGTTTTTTGATATGCCCAATCCAAAAGACATATCTCAAGCAAGACTGAATTGAGTGATGGGAAAGCCTGAATCTACGACTTTAATTCATCTGATGGACATTCATCTGATGTAGTTGAAGGAAGAGTGTAAAAATGCAAAATGAAAACAAAAGCAATGTAAAGGCTCAACCACGAAACATGTGCTTTATTGAAGAAGGAGAAACGGGACAAACTCTTTATAGGATAGAGATCACTGCCTAAATTAGATAACAGATGCCAAAGAGAGATCAGGCAAAGCTTCAGTGCAAGAATGTAGACGTTGAACGTGTTAATCATTTTCCAATAATATGGTATCAACTTTAGGATCTAAGCCTTTTCTCTGTCAGCTCTTGTCTCAGAAGGAAGGTTAGGGAAGATGCAGTCTGTCACCACGGCTGAGGGAGGAGGATGGAGTCCAGAGACTGGGAAGAGCCACTGGATCACATCATTTCATGATTCTGATGAATTCTGGTGTTGTTACTTGATTTTGGGTACACACTTCTGCTGGCAGGGTTGAGGTGGCAGCACAGGAGGGCATTTCTGCTGGCATGGCGGAGGAGGGCAACACACAGGTGGGCATGGCGGAGGAGGACAACACACAGGTGGGCATGGCGGAGGAGGGCAACACACAGGTGGGCATGGCGGAGGAGGGCAACACACAGGTGGGCATGGTGGAGGAGGGCAACACACAGGTGGGCATGGTGGAGGAAGGCAACACACAGGTGGGCAAGGCTCAGGGCACTTAGGTGGGCACACCACAAGAGGTGGCAAGCAGGGCTGCTTGCACTGCTGCTGATAGTAAGACATCTTTTCTGAGTCTCTGGGAATCTGAAAAATAATCGCATGACAGTGTTTACTGTAGTGACACTCTTGCTGGCTAAGCAATTCAGTATCCTTTAAATGAGTTCAGTCAACATTCATCTAGTCCCCCCCAAAATATTAATAACTGTGTAGCTTTTCCCGCTTCCCTTTTAGCATCGATTCCTGCTATGGACTGAATTGTGTTTCCCAAAAATATGTGTTGGAAGTGTCACCCCTATACCCATGGTGAAAACCCTGGTGGCATAGTGGATAAGAGCTACAGCCACTAACCCAAAAGTGGGCAGTTCAAATCCACAGGGACTCCTTTGAAACACCGTGGGGCAATTCTTTTCTGTTGTATATGTCGCTGGAAGTCAGGATCCACTCAACCGCTACTGATTTTACCTATGGTTGTAATCCTATTTAGAAAGAGAGATTTCATTGTCATGTTAATCAAAGCATATCTAAGTGGAGTGGCGCCAAATTTAGTCACTTCTGATTTATAAAAAAGATCAGATTAGGCACGGAGATGCATACACAGGGGAAGACGGAAGTCACATGAGGATCATCTACAAGTCTAGCAACCAAGGAACACCCAGGCCTACAAACAAGGAAGGAATCAACAGGGCCGAGACCCTGACTTGGACTCGTAGCCTCCAGAACTGCGAGAATATAAATTCCTGTTCTTTAAAGTGAACTATCTATGGTATTTCTGTTATGGCAGACCAGGAAACTAAGACACTTCCCATTATCTTTTATTCTTTTTTGGCATTTTTCTCACACTACCATTTCTAAGAACAAAAATATATCCTATATTGAGGTAGCACTACGTAGGGCTGAATTTAAATGTTATCTAGAGAAAGGATACCCAACTTGCTAAACTTCTGAGCAATCCCCCCCCCAAATTGCTAACAACATCATCTGCCATGAAACCCTGAATGAAAGTCTAACCGATCTTGCCATGGGTTATTCGGGAAGAACTGCAAATGTTCAAATGAAGTTCTAAGGGCTAGTACCCGGAGAAGCAAATCTTTGGAAACAAACAGAAATGTGGGACAGGACTTTATTTCTTATTCCTCATTCTTCTTCCTTTAAGACTGTCCCTTTAACTTCATTTCCCATATGAACGTCAACAAAGCTCACCAAAGAGTAGCTAAAATATCACATAATTATACCTGCCCTCCACAAAATTCATCATCTAGGTTTCCACAAAGCCTAAAGCATTATTTTCTAAAACAAAAGTCCTTTCTACCACCAGTTAAAATCCTTATACTGCCCAACTGCCCAAAAATGCCTTGCAAGTATTGCACTTACCACAGTCTCAAAGCTGGTGCCCAACTGAGTGTCAGTAGGATGGCAGCAGGGTTGTGGAGTGTCCTTTTATAAAGGCTAGCCACCCCTTTAGAAGGGGAAGCGGAAAGATGCACTGATTTCTCAACCAAAATGCCATCTGCATGCAATTCCAAAAATGCCTTACCACACTCATGCTGATTATCACAAAACTTCCTCGTCCACCATCCTCCTCACCTGGGCAACTGCCCAGTGATTCACTTGAGACTTTGTTTTAGGAGATACAGACAGCATCATGTGGCAGGTGAGGAATATAGGAGTTCTCCAGCTGAAACCTGGTAGAGTGGTTGTCTTCCCACAAATCCCCAAACCCCAGGTTCCTTGTATATAAAATTTGCCTCCCTGTTCACCCTCCTGCCCAGCATCCCGTTTTGTACATGGGATGCAAAAACTATGCTTTACCAAGATTTATCTGAACACATTTACTCCTCACCAAAAGTTTTTATTTTTAATACAATTCACCCTTTTCGACAGCCTTTAGTTAATAGGATTCTTTTCTTGATCACTTATAGCCTTTAACAAGAGCAGTATCATCTTTCAGATATCTAGGCCATTAGAGTCACATGCTGGGGCTTTCCCTATGACTCCATGTAGTGCAGATTTACATACTGACCTGTATCTGTGGTCCTTATGACCATTAGCCACAGTGGTATATCAAAGTCTTTTTCTCCCATTTTCTTAAAACAACAGTTCAATATCTGAGCTGCATCCACTTAGAAGCTTTTGCATTCATACTTCCAAAATACTTGGTGCTTTTTTGCCCTACCTATTCAGTTGTCTTCCTCCCTGGTATTCAATGTTTAAGTAGTATTTAGTGTTATATGTCACTAATTTGTTAAGCTCCCTAGAGCCTATTTTCATCAGCTCTAAATTAGAAACAGTAATAATATCATCTCAAAAGGTTGGTATAAAAAACTAAACGAGAATACGTACCTAAATACCTAGCATAATACACATTACAGACTGACTTCTAAAGGATTATTGGCAAGGTATAAAAATAATTATCCATAATAATTAACCAGCAGTCACACAAATGTTCAGATACATGTTCAGATAAACTGTGAGGCATTGGCAGGTTCTAAAGCAGTTTAGAAGGCACAAACTCAAAAACATCCTCAATGTCTACACATTCTATCCAGTAAGAAAACTCTTCCCAAACTTCTTGTAGGGGCATTCATTGCCTATGCCTTTCTCTGAAAGACCTTCAATACAACAATTAAAGTGATTCTCAACTGGAGTATGTTAGTGGACTAGAAAAATAAAATATTTTCTTTTGACTGTATATGAGAGGAATTCCTTAAGAACAAGTGTAACTTAGCCTGGCAAATTGAAGATGAAACCACAGAGCTCTATTCTCTCTCATGATATCCAGGAAAGACAGCATGGGGCAGCTGTTTCTCCATAGCACTACAAGACACAGAACTAATTTCAGCAGGCTACTAATCTTGTTTGCAATTAGGAAAGTGACTGTTTTCAGAGGTGCCAGAAGGAACAGGGATGTCATTGGAACATGTGAGGGACTCATACAACATGCTATTTCGTATAGAAATTCTAGGAATTAGAAGTGGCTCTGGATTTTTTCTGGATACAGGAAGTAATTCAGAAATATAAGACATAAAAACAGATTTTTCAGCTTTAGACTTGCTTGCCTTGCCTCCTATGGGGTTCCTAATTCAGGCATTTATATTGGTTCCCAAAGTCATCTGACAAGGCATTGGGTTTATAAATAAAGTATGGGTGGGGGTTGATTTTCTTAGAAAAGAATTAGTAATGAACATTTACAACCCTAGAGACAAAAATGATTATCTCTGGTTATACAAAGCAAAGAATCAAAGGGAAGATTGTTCATTCCTATCAAAAATGTGAGCACCTGAAAAGTTTGTAGAAATTAAATCTTTGCAAATCATGTACTAGTTACACGGAGGTTGCTGGTGGCGCTTCAATAAAATTGATATTCTTTCTTTCCAGTCAAGTCCATTCCAATTTATGGTGACCCATGTGCGCACAGTAAAGCTCTTCCTTTAAGAGGTAGTTTGCTAGGCCTGTCTTCCAAGATGCTTCTCCCTGGGCTCGAATCACCAACCTTTCAGGTCAGTAGTGCCACACAAACTTTTTGCACCACCCACGGACTTCATGACACCCAACAAAATTAATAATAAAAAAATTAGTAATAAGTACTTAATATTATCTAGTAGTGGAATGACTTCAAATTTCTTCATTTTTCACAAAATAAATTACTTACAAATTTTTTCTACTTAATAACTATCTTTAAATTTAGAATGGTCTACAACACTACCCTCTTTATTTTTCTGATATTTGGTTGTTGGTAAGACCAGACCAGTTTTCTCCTAAATATCCCACCTTCTGGATTTGTTTCATTGGTTAATTTGGTGTTACTTAACTTGTTCTTCTATTTTCCCCTGTAAATTGGACTTTAGAACTAAACTACAAACCACACTAAGTGAAAGAAACCAATTGCAAAACACTACATAAGGTAGAGTTCCATTTATATAACATTGTGGAAGATGCATAACTCTAGGGACAGAAAACTGAACAGAGTATGACAGGGACTGGGGCCAGGAGGAGAAAGGCTGCATAAAAGAAATAGAGAAATTTGAAATTACACCTTAATATAAATTTATATCTAAAAATAAGACTAAATGTGTGTGGCAATAGAACATGCTTAAGGACTGAAAGACTTATTATTGGGCTTTTTTTTAAGGACTAAAAGACTTATTATTGCAAAAATGTCAGCTTTGCTCAACCTAATCAATATAGCATAGGTGTCTTAGGGAGATAAGTACTCAACTTTCAAAACAAGCCATAGCAAGCTGGCTTCAGTCCCACAAGTCGACTAAAAATACTCCTTCTAAATTCTACTATATCTTTCCAACCATCAAATTAAATGAGTATTTCCCAGTTTTTATCTTCCTGGACTTCTTTTCTGAATTTTACAATGTCGACCAATCCATCTTTCTTTAAGTTCTGTACTTGTTGGTTTCCATGACATCTATTTTCGTGATTCTCCTAAACTTGTGCCTGGTCCTTGTTCGCCACGGTTTGAACTTCTTTCTCCAAATGTCAAATGGTTCCCTGGCCGATGACTCTTACCACCTTATGCATTCTCTGGTTATGATCCCAACCAGTCTTTAAACTTAACAGCCACAAATCTGTTATTGACCCCTACATGTCCATTTGCATTCCAGAGACCACTTCAGACTTAAGTATGCCTTTGCCTGCTGAAATCTCTATCCATATGTCCTCCAATTATCAACTGATTCTCTTTCCTACAAATGAGAAACATCTCCAGTATTCTCTACCTTGTACACCTCCAACCACTCAATCACTTCCATTACTTTGACTCTTTTTTCCTCTACTATGCTCCACTTATCCAATCAAATATCTAGTCTGCCAGTTTCTGTAATTCATTTCATCCTTCCTATGCTAACTAGCCTGGCCTTAGCTCAGGCCATCCTCATCTTTGGCCCAGATTATTACCAGACCTTCCTAACTACTCTCTCTTCCCCAGTCTTCTTTTATTCAAAACCAGCTTCCGCATTGCAGTCAGAGTGATCCATTAAAAGTCAAGTCTATGTCACTTGCATGCTTAAAGTGTCAGGTCCATTATACAGCCCTTCCTTCCCCTCTAGCTTCATTCCTTGTTACTCCATGCCTTGAAATCTATGCTGTTGTAATATCAAGATCCTTGTAATTTTTCTCACAGGCCATTTTTTTTTTTGTTCCTTCTGCTCAGTGCATTTATTCACTATACTTCTGATAAATCTTCTTCTTGCTATTTTTACCTGTCTTATGCTGACATTGGATCCCTGGTGCTGCAGTGGTTAAGAGCTGAGCTACCAACCAAAAGGTCAACAGTTCAAATCCACCAGCCACTCCCTGGGAATCCTATAGGGCAGTTCTACTCTGACCTATATTATTGCTATGAGTTATAATCTATTTGGTTAGCAAAGGATTTGGTTGTTTTTGTTTGTTTTGGCTTATCACTGACACTATTCTTAACAAAGCCATCACTCTCAATGAAAAGCCCTTTTGGGCCCTTTTCACTAAGGCATGTGTCCCACCTTAGTCTCCCAAAACACTCAGAGCTTCTTTTGTCATATCCATCTACATTTAGTGGACTTCCCACTCATCTGCTTCACCTGTAATGTGCAAGTTCTTTAAAAAGGTAGACTGCTCTTCCCTACTACTACATATTCAGGACATACCCTGAAACCTGGAACAGAGTAGGTGCTGAGTAAGTATTTGTTGAATATGCACAGGAAGACTGGCACAACATGGAGGCATCAAGAAAGTGATGCCCAGTGAGTCTTGTTTTGTGTTCAAACATAGCCTGTTACCCCGACAGGTACAGGTAGGGCCTGTGGCAACGGCAAAGCAACAAGAGAGTGCCAGTGGGATTTTGATCTCAGTTGTGGTGAGGAGCCAAAGACAGGCACAGCATTTTGGAGAAATTCACGCACAGTATATAATACCCTACTGCACGTGGAAGCAAGTTCTTATAAACGGTCAAGTTCCCCTTTGCTAGGAGCATCAGAAGAGGACTAATACCTCTTTTCCCCTCAGGGTGATGGGTTGGATCCCTGTCAACAGTGTGCTAGAATCCTGCTAGTTGTTGCCAATAGTTGGTTAAGGAAGCAAAAGCAAAGCCTATGGGCAGGGGCATACCCACTGCCTAAGGGGTGTCTTTGGACGTGTGGCTTGCACGGGGGGCCTTAACTGCCCTTCAACTGGGTGGGGCACTACACCTGGGGGGGTTGTACATAGCTGCTAATATTTACACCACCCTCCCCAGTGTTCCCAGCAATTGGGAAACTCTAACAGCCCGGCTCAGGTACCAGTGTACATCAAGGTAGTTTTGCCCCTTGTCCCAGTTTTTGCCCCAGGCCACCACTACACATGTGGAGAAGCTGGTAGAGGTGCTAGCCAGACATACCACAGCTATACTTAACAACACCAGGTGAGCTATCATTCTTCTGAATGGGGAGACTCAACAAATACAGAAGATCGTTTCAGAGTAGGATGGCCGTTGACACCCTGACCGCCACCCAGGGTCCTGTGCCACAATAAAAACTGAACGTTGCATGCATACGTCTGATGCCTCTAGATTGTGTCTTTGGCTCTGTAGGACTTGCAGCAACACATCCCTCCTATCAAACGTGACTCCACTGACCCTGTCTCCTGCTATCTGCAATTCCTCCCGTCTGCCTGGAGGACAGGCTTCTGAATGATATTGGGACTCGTATTACTATGTGTTCTCCTGTGTTGCTGGTTATACTAAGTATGTGGTCTGGTTTCACAACGCTCCTCTGCTTCCAAAGTCTGAGGGCTATTGCAGAAGAGGGGGTGGTAAGATTGTAAGGACATTGGCAGGGTATGCACAGGTGGATTGTAGGGTAATGCTATTCAGCTTATACACCCGCTCTCTAATGCAATCGGCTTTGTTCTTCTCCGAAGCATGCTGGGGATGAATATGGGATGGACTGGGTCTTCGGTAAAAGGCTGGGAATGGCATGACTGGGCCAGCAGCCAAGGCTGAAGAATGCCTTAGCAACAAGAAGGAAAACAACTGAACCTGAATGTGAAGTCCCTGGGGACACTGCGTGGCCAAGGAAACGAGAGGAAATACAATGAGCCTTGAATAGGACAATCATATAGTCTACTATGCTGGGAATGACAACTTGAAGAGGATCAGTCTTCCGTTCATTGTTAGAAAGAATGTTTCATGACCTATCCTGAAGTACAACGCTGTCAGTGATAGGATAATATCCAAACGCCTACAAGGAAGACCAGTTAATACAAATATTATTCAAATTTACGCACCAACCACTAGGGCCAAAGATGAAGAAATAGAACATTTTTTCAGCTGCTACAGTCTGAAATCAATGGAACATGCAATCAAGATACATTGATAATTACTGGCAATTGGAATGCTAAAGTTGGAATGAAAGAAGAAGGACCAGTAGGTGGAAAATATGTCCTTGGTGATAGAAACAATGCTGGATATCGAATGATAGAATTTTGCAAGACCAACGACTTCTTCATTGTAAATACCTTCTTCACCAACATAAACGGTGACTATACAGATGGACCTCGCCAGATGGAAAGCACAGAAAACAAATTGACTACATCTGTGGAAAGAGATGATGGAAAAGATCAATATCATCAGTCAGAACAAGGCCTCAGGTCGATGTGGAACAGATCATCAATTGCTCATAAGTAAGTTCAAGTTGAAACTGAAGAAAATCAGAGCAAGTCCATGACAGCCAAAATATGACCTTGAATATATCCCACCTGAATTTAGAGACCATCTCGGAAACAGATTTGACACATTGAGCACTAGTAACCGAAGACCAGATGAGTGGTGGAATGACATCAAAAACATCATCCACGAAGAAAGTAAGAGGTCACTGAAAAGACAGGAAAGAAAGAAAGACCAAGATGGATGTCAGATGAGACTCTGAAACTTGCTCTTGAGCATCGGGCAGTTAAAGCAAAAGGAAGAATTGACGAAGTAAAAGAACTGAACAGAAGACTTCAAACGGCCTCTCGAAGAGACAAAGTAAAGTATTATAATGACATGTGCAAAGAGCTGGAGATGGAAAACCAAAAGGGAAGAACACGCTCGGCATTTGTCAAGCTGAAAGAACTGAACAAAAAATTCAAGCCTCGAGTTACAATAGTGAAGAATTCCATGGGGAAAACATTAAACGACGCAGTAAGCATCAAAAGAAGATGGAAGGAACTCAGAGTCATTATATGAAAAAGAATTAGTCGATATTTAACCATTTCAAGAGGTGGCATATGATCGGGAACTGATGGTACTGAAGGAAGAAGTCCAAGCTGCTCTGAAGGCATTGGTAGAAAAGAAGGCTCCAGGAATTGATGGAATATCAATTGAGATATTTCAGCAAACAGACGCAGCGCTGGAAGTGCTCACTCGTCCATGCCAGGAAATATGGAAGACAGCTTCCTGGCCAACTGACTGGAAGAGTTCCATATTTATGCCTATTCCCAAGAAAGGTGATCCAACCAAATGTGGAAATTATAGAACAATATCATTAATATCACACGCAAGGAAAATTTTGCTGAAGATCATTCAGACGAGGCTGCAGCAGGATATCCACAGGGAACTGCCAGAAATTCAGGCCGGTTTCAGAAGAGGATGTGGAACAAGGGATATCATTGCTGATGTCAGATGGATCCTGGCTAAAAGCAGAGAATACCAGAAGGGTGTTTACCTGTGTTTTATTGACTATGTAAAGGCATTTCACTGTGTGGATCATAACAAACTATGGATAACGTTGCAAAGAATGGGAATTCCAGAACACTTAATTGTGTTCATGAGGAACCTTTGCATAGATCAAGAGGCAGTTGTTCAGATAGAACAAGGGGATACTGATTGGTTTAAGGTCAGGAAAAGTGTGGGTCAGGGTTTTATTCTTTCACCATACCTATTTAATCTGTATGCTGAACAAATAATCCAAGAAGCTGGACTATATGAAGAAGAACGGGGCATCAGGTTTGGAGGAAGACTCATTAACAACCTGTGTTGTGCAGATGACACGACCTACCTTGCTACAGGTGAAGAGGACTTGAAGCACTTACTAATGAAGATCAAACACCACAGGCGTCAGTATGGTTTGCACCTCAACATAAAGAAAACAAAATTCCTCACAACTGTACCAATGAGCAACATCAGGATAAACGGAGAAAGGATTGAAGTAGTCAGGGATTTCATTTTACTTGGATCCACAATCAATAGCCATGGAAGCAGCAGTCAAGAAATCAAAACACAGATTGCATTGGGCAAATCTGCTGCAAAGGACCTCTTCAACGTTTTGAACAGCAAAGATGTCACCCTGAAGACTAAGGTACGCCTGACCCAAGCCATGGTATTTTCAATCACATCATGTGCATGTGAAAGCTGGACAATGAATGAGGAAAACCGAAGAAGAGTTCATGTCTTTGAATTGTGGTTTTGGCAGAGAATATTGAATATACCATGGACTGCCAAAAGAACAAACAAATCTGTCCTGGAAGAAGAGCAACCAGAATGCTCCTTACAGGTAAGGATGGCGAGACTGCATCTTACATACTTTGGACATGTTGTCAGGATATTTCATGTCTTTGTGCTGATGGTGCTCAGTGACCAGGGGGATTTTGAGGAGGACTGCTATTTATCAGATACAGAGTCCATCTTTGTTTTTTCAGACTTTGATATTGTGGGCTACCATGGGGGTGAGTGATGACTGAAATGACATATCTCTTCTTGGAGTCTTCAAGCCCATGAGCTGAAGATTGTAGGAGGAAGACAGTAAATATGTTACTTTTGCTTTATTGGAAAGCACCAGTTCTGTTTACTTGAGGGGGCAGGGTCAGGGCTTAGGTATGAAAGAGGAGAGAGAGAGCGGGCCGTTTTTCTTGCTGTTGCTATTAGGAATATTTCCTGGGACTAAGAGAATAGCAACAACACCAGAAGACCAGTTGAAAGAAGCTTCTCATATGTGCTCGTTTTCAGTTAAACATCAGAAGCCTAGATGACTAACTTAAATACCTTGAGAGAAAAGGCTCATATGTACTCAATACCTTCTTCACTCTCAGTGACTAAAAACCTTCCATTCCCTCAACCATAACCAGAAGTAACACTGCAAGCACAGGAGCCTCCATGGTATCAGGCTGTTCAAAAACCAGTTCTCTCTGAGTCTATCCATGGAAACCTGGTGGTCAGACACACATTAAGAATGGTTCTCACATCTGCCCTACCAAACCACTCAGCACATAGGTGCAAGGAGGAAGAAAAGGCAGGAAAGGGGTTAGAAATTGTGTCATGTGAAGCCCTGGGCATGCCTGACTAGGAAAGAAGAGACTTGGGTCTTCTTTAAGTTTCTCCTGTCCTCAGAGAACCCAATTATTTTTACCTTGGGTCAACTTGATTGATGGAAACAAAAATAATTTCCATAAGATTTACATCAAGGAGAGGTGAGGAGATCTTTGTGTAGGAGTAAATCTAATCCTGCTTCCTATAATTCTGATTGGTTCAGGTGGATGCATGTTTTTGGGAAGGCTAACAAAGTGGAAAGACTAAATATCTGGAAAATCATGGGCCCTTGGCATAGGTGGTCTCCTCTTTGGAAAGTATAGCCAACCACATTCAATTTTTCAGAACACAGCCTCTTCCATGAGATTGTCTCCTGGTTGTCAGTCATGTTTGAACACAAAACAACACTCACGGGGCATCATTCTCTTGATGCCTCCATGTTGTGCCAGTCTTCCTGTGCATATTCAACAAATACTCACTCAGCACCTACTCTGTTCCAGGTTTCAGGGTATGTCCTGAATATGTAGTAGTAGGGAAGAGCAGTCTACCTTTTTAAAGAACTTGCACATTACAGGTGAAGCAGATGAGTGGGAAGTCCACTAAATGTAGATGGATATGACAAAAGAAGCTCTGAGTGTTTTGGGAGACTAAGGTGGGACACATGCCTTAGTGAAAAGGGCCCCAAAGGGCTTTTCATTGAGAGTGATGGCTTTGTTAAGAATAATGTCAGTGATAAACCAAAACAAACAAACAAAAACAACCAAACCCTTTGCTAACCAAATAGATTACAACTCATAGCAATAATATAGGTCAGAGTAGAACTGCCCTATAGGATTCCCAGGGAGTGGCTGGTGGATTTGAACTGTTGACCTTTTGGTTGGTAGCTCAGCTCTTAACCACTGCAGCACCAGGGATCCAATGTCAGCATAAGACAGGTAAAAATAGCAAGAAGAAGATTTATCAGAGGTATAGTGAATAAATGCACTGAGCAGAAGGAAAAAAAAAAAATGGCCTGTGAGAAAAATTACAAGGGTCTTGATATTACAACAGCATAGATTTCAAGGCATGGAGTAACAAGGAATGAAGCTAGAGGGGAAGGAAAGGCTGTATAATGGACCTGACACTTTAAGCATGCAAGTGACATAGATTTGACTTTTATTAAGCTTCAAGTGAACATTTACAAATCCAATCAGTCTGTCACATATAAGTTTACATACATCTCACCCCCTGCTCCCACTTGCTCTCCCCTTCTTGAGTCAGCCCTTTCAGTCTCTCCTTTTGTGACAATTTTGCTGGCTTCTCTCTCTCTCTATCCTCCCATCCCCCCTCCAGACAAGAGTTGCCAACACAATCTCAAGTGTCCACCTGATATAATTATTTCACTCTTCATCAGCATCTCTCTCCCACCCGCTGACCAGTCCCTTTCATGTCTGATGAGTTGTCTTTGGGTATGGTTCTTGTCCTGTGTCAACAGAAGGTCTGGGGAGCATGGCCGCCGGGATTCCGCTAGTCTCAGTCAGACCATTAAGTTTGGACATTTTATGAGAATTTGGGGTCTGTATCCCACTGATCTCCTGCTCCCTCAGGGGTTCTCTGCTGTGCTCCCTGTCAGGGCAGTCATCTATTGTGGCCGGGCACCAACTAGTTCTTCTCGTCTCAGGATGATGTAGGTCTCTGGTTCATGTGGCCCTTTCTGTCTCTTGGGCTCTTAGTTGTCGTGTGGCCTTGGTGTTCTTCATTTTCCTTTGCTCCAGGTGGGTTGAGACCAATTGATGCATCTTAGATGGCCACTTGTTAGCATTTAAGACCCCAGACGCCACATTTCAAAGTGGGATGCAGAATGATTTCATAATAGAATTATTTTGCCAATTGACTTAGAAGTCCCTGCAAACCATGTTCCCCAGACCCCCGCCCTTGCTCCGCTGACCTTTGAAGCATTCATTTTATTCCGGAAACTTCTTTGCTTTTGGTCCAGTCCAACTGAGCTGACCTTCCATGTATTGAGTGTTGTCTTTCCCTTCACCTAAAGCAGTTCTTATCTACTGATTAATCAATAAAAACCCTCACCCACCCTCCCTCCCTCTCCCCCTCGTAACCACAAAAGTATGTGTTCTTCTCAGGTTTACTATTTCTCAAGATCTTATAATAGTGGTCTTATACAATATTTGTCCTTTTGTCTCTGACTCATTTGGCTCAGCATAATGCCTTCCAGGTTCCTCCATGTTATGAAATGTTTCACAGATTCGTCACTGTTCTTTATCGATGCATAGTATTCCATTGTGTGAATATACCACAATTTATTTACCCATTCATCCGTTGATGGACACCTTGGTTGCTTCCAACTTTTTGCTATTGTAAACAGAGCTGCAATAAACATGGGTGTGCATATATCTGTTTGTGTGAAGGCTCTTGTATCTCTAGGGTATATTCCGAGGAGTGGGATTTCTGGGTTGTATGGTAGTTCTATTTCTAACTGTTTAAGATAACGCCAGATAGATTTCCAAAGTGGTTGTACCATTTTACATTCCCACCAGCAGTGTAAAAGAGTTCCAATCTCTCCGCAGCCTCTCCAACATTTATTATTTTGTGTTTTTTGGATTAATGCCAGTCTTGCTGGTGTGAGATGGAATCTCATCGTAGTTTTAATTTGCATTTCTCTAATGGCTAATGATCGAGAGCATTTTCTTATGTATCTGTTGGCTGCCTGAATATCTTCTTTAGTAAAATGTGTGTTCATATCCTTTGCCCACTTTTTGATTGGGTTGTTTGTCTTTTTGTGGTTGAGTTTTGACAGAATCATGTAGATTTTAGAGATCAGGCGTTGGTCGGAGATGTCATAGCTGAAAATTCTTTCCCAGTCTGTAGGTGGTCTTTTTACTCTTTTGGTGAAGTCCTTAGATGAGCATAGGTGTTTGATTTTTAGGAGCTCCCAGTTATCGGGTTTCTCTTCATCATTTTTGGTAATGTTTTGTATTCTGTTTATGCCTTGTATTAAGGCTCCTAGGGTTGTCCCAATTTTTTCTTCCATGATCTTTATCGTTTTAGTCTTTATGTTTAGGTCTTTGATCCACTTGGAGTTAGTTTTTGTGCATGGTGTAAGGTATGGGTCCTGTTTCATTTTTTTGCAAATGGATATCCAGTTATGCCAGCACCATTTGTTAAAAAGGCTATCTTTTCCCCAATTAATTGACACTGGTCCTTTGTCAAATATCAGGTGTTCATACGTGGATGGATCTATTTCTGGGTTCTCAATTCTGTTCCATTGGTCTATGTGCCTGTTTTACCAGTACCAGGCTGTTTTGACTATTGTGGCTGTATAATAGGTTCTGAAATCAGGTAGAGTGAGGCCTCCCACTTTCGTCTTCTTTTTCAGTAGTGCTTTTCTTATCCGGGGCTCCTTTCCCTTCCATATGAAATTGGTGATTTGTTTCTCTATCCCCTTAAAATATGACATTGGAATTTGGATCAGAAGTGCGTTAAATGTATAGATGGCTTTTGGTAGAACAGACATTTTTACTATGTTAAGTCTTCCTATCCATGAGCAAGGTATGTTTTTCCACTTAAGTATGTCCTTTTGAATTTCTTGTAGTAGAGCTTTGTAGTTTTCTTTGTATAGGTCTTTTACATCCTTGGTAAGATTTATTCCTAAGTATCTTATCTTCTTGGGGGCTACTGTGAATGGTATTGATTTGGTTATTTCCTCTTCGGTGTTCTTTTTGTTGATGTAGAGGAATCCAAGTGATTTTTGTATGTTTATTTTATAACCTGAGACTCTGCCAAACTCTTCTATTAGTTTCAGTAGTTTTCTGGAGGATTCCTTAGGGTTTTCTGTGTATATAATCATGTCATCTGCAAATAGTGATAACTTTACTTCCTCCTTGCCAATCCGGATACCTTTTATTTCTTTGTCTAGCCTAATTGCCCTGGCTAGGACTTCCAGCACGATGTTGAATAAGAGCGGTGATAAAGGGCATCCTTGTCTGGTTCCCGTTCTCAAGGGAAATGCTTTCAGGTTCCCTCCATTTAGAGTGATATTGGCTGTTGGCTTTGCATAGATGCCCTTTATTATGTTGAGGAATTTTCCTTCAATTCCTATTTTGGTAAGAGTTTTTATCATAAATGTGTGTTGGACTTTGTCAAATGCCTTTTCTGCATCAATTGATAAGATCATGTGGTTTTTGTCTTTTGTTTTATTTATGTGATGGATTACATTAATGGTTTTTCTGATATTAAACCAGCCTTGCATACCTGGTATAAATCCCACTTGATCAGGGTGAATTATTTTTTGGATGTGTTGTTGGATTCTATTGGCTAGAATTTTGTTGAGGATTTTTGCATCAATGTTCATGAGGGATATAGGTCTATAATTTTCTTTTTTTGTAATGTCTTTACCTGGTTTTGATATCAGGGAGATGGTGGCTTCATAGAATGAGTTGGGTAGTATTCCGTCATTTTCTATGCTTTGGAATGCCTTCAGAAGTAGCGATGTTAACTCTTCTCTGAAAGTTTGGTAGAACTCTGCAGTGAAGCCGTCCGGGCCAGGGCTTTTTTTTGTTGGGAGCTTTTTGATTACCGTTTCAATCTCTTTTTTTGTTATGGGTCTATTTAGTTGTTCTACTTCTGAATGTGTTAGTTTAGGCAGGTTGTGTTTTTCCAGGAATTCATCCATTTCTTCTAGGTTTTCAAATTTGTTAGAGTACAATTTTTCATAATAATCTGAAATGATTCTTTTAATTTCATTTGGTTCTGTTGCTATGTGGTCCTTCTCGTTTCTTGTTCGGGTTATTTGTTTCCTTTCCTGTATTTCTTTAGTCAGTCTAGCCAATGGTTTATCAATTTTGTTAATTTTTTCAAAGAACCAGCTTTTGGCTTTGTTAATTCTTTCAATTGTTTTTCTGTTCTCTAATTCATTTAGTTCAGCTCTAATTTTTGTTATTTGTTTTCTTCTGGTGCCTGATGGATTCTTTTGTTGCTCAGTTTCTATTTGTTCAAGTTGTAGGGACAGTTCTCTGATTTTGGCTCTTTCTTCTTTTTGTATGTGTGCATTTATCGATATAAATTGGCCTCTGAGCACTGCTTTTGCTGTGTCCCGGAGGTTTTGCTAGGAAGTATTTTCATTCTCGTTGCTTTGTATGAATTTCCTTATTCCCTCCTTGATGTCTTCTATAACCCAGTCTTTTTTCAGGAGGGTGTTGTTCATTTTCCAAGTATTTGATTTCTTTTCCCTAGTTTTTCTGTTATTGATTTCTAGTTTTATTGCCTTGTGGTCTGAGAAGATGCTTTGTAATATTTCGATGTTTTGGACTCTGCAAAGGTTTGTTTTATGACCTAATATGTGGTCTATTCTAGAGAATGTTCCATATGCGCTAGAAAAAAAAGTATATTTTGCAGCAGTTGGGTGGAGAGTTCTTTATAAGTCAATGAGGTCAAGTTGGTTGATTGTTGTAAGTAGATCTTCCGTGTCTCTATTGAGCTTCTTACTGGATGTCCTGTCCTTCTCCGAAAGTGGTGTGTTGAAGTCTCCTACTATAATTGTGGAGGTGTCTATCTCACTTTTCAATTCTGTTAAAATTTGATTTATGTATCTTGCAGCCCTGTCATTGGCTGCATAAATATTTAATATGGTTATGTCTTCCTGATCAATTGTCCCTTTTATCATTATATAGTGTCCTTCTTTATCCTTTGTGGCGGATTTAAGTCTAAAGTCTATTTTGTCGAAAATTAATATTGCTACTCCTCTTCTTTTTTGCTTATTGTTTGCTTGATATATTTTTTTCCATCCTTTGAGTTTTAGTTTGTTTGTTTCTCTAAGTCTAAGGTGTGTCTCTTGTAGGCAGCATATAGATGGATCGTGTTTCTTTATCCAGTCTGTGACTCTCTGTCTCTTTATTGGTGCATTTAGACCATTTACATTCAGCGTAATTATAGATAAATAAGTTTTTAGTGCTGTCATTTTGATGCCTTTTTATGTGTGTTGTTGTCAATTTCATTTTTCCACATACTTTTTTGTACTGAGGCGTTTTTCTGAGTAAATTGTGAGATCCTCATTTTCATAGTGTTTGACTTTATGCTAGTTGAGTCGTTATGTTTTTCTTGGCTTTTATCTTGAGTTATAGAGTTGTTATACCTTTTTGTGGTTACCTTATTATTTACGCCTATTTTTCTAAGTAAAAACCTAACTTGTATTGTTCTATATCGCCTTGTATCACTCTCCATATGTCATTTCAATGCCTCCTGTATTTAGCCCCTCTTTTTGATTATTGTGATCTTTTACCTATTGACTTCCATGATTCCCTGCTATGTGTATTTTTTTTTTCAATTAATCTTAATTTGTTTGTTTTTGTGATTTCCCTATTTGAGTTGATGTCAGGACGTTCTGTTTTGTGACCTTGTGTTGTGCTGATATTTGATATCATTGGTTCTCTGACCAAACAATATCCTTTAGTATTTCTTGTAGCTTTGGTTTGGTTTTTGCAAATTCTCTAAACTTGTGTTTATCTGTAAATATCTTAATTTCGCCTTCGTATTTCAGAAAGAGTTTTGCTGGATATATGATCCTTGGCTGGCAGTTTTTCTCCTTCAGTGCTCTGTATATGTCGTCCCATTTCCTTCTTGCCTGCATGGTTTCTGCTGAGTAGTCTGAACTTATTCTTATTGATTCTCCCTTGTAGGAGACCTTTCTTTTATCCCTGGCTGCTTTTAAAATTTTCTGTTTATCTTTGGTTTTGGCGAGTTTGATGATAATATGTCTTGGTGTTTTTCTTTTTGGATCAATCTTAAATGGGGTTCGATGAGCATCTTGGATAGATATCCTTTCGTCTTTCATGATGTCAGGGAAGTTTTCTGTCAGGAGTTCTTCAACTATTTTCTCTGTGTTTTCTGTCCCCCCTCCCTGTTTTGGGACTCCAATCACCCGCAGGTTATCCTTCTTGATAGAGTCCCACATGATTCTTAGGGTTTCTTCATTTTTTTAAATTCTTTTATCTGATTTTTTTTCAGCTATGTTGGTGTTGATTCCCTGGTCCTCCAGATGTCCCAGTCTGCATTCTAATTGCTCGAGTCTGCTCCTCTGACTTCCTATTGCGGTGTCAAATTCTGTAATTTTATTGTTAATCTTTTGGATTTCTACATGCTTTCTCTCTATGGATTCTTGCAACTTATTAACTTTTCCACTATGTTCTTGAATAATCTTTTTGAGTTCTTCAACAGTTTTATCAGTGTGTTCCTTGGCTTTTTCTGCAGTTATCCTAATTTCATTTGTGATATCATTAAGCATTCTGTAAATCAGTTTTTTATATTCTGTATCTGATAATTCCAGGTTTGTATCTTCATTTGGGAAAGCTTTTGATTCTTTTGTTTGGGGGGTTGGAGAAGCCGTCATGGTCTTTTTCTTTAAGTGGTTTGAAATGGATTGCTGTCTCCGAGCCATCACTGGGAAACTAGTTTTTCCAGAAAATCCGCTGACTGGTACGCTGGCTCCAGGCTCTGAAAACAATCGCTGCTTCCCCGTATTAGTTCGTTCTCCGTCTCTAAATCTGTGTTTGTTGTTCAGGGTTCGTAGATTGTTATGTATGTGATCGATTCACTTGTTTTTCCGTGTCTTTGTTGTAACAGGGATCCGAGGTAGCGTCTGCCTAGTCCGCCATCTTGGCTCCCTCCTCAGATTTGACTTTTAACGGATCACTCTGACTGCAATGCGGAAGCTGGTTTTGAATAAAAGAAGACTGGGGAAGAGAGAGTAGTTAGGAAGGTCTGGTAATAATCTGGGCCAAAGATGAGGATGGCCTGAGCTAAGGCCAGGCTAGTTAGCATAGGAAGGATGAAATGAATTACAGAAACTGGCAGACTAGATATTTGATTGGATAAGTGGAGCATAGTAGAGGAAAAAAGAGTCAAAGTAATGGAAGTGATTGAGTGGTTGGAGGTGTACAAGGTAGAGAATACTGGAGATGTTTCTCATTTGTAGGAAAGAGAATCAGTTGATAATTGGAGGACATATGGATAGAGATTTCAGCAGGCAAAGGCATACTTAAGTCTGAAGTGGTCTCTGGAATGCAAATGGACATGTAGGGGTCAATAACAGATTTGTGGCTGTTAAGTTTAAAGACTGGTTGGGATCATAACCAGAGAATGCATAAGGTGGTAAGAGTCATCGGCCAGGGAACCATTTGACATTTGGAGAAAGAAGTTCAAACCGTGGCGAACAAGGACCAGGCACAAGTTTAGGAGAATCACGAAAATAGATGTCATGGAAACCAACAAGTACAGAACTTAAAGAAAGATGGATTGGTCGACATTGTAAAATTCAGAAAAGAAGTCCAGGAAGATAAAAACTGGGAAATACTCATTTAATTTGATGGTTGGAAAGATATAGTAGAATTTAGAAGGAGTATTTTTAGTCGACTTGTGGGACTGAAGCCAGCTTGCTATGGCTTGTTTTGAAAGTTGAGTACTTATCTCCCTAAGACACCTATGCTATATTGATTAGGTTGAGCAAAGCTGACATTTTTGCAATAATAAGTCTTTTAGTCCTTAAAAAAAAGCCCAATAATAAGTCTTTCAGTCCTTAAGCATGTTCTATTGCCACACACATTTAGTCTTATTTTTAGATATAAATTTATATTAAGGTGTAATTTCAAATTTCTCTATTTCTTTTATGCAGCCTTTCTCCTCCTGGCCCCAGTCCCTGTCATACTCTGTTCAGTTTTCTGTCCCTAGAGTTATGCATCTTCCACAATGTTATATAAATGGAACTCTACCTTATGTAGTGTTTTGCAATTGGTTTCTTTCACTTAGTGTGGTTTGTAGTTTAGTTCTAAAGTCCAATTTACAGGGGAAAATAGAAGAACAAGTTAAGTAACACCAAATTAACCAATGAAACAAATCCAGAAGGTGGGATATTTAGGAGAAAACTGGTCTGGTCTTACCAACAACCAAATATCAGAAAAATAAAGAGGGTAGTGTTGTAGACCATTCTAAATTTAAAGATAGTTATTAAGTAGAAAAAATTTGTAAGTAATTTATTTTGTGAAAAATGAAGAAATTTGAAGTCATTCCACTACTAGATAATATTAAGTACTTATTACTAATTTTTTTATTATTAATTTTGTTGGGTGTCATGAAGTCCGTGGGTGGTGCAAAAAGTTTGTGTGGCACTACTGACCTGAAAGGTTGGTGATTCGAGCCCAGGGAGAAGCATCTTGGAAGACAGGCCTAGCAAACTACCTCTTAAAGGAAGAGCTTTACTGTGCGCACATGGGTCACCATAAATTGGAATGGACTTGACTGGAAAGAAAGAATATCAATTTTATTGAAGCGCCACCAGCAACCTCCGTGTAACTAGTACATGATTTGCAAAGATTTAATTTCTACAAACTTTTCAGGTGCTCACATTTTTGATAGGAATGAACAATCTTCCCTTTGATTCTTTGCTTTGTATAACCAGAGATAATCATTTTTGTCTCTAGGGTTGTAAATGTTCATTACTAATTCTTTTCTAAGAAAATCAACCCCCACCCCCCGTATTCCACCATACTTTATTTATAAACCCAATGCCTTGTCAGATGACTTTGGGAACCAATATAAATGCCTGAATTAGGAACCCCATAGGAGGCAAGGCAAGCAAGTCTAAAGCTGAAAAATCTGTTTTTATGTCTTATATTTCTGAATTACTTCCTGTATCCAGAAAAAATCCAGAGCCACTTCTAATTCCTAGAATTTCTATACGAAATAGCATGTTGTATGAGTCCCTCACATGTTCCAATGACATCCCTGTTCCTTCTGGCACCTCTGAAAACAGTCACTTTCCTAATTGCAAACAAGATTAGTAGCCTGCTGAAATTAGTTCTGTGTCTTGTAGTGCTATGGAGAAACAGCTGCCCCATGCTGTCTTTCCTGGATATCATGAGAGAGAATAGAGCTCTGTGGTTTCATCTTCAATTTGCCAGGCTAAGTTACACTTGTTCTTAAGGAATTCCTCTCATATACAGTCAAAAGAAAATATTTTATTTTTCTAGTCCACTAACATACTCCAGTTGAGAATCACTTTAATTGTTGTATTGAAGGTCTTTCAGAGAAAGGCATAGGCAATGAATGCCCCTACAAGAAGTTTGGGAAGAGTTTTCTTACTGGATAGAATGTGTAGACATTGAGGATGTTTTTGAGTTTGTGCCTTCTAAACTGCTTTAGAACCTGCCAATGCCTCACAGTTTATCTGAACATGTATCTGAACATTTGTGTGACTGCTGGTTAATTATTATGGATAATTATTTTTATACCTTGCCAATAATCCTTTAGAAGTCAGTCTGTAATGTGTATTATGCTAGGTATTTAGGTACGTATTCTCGTTTAGTTTTTTATACCAACCTTTTGAGATGATATTATTACTGTTTCTAATTTAGAGCTGATGAAAATAGGCTCTAGGGAGCTTAACAAATTAGTGACATATAACACTAAATACTACTTAAACATTGAATACCAGGGAGGAAGACAACTGAATAGGTAGGGCAAAAAAGCACCAAGTATTTTGGAAGTATGAATGCAAAAGCTTCTAAGTGGATGCAGCTCAGATATTGAACTGTTGTTTTAAGAAAATGGGAGAAAAAGACTTTGATATACCACTGTGGCTAATGGTCATAAGGACCACAGATACAGGTCAGTATGTAAATCTGCACTACATGGAGTCATAGGGAAAGCCCCAGCATGTGACTCTAATGGCCTAGATATCTGAAAGATGATACTGCTCTTGTTAAAGGCTATAAGTGATCAAGAAAAGAATCCTATTAACTAAAGGCTGTCGAAAAGGGTGAATTGTATTAAAAATAAAAACTTTTGGTGAGGAGTAAATGTGTTCAGATAAATCTTGGTAAAGCATAGTTTTTGCATCCCATGTACAAAACGGGATGCTGGGCAGGAGGGTGAACAGGGAGGCAAATTTTATATACAAGGAACCTGGGGTTTGGGGATTTGTGGGAAGACAACCACTCTACCAGGTTTCAGCTGGAGAACTCCTATATTCCTCACCTGCCACATGATGCTGTCTGTATCTCCTAAAACAAAGTCTCAAGTGAATCACTGGGCAGTTGCCCAGGTGAGGAGGATGGTGGACGAGGAAGTTTTGTGATAATCAGCATGAGTGTGGTAAGGCATTTTTGGAATTGCATGCAGATGGCATTTTGGTTGAGAAATCAGTGCATCTTTCCGCTTCCCCTTCTAAAGGGGTGGCTAGCCTTTATAAAAGGACACTCCACAACCCTGCTGCCATCCTACTGACACTCAGTTGGGCACCAGCTTTGAGACTGTGGTAAGTGCAATACTTGCAAGGCATTTTTGGGCAGTTGGGCAGTATAAGGATTTTAACTGGTGGTAGAAAGGACTTTTGTTTTAGAAAATAATGCTTTAGGCTTTGTGGAAACCTAGATGATGAATTTTGTGGAGGGCAGGTATAATTATGTGATATTTTAGCTACTCTTTGGTGAGCTTTGTTGACGTTCATATGGGAAATGAAGTTAAAGGGACAGTCTTAAAGGAAGAAGAATGAGGAATAAGAAATAAAGTCCTGTCCCACATTTCTGTTTGTTTCCAAAGATTTGCTTCTCCGGGTACTAGCCCTTAGAACTTCATTTGAACATTTGCAGTTCTTCCCGAATAACCCATGGCAAGATCGGTTAGACTTTCATTCAGGGTTTCATGGCAGATGATGTTGTTAGCAATTTGGGGGGGGGATTGCTCAGAAGTTTAGCAAGTTGGGTATCCTTTCTCTAGATAACATTTAAATTCAGCCCTACGTAGTGCTACCTCAATATAGGATATATTTTTGTTCTTAGAAATGGTAGTGTGAGAAAAATGCCAAAAAAGAATAAAAGATAATGGGAAGTGTCTTAGTTTCCTGGTCTGCCATAACAGAAATACCATAGATAGTTCACTTTAAAGAACAGGAATTTATATTCTCGCAGTTCTGGAGGCTACGAGTCCAAGTCAGGGTCTCGGCCCTGTTGATTCCTTCCTTGTTTGTAGGCCTGGGTGTTCCTTGGTTGCTAGACTTGTAGATGATCCTCATGTGACTTCCGTCTTCCCCTGTGTATGCATCTCCGTGCCTAATCTGATCTTTTTTATAAATCAGAAGTGACTAAATTTGGCGCCACTCCACTTAGATATGCTTTGATTAACATGACAATGAAATCTCTCTTTCTAAATAGGATTACAACCATAGGTAAAATCAGTAGCGGTTGAGTGGATCCTGACTTCCAGCGACATATACAACAGAAAAGAATTGCCCCACGGTGTTTCAAAGGAGTCCCTGTGGATTTGAACTGCCCACTTTTGGGTTAGTGGCTGTAGCTCTTATCCACTATGCCACCAGGGTTTTCACCATGGGTATAGGGGTGACACTTCCAACACATATTTTTGGGAAACACAATTCAGTCCATAGCAGGAATCGATGCTAAAAGGGAAGCGGGAAAAGCTACACAGTTATTAATATTTTGGGGGGGACTAGATGAATGTTGACTGAACTCATTTAAAGGATACTGAATTGCTTAGCCAGCAAGAGTGTCACTACAGTAAACACTGTCATGCGATTATTTTTCAGATTCCCAGAGACTCAGAAAAGATGTCTTACTATCAGCAGCAGTGCAAGCAGCCCTGCTTGCCACCTCTTGTGGTGTGCCCACCTAAGTGCCCTGAGCCTTGCCCACCTGTGTGTTGCCTTCCTCCACCATGCCCACCTGTGTGTTGCCCTCCTCCACCATGCCCACCTGTGTGTTGCCCTCCTCCGCCATGCCCACCTGTGTGTTGCCCTCCTCCGCCATGCCCACCTGTGTGTTGCCCTCCTCCGCCATGCCCACCTGTGTGTTGCCCTCCTCCGCCATGCCAGCAGAAATGCCCTCCTGTGCTGCCACCTCAACCCTGCCAGCAGAAGTGTGTACCCAAAATCAAGTAACAACACCAGAATTCATCAGAATCATGAAATGATGTGATCCAGTGGCTCTTCCCAGTCTCTGGACTCCATCCTCCTCCCTCAGCCGTGGTGACAGACTGCATCTTCCCTAACCTTCCTTCTGAGACAAGAGCTGACAGAGAAAAGGCTTAGATCCTAAAGTTGATACCATATTATTGGAAAATGATTAACACGTTCAACGTCTACATTCTTGCACTGAAGCTTTGCCTGATCTCTCTTTGGCATCTGTTATCTAATTTAGGCAGTGATCTCTATCCTATAAAGAGTTTGTCCCGTTTCTCCTTCTTCAATAAAGCACATGTTTCGTGGTTGAGCCTTTACATTGCTTTTGTTTTCATTTTGCATTTTTACACTCTTCCTTCAACTACATCAGATGAATGTCCATCAGATGAATTAAAGTCGTAGATTCAGGCTTTCCCATCACTCAATTCAGTCTTGCTTGAGATATGTCTTTTGGATTGGGCATATCAAAAAACCATTTTAGTGGTTTTGAACCCGTTTCAACAACATTGTAGCTTGCGAGACCCTAAAAAGTTACTTCAACTACCTCAGGTATCATTTCCTCCTCTGTAAAATGGGGAAAAGAATGTCTTCAGCTCAATATACAGGGAGAGATTAATTAACTGATTCACAAATGTTTTCTGTTTGCCTATTATGTGCTAGGCAATATTCTACATGCTGGAGATACAGGTACTGGTGACCAAACAGAGTCCTTGTCCTTAAGCAGGAGAAATGAGAGCACTGCAGAAGGGCAGGGAGGAGAGCTGAGAGTGATACACATGAGGTGTACTTGAGAGAAGATTGTTTAGAAAGGTTCTTCCACGGTGACATTTTGGGCAGAGACATGAATGAACAGAAGTGTGAGCCATGGGTATATCTAGGATAGATTGTTCC
Source organism: Elephas maximus indicus (assembly GCF_024166365.1). Lineage (NCBI taxonomy): Eukaryota > Metazoa > Chordata > Mammalia > Proboscidea > Elephantidae > Elephas > Elephas maximus. The sequence continues at coordinate 188,865,619 of NC_064821.1, forward strand.
AATAAGAGGAAATAGCAAGGCCCAAGGCAGAGAAATATAGCAGCAAAAAAACAGCAATGAAGATGAAAGTGTCAGCAAATGAGGTTAGAGACGTTGGGTCTGTAGGACATAGAAATAATTTTGGTATTCATCCAAGGTTTGACAGCTATATTATACTGATGGTCACATGCCTAAGTTTTTATAATAATATTCTACTATCATATGTACTTTTTTGTTTGTATAGCGTTTTGACTAATAATACGTTTGTGCAAAGGTATTACCAAAAGAGATGAAAAGAACTGAAGAATAAGTTAAAACTCTAAAAAAATAAAATCTTATTCTGAGGGGTGATCAAATGGAAAGTGAATCTAGTTGTTTTCCTATCTTAAAGGGAAATCAAATCTATTGACTCTCATCATATTATAGCCAGCAATTCTGTATAGGGAATTTTGTACTTGTTGTGATCCAAGCTCTAAAAAGAATGTTGAAGCATAGTCTTTATACAAGGTGCATAGAATAACTCCAAGTGATTGTCATTAATAGTAAACTCTTGAAAAGAACTCTAGTCTAATATTATTGACAGAAAGCTGATAAGCTAGAGCTTACATGGTTAATACTTCTAAATTGGGCACTCATATAAGTACACCCAAAATCAAGAAAGAGAATATTAACAACTCTTCCAAAGACCCTGCATTTTCTTCACCACTATAGGTAACCACTATCCTGACTCTTAATGTAATCACTTTGTTGCTTTTTTTTTTAATATATTCTCTTTACACCCATATATCCAAATAGAAAGTGTTGAGTCTATTCCAATTCTCAGTGACTCTACGGCACAGAGTAAATCTGTCCCATAGAGTTTCCAAGAAGCACCTGGTACATTCAAACTGATGACCTTTATGTTAGGAGATGTAGCACTTAACCACGAAGTTTGTGTTGAAAAACAGGTGAAGTTGTGCACGAAAGATTAGTAAGTAAACTCAATGTAGCCTGTGTGTACCTAGCGTGATGGTTTATCTGACCCTGATTCATGCCCCTGCTTTTCTTGCTCTGCTGTACTAAGCTTCTCATGTACTCCTGATATAGGATGAAGGGGCAGCTCTGTCAAGGCACAAGTGCAGTGGAGCTTGGAGGCAGCAATTCCCAGACTGGCTTTTATAAATACATAAAGCTACAACAATGCAGCCTAGGCACTGCATCTAGTCCTCTGATCTAAGGAGTCCTCCTGTGAATATGAATTTTTCCAACAGCACTGATGGTGACTGTAGGGTAATGATATTCATCTATACACAAACCTTCCCTAATGGAATCAGCTTTGCTCTTCCCTGAAGCATGCTGGGGATGAATTTGGGATGGACTTGGGCTAAGGTACAAGGTCAGGAGGGGCATGACTGGGCCAGCAGCCAAGGCTGAAGAATACCTTAGCAACAAGAAGGAAAACATCTGGGCCTTGGCGTGAAGTCCTTGGGAACACTGACCACCCAAGGACGTGGAAGAAAACAATGGGCCTTGGTCCCAGCTGGAATGGTATATAAGATTGGATCTCTTGCTTGGTGGTTGCAGAAAATACTCCAGCCAGCCACCCCTGGAGAAAGCAGCTGATTGCCTATGTCAGTAAGTTTCCCTGAAGGTATGAATCTGGAAAGGGCTATGTCCTCAGTTCTTTGGATTATCTGCCAGGACACATAGCGAGGGTCTTTTCTTGCTGGGGCTGTCCCCGGACAAGTGATATAGTCAGCGGGAATCCGAAGGGCACACCATGCCTTTCCACGTGTGTGGGGAAAAGTAGGCTACGTTGGGAAAAACCCCAGGGTGGGCAGGGATGCATACCCTGGGACCACTAGTCCAGGCTGTTGATGCCTGGCGACCTGTGCATGAGTATGGGGACACCCTGAAAATGCCAAAGGGATCGTTGCAGTTCCTAGAGTCTTTGCTTGTGGAGAAAGAAAAGGAGGCTGTTTGTGTTTTGGTTCTGGGAGTTGCGTGGCCACTGGGAGACCCCAAAGCAAAAACCAAATTGCCCTGCTGAGGCAGCTTGTGTGGGGTGGCTTCTACTGGCAGCATTGAGAGGGGCATCCGATGCAGAGCCTGCCGCTGTGGCCCTAATTAGACAGCTGGAAGCAGAGCTGCAAATGGAGGATTTGCCTGCAGCATATTCCTCCTCCACTGAAATATTAGTGTCCCGTTTGCGGAAGCAAGAGGCATCTTTGGGGGGAATCCCGAGGTGGCCAGCGACCTCTATGTGGGGAGGTCTGGCCCATATGATTTTCTGTAAGAGAATCCTGGGTGACCAGCGAAGCCTGGCCAGCTCAGTCATTAGAGGGTGGGACTGGAGCTAGTTGGAGGGGATAAACAGGTCCCTGGCCTGAGAACACCCTGTAGCACCCAGGGCAAAGAAAGAGTTAAAACAGCAGGGAAAAAAGGAAAAAAAAAAAAAAAAAAAAAAGGAGTAAAAAGCCCTTCAAGATAACTTGTGTTGAGTGACCCTGAAGAGAACTCAGAATTCCCTGATACCTACCCCGGCCAAGTTAACTGAACAGCAACCTAGCTGTAGCTGCAATGGTAAGGGGAAAATAAAAGAGGGCGGCCTACCCCCAGGTTACCAGGAAACTGGGCTGGACCCAGGCTTGTGCTTGGTGTGGTGATGTGGCTCCACAAATGAGTGAGGGCTCTGCCAGCTTTTGCCAGACCTTCTTTCAGAAATGATTAAGGATGATAATTTCTTACTAGAGGATTAAGCCTGATTTCTTTGTCAGCAGCAAGGAGAAAAGGCCTTGTGTTACAATTAAAGTCCAGTGAGGTATGCTTTGGGTCTGAAGGTCACTATCATTGAGACACTTACCTCAGCCTGACTATGGCTAAGTCCCTTGGGGCCCCTACAAACCCTTACTGTATGTCCTGGTGAAGTTGATATATTAATGCACACCTTTGTAAACTTTTGCCTCCAAGTCCTGATGGGAATTGCTGCAGTTAGGGCCATTTTTAGAGGGCACAAGAGAACTGTGACATGGGCAATAGCTAACTGACTGGCCATTCAATCTGGCCACTGAAAACCGTCGGACTGAGGTATAAAACAAGCCCCTACAGAAATGAAACATCTGGACAAAAAAAAAATAAAAAATAACAAAATCCGTTCTGCTCCTGAGAATTTTTGTTCCTTGTGTGGATAGTCATCAGAAAAGCCTCTATGCTGAGAGTGGGAAACAGCCAATGAACAGACCGGCCTTAACGAGCTGACTGCAGAGGCTGAAGCACTGTCTGGTCCAGAGTAAAGAGATGTGCAATCGACCACCTTCTGGATATAACAGAGGAACGTCCATGGCGATTCAAAACACCTTCATGGACTGGGCCTACATGGGTGGGCTGCCACTGTCATCAGAAAATGCAGGATAGCACAGGAAAGCTGACCCATCTACCAGACCCTGGCCAAGGCTAACCCTGTGCAGGGAGAGATTCCGGAGCCAACAGGCCAGGGGGTTCTCGGCAGGTAAATCATAATGGGGCTTTTTATCTTATACGTAGGCTTCCACTGGATCTTGAATGAACTCTACACACTATCATCCCAAGAAATAGGGGGAATTGAAAACTTCAAAGGATAGGTTTAAGTGGCTGATAGGAAGGCACAAGACAACCCCAGCCTCACCATCCATCTCAGAAAAGCAGTCTGGGATATAAATGCAGCAGTTCCCTACAAGGGCATTTCTTATTTGTGCCGTATGTTCTATCAAACTGTCTCTTCTATCAAATGTGTTTCTTTGGTGTAGAATTGTTCCTGACAAAAGATCTGGGATCCCCAAAGGCTCTGACCGGAGCCCATGAGATGAGGCGAAGCCCAAGCCTCCCCCACCGAGGGGTGGGAGTGTCCCTCACCCTTTGACTAGGGGTGTGGCCAAAGTGCACCACAGGTGTAGGAATCCCTCTGCTGGGTCTCAGGGGAACTGAGGCCACACATTGAAATTATCATACATTGGACCCCCACTAACAGCTATTGATGGGTACGCGGCTGCGGCTGTCAGGGCGTGCCAAGTCTAACGAGTGCTACAGATTGGAAGGCTACCTCCAAAGGCCTACAAAGTTAACTAGCCCTGATACAGGAATACATTCTGGGCGGAGATTTTTTGTTGAGGCTGGAGCTGTAGACCTCCGGTGAGTTCCATCTGCAAGTGAGAGCCGTAAAAGCTGTAGTACAAGGTAATCCTAAATGGTCCCCTGTGCAGTTGCACTCCCCAGCTCAGGTCAGGGCCCTTAAGCATTACCGCCTTCCTGGTGGTCACCAAGAAATCATTGTGGGCATGCAGGAGCTACACCCAGTGGGGATTCTGAGACCTGCCTAGAGCCCCTTGAGTAGTCCTCTCTGGCCAATGCACAAGCTGGATTTTCCTGGAAAATGACAGTAGACTACTGGGAATTGAATAAGGTGACTCTCCCTTGTTTGCAGCTATACCCAATATCACACAGCTGTTGGGACAAAAGGGGACTCACTGGGCACTTACCACTTTGTGCTCGACTTGGTTAATTCTTTCTTTAGCATCCCTCTACACTCAGACAGCCAGAACCAGTCTGCCTTCAGTTGGTAGGTGAGACAGTAGACTTTCACAATGCTCCCAAAAGGGTAACTGCATAGTCCCACCATACACTGCCGCATGCTTGCCACTGGTCTAAAGCGGTGGAGTCCCTCTGCTAGGTGGCCATATTCCACTATATTGATGATGTCATGCTGACCTCTGACTCATTTGCTTCTTTATAGGCTGTAGCTTGTGAGGTAGTCACGCACCTTCAGTCGTGGGGATGGACAGTGAATGACGGAAAACCGCAGAGGCCTGGTTTGCTGGTCAAATACTTGGGTGTTACCTGGTTGGGTAAGACGCAAGTGATGCCTGAACCAGTGATAGATAAAGCCCAAGTCTACCCCTGCGCAGAAACTGTGAAGCATCTGCAAGCAATTGCCAGGCTCCTGGAGTACTAGCACCCCTTCATATCCCATGTAGCCCACACCCTATGTCCCCTATATAGGTTACTGAAGAAAGGAAGGAAGAACAAATTTGGGGAGATTTCTAGAAAGTGAGGGTATAAGAAAAGAGACAGAGACTGTGAAAAAAGGAGCAGTGTGGGACTGAGAGACAAAGGAAGAGGAGGCCTTCCAGCAGGTAAAGTTCACTGTAAAACAAAAAAAGGCTTTAGGAGTGTTAATACAAGGTCAGCCGTGCCAGTTGGACATAGCCTGTTACCCCGACAGGTACGGGTAGGGCCTGTGGCATCGGCAAAGCAAGAAGAGACTGCCAATGGGATTTTGGTCTCAGTTGTGGTGAGGAGCAAAAGACAGGCACAGCATGCTGGAGAAAGTCATGAGCAGTGTTTTATACCCTACTGCAAGTGGAAGCAAGTTGTTATAAAGGGTCAAGTTCCCCTTTGCTAGGAGCATCGGAAGAGGACTAAGACCTCTTTTCCCCGCAGGATGGTGGTTTGGAACCCCGACAACAGTGTGCTAGAATCCCGCTAGTTGTTGCCAATAGGTGCTTAAGGAAGCAAAAGGAAAGCCTACGGGCAGGGGCATACCCATTGCCTAAGGAGTGTCTTTGGATATCTGGCTTGCATGGGGGGCCGTAACTGCCCTACACCTGGGTGGAGCACTACACCTGGGGGTGGCTGTACCTAGCTACTAATGTTTACACCACCCTCCCCAGTGTTCCCAGCAATTAGTAAACTCTAACAGCCCAGCACAGATACCACCGCACATCATGGTAGTTTTGCCATTTGTCCCAGTTCTCGCCCCAGGCCACCACTCCACATGTGGAGTGGCATGTAGGGGCACTAGCCAGACTTGCCACAGCTGCGCTTAACAACACCAGGTGGGCTATCATCCTTCTGAATGGGGAGACTCAACAAATACAGAAGGTCATTTTTCAGAGTAGGATGGACACTGACATCCTGACCACCACCCAGTTTGGCACCTGTGCCACAATGAAAACTGAATGTTGCATGTATACCTCTGATGCCTGTAAATTGTGTCTTTGGCTCTGCAGGACTTGCAGCAACACATCCCTTCTATCAAACATGATGCGACTAACCCTGTCTCCAGCTGCCTGCAATCCCTCCTGTCTGCCTGGCGGATAGGCTTCTGAATGATATTGGGACTCGTATTACTATGTCATCTCCTGTGTTGCTGGTTATACTAAGTACGTGGTCTGGTTTTGCAATGTTCCTCTGCTTCCCAAGTCCGAGGGCTATTGCGGAAGAGGGGGCGGTAAGATTGTAAGGACATTGGGAGGGTATACACGGGTGGATTGTAGGGTAATGCTATTCAGCTTATACACCCCCCCTTTAATGGAATCAGCTTTGGTCTTCCCCAAAGCATCCTGGGATTGAATTCGAGATGGACTGGGGCTTCGGTAAAAGGCTGGGAATGGCATGACTGGGCCAACAGCCAAGGCTGAAGAATGCCTTAGCAACAAGAAGGAAAACATCTGGACCCGGATGTGAAGTCCCTGGGAACACTCACTGCCCAAGGACATGAGAGGAAAAACAGTGAGCCGTGGTCTGAGGTGGAATGGTATATAAGCTTGGGTCCATTGTCAGGTGGTTGCAGAAAATACTCCAGCCGTCCGCCACTGGAGAACAGCTGCTTGCCCTTGTCGGTAATTTCCCCTTAATGTATGAATCTGGAAAGGGCTGTGTGTCAGTTCTTCGGATTACCTGCCAAGACGCACAGTGAGGGTCTTTCCTTGCTGGGGCTGTCGGCCAACAAGAGGGTCAGGGAAAAAGAGGAAGGTCCTCAATGCAATGGACTGACACAGTAGCTGCAAAAATGGCCTCAAACATAGCAAGTGTACTAAGCACTTTATACTCACTGACTTAATTAATTCCCATTGTGAAGAAGGTAGCATTATTACTCAATTTTATAGATAAGGAAGGACAGTGAGGCTCGGAAAGTTTCAATAGCTTCCTTAAGAGTCACATGATTAATAAATAGTAGCCATAGGATTCATACTAGGTACAGATTACCCAATAAGCAAAGTATCCTTAGGCTTACTTGTGCTTATTATTCTGTGGTGCATAATTTCATCTGTTCTGTGGTGAAAAACAGGTGAAACTGTGCACCACAGATTAGTAAGTAAACACAGTTAAGCTCACATGTACCTCGCTTAGTGGTTAATCTGCCCTGATTGATACCCATGCCTCTCTTGTTCTAGAAAGGAAGCTCTCTGCTGTACTAAATTTCTCATGTACTCTTGTGTGATATAGCATGAAGGAGCAGCTCTGTCAAGGCACAACTGCAGTGAAGCTTGGAGACAGCAATTCCCACATTGCCTTTTCAAAGTAGATAATGCTACAGCATTATCTGTCAGTTTGTCAGTTTGTCGTACTGTGGGGGCTTGTGTGTTGCTGTGATGCTGGAAGCTATGCCATCGGTATTCAGGTACCAGCAGGGTCACCCATGGAGGACAGTTTTCAGCTGAGCTTCCAGACTAAGACAGACTAGGAAGAAGGACCAGGCAGTCTACTTCTGAAAAGCATTAGCCAGTGAAAACCTTATGAATAGTAGCAGAACATTGATATAGCACTGGAAGATGAGCTCCCCAGGTTGGCAGGCACTCAAATGATGACTAGGGAAGTGCTGCCTCCTCAAAGTAGAGTTGACCTTAATGACATGGATGGATTAAAGCTTTCGGGACCTTCATTTGCTGATGTGGCTGCATACATCCATTAATGATCGGAAGCTGGAATGTAAGAAGTATGAAACTAGGAAATTTGGAAATCATCAAAAATGAAACAGAATGCATAAACATCAATATCCTAGGCATTAGTGAGTTGAAATGGACTAGTATTGGCCATTTCGAATCGGGCAATCATATCGTTTACTATGCTGGTAATGACGACTTGAAGATGATCAGTGTTGCATTCATCATCAAAAAGAACATTTCAAGACTTATCCTGAAGTACAATGCTGTCAGTGATAGGATAATATGCATATGCCTACAAGGAAGAAAAGTTAATATGACTATTATTCAAATTTATGCACCAAACCACTAGGGCCAAAGATGAAGAAATAGAAGATTTTATCCACTGCTGCAGTCTGAAATCGATGGAACATGCAATCAAGATACATTGATAATTGCTAGCGATTGGGATGCGAAAGTTGGAAAAGAAGAAGGTCCAGTAGTTGGAAAATATGGCCTTGGTGATAGAAACAATGCTGGAGATCGAATGATAGAATTTTGCAAGACCAACGACTTCTTCATTGCAAATACCTTCTTCACCAACATAAACGGTGACTATACACATGGGCCTCGCCAGATGGAATACACAGAAAACAAATTGACTACATCTGTGGAAAGAGATGATGGAAAAGCTCAATATCATCAGTCACAACAAGGCCAGGGGCCGACTGTAAAACAGACCATCAATTGCTCCTATGGAAGTTCACGCTGAAACTGAAGAAAATCAGAGCAAGTCCATGACAGCCAAAATATGACCTTGAATATATCCCACCTGAATTCAGACACCAGCTCAGGAACAGATTTGACACATTGAACACTATAGTGACCAAAGACCAGACGAGTTGTAGAATGACATGAAGGACATGATCCATGAAGAAAGCAAGAAGTGACTGAAAAGACAGGAAAGAAAGAAAAGACCAAGAAGGATATCAGAGGAGACTCTGAAACTTGTTCTTGAGCATCGGTCAGCTAAAGGAAAAGGAAGAATTGATGAAGTAAAAGGACTGAACAGAAGATTTCAAAGGGCCTCTCGAGAAGACAAAATAAAGTATTATAATGACATGTGCAAAGAGCTGGAGATGGAAAACCAAAAGGGAAGAACACGCTCAGTGTTTCTCAAGCTAAAAGAACTGAAGAAAAAAATCAAGCCTCGAGTTGCAATAGTGAAGGATTCCATGGGGAAAATATTAAACGACGCAGGGAGCATCAAAAGAAGATGGAAGGAATACACAGTCAGTTTACCAAAAAGAATTAGTAGATATTCAACCATTTCAAGAGGTGGCATATGATCGGAAACCGATGGTACTGAAGGAAGAAGTCCAAGCTGCTCTGAAGGCACTGGCAGAAAAGAAGGCTCCAGGAATTGATGGAATATCAATTGAGATGTTTCAGCAAACAGATGCAGTGCTAGAGGTGCTCGCTCATCTACGCCAAGAAATATGGAAGTCAGCTTCCTGGCTAACTGACTGGAAGAGTTCCATATTTATGCCGATTCCCAAGAAAGGTGATCCAACCAAATGTGGAAATTATAGAACAATATCATTAACAGCACACGCAAGCAAAATTTTGCTGAAGATCATTCAGACGAGGCTGCAGCAGGATATCGACAGGGAACTGCCAGAAATTCAGGCTGGTTTCAGAAGAGGACGTGGAAACAGGGATATCATTGCTGATGTCAGGTGGATCCTGGCTGAAAGCAGAGAATACCAGAAGGATGTTGACCTGTGTTTTATTGACTATTCAAAGGCATTTCTCTTTGTGGATCATAACAAATTATGGAGAACTTTGTGAAGAATGGGAATTCCAGAGCACTTAATTGTACCCATGAGGAACCTTTGCGTAGATGAAGAGGCAGTTGTTCGGACAGAAAAAGGGCATACTGATTAGTTTAAACTCAGGAAAGGTGTGGGTCAGAGTTGCATTCTTTCACCATACCTATTTAATCTGTATGCTGAACAAATAATCCGAGAAGCTGGACTATATGAAGAAGAACGGGGCATCAGGTTTGGAGGAAGACTCATTAACAACCTGTGTTATGCAGATGACACGACTTTGCTTGCTGAAGGTGAAGAGGACTTGAAGCACTTATTAATGAAGATCAAAGACCACAGCCTCCAATATGGATCGCACCTCAACATAAAGAAAACAAAAATCCACACAACTGGACCAATGAGCAACATCATGATAAACAGAGAAAGGATTGAAGTTGTCAGGGATTTCATTTTACTTGCAGCAGTCAAGAAATCAGAAGACAGATTGGTTTGGGCAAATCTGCTGCAAAGGAGCTCTTGAAAGTGTTGAAGAGCAAAGATGTCATCCTGAAGACTAAGGTGCGCCTCACCCAAGCCATGGTATTTTCAATCACATCATATGCATGTGAAAGCTGGACAATGAATGAGGAAGACCGAAGAAGAGTTGACGAATTTGAATTGTGGTGCTGGAGAAGAATATTGAATATACCATGGACTGCCAAAAGAAGGAACAAATCTGTCTTGGAAGAAGTGCAACCAGAATGCTCCTTAGAGGCAAGGATGGCGAGACTGCGTCTTACATACTTTGGACATGTTGTCAGGAGGGATCAGTCCCTGGAGAAGCACGTCAGGCTTGGCAGAGTACTGGGTCAGTGGAAAAGAGGAAGACCCTCAACGAGGTGTATTGACACAGTGGCTTTAACAGTGAGCTTAAGCATAAAAACAATTGTAAGGATGGCGCAGGACCGGGCAGTGTTTCGTTCTGTTGTGCATGGGTCACTTTGAGTCGGAACCAATTCAATGGCACCTAACAACAACAACAGCAATACAGCCCAGACACTGCATTGAGTCCTTTCAACTAAGGGGTCCTCCTGTGAACCTGAACATTTCCAACAGTACTCATGGTGACCATTTAACAGGCTAACACTCTGGTTTCCCAGTAGGTGGGAGAAGTCAACTCTTTTGGGTGGATGTTAATTGTTATGTCAGATAATGTGTCCTAGTAATATTATTTGTTGAAGTGTAAAGCAGATTCCTCCTTTCCCAAGTCATTGCTCAGAGATACAAGATGGTGATTTGGAATATAGCTTTTCCTTTACTCATAGGATCATGGAAGCATTTGTGGTCAACTTGGAGTATTGTGTTTAATACGTCCTGGGAAACATTAGGCCAATATCATTTTAAAATCTATATATCATCCTCAGCAAACAACAATTGGTTAGGATGTAATTTTTGTTGAATCTTCTAAAATATTTTTTTAATAATATTATGGTAGAGGGAATAAAGAGTTCTTGGTCCTCATGACAATGCAATAGGTAAAATAGGAAAAACATTACTATAATTTGTAAATTATTTTATTTATTTGTCACTTTATATTATTTTGGCATATATCTGCCATGAGAACATATGATCCCTGAGGACAGGAATCTTTCTTTTCTTTTCCTCCATTGCCAAGTCCAGTATCTGAACAAGTGCCTGACGAATAGTAAACCCCAAAAATGATGTGTTGAGTAGGCGGCATGATTCAGATCTTGTATTTTCAATTTCTGTCGTCTAAGGGTAATAAATTGTACTTTTAGTAGCACAGTAGCTGCCAAAGTCCACTCTCAATCTCTCATTGTTAACAGTTGTAAAACCAAATCACATGGTTTGAATATCCAAATAACTTCCTGTAATTTTCAGATTTATCCTACATAGTTCAGGGTTTCTCTTTTCTCTTTCCATAAGAGATGCTCACTTGTTTTTCTTTCACAGCACTGGCTGTAATATGGCATGCCACAGTCATTAAGGTTCCATATATCTCATATAAGCAGGCCTGGTGGTGAAGTGATTAGGTGCTGGGCTGCTAATCAAAAGGTGGGTAGTTCTAACCCACCAGCCCCTCTGTAGGAGAAAGGGCAGTCTGCAGCCATAAAGATTGCAGACTTGGAAAACTCAAGGACAGTTCTAATATGTCCTATGGTGCTGCTATGAGTGAGAATCTAACCTCAAGCGTAGATCTACTCTGTCCTATGGTGCCCATATGAGTTGGAATGAAATTGACGGCAGTGAATATCTCCTATACGTTCTGAGACCTGTGTAGTAGTGGTGGTAGAGTCAAAATAGATTGTGTCAGTGTCCAATTTTACTAGATATTCCATGGTCCTGGACTCTGATCTATTCTTCCCATTCCTACTTATTCTGCCTTTGTTGATCTTTGTCAGTTCTCAGCTGGATTTTGATGTTAGCCCAATAAACTCCTTCTGCCTCCAGCCCCACCTTCTCGTTTGTACACACTATGATTAAAGTAAGCTCTCATAATCACAGATTTCACTCTCCCTGATTAAAATCTTTCTCTGGCTTTGTGTCTCCTACAAAATAAAGGCCAAATATCTTAGCATGACATGTAAGGTCCTTTATGGTCTGATTGATGCCTACCTGTCTAGCTTCCTCCCCTGAATTTTGTCCCTTTCAGGCCAGGGTCCAGCACACTGAACTTACAGCGCTGAGCACATCAAAATATTTCATGTCTTTGTGCTGATGGTGCTCAGTGCCCAGGGGGATTTTGAGGAGGACTGCTATTTATCAGATCCAGAATCCATCTTTGTTTTTATAAACATTGGTATTGTGGGCTACCATGGGGATGAGTGATGACTGAAATGACATATCTATTCTGCGGGTCTTCAGGCCCATGAGCTGAAGATTGTAAGGAGGAAGATAGCAAATATGTTACTTTCCTTTATTGGAAAGTGCCAGTTCTGTTCACTTGAGGGGGCAGGGTCAGGGCTTAGGTATGAAAGAGGAGAGAGAGGGGGCCGTTTGTCTTGCTGTTGCTATTAGGAATATTTCCTGGGACTAAGAGAACAACAACAGCAACAACACCAGAAGGACTGATGAAAGAAGCTTCTCATATGTGCTCATTTTCAGTTAAACATCAGAAGCCTAGATGACTAACTTAAGTACCCTGAGAGAAAAGGCTCATATGCATTCAATACCCTCTTCACTCTCAATGACTAAAAACCTTCCATTCCCTCAACCATAACCACAACTAACACTACAACCACAGGAGTCTATATGGTATCAGGCTGGACAAAAACCAGTTCTCTCTGAGTCTATCCATGGAAATCTGGTGGTCAGACACACTTTAACAATGGTTCTCACATCTGCCCTACCAGACCACTCAGCATATAGGTGCAAGGAGGAAGAAAAGGCAGGAAAGGGGTTAGAAATTGTGTCATGTGAAGCCCTGGGCATGCCTGACTAGGAAAGAAGAGACTTGGGTCTTCTTTAAGTTTCTCCTGTCCTCAGAGAGCCCAATTATTTTTATCTTGGATCAACTTGATTGATGGAAACAAAAAGAATTTCCATAAGATTTACATCAAGGAGAGGGGAGGAGATGTTTATGTAGGAGTAAATCTAATCCTGCTACTTATACTTCTGATTGCTACAGGTGGATGCATGTTTTTGGGAAGGCTAACATAGTGGAAAGACTAGATATCTGGGAAATCATGGGCCCTTGGCATAGGTGGTCTCCTCTTTGGAAATTATAACTCACCACATTCCATTTTTCAGGACACGGTCTCTTCCATGAAATTGTTTGTCTGCCGGTTGTCAGTCATATTTGAACACAAAACAACACTCACTGTGCTTCACTCTCTTGATGCCACCATGTTGTGCCAGTCTTCCTGTGCATATTCAACTATAGGACAGAGTAGAACTGCCCTATAGGATTCCCAGGGAGTGGCAGTGGATTTGAACTGCTGACCTTTTGACTGGTAGCTGAGCTCTTGAACACTGCACCACCAGGGATCCAGTGTCGGCATAAGACAGGTAAAAGTAGCATGAAGAAGATGTATCAGAGGTATAGTGAACAAATGCACTGAGCAGAAGGAAAAAAAAAATGGCCTGTGAGAAAAATTACAAGGATCTTGATATTACAACAGTATAGTGTTCAAGGCATGGAGTAACAAAGAATGAAGCTAGAGGGGAAGGAAGGGCTGTATAATGGACCTGACACTTTAAGCATGCAAGTGACATAGATTTGACTTTTAATGGGTCACTCTGACTGCAATGCGGAAGCTGGTTTTGAATAAAATAAGACTGGGAAAGAGAGAGAAGTTAGGAAGCTATGGTAATAATCTGGGCAAGAGACGAGGATGGCCTGAACTAGGGCCGGGCTAGTTAGCATAGAAAGGATGAAATGAATTTCGGAAATGTTTGTGATGCCAAACTGGCAGACTAGATATTTGACTGGAGAAGTGGAGCATAGTAGGGGAAAAAAGAGTCAAAATAAGTGAAGTTATTGAGTTTTTGGAGGTGTACATGGTAGAGCATACTGGAGGTGTTTCTCATTTATAGGAAAGAAAATCAGTTGATAGTTGGAGGACATAGGGATAGAGATTTCAGCAGGCAAAGGTATTCTTATATCTGAAGTGGATTCTGGAATGCAAATGGAGATGTAGGAGGTAATGACAGACTTGTGGCTGTTAAATTTAAAGAGTGGCTGAGATCTTAACCAGAGAATGCATAAAGTGGTAAGAGTCGTGGGCCAGGGAACCATTTCACATTTGGAGAAAGAAGTTCAAACCTTGGGGAACAAAGAGCAGGCACAGGTTTAGGAAAATCAGGAAAATAGATGTCACGAAAAACAACAAGTAGAGAGTTTAAAGAAAGAGGGATTGGTTGACATTGTGAAATATACAGTAGAACTTAGAAGGATTATTTTTAGTAGACTTGTGGGACTGAAGTCAGATTGCTACGTCTTGTTTTCAAAGTTCAGTATTGATCTCCTTAAGACACCTATGCTATGACTAGCTTGAGCAAAGTTGACATTTTGGCAATAATAAGTCTTTTAGTCCTTAAGCATGTTATAGTCCCATGAAACTTTAGTCTTATGTTTAGATATAAATTTTTATTAAGGTGTAATTTCAAATTTCTCTATTTCTTTTACGCAGCCTTTCTCCACCTGGTCCCAGTCCCTAGCATACTGTGTTTAGTTTTCTGTCCCTAGAGTTTTGCATCTTCCACAATGTTGTATAAATGGAACTCTACATTATATAGTGTTTTGGAACTGGCTTCTTTCACTTAGTGTGATTTGCAGTTTAGGTCTACATTCCAATTTACAGGGGAAAATAGAAGAACAAATTAAGTAACACCAAATTAACCAATGAAACAAATCCAGAAGGTGGGATATTAGGGAGAAAACTGGTCTGATCTTACCAACAACCAAATATCAGGAAAATAAAGAGGATGGTATTGGACACTGTTCTAGATTTAAAGAGAGATATGAGATAGAAAAAGTATTGTAGGTAATTGATTTTGAGAAAAATGAAGAAATTTGAAGTCATTCCACTGTTAAATAGTATTAAGTATGTATTATTAATTTTGTTAGGTGTCATGAAGTCCATGAGTGGTACAAAAAGTTTGTGTGGCACTACTGACCTGAAAGGTTTGTGGTTCAAACACAGGAAGAGGCATCTTGGAAGACAGGCCTTGCAATCTACCTGTTAAAGGAAGAACTCTACTGTGCACACATGGGTCACCATCACTTGGAATGGACTCGACTGGCAAGTAAGAAGAACAAGTTTATTGGAGAGCTGCCAGCAACCTTTGTGTAACTAGTACATGATTTGCAAAGATTTAATTTCTACAAATGCTTCAGGCGCTCACATTTTTGATAGGAATGAACAATCTTCCCTTTGATTCTTTGCTTTGTATAACCAGAGATAATCATTTTTGTCTCTAGGGTTGTAAATGTTCATTAGTAATTCTTTTCTTAAGGAAATCAACCCCCCACCCCCTGAATTCCACCATACTTTATTTATAAACCCAATGACTTATCAGATGACTTTGGAATCCAATATTAATGCCTGAATTAGGAACCCCAAAGGAGGCAAGGCAAGCAAGTCTAAAGCTGATAAATCTGTTTTATGTCTCATATTCCTGAATTATTTCCTATATCCAGAGCACATGCCGCTTCTAATTCCTAGAATTTTTATATGAAATAGCATGTTGTATGAGTCCCTCACATGTTCCAAAGACATCCCTGTTCCTTCTGGCACCTCTGAAAACAGTCACTTTCCTAATTGTAAAGAAGTTTAGTAGCCCGTTGAAATTAGTTCTGTGTCTGGTAGTGCTATGGAGAAACAGCTGCCCCATGCTGTCCTTTCCTGGATATCATGAGAGAAAAAAGAGCTCTGTGTTTTCATTTTCAATTTGCCAGGCTAAGTTACGCTTGTTCTTAAGGAATTCCTCTCATATACAGTCAAAAGAAAATATTTTATTTTTCTAGTCCACTAACATACTCCAGTTGAGAACTACAGTAATCGTTGTATTGAAGGTCTTTCAGAGAAAGGCATAGGCATTGAATGCCCCTACAGGAAATCTGGGAGGTGTATTCTCACTGGAAAGAATGTATACATATTGAGGATGCTTTTAATTGTGTGCCTTCTAAACTGCTTTAAAACCTGTCAATGCCTCACAGTTTATCTGAAGATGTATCTGAACATTTGTGTGACTGCTGGTTAATTATTATGGATAATTATTTTTATACCTTGGCAATAATCCTTTAGAAGTCAGTATGTAATGTGTATTATGCTAAGTATCTAGGTACATATTCTCATTTAGTTTTTTATACCAATCTTTTGAGGTGATATTATTACCATTTGTTACTTAGTGCTGATGAAAATAGGCTTTAGGGAGGTTAACAAATTCATGGCGTGTAACACTGAACACTACTTAAACATTGAATAGCAGAGAGGAAAACACCTGGATTGAATTATGTTGGGGACATAAGAGCCAAGAATTTTGGAAGTATGAATGCAAAAGCTTCTAAGTGGATGCAACCCAGATTTTGAACTGTTGTTTTAAGAAAATGGGAGAAAAAGAATTTGGGTTTCTGACAGACCAGAACAAGTTAATGGTCATAAGGGCCATAGATACAGGTCAGTATGTAAATCTGCCCTACATGGAGGCATGTGGAAAAGCCCAGCGTGTGACTCTAATGGCCTAGATATCTGAAAGATGATACTGGTCTTGTTAAAGCCTATTAGTGATCAAGAATGAAGCCTAATAACTAAAGGCCGTCGAAGAGGGTGAAATGTATTAAAAATAAAAATTTTTGGTGAGGAGTAAACGTGTTCAGATCGGACTTGGTAAAGTACAGTTTTTGCATCCCAGGTAAAAAACTGGATGCTGGGGAGGAGGATGAACAGGGAGGCAAATTTTATATACAAGGAACCTGGGGTTTGGGCATTTGTGGGAAGACAATCACTCTACAAACTTGCAGTAGGAGAACTCCCATATTCCTCACATGCCACGTGACACTGGCTCCATCTTCTAAGACAAAGTCTCAGGTGAATCACTGGGCAGTTGCCCAGGTGAGGAGGATGGTGGACGAGGAAGTTTTGTGATAATCAGCATGAGTGTGGTAAGTCATTTTTGGAATTGCATGCAGATGGCATTTTGGTTGAGAAATCACTGCATCGTTCTGCTTCCCCTTGCAAATGGTTTGTTAGCCCTTATAAAAGGACACTCTACCATCCTGCTGCCATCCTACTGACACTCATTTGGGCACCGGCTTTGAGACCGTGGTGAGTGCAATACTTGCAGGGCATTTTTGGGCAATTGGGTAGTTTAAGGATTTTAACTGATGGTAGAAAGGGCTTTTGTTTTAGAAAATAATGCTTAAGATTTGTGGAAATCTAGACGATGAATTTTGTGGAGGGCAGGTGTAATTATGTGATATTTTAGCTTCTCTTTGGTGAATGAAGTTAAAGGGACAGTCTTATAGGAAGAAGAATAAGAAATAAGAAATGAAGTCCTGTCCCACATTTCTGTTTGTTTAGAAAGATTTGCTTCTCTGGGTACTAGCCCTTAGAATTTCATTTGAACATTTACAGTTTTTCCCAAAGAACCCGTGGCAAGATCAGTTAGACTTTCAGTCAGGGTTTCATGGCAGATGATGTTGGTAGCAATCTGTTTTGGGATTGCTCAGAAGTTTAGCAAGTCGGGTATTCTTTCTCTAGATAACATTGAAGTTCAGCCCTATGTAGTGCTACCTCAATATAGGATATGTTTGTGTTTTAAGAAATGGTAGAGTGAGAAAAAGGCCAAAAAAGAATAAGAGATGATGGGAAGTGTCTTAGTTTCCTGGTCTGCCATGAGAGAAATACCACAAATATAGGTAGCTTTAAAGAACAGGAATTTATATTCTCGCAGTTCTGGAGGCTAAGAGTCCAAGTCAGGGTCTCGGCCCTTTTGATTCCTTCCTTGTTTGTAGGCCTGGGTGTTCCTTGGTTGTTTGACTTACAGATGATCCTCAAGTGAGACCTGTCTTCCCCTGTGTATGCATCTTTGTGTCTAATCTGATCTTTTTTATGAATCAGAAGTGATTAGATTTGGAAGCCACTTTACTCAGGTATGTTTTGATTAAGATGACAAAGAAAACTATTTCTAAATAGAATTACAAACATAGGTATAACCAGTAGCAGTTGAGTGGATCCTGACTTCCAGCGACAAATAGAACAGAAAGGAATTGCCCCACAGAGTTTGCAAGGAGCCCCTGTGGATTTGAATTGCCCATCTTTGGGTTAGTGGCTGTAGCTCTTATGCACTATGCCACCAGGGTTTTCACCATAGGGATAGGGGCGACAGTTCCAACACATATTTTTGGGAAACACAATTCAATCTATAGCAGGAAATGATGCTAAGAGGGAAGAGGGAAAAGCTACAGAGTTATGAAGATTTTGTTGGGGACTAGATGAGTATTCACTGAACTCATTTAAAGGATACTGATTTGCTTAGCCTACAAGAGTGTCACTAGAGTAAACACTGTCATGCGCTTATTTTTCGGATTCCCAGAGACTCCGGAAAGATGTCTTACTATCAGCAGCAGTGCAAGCAGCCCTGCCTGAAATCTCCCGTGGTGTGCCCACCTAAGTGCCCTGAGAAATGCCCACCTGTGTGTTGCCTTCCTCCACCATGCCCACCTGTGTGTTGCCCTCCTCTGCCATGCCAGCAGAAATGCCCTCCTGTGTTGCCATGCCAAACCTGCCAGCAGAAGTGTGTACCCAAATTCAAGTAACAACACCAGAATTCATCAGAATCATGAAATGATGCAATCCAGTGGCTCTTCCCAGTCTCTGGACTCCATCCTCCTCCCTCAGCCATGGTGACAGACTACATCTTCCCTAACCTTCCTTCTGAGACAGGAGCTGATGGAGAAAAGGCTTAGATCCTAAAGTTGATACCATGTTACTGGAAAATGAGGAACCGGTTCAAGGTCTACATTCTTGTACTGAAGCCTTGCCTGATTTCGCTTTGGTATCTGTTATCTAATTTAGGCAGTGATCTCTATCCTACAATGCGTTTATCCTGTTTCTGCTTCTTCAATAAAGTACATGTTTCGTGGTTGAGCCTACATTGCTTTTGTTTTCATTTTGCATTTTTACACTCTTCCTTCAACTACATCAGACGAATGTCCATCAGATGAATTGAAGTCTTAGATTCAGGCTTTCCCATCACTCAATTCAGTCTTGCTTGAGATGTGTCTTTTGGATTGGATATATTAAAGAACTATTTCAGTGGTTTTAAAGCCATTTCAACAACATCCTAGCTTGTGTGAACCTAAGAAGTTACTTCAACTACCTCAGGTATCATGTCCTTCTCTGTAAAATGGGGAAAAGAATGTCTTCAGCTCAATATACAGGGAGAGATTACTTAACTGATTCACAAATGTTTTCTGTTTGCCTATTATGTGCTAGGCAATATTCTACACACTGGAGATACAGGTAGTGGTGACTAAACAGACTCCTTGTCCTTAAGTAGGAGAAATGAGAGTGCTGCAGAGGGCAGGGAGGAGACCTGATAGTGATACCCATGAGGTGTACTTGAGAGAAGATTGTTTAGAGAGGTTCTTCCACAGTGACATTTTGGGCAGAGGGATGAATGAACAGAAGTGTGAGCCATGGGTATATCTAGTATAAGTTGTTCCAATAAGAGGAAATAGATTGTTCCAATAAAGGGAAAAAGCAATGTCCATGGCAGAGAAATATAGCAGCAAAAAAACAGCAATGAAGATGAGAGTGTCAGGAGGCGGGGCCAAGATGGCTGACTAGGTAGAAGCTACCTCAGATCCCTCTTGCAACAAAGACTCGGAAACACAAGTGAATCGATCACATACATGACAATCTACAAACCCTGACCATCAAACACAGATCTAAAGAGTTGACCTGAGTGACGGAGACTGAGAACGAACAACCACGGGGAAGTAGCGACTCTTTTCGGAGCCTGGAGCAAGCGTCCCAGTCAGGAAACCTTTGTGCCGGGCTTTGGACTGGGCACAGGGGAGCCGAGCACGGCATCCTGAAAAGGCGCAAACACGGGACGCAGCCCTAGCCCCCAGAAGTGACATCGGGGTAAGCCCAGCCAGTGCAGGCAGGCAGCGCAGCGATGCGGCTGACAGGAGGAGAAGTCACCGGGAGGCAGCGACTGGTTTTGGAGCCTGGAGTACGGCGTCCCAGCCAGGGAAACTTGGCGCTGGGCTTTGGATTGGCAGCGCAAGAAGTGACCACGGTTTCTGAGACAGCACAAACACAGGATGTGGGCCTGACCCTCGGGGGCAATCTCGACCCAGCCAGTGCACACAGGCTACACACCCCTCAGGAATCTCAGATAAAACAGTAATCACCAAACAAGATAAGTAACTTTGTCTAAGTTCCAGGGTGCTACTCTCTCCTATTTATCTGAACCCTCCCCTCCCACTCCCAGGCAGCTTCATTAACATTGGGATTTCCGGAGCCAGAGAGTGAAGTACACTGCGGGTTTTCCTTTTTTTTGGTCTTTTCCTAACCCGTTCTTCTGGCCTGAGAGAAGGAGCTACAAAATACCCAGGGACCAAAAATCCTTCCCTAAGTGGACAAAAAATACAGAACCAGCTCCAGCCAAACGTATGTGATCCACAGTCTTGGGCTTTCATCCCTACGGGGAACAAGATGGCTATTATAATGCAAAGGCAATTCTGATAGGGATCTGACTGTAACTGTTTTAGCGGATTACTGGAAAGACAAGTTTCCCAGGTCTGATGTCTCTGCGTATTCAACAGAGCCCTCACTGACCCACAACAGGGAACTGAGGGCTGAAGCTCCCCCAGACCACCTAGCCTCTTGCCTTAGGCATCTAAGGATGATGACACCTAGCAATCTGTAGAGGAGGTACTTGCATTGGGGGCCTAAGGTACAGCTGCAGAGCCCACCCACCAAAGTGCTTTAGGAATAGAGACACACCTACCTCACTGACACTTGGGGGAAGCCTGTCAGCATCCTGCCCCCCTTGGAGTGTGAAACCCTGCTCCCCCAGAATTTGGTGCACACAACTATCACCACTACTTCTCTAGGTGGATAGGTGACAGTCTGCACCACACACTTGATGACCCCAAATCAGATTCTACTCAAGAATAGTGAATGGACTCTTAGGCTTATATATCTGGTAACAGCCCAAACCAGCTGGTAATAGGACATAAGTGATTCCAAGGCTATAACAATCAAGACAGTGCAATCTAGTAGCTCATCTATGCAAATGGAGATGTAGGAGTGAACGACAGACTTGTGGGTGTTAAATTAAAAGAGTCGTTGGGATCATAACCGGAGAATGCATAAAGTGGTAGGAGTCATGGGCCAGGGAACCATTTGACATTTGGAGAAAGAAATTGAAACCGTGGGGAAAAAAGAGCAGGCACACGTTTAGGAAAATCGGGAAAACAGATGTCATGGAAAACAACAAGTAGAAAGTTTAAAGAAAGATAGGTTGGTTGAAAAAACATTGTGAAATTCAGACGAGAAGTCCAGGAAGATAAAAACTGGGAAATACTCATTTAATTTGCTGGTTGGAAAGATATAGTAGAACTTAGAAGGAGTATTTTTAGTAGACTTGTGGGACTGAAGCCATGTTGGTATGGCTTGTTTTGAAAGTTGAGTATTTATCTCCCTGAGACACCTATGCTATATTGATTAGGTTGAGCAAAGCTGACATTTTTGCAATAAGAAGACTTTTGGTCCTTAAGAATGTTATATTCCCACACCCATTTAGTCTTATTATAAGACATAAATTTTTATTAAGGTGTAATTTCAAATTTCTCTATTTCTTTTACGTAACCTTTCTCCTCCTGGTCCCAGTCCCTGGCATACTCTGTTCAGTTTTCTGTCCCTGGAGTTTTGCATCTTCCACAATGTTATATAAATGGACCTCTACATTATGTAGTGTTTTGGAATTAGCTTCTTTCACTTAGCGAGATTTGCAGTTTAGGTCTAAATTCCAATTTAGAGGGGAAAATAGAAGCACAAATTAAGTAAAACCAAAATAACCAATGAAACAAGCCCAGAAGGTGGGATATTAGGGAGAAAACTGGTCCGGTCTTACCAACAACCAAATATTAGGAAAATAAAGCGGGTGGTGTTGGAGACTGTTCTAGATTTAAAGAGAGATATTAGATAGAAAAAGTACTGTAGGTAATTGATTTTGAGAAAAATGAAGAAATTTGAAGTCATTCCACTATTAGATAATATTAAGTACGTATTATTAATTTCGTTAGGTGTCATGAAGTCCGTGGGTGGTGCAAAAAGTTTGTGTGGCACTACTGACCTGAAAGGTTTGTGGTTCGAACCCAGGAAGAGGCATCTTAGAAGACAGGCCTTGCAATCCACCTCTTAAAGAAAGAGCTCTACTCTGCACACATGGGTCACCATAAATTGGAATGGACTGGACTGGCAAGTAACAATAACAAGTTTATTGGAGAGCTGCCAGTACCCTTCTTGTAACTAGTACATGATTTGCAAAGATCTAATTTCTACAAACACTTCAGGCGCTCACAGTTTTGACAGGAATGAACAATCTTCCCTTTGATTCTTTGTTTTTTATAACCAGGGATAATTATTTTTGTCTCTAGGGTTGTAAATGTTCATTAGTAATTCTTTTCTTAAGAAAATCAACCCCCCACCGCCTGAATTCCACCATACTTTATTTATAAACCCAATGACTTATCAGATGACTTTGGAATCCAATATTAATGCCTGAATTAGGAACCCCAAAGGAGACAAGACAAGCAAGTCTAAAGTTGATAAATCTGTTTAATGTCTTGTATTCCTGAATCATTTCCTGTATCCAGAGCACATGCCACTTCTAATTCCTAGAATTTCTATATGAAATAGCATGTTGTATGAGTCCCTCACATGTTCCAAAGACATCCCTGTTCCTTCTGGCACCTCTGAAAACAGTCACTTTCCTAATTGCAAACAAGATTAGTAGCCTGCTGAAATTAGTTCTGTGTCTGGTAGTGCTATGGAGAAACAGCTGCCCCATGCTGTCCTTTCCTGGATATCATGAGAGAAAAAAGAGCTCTGTGTTTTCATCTTCAATTTGCCAGGCTAAGTTACGCTTGTTCTTAAGGAATTCCTCTCATATACAGTCAAAAGAAAATATTTTATTTTTCTAGTCCACTAACATACTCCAGTTGAGAACTACAGTAATCGTTGTATTGAAGGTCTTTCAGAGAAAGGCATAGGCATTGAATGCCCCTACCAGAAATTTGGAAGGCGTATTCTTACTGGAAAGAATGTGTAGACATTGAGGATGTTTTTGAGTTTGTGCCTTCCAAACTGCTTTAGAACCTGCCAATGCCTCACAGTTTACCTGAAGACGTATCTGAACATTTGTGTGACTGCTGGTTAATTATTATGGATAATTATTTTTATACCTTGTCAATAATCCTTTAGAAGTCAGTATGTAATGTGTATTATGCTAGGTATTTAGGTACATATTCTCATTTAGTTTTTTATACCAACCGTTTGAGGTGATATTATTGCCGTTTGTAATTTCGATCTGATGAAAATAGGCTCTAGGGAGGTTAACAAATTAGTAGCGTGTAACACTAAATACTGCTTAAACATTGAATACCAGAGAGGAAGACAACTGGATTGAATTATGTTGGGGAAATCAGCACCAAGTATTTTAGAAGTATGAAGGCAAAAGCTTCTAAGTGGATGCAGCTCAGATATTGAACTGTTGTTTTAAGAAAATGGGAGAAAAAGAATTTGGGTTTCTGATAGACCACAGAGGCTAATGGTCATAAGGGCCATAGATACAGGTCAGTATGTAAATCTGCCCTACATGGAGACATAGGGAAAGCCCCAGCATGTGACTCTAATGGCCTAGATATCTGAAAGATGACACTGGTCTTGTTAAAGCCTATTAGTGATCAAGAAAAGAGGCCTAAAAACTAAAGGCCGTCGAAGAGGGTGAAATGCATTAAAAATAAAAATTTTTGGTGACGAGTAAATGTGTTCAGATCAGACTTGGTAAAGCATACTTTTTGCATCCCAGGGACAAAGCTGGATGCTGGGGAGGAGGGTGAACAGGGAGGCAAATTTTATATACAAGGAACCCGGTGTTTGGGGATTTGTGGGAAGACAAACACTCTACCAGCTTTCAGTTGGAGAACCCCCATATTCCTCACATGCCACATGACACTGGCTCCATCTTCTAAGACAAAGTCTCAAGTGAATCACTGTGCATTTGCCCAGGTGAGGAGGATGGTGGATGAGGAAGTTTTGTGATAATCAGCATGAGTGTGGTAAGTCATTTTTGGAATTGCATGCAGATGGCATTTTGGTTGAGAAATCAGTACATCGTCCCACTTCCCCTTGTAAATGGGTGGCTAGCTCTTATAAAAGGACACTCTACCAGCCTGCTGCCATCCTACTGACACTCAGTTGGGCACTGGCTTTGAGACCGTGGTGAGTGCAATACTTGCAGGGCATTTTTGGATAATTGGGCAGTATAAGGATTTTAACTGGTGGTGGATTCTTTTGTTTTAGAAAATAATGCTTAAGCTTTGTGGAAATCAAGACGATAAATTTTGTGGAGGGCAGGTGTCATTACATGATATTTTAGCTTCTCTTTGGTGAGCTTTGTTGACGTTCATATGGGAAATGAAGATAAAGGGGCAGTCATATAGGAAGAAGAATAAGGAATAAGAAATGAAGTTATGTCCCACATTTCAGTTTGTTTCCAAAGATTTGCTTCTCTGGGTACTAGCCCTTAGAACTTCATTTGAGCATTTGCAGTTTTTCCCAAAGAACCCATGGCAAGATCAGTTAGGCTTTCAGTCAGGGTTTCATGGCAGATGATATTGGTAGCAATTTGTTTTGGGATTGCTGAGAAGTTTACAAGTCGGGTATCCTTTCTCTAGATAACATTTAAATTCAGCCCTACCTAGTGCTACGTCGATATAGGATATATTTATGTTTTTAGAAATGGTAGAGTGAGAAAAAAGCCAAAAAAGAATGAGAGATGATGGGAAGTGTCTTAGTTTTCTGCTCTGCCATAACAGAAATACCACAAATACCTGGCTTTAAAGAACAGGATTTTATATTCTTGCAATTCTGGAGGCTAAGAGTCCAAGTCAGGGTCTCAGCCCTGTTGAGACATTCCTTGTTTGTAGGCCTGGGTGTTCCTTGGTTGTTTGACTTATAGATGATCCTCAAGGGACGCCTGTCTTCCCCTGTGTATGCATCTCTGGGTCTAATCTGATCTTTTTTATACATCGGAAGCGATTAGACTTGGAAGCCACTTCACTCAGGTATGCTTTGATTAACATGACAAAGAAAACTCTATTTCTAAATAGAATTACAAACATAGGTATAACCAGTAGCGGTTGAGTGGATTCTGACTTCCAGTGACATATAGAACAGAAAAGAATTGCCCCACAGAGTTTCCAAAGAGCCCCTGAGGATTTGAACTGCCCACCGTTGGCTTAGTGGCTGTAGCTCTTATCCACTATGCCACCAGGGTTTTCACCATAGGTATAGGCGTGAGAATTCCAACTGATATATTTGGGAAACACAATTCAATCCATAGCAGGAAACGATGCTAAGAGGGAAGAGGGAAAAGCTACAGAGTTATGAATATTTTGTTGGGGACTAGATGAATATTGACTGAACTCATTCAAAGGATACTGCCTTGCTTAGCCAGCAAGAGTGTCACTACAGTCAACACTGTTATGCGTTGATTTTCAGATTCCCAGAGACTCCGGAAAGATGTCTTACTATCAGCAGCAGTGTAAGCAGCCCTGCCTGCCACCTCCTGTGGTGTGCCCACCTAAGTGCCCTGTGGTGTGCCCACCTAAGTGCCCTGAGCCATGCCCACCTGTGTGTTGCCTTCCTCCGCCATGCCCACCTGTGTGTTGCCCTCCTCCACCATGCCCACCTGTGTGTTGTCCTCCTCCGCCATGCCCACCTGTGTGTTGCCCTCCTCCACCATGCCAGCAGTAATGCCCTCCTGTGTTGCCACTCCAACCCTGCCAGCAGAAGTGTGTACCCAAAATCAAGTAACAACACCAGAATTCATCAGAATCATGAAATGATGTGATCCAGTGGCTCTTCCCAGTCTCTGGACTCCATCCTCCTCCCTCAGCCATGGTGACAGACTACATCTTCCCTAACCTTCCTTCTGAGACAAGAGCTGATGGAGAAAAGGCTTCCTTCTGAGACAAGAGCTGATGGAGAGAAGGCTTAGATCCTGAAGTTGATATCATGTCACTGGAAAATGAGGAACAGGTTCAACATCTACATTCTTGCATTGAAGCTTTGCCTGATCTCTCTTTGGCATCTGTTATCTAATTTAGGCAGTGATCTCTATCCTATAAAGAGTTTGTCCTGTTTCTCCTTCTTCAATAAAGTACATGTTTCGTGGTTGAGCCTACATTGCTTTTGTTTTCATTTTGCATTTTTACACTCTTCCTTCAGCTACATCAGATGAATGTCCATCAGATGAATTGAAGTCTTAGATTCAGGCTTTCCCATCACTCAATTCAGTCTTGCTTGAGATGTGTCTTTTGGATTGGGTATATCAAAGAACTATTTCAGTGGTTTTAAACCCATTTCAACAACATCCTAGCTTGTGTGAACCTAAGAAGTTACTTCAACTACCTCAGGTATCATTTCCTTCTCTGTAAAATGGGGAAAAGTATGTCTTCAGCTCAATATACAGGGAGAGATTACTTAACTGATTCACAAATGTTTTCTGTTTGCCTATTATGTCCTAGGCAATATTCTACATGCTGGAGATACAGGTAGTGGTGACTAAACAGACTCCTTGTCCTTAAGTAGGAGAAATGAGAGTGCTGCAGAGGGCAGGGAGGAGACCTGATAGTGATACCCATGAGGTGTACTTGAGAGAAGATTGTTTAGAGAGGTTCTTCCACAGTGACATTTTGGGCAGAGGGATGAATGAACAGAAGTGTGAGCCATGGGTATATCTAGTATAAGTTGTTCCAATAAGAGGAAATAGATTGTTCCAATAAAGGGAAAAAGCAATGTCCATGGCAGAGAAATGTAGTAGCAAAAAAACAGCAATGAAGATGAGAGTGTCAGGAGGCAGGGCCAAGATGGCTGACTAGGTAGAAGCTACCTCAGATCCCTCTTGCAACAAAGACTCGGAAACACAAGTGAATCGATCACATACATGACAATCTACAAACCCTGACCATCAAACACAGATCTAAAGAGTTGACCTGAGTGACGGAGACTGAGAACGAACAACCACGGGGAAGTAGCGACTCTTTTCGGAGCCTGGAGCAAGCGTCCCAGTCAGGAAACCTTTGTGCCGGGCTTTGGACTGGGCACAGGGGAGCCGAGCACGGCATCCTGAAAAGGCGCAAACACGGGACGCAGCCCTAGCCCCCAGAAGTGACATCGGGGTAAGCCCAGCCAGTGCAGGCAGGCAGCGCAGCGATGCGGCTGACAGGAGGAGAAGTCACCGGGAGGCAGCGACTGGTTTTGGAGCCTGGAGTACGGCGTCCCAGCCAGGGAAACTTGGCGCTGGGCTTTGGATTGGGAGCGCAAGAAGTGACCACGGTTTCTGAGACAGCACAAACACAGGATGTGGGCCTGACCCTCGGGGGCAATCTCGACCCAGCCAGTGCACACAGGCTACACACCCCTCAGGAATCTCAGATAAAACAGTAATCACCAAACAAGATAAGTAACTTTGTCTAAGTTCCAGGGTGCTACTCTCTCCTATTTATCTGAACCCTCCCCTCCCACTCCCAGGCAGCTTCATTAACATTGGGATTTCCGGAGCCAGAGAGTGAAGTACACTGCGGGTTTTCCTTTTTTTTGGTCTTTTCCTAACCCGTTCTTCTGGCCTGAGAGAAGGAGCTACAAAATACCCAGGGACCAAAAATCCTTCCCTAAGTGGACAAAAAATACAGAACCAGCTCCAGCCAAACGTATGTGATCCACAGTCTTGGGCTTTCATCCCTACGGGGAACAAGATGGCTATTATAATGCAAAGGCAATTCTGATAGGGATCTGACTGTAACTGTTTTAGCGGATTACTGGAAAGACAAGTTTCCCAGGTCTGATGTCTCTGCGTATTCAACAGAGCCCTCACTGACCCACAACAGGGAACTGAGGGCTGAAGCTCCCCCAGACCACCTAGCCTCTTGCCTTAGGCATCTAAGGATGATGACACCTAGCAATCTGTAGAGGAGGTACTTGCATTGGGGGCCTAAGGTACAGCTGCAGAGCCCACCCACCAAAGTGCTTTAGGAATAGAGACACACCTACCTCACTGACACTTGGGGGAAGCCTGTCAGCATCCTGCCCCCCTTGGAGTGTGAAACCCTGCTCCCCCAGAATTTGGTGCACACAACTATCACCACTACTTCTCTAGGTGGATAGGTGACAGTCTGCACCACACACTTGATGACCCCAAATCAGATTCTACTCAAGAATAGTGAATGGACTCTTAGGCTTATATATCTGGTAACAGCCCAAACCAGCTGGTAATAGGACATAAGTGATTCCAAGGCTATAACAATCAAGACAGTGCAATCTAGTAGCTCATCTATGCAAATGGAGATGTAGGAGTGAACGACAGACTTGTGGGTGTTAAATTAAAAGAGTCGTTGGGATCATAACCGGAGAATGCATAAAGTGGTAGGAGTCATGGGCCAGGGAACCATTTGACATTTGGAGAAAGAAATTGAAACCGTGGGGAAAAAAGAGCAGGCACACGTTTAGGAAAATCGGGAAAACAGATGTCATGGAAAACAACAAGTAGAAAGTTTAAAGAAAGATAGGTTGGTTGAAAAAACATTGTGAAATTCAGACGAGAAGTCCAGGAAGATAAAAACTGGGAAATACTCATTTAATTTGCTGGTTGGAAAGATATAGTAGAACTTAGAAGGAGTATTTTTAGTAGACTTGTGGGACTGAAGCCATGTTGGTATGGCTTGTTTTGAAAGTTGAGTATTTATCTCCCTGAGACACCTATGCTATATTGATTAGGTTGAGCAAAGCTGACATTTTTGCAATAAGAAGACTTTTGGTCCTTAAGAATGTTATATTCCCACACCCATTTAGTCTTATTATAAGACATAAATTTTTATTAAGGTGTAATTTCAAATTTCTCTATTTCTTTTACGTAACCTTTCTCCTCCTGGTCCCAGTCCCTGGCATACTCTGTTCAGTTTTCTGTCCCTGGAGTTTTGCATCTTCCACAATGTTATATAAATGGACCTCTACATTATGTAGTGTTTTGGAATTAGCTTCTTTCACTTAGCGAGATTTGCAGTTTAGGTCTAAATTCCAATTTAGAGGGGAAAATAGAAGCACAAATTAAGTAAAACCAAAATAACCAATGAAACAAGCCCAGAAGGTGGGATATTAGGGAGAAAACTGGTCCGGTCTTACCAACAACCAAATATTAGGAAAATAAAGCGGGTGGTGTTGGAGACTGTTCTAGATTTAAAGAGAGATATTAGATAGAAAAAGTACTGTAGGTAATTGATTTTGAGAAAAATGAAGAAATTTGAAGTCATTCCACTATTAGATAATATTAAGTACGTATTATTAATTTCGTTAGGTGTCATGAAGTCCGTGGGTGGTGCAAAAAGTTTGTGTGGCACTACTGACCTGAAAGGTTTGTGGTTCGAACCCAGGAAGAGGCATCTTAGAAGACAGGCCTTGCAATCCACCTCTTAAAGAAAGAGCTCTACTCTGCACACATGGGTCACCATAAATTGGAATGGACTGGACTGGCAAGTAACAATAACAAGTTTATTGGAGAGCTGCCAGTACCCTTCTTGTAACTAGTACATGATTTGCAAAGATCTAATTTCTACAAACACTTCAGGCGCTCACAGTTTTGACAGGAATGAACAATCTTCCCTTTGATTCTTTGTTTTTTATAACCAGGGATAATTATTTTTGTCTCTAGGGTTGTAAATGTTCATTAGTAATTCTTTTCTTAAGAAAATCAACCCCCCACCGCCTGAATTCCACCATACTTTATTTATAAACCCAATGACTTATCAGATGACTTTGGAATCCAATATTAATGCCTGAATTAGGAACCCCAAAGGAGACAAGACAAGCAAGTCTAAAGTTGATAAATCTGTTTAATGTCTTGTATTCCTGAATCATTTCCTGTATCCAGAGCACATGCCACTTCTAATTCCTAGAATTTCTATATGAAATAGCATGTTGTATGAGTCCCTCACATGTTCCAAAGACATCCCTGTTCCTTCTGGCACCTCTGAAAACAGTCACTTTCCTAATTGCAAACAAGATTAGTAGCCTGCTGAAATTAGTTCTGTGTCTGGTAGTGCTATGGAGAAACAGCTGCCCCATGCTGTCCTTTCCTGGATATCATGAGAGAAAAAAGAGCTCTGTGTTTTCATCTTCAATTTGCCAGGCTAAGTTACGCTTGTTCTTAAGGAATTCCTCTCATATACAGTCAAAAGAAAATATTTTATTTTTCTAGTCCACTAACATACTCCAGTTGAGAACTACAGTAATCGTTGTATTGAAGGTCTTTCAGAGAAAGGCATAGGCATTGAATGCCCCTACCAGAAATTTGGAAGGCGTATTCTTACTGGAAAGAATGTGTAGACATTGAGGATGTTTTTGAGTTTGTGCCTTCCAAACTGCTTTAGAACCTGCCAATGCCTCACAGTTTACCTGAAGACGTATCTGAACATTTGTGTGACTGCTGGTTAATTATTATGGATAATTATTTTTATACCTTGTCAATAATCCTTTAGAAGTCAGTATGTAATGTGTATTATGCTAGGTATTTAGGTACATATTCTCATTTAGTTTTTTATACCAACCGTTTGAGGTGATATTATTGCCGTTTGTAATTTCGATCTGATGAAAATAGGCTCTAGGGAGGTTAACAAATTAGTAGCGTGTAACACTAAATACTGCTTAAACATTGACTACCAGAGAGGAAGACAACTGGATTGAATTATGTTGGGGAAATCAGCACCAAGTATTTTAGAAGTATGAAGGCAAAAGCTTCTAAGTGGATGCAGCTCAGATATTGAACTGTTGTTTTAAGAAAATGGGAGAAAAAGAATTTGGGTTTCTGATAGACCACAGAGGCTAATGGTCATAAGGGCCATAGATACAGGTCAGTATGTAAATCTGCCCTACATGGAGACATAGGGAAAGCCCCAGCATGTGACTCTAATGGCCTAGATATCTGAAAGATGACACTGGTCTTGTTAAAGCCTATTAGTGATCAAGAAAAGAGGCCTAAAAACTAAAGGCCGTCGAAGAGGGTGAAATGCATTAAAAATAAAAATTTTTGGTGACGAGTAAATGTGTTCAGATCAGACTTGGTAAAGCATACTTTTTGCATCCCAGGGACAAAGCTGGATGCTGGGGAGGAGGGTGAACAGGGAGGCAAATTTTATATACAAGGAACCCGGTGTTTGGGGATTTGTGGGAAGACAAACACTCTACCAGCTTTCAGTTGGAGAACCCCCATATTCCTCACATGCCACAT
Organism: Elephas maximus indicus; assembly: GCF_024166365.1. Classification (NCBI taxonomy): domain Eukaryota; kingdom Metazoa; phylum Chordata; class Mammalia; order Proboscidea; family Elephantidae; genus Elephas; species Elephas maximus. Next base: position 188,897,117 of record NC_064821.1, read on the forward strand.
GACACTGGCTCCATCTTCTAAGACAAAGTCTCAAGTGAATCACTGTGCATTTGCCCAGGTGAGGAGGATGGTGGATGAGGAAGTTTTGTGATAATCAGCATGAGTGTGGTAAGTCATTTTTGGAATTGCATGCAGATGGCATTTTGGTTGAGAAATCAGTACATCGTCCCACTTCCCCTTGTAAATGGGTGGCTAGCTCTTATAAAAGGACACTCTACCAGCCTGCTGCCATCCTACTGACACTCAGTTGGGCACTGGCTTTGAGACCGTGGTGAGTGCAATACTTGCAGGGCATTTTTGGATAATTGGGCAGTATAAGGATTTTAACTGGTGGTGGATTCTTTTGTTTTAGAAAATAATGCTTAAGCTTTGTGGAAATCAAGACGATAAATTTTGTGGAGGGCAGGTGTCATTACATGATATTTTAGCTTCTCTTTGGTGAGCTTTGTTGACGTTCATATGGGAAATGAAGATAAAGGGGCAGTCATATAGGAAGAAGAATAAGGAATAAGAAATGAAGTTATGTCCCACATTTCAGTTTGTTTCCAAAGATTTGCTTCTCTGGGTACTAGCCCTTAGAACTTCATTTGAGCATTTGCAGTTTTTCCCAAAGAACCCATGGCAAGATCAGTTAGGCTTTCAGTCAGGGTTTCATGGCAGATGATATTGGTAGCAATTTGTTTTGGGATTGCTGAGAAGTTTACAAGTCGGGTATCCTTTCTCTAGATAACATTTAAATTCAGCCCTACCTAGTGCTACGTCGATATAGGATATATTTATGTTTTTAGAAATGGTAGAGTGAGAAAAAAGCCAAAAAAGAATGAGAGATGATGGGAAGTGTCTTAGTTTTCTGCTCTGCCATAACAGAAATACCACAAATACCTGGCTTTAAAGAACAAGATTTTATATTCTTGCAATTCTGGAGGCTAAGAGTCCAAGTCAGGGTCTCGGCCCTGTTGAGACATTCCTTGTTTGTAGGCCTGGGTGTTCCTTGGTTGTTTGACTTATAGATGATCCTCAAGGGACGCCTGTCTTCCCCTGTGTATGCATCTCTGGGTCTAATCTGATCTTTTTTATACATCGGAAGCGATTAGACTTGGAAGCCACTTCACTCAGGTATGCTTTGATTAACATGACAAAGAAAACTCTATTTCTAAATAGAATTACAAACATAGGTATAACCAGTAGCGGTTGAGTGGATTCTGACTTCCAGTGACATATAGAACAGAAAAGAATTGCCCCACAGAGTTTCCAAAGAGCCCCTGAGGATTTGAACTGCCCACCGTTGGCTTAGTGGCTGTAGCTCTTATCCACTATGCCACCAGGGTTTTCACCATAGGTATAGGCGTGAGAATTCCAACTGATATATTTGGGAAACACAATTCAATCCATAGCAGGAAACGATGCTAAGAGGGAAGAGGGAAAAGCTACAGAGTTATGAATATTTTGTTGGGGACTAGATGAATATTGACTGAACTCATTCAAAGGATACTGCCTTGCTTAGCCAGCAAGAGTGTCACTACAGTCAACACTGTTATGCGTTGATTTTCAGATTCCCAGAGACTCCGGAAAGATGTCTTACTATCAGCAGCAGTGTAAGCAGCCCTGCCTGCCACCTCCTGTGGTGTGCCCACCTAAGTGCCCTGTGGTGTGCCCACCTAAGTGCCCTGAGCCATGCCCACCTGTGTGTTGCCTTCCTCCGCCATGCCCACCTGTGTGTTGCCCTCCTCCACCATGCCCACCTGTGTGTTGTCCTCCTCCGCCATGCCCACCTGTGTGTTGCCCTCCTCCACCATGCCAGCAGTAATGCCCTCCTGTGTTGCCACTCCAACCCTGCCAGCAGAAGTGTGTACCCAAAATCAAGTAACAACACCAGAATTCATCAGAATCATGAAATGATGTGATCCAGTGGCTCTTCCCAGTCTCTGGACTCCATCCTCCTCCCTCAGCCATGGTGACAGACTACATCTTCCCTAACCTTCCTTCTGAGACAAGAGCTGATGGAGAAAAGGCTTCCTTCTGAGACAAGAGCTGATGGAGAGAAGGCTTAGATCCTGAAGTTGATATCATGTCACTGGAAAATGAGGAACAGGTTCAACATCTACATTCTTGCATTGAAGCTTTGCCTGATCTCTCTTTGGCATCTGTTATCTAATTTAGGCAGTGATCTCTATCCTATAAAGAGTTTGTCCTGTTTCTCCTTCTTCAATAAAGTACATGTTTCGTGGTTGAGCCTACATTGCTTTTGTTTTCATTTTGCATTTTTACACTCTTCCTTCAGCTACATCAGATGAATGTCCATCAGATGAATTGAAGTCTTAGATTCAGGCTTTCCCATCACTCAATTCAGTCTTGCTTGAGATGTGTCTTTTGGATTGGGTATATCAAAGAACTATTTCAGTGGTTTTAAACCCATTTCAACAACATCCTAGCTTGTGTGAACCTAAGAAGTTACTTCAACTACCTCAGGTATCATTTCCTTCTCTGTAAAATGGGGAAAAGAATGTCTTCAGCTCAATATACAGGGAGAGATTACTTAACTGATTCACAAATGTTTTCTGTTTGCCTATTATGTGCTAGGCAATATTCTACATGTTGGAGATACTGGTACTGGTGCCCAAACAGAGTCCTTGTTCTTAAGTAGGGGAAATGAGAGTGCTGCAGAGGCGCATGGAGGAGAGCTGAGAGTGATACCCATGAGGTGTACTTGAGAGATGATTGTTTAGACATGTTCTTCACAGTGACATTTCGGGCAGAGACATGAATGAACAGAAGAGTGAGGTATGGGTATATCTAGGATAGATTGTTTCAATAAGAGGGAGTAGAAAGTTACAGGGCAGAGCAATATAGCAGCAAAAAAACAGCAACGGAGATTAGAGTGTCAGCAAATGAGGTTGGAGAGGTTGGGTCTGTAGGACATAGTAATAATTTTGGTATTCATCCAAGGTTTGTCAGCTGTATTAGGCCGGCGTTCACATGCTTAAATTTTTGTAATAATACTCTACGGTCATATGTATTTTTTTTCTGTGTATTGCATTTTAACTAAAAATACATGTTTGTTCAAAGCTATTAACAAAAGAGATGAAAAGAACTGATGAATAAGTTCAAATTCTAACAAAATAAAACCTTATCTGAGGGGTAATCAAATGCAAAGTAAGTCTAGTTGTTTTCCTATCTTAAAGGGAATTCAAATTTATTGCTTCTCATCATATCATAGCCAGCAATTCTGTATAGGGAATTTTGTCCTTGTTGTGATCCAAGCTCTGAAAAGAATGTTGAAACGTAGTCTTTACTCAAGGCTGCACGGAATAACTCCAAGTGATTGTCATTAATGGCAAACTCTTGAAAAGGACTCTAGTCTAATATTTTTGACAGAAAACTTATAAACTAGAGCTTACGTGGTTAATAATTCTAAATTGGGCACTCATGTAAGTAAACCCAAATTCAAGAAAGAGAATACTAACAACCCTTCAAAAGACCCTTCATTTCCTTCACCACTAGAGGTAACTACTATCCTGACCCTTAATGTAATCACTTTGTTGCTTTTCTTTGTTTTTTGTATATTTTTTACACCAATATATCCAAATACAAAGTGTTGAGTCCATTCCGATTCATAATGACTCTATTGGACAGAGTAGATCTGCCCTGTAGAGATTCCAAGAAGCACCTGGTGGATTCAAACTGCTGAGCTTTTTGTTAGGAGATGTAGCACTTAACCATGAAGTTTTGTCGTGAAAAACAGGTGAAGTTGTGCACTAAAGATTAGTAAGTAAACTCAATGTAGCCCGTGTATACCTAGTGTAATGGTTAATTCGACCCTGATTCATGCCCCTGCTTTTCTTGCTCTGCTGTACTAAGCTTCTCATGTACTCCTGATATAAGATGAAGGGGCAGCTCTGCCAAAGCACAACTGCAGTGGAGCTTGGAGGCAGCAATTCCCAGACTGGCTTTTATAACTAAATAAAGCTACACCATTACAGCCTAGGCACTGCATCTAGTCCTCTGAACTAAGGAGTCCTCCTGTGAATATGAATTTTTCCAACACTGATGGTGACTGTAGGGTAATGCTATTCATCTATATGCAAATCTTCCCTAATGGAATCAGCTTTGCTCTTCCCCGAAGCATGCTGGTGCTGAATTTGGGATGGACTTGGGCTAAGGTACAAGGTCAGGAGGGGCATGACTGGGCCAGCGGCCAAGGCCGAAGAATACCTTAGCAACAAGAAGGAAAACATCTGGGCCATGGCGTGAAGTCCTTGGGAACACTGACTGCCCAAGGATGTGGAAGAAAACAATGAGCCTTGGTCCCAGCTGGAATGGTATATAAGATTGGGTCCCTTGGTAGGTGCTAGTACTCCAGGAGCCTGGCAATTGCCTTTAGTTGCTTCACAGTTTCTGCATAGGGGTAGGCTTGGGCTTTATCTATCACTTCTTCAGGCATCACTTGTGTCTTCCCCAACTAGATAAGACCCAAGTATTTGACCAACAAACCAGGTCCCTGTGTTTTTCCCTCATTCACTGCCCATCCCCGTGACTGAAGGCCCCTGACTACCTCACAAGCTACAGTCTATAAAGAAGCAAATGAGTCAGAGGTCAGCATGACATCAGCAATACAGTGGAATATGGTCACCTAATCTCTTAAACTCCACCACTTGAGGCCAGTGACAACCATGCCACGGTGTATGGTGGGACTACACAGGTACCCTTTTGGGAGCACGGTGAAAGTCCACTGCCTCACCTCCCAACTGAAGGCAAACTGGTCCTGGCTGTCTGAGTGTGGAGGGATGCTAAAGAAAGAATTAGCCAAGTCAAGCACAAAGTGGTAAGTGTCCAGTGCCTCCCCTTTTGCTCCAACAGCTGTGTGATGTTGGATATAGCTGCAAATAAGGGGGAGTCACCTTACTCAATTCCCAGTAGTCTACTGTCATTTTCCAGGAGCCATCCAGCTTGCACATTGTCTAGACAGGACTACTGAAGGGGCTCTTGGCAGGTCTCAGAATCCCCACTGGGTATAGCTCCTGCATGGCCTCAATGATTTCTAGGTGCCCACCAGGAAGGTGGTACTGCTTAAGGGTCCTGACCCGAGCGGGGGAGTGCAACTGCACAGTGGACCATTTAGCTTTAACTTCTACTACAGCTTTTACGGCTTTCACTTGCAGATGGAACTCACCAGAGGTCTATAGCTCCAGCCTCAACAAGATATCTCTGCCCAGAATGTATTCCTGTATCAGAGCTGGTTAACTTTGTAGGCCTTTGGAGGTAGCCTTCCAATCTGTAGCACTAGTTTGACTTGACACACCCTGACAGCCCCAGCCACGTACCCATCAATAGCTGTTAGTGGGGGTCCAGTGTATAATCATTTAAATGTGTGGCCTCAGTTCCCCTGACACCCAACAGAGGGATTCCTATACCTGTGGTTTACCTTGGCCACACCCCTAGTCAAAGGGTGAGAGACACTCCCACCCCTCAGTGGGGGGAGTCTTGGGCTTGGCCTCCTCTCATGGGCTCTGGTCAATGCCTTTGTGGAACCCAGATCTTTTGTCAGGAACAATTCTACACCAAAGCAACACATTTTATAGAATAGACATTTTGATAGAACATATGGCACAAATAAGAAATGCCCTTGCAGGGAAGTGCTGCATTGACACCCCAGGCTGCTTTTCTGAGATGGATGGTCCAGGCCGGGGTTGTCTTCTGCCCTCCTATCGGCTACTTAAACCTATCTGTTGAAGTATTCAATTGCCCCTATGTCTTGGGGTGAGAAGAGTGTGAAGAGTTCATTCAAGATCCAGTGGAAGCCTCTGTATAAGATAAAAAGCCCCATTATGATTTAACTGCCAAGAACCCCCTTGCCTGTTGGCTCGGGAATCTGTCCCTGTACAGGTTTTAGCCTTGGCCAGGGTCTGGTAGGAGAGTCAGCTTTCCTGTGCTATGCAGCGTTTTCTGATGACAGTGGCAGTCCATGCATGTAGGCCCAGTCTATGAGGGTGTTTTGAATCTCCATGGATGGTCCTCTCTTAAATCCAGAAGTTGGTCGATTGCACACCTCTTTACCCTGGAGCAGACAGTGCTTCAGCCTCTGCAGTCTGCTGGTTAAGGCCGGTCTGTTCTTTGGCTGTTTCCCACTCTCAGCATAGAGGCTTTTCTGATGACTATCCACACAAGGAACAAAAATTCTCAGGGGCAGAACTGATTTTGTTATTTATTTATTTATTTTTTGTCCAGATGTTTCATCTCTATTGGGGCTTGCTTTCTATCTCAGTCCGAGGGTTGTCAGTGGCCAGGTTGAATGGCCAGTCAATTAGCTATTGCCCACGTCACTTGCGCCCTCTAACTATGGCCCTAACTACAGCAATTCCCATCAGGACTTAGAGGCAAAAGTTTACAAAGGTGTGCATTAATACATTATCTTCATCAGTACATACAATAAGGACTTGTAGGGGTCCCAAGGGACTTATCCATAGTCAGGCTGGTGTAAGTGTCTCAATGATGGTGACCTCAGACCAAAAGTATACCTCACCGGACTTTAATTGTAACACAAGACCTTTGCTCCTCGCTGCTGACAAAGAAATCAGGCTTAATCCTCTATTAAGAAATAATCATTCTTAATCATTTCTGAAAGAAGGTCTGGGAAAAGCTGGCAGAGCCCTCACTCATTTGTGGAGCCACATCACCACACCAAGCCCAAGCATGGGTCCAGCCCAGTTGCCTGGTAACCTGGAGGTGGGCCCCCCACTTTTATTTTCCCCTTACCATTGCAGCTGCAGCTAGGTTGCTGTTCAGTTTTCCTGGCCGGGTAGCTATCACTGAATTCTGAGTTCTCTTCAAGGTCACTCAATACAAGCTATCTTGAAGGGCTTTTGACTCCCTTTCCCCCCCGCCCCCTTTTTTCCCTGCTGTTTTAACTCTTACTTTGCACTGGGTGTTACAGGGTGTTCTCAGAGCCAGGGACCTGTTTATCCCCTTCAAGTAGCTCCAGTCTCACGCTCTACTGACTGATCTAGCCAGGCTTCGCTGGCCATCCGGGATTTCTCCCACAGAAAATCTTATTGGCCAGACCTCCCCACATAGAGATCGCTGGCCACCCTGGGATTTCCCCCAAAGATGCCTCTTGCTTCCACTAATGGGACACTAATATTGCAGTGGAGGAGGAATATGCTACGGACAAATCCTCCAGTTGCAGCTCTGCTTCTAGCTGCCTTAATAGGGCCCCAGTGGCTGGCTCTGCATCGGATGCCCCTCTCAATGATGCCAGTAGAAGCCACCCCACACAAGCTGCCTTGGCAGGGCAATCTGGTTTTTGCTTTGGGGCCTCCCATGAATATTGCCATTCCCAAAATAGCAGTCACACAACTCCCAGAACCAAAACACGAACAGCCTTCTTTTCTTTGTCAACATGCAAAGACTGTAGTAATTGCAACAATCCTGTGGCATTTTCAGGGTGTCCCCATACCCAAGCACAGGTCCCCAGGCATCAATAGCCTGGGCTAGTGTTCCCAGGGCATGCATACCTGGCCACCCTCTGGTCTTCCCCAGAGTAGCCTGCTTTTCCCCAAACAAGGAAAGGCATGGTGTGCCCTTCGGATTTCCGCTGACTACATCACTTGTCGGGGGACAGCCCCAGCAAGGAAAGACCCTCGCTATGTGTCCTGGCAGATAATCAAAAGAACTGACACATACCCCTTTCCAGATTCATACCTTCAGGGAAACTTACTGACACAGGCAAGCAGCTGCTTTCTCCAGGGGTGGCTGTCTGGAGCATTTTCTGCAACCACCTACCAAGGGACCCAATCTTATATACCATTCCAGCTGGGACCAAGGCTCATTGTTTTCTTCCACATCCTTGGGCAGTCAGTGTTCCCAAGGACTTCACGCCATGGCCCAGATGTTTTCCTTCTTGTTGCTAAGGTATTCTTCGGCCTTGGCCGCTGGCCCAGTCATGCCCCTCCTGACCTTGTACCTTAGCCCAAGTCCATCCCAAATTCAGCACCAGCATGCTTCGGGGAAGAGCAAAGCTGATTCCATTAGGGAAGATTTGCATATAGATGAATAGCATTACCCTACAGTCACCATCAGTGTTGGAAAAATTCATATTCACAGGAGGACTCCTTAGTTCAGAGGACTAGATGCAGTGCCTAGGCTGTAATGGTGTAGCTTTATTTAGTTATAAAAGCCAGTCTGGGAATTGCTGCCTCCAAGCTCCACTGCAGTTGTGCTTTGGCAGAGCTGCCCCTTCATCTTATATCAGGAGTACATGAGAAGCTTAGTACAGCAGAGCAAGAAAAGCAGGGGCATGAATCAGGGTCGGATTAACCATTACACTAGGTATACACGGGCTACATTGAGTTTACTTACTAATCTTTAGTGCACAACTTCACCTGTTTTTCACGACAAAACTTCATGGTTAAGTGCTACATCTCCTAACAAAAAGCTCAGCAGTTTGAATCCACCAGGTGCTTCTTGGAATCTCTACAGGGCAGATCTACTCTGTCCAATAGAGTCATTATGAATCGGAATGGACTCAACACTTTGTATTTGGATATATTGGTGTAAAAAATATACAAAAAACAAAGAAAAGCAACAAAGTGATTACATTAAGGGTCAGGATAGTAGTTACCTCTAGTGGTGAAGGAAATGAAGGGTCTTTTGAAGGGTTGTTAGTATTCTCTTTCTTGAATTTGGGTTTACTTACATGAGTGCCCAATTTAGAATTATTAACCACGTAAGCTCTAGTTTATAAGTTTTCTGTCAAAAATATTAGACTAGAGTCCTTTTCAAGAGTTTGCCATTAATGACAATCACTTGGAGTTATTCCGTGCAGCCTTGAGTAAAGACTACGTTTCAACATTCTTTTCAGAGCTTGGATCACAACAAGGACAAAATTCCCTATACAGAATTGCTGGCTATGATATGATGAGAAGCAATAAATTTGAATTCCCTTTAAGATAGGAAAACAACTAGACTTACTTTGCATTTGATTACCCCTCAGATAAGGTTTTATTTTGTTAGAATTTGAACTTATTCATCAGTTCTTTTCATCTCTTTTGTTAATAGCTTTGAACAAACATGTATTTTTAGTTAAAATGCAATACACAGAAAAAAAATACATATGACCGTAGAGTATTATTACAAAAATTTAAGCATGTGAACGCTGGCCTAATACAGCTGACAAACCTTGGATGAATACCAAAATTATTACTATGTCCTACAGACCCAACCTCTCCAACCTCATTTGCTGACACTCTAATCTCCGTTGCTGTTTTTTTGCTGCTATATTGCTCTGCCCTGTAACTTTCTACTCCCTCTTATTGAAACAATCTATCCTAGATATACCCATACCTCACTCTTCTGTTCATTCATGTCTCTGCCCGAAATGTCACTGTGAAGAACATGTCTAAACAATCATCTCTCAAGTACACCTCATGGGTATCACTCTCAGCTCTCCTCCATGCGCCTCTGCAGCACTCTCATTTCCCCTACTTAAGAACAAGGACTCTGTTTGGGCACCAGTACCAGTATCTCCAACATGTAGAATATTGCCTAGCACATAATAGGCAAACAGAAAACATTTGTGAATCAGTTAAGTAATCTCTCCCTGTATATTGAGCTGAAGACATTCTTTTCCCCATTTTACAGAGAAGGAAATGATACCTGAGGTAGTTGAAGTAACTTCTTAGGTTCACACAAGCTAGGATGTTGTTGAAATGGGTTTAAAACCACTGAAATAGTTCTTTGATATACCCAATCCAAAAGACACATCTCAAGCAAGACTGAATTGAGTGATGGGAAAGCCTGAATCTAAGACTTCAATTCATCTGATGGACATTCATCTGATGTAGCTGAAGGAAGAGTGTAAAAATGCAAAATGAAAACAAAAGCAATGTAGGCTCAACCACGAAACATGTACTTTATTGAAGAAGGAGAAACAGGACAAACTCTTTATAGGATAGAGATCACTGCCTAAATTAGATAACAGATGCCAAAGAGAGATCAGGCAAAGCTTCAATGCAAGAATGTAGATGTTGAACCTGTTCCTCATTTTCCAGTGACATGATATCAACTTCAGGATCTAAGCCTTCTCTCCATCAGCTCTTGTCTCAGAAGGAAGCCTTTTCTCCATCAGCTCTTGTCTCAGAAGGAAGGTTAGGGAAGATGTAGTCTGTCACCATGGCTGAGGGAGGAGGATGGAGTCCAGAGACTGGGAAGAGCCACTGGATCACATCATTTCATGATTCTGATGAATTCTGGTGTTGTTACTTGATTTTGGGTACACACTTCTGCTGGCAGGGTTGGAGTGGCAACACAGGAGGGCATTACTGCTGGCATGGTGGAGGAGGGCAACACACAGGTGGGCATGGCGGAGGAGGACAACACACAGGTGGGCATGGTGGAGGAGGGCAACACACAGGTGGGCATGGCGGAGGAAGGCAACACACAGGTGGGCATGGCTCAGGGCACTTAGGTGGGCACACCACAGGGCACTTAGGTGGGCACACCACAGGAGGTGGCAGGCAGGGCTGCTTACACTGCTGCTGATAGTAAGACATCTTTCCGGAGTCTCTGGGAATCTGAAAATCAACGCATAACAGTGTTGACTGTAGTGACACTCTTGCTGGCTAAGCAAGGCAGTATCCTTTGAATGAGTTCAGTCAATATTCATCTAGTCCCCAACAAAATATTCATAACTCTGTAGCTTTTCCCTCTTCCCTCTTAGCATCGTTTCCTGCTATGGATTGAATTGTGTTTCCCAAATATATCAGTTGGAATTCTCACGCCTATACCTATGGTGAAAACCCTGGTGGCATAGTGGATAAGAGCTACAGCCACTAAGCCAACGGTGGGCAGTTCAAATCCTCAGGGGCTCTTTGGAAACTCTGTGGGGCAATTCTTTTCTGTTCTATATGTCACTGGAAGTCAGAATCCACTCAACCGCTACTGGTTATACCTATGTTTGTAATTCTATTTAGAAATAGAGTTTTCTTTGTCATGTTAATCAAAGCATACCTGAGTGAAGTGGCTTCCAAGTCTAATCGCTTCCGATGTATAAAAAAGATCAGATTAGACCCAGAGATGCATACACAGGGGAAGACAGGCGTCCCTTGAGGATCATCTATAAGTCAAACAACCAAGGAACACCCAGGCCTACAAACAAGGAATGTCTCAACAGGGCCGAGACCCTGACTTGGACTCTTAGCCTCCAGAATTGCAAGAATATAAAATCTTGTTCTTTAAAGCCAGGTATTTGTGGTATTTCTGTTATGGCAGAGCAGAAAACTAAGACACTTCCCATCATCTCTCATTCTTTTTTGGCTTTTTTCTCACTCTACCATTTCTAAAAACATAAATATATCCTATATCGACGTAGCACTAGGTAGGGCTGAATTTAAATGTTATCTAGAGAAAGGATACCCGACTTGTAAACTTCTCAGCAATCCCAAAACAAATTGCTACCAATATCATCTGCCATGAAACCCTGACTGAAAGCCTAACTGATCTTGCCATGGGTTCTTTGGGAAAAACTGCAAATGCTCAAATGAAGTTCTAAGGGCTAGTACCCAGAGAAGCAAATCTTTGGAAACAAACTGAAATGTGGGACATAACTTCATTTCTTATTCCTTATTCTTCTTCCTATATGACTGCCCCTTTATCTTCATTTCCCATATGAACGTCAACAAAGCTCACCAAAGAGAAGCTAAAATATCATGTAATGACACCTGCCCTCCACAAAATTTATCGTCTTGATTTCCACAAAGCTTAAGCATTATTTTCTAAAACAAAAGAATCCACCACCAGTTAAAATCCTTATACTGCCCAATTATCCAAAAATGCCCTGCAAGTATTGCACTCACCACGGTCTCAAAGCCAGTGCCCAACTGAGTGTCAGTAGGATGGCAGCAGGCTGGTAGAGTGTCCTTTTATAAGAGCTAGCCACCCATTTACAAGGGGAAGTGGGACGATGTACTGATTTCTCAACCAAAATGCCATCTGCATGCAATTCCAAAAATGACTTACCACACTCATGCTGATTATCACAAAACTTCCTCATCCACCATCCTCCTCACCTGGGCAAATGCACAGTGATTCACTTGAGACTTTGTCTTAGAAGATGGAGCCAGTGTCATGTGGCATGTGAGGAATATGGGGGTTCTCCAACTGAAAGCTGGTAGAGTGTTTGTCTTCCCACAAATCCCCAAACACCGGGTTCCTTGTATATAAAATTTGCCTCCCTGTTCACCCTCCTCCCCAGCATCCAGCTTTGTCCCTGGGATGCAAAAAGTATGCTTTACCAAGTCTGATCTGAACACATTTACTCGTCACCAAAAATTTTTATTTTTAATGCATTTCACCCTCTTCGACGGCCTTTAGTTTTTAGGCCTCTTTTCTTGATCACTAATAGGCTTTAACAAGACCAGTGTCATCTTTCAGATATCTAGGCCATTAGAGTCACATGCTGGGGCTTTCCCTATGTCTCCATGTAGGGCAGATTTACATACTGACCTGTATCTATGGCCCTTATGACCATTAGCCTCTGTGGTCTATCAGAAACCCAAATTCTTTTTCTCCCATTTTCTTAAAACAACAGTTCAATATCTGAGCTGCATCCACTTAGAAGCTTTTGCCTTCATACTTCTAAAATACTTGGTGCTTATTTCCCCAACATAATTCAATCCAGTTGTCTTCCTCTCTGGTAGTCAATGTTTAAGCAGTATTTAGTGTTACACGCTACTAATTTGTTAACCTCCCTAGAGCCTATTTTCATCAGATCGAAATTACAAATGGCAATAATATCACCTCAAACGGTTGGTATAAAAAACTAAATGAGAATATGTACCTAAATACCTAGCATAATACACATTACATACTGACTTCTAAAGGATTATTGACAAGGTATAAAAATAATTATCCATAATAATTAACCAGCAGTCACACAAATGTTCAGATACGTCTTCAGGTAAACTGTGAGGCATTGGCAGGTTCTAAAGCAGTTTGGAAGGCACAAACTCAAAAACATCCTCAATGTCTACACATTCTTTCCAGTAAGAATACGCCTTCCAAATTTCTGGTAGGGGCATTCAATGCCTATGCCTTTCTCTGAAAGACCTTCAATACAACGATTACTGTAGTTCTCAACTGGAGTATGTTAGTGGACTAGAAAAATAAAATATTTTCTTTTGACTGTATATGAGAGGAATTCCTTAAGAACAAGCGTAACTTAGCCTGGCAAATTGAAGATGAAAACACAGAGCTCTTTTTCCTCTCATGATATCCAGGAAAGGACAGCATGGGGCAGCTGTTTCTCCATAGCACTACCAGACACAGAACTAATTTCAGCAGGCTACTAATCTTGTTTGCAATTAGGAAAGTGACTGTTTTCAGAGGTGCCAGAAGGAACAGGGTGTCATTGGAACTTGTGAGGGACTCATACAACATGCTATTTCATATAGAAATTCTAGGAATTAGAAGTGGCATGTGCTCTGGATACAGGAAATGATTCAGGAATACAAGACATTAAACAGATTTATCAACTTTAGACTTGCTTGTCTTGTCTCCTTTGGGGTTCCTAATTCAGGCATTAATATTGGATTCCAAAGTCATCTGATAAGTCATTGGGTTTATAAATAAAGTATGGTGGAATTCAGGCGGTGGGGGGTTGATTTTCTTAAGAAAAGAATTACTAATGAACATTTACAACCCTAGAGACAAAAATAATTATCCCTGGTTATAAAAAACAAAGAATCAAAGGGAAGATTGTTCATTCCTGTCAAAACTGTGAGCGCCTGAAGTGTTTGTAGAAATTAGATCTTTGCAAATCATGTACTAGTTACAAGAAGGGTACTGGCAGCTCTCCAATAAACTTGTTATTGTTACTTGCCAGTCCAGTCCATTCCAATTTATGGTGACCCATGTGTGCAGAGTAGAGCTCTTTCTTTAAGAGGTGGATTGCAAGGCCTGTCTTCTAAGATGCCTCTTCCTGGGTTCGAACCACAAACCTTTCAGGTCAGTAGTGCCACACAAACTTTTTGCACCACCCACGGACTTCATGACACCTAACGAAATTAATAATACGTACTTAATATTATCTAATAGTGGAATGACTTCAAATTTCTTCATTTTTCTCAAAATCAATTACCTACAGTACTTTTTCTATCTAATATCTCTCTTTAAATCTAGAACAGTCTCCAACACCACCCGCTTTATTTTCCTAATATTTGGTTGTTGGTAAGACCGGACCAGTTTTCTCCCTAATATCCCACCTTCTGGGCTTGTTTCATTGGTTATTTTGGTTTTACTTAATTTGTGCTTCTATTTTCCCCTCTAAATTGGAATTTAGACCTAAACTGCAAATCTCGCTAAGTGAAAGAAGCTAATTCCAAAACACTACATAATGTAGAGGTCCATTTATATAACATTGTGGAAGATGCAAAACTCCAGGGACAGAAAACTGAACAGAGTATGCCAGGGACTGGGACCAGGAGGAGAAAGGTTACGTAAAAGAAATAGAGAAATTTGAAATTACACCTTAATAAAAATTTATGTCTTATAATAAGACTAAATGGGTGTGGGAATATAACATTCTTAAGGACCAAAAGGCTTCTTATTGCAAAAATGTCAGCTTTGCTCAACCTAATCAATATAGCATAGGTGTCTCAGGGAGATAAATACTCAACTTTCAAAACAAGCCATACCAACATGGCTTCAGTCCCACAAGTCTACTAAAAATACTCCTTCTAAGTTCTACTATATCTTTCCAACCAGCAAATTAAATGAGTATTTCCCAGTTTTTATCTTCCTGGACTTCTCGTCTGAATTTCACAATGTTTTTTCAACCAACCTATCTTTCTTTAAACTTTCTACTTGTTGTTTTCCATGACATCTGTTTTCCCGATTTTCCTAAACGTGTGCCTGCTCTTTTTTCCCCACGGTTTCAATTTCTTTCTCCAAATGTCAAATGGTTCCCTGGCCCATGACTCCTACCACTTTATGCATTCTCCGGTTATGATCCCAACGACTCTTTTAATTTAACACCCACAAGTCTGTCGTTCACTCCTACATCTCCATTTGCATAGATGAGCTACTAGATTGCACTGTCTTGATTGTTATAGCCTTGGAATCACTTATGTCCTATTACCAGCTGGTTTGGGCTGTTACCAGATATATAAGCCTAAGAGTCCATTCACTATTCTTGAGTAGAATCTGATTTGGGGTCATCAAGTGTGTGGTGCAGACTGTCACCTATCCACCTAGAGAAGTAGTGGTGATAGTTGTGTGCACCAAATTCTGGGGGAGCAGGGTTTCACACTCCAAGGGGGGCAGGATGCTGACAGGCTTCCCCCAAGTGTCAGTGAGGTAGGTGTGTCTCTATTCCTAAAGCACTTTGGTGGGTGGGCTCTGCAGCTGTACCTTAGGCCCCCAATGCAAGTACCTCCTCTACAGATTGCTAGGTGTCATCATCCTTAGATGCCTAAGGCAAGAGGCTAGGTGGTCTGGGGGAGCTTCAGCCCTCAGTTCCCTGTTGTGGGTCAGTGAGGGCTCTGTTGAATACGCAGAGACATCAGACCTGGGAAACTTGTCTTTCCAGTAATCCGCTAAAACAGTTACAGTCAGATCCCTATCAGAATTGCCTTTGCATTATAATAGCCATCTTGTTCCCCGTAGGGATGAAAGCCCAAGACTGTGGATCACATACGTTTGGCTGGAGCTGGTTCTGTATTTTTTGTCCACTTAGGGAAGGATTTTTGGTCCCTGGGTATTTTGTAGCTCCTTCTCTCAGGCCAGAAGAACGGGTTAGGAAAAGACCAAAAAAAAGGAAAACCCGCAGTGTACTTCACTCTCTGGCTCCGGAAATCCCAATGTTAATGAAGCTGCCTGGGAGTGGGAGGGGAGGGTTCAGATAAATAGGAGAGAGTAGCACCCTGGAACTTAGACAAAGTTACTTATCTTGTTTGGTGATTACTGTTTTATCTGAGATTCCTGAGGGGTGTGTAGCCTGTGTGCACTGGCTGGGTCGAGATTGCCCCCGAGGGTCAGGCCCACATCCTGTGTTTGTGCTGTCTCAGAAACCGTGGTCACTTCTTGCGCTGCCAATCCAAAGCCCAGCGCCAAGTTTCCCTGGCTGGGACGCCGTACTCCAGGCTCCAAAACCAGTCGCTGCCTCCCGGTGACTTCTCCTCCTGTCAGCCGCATCGCTGCGCTGCCTGCCTGCACTGGCTGGGCTTACCCCGATGTCACTTCTGGGGGCTAGGGCTGCGTCCCGTGTTTGCGCCTTTTCAGGATGCCGTGCTCGGCTCCCCTGTGCCCAGTCCAAAGCCCGGCACAAAGGTTTCCTGACTGGGACGCTTGCTCCAGGCTCCGAAAAGAGTCGCTACTTCCCCGTGGTTGTTCGTTCTCAGTCTCCGTCACTCAGGTCAACTCTTTAGATCTGTGTTTGATGGTCAGGGTTTGTAGATTGTCATGTATGTGATCGATTCACTTGTGTTTCCGAGTCTTTGTTGCAAGAGGGATCTGAGGTAGCTTCTACCTAGTCAGCCATCTTGGCCCCGCCTCCTGACACTCTCATCTTCATTGCTGTTTTTTTGCTGCTATATTTCTCTGCCATGGACATTGCTTTTTCCCTTTATTGGAACAATCTATTTCCTCTTATTGGAACAACTTATACTAGATATACCCATGGCTCACACTTCTGTTCATTCATCCCTCTGCCCAAAATGTCACTGTGGAAGAACCTCTCTAAACAATCTTCTCTCAAGTACACCTCATGGGTATCACTATCAGGTCTCCTCCCTGCCCTCTGCAGCACTCTCATTTCTCCTACTTAAGGACAAGGAGTCTGTTTAGTCACCACTACCTGTATCTCCAGCGTGTAGAATATTGCCTAGCACATAATAGGCAAACAGAAAACATTTGTGAATCAGTTAAGTAATCTCTCCCTGTATATTGAGCTGAAGACATTCTTTTCCCCATTTTACAGAGAAGGACATGATACCTGAGGTAGTTGAAGTAACTTCTTAGGTTCACACAAGCTAGGATGTTGTTGAAATGGCTTTAAAACCACTGAAATAGTTCTTTGATATATCCAATCCAAAAGACACATCTCAAGCAAGACTGAATTGAGTGATGGGAAAGCCTGAATCTAAGACTTCAATTCATCTGATGGACATTCGTCTGATGTAGTTGAAGGAAGAGTGTAAAAATGCAAAATGAAAACAAAAGCAATGTAGGCTCAACCACGAAACATGTACTTTATTGAAGAAGCAGAAACAGGATAAACGCATTGTAGGATAGAGATCACTGCCTAAATTAGATAACAGATACCAAAGCGAAATCAGGCAAGGCTTCAGTACAAGAATGTAGACCTTGAACCGGTTCCTCATTTTCCAGTAACATGGTATCAACTTTAGGATCTAAGCCTTTTCTCCATCAGCTCCTGTCTCAGAAGGAAGGTTAGGGAAGATGTAGTCTGTCACCATGGCTGAGGGAGGAGGATGGAGTCCAGAGACTGGGAAGAGCCACTGGATTGCATCATTTCATGATTCTGATGAATTCTGGTGTTGTTACTTGAATTTGGGTACACACTTCTGCTGGCAGGTTTGGCATGGCAACACAGGAGGGCATTTCTGCTGGCATGGCAGAGGAGGGCAACACACAGGTGGGCATGGTGGAGGAAGGCAACACACAGGTGGGCATTTCTCAGGGCACTTAGGTGGGCACACCACGGGAGATTTCAGGCAGGGCTGCTTGCACTGCTGCTGATAGTAAGACATCTTTCCGGAGTCTCTGGGAATCCGAAAAATAAGCGCATGACAGTGTTTACTCTAGTGACACTCTTGTAGGCTAAGCAAATCAGTATCCTTTAAATGAGTTCAGTGAATACTCATCTAGTCCCCAACAAAATCTTCATAACTCTGTAGCTTTTCCCTCTTCCCTCTTAGCATCATTTCCTGCTATAGATTGAATTGTGTTTCCCAAAAATATGTGTTGGAACTGTCGCCCCTATCCCTATGGTGAAAACCCTGGTGGCATAGTGCATAAGAGCTACAGCCACTAACCCAAAGATGGGCAATTCAAATCCACAGGGGCTCCTTGCAAACTCTGTGGGGCAATTCCTTTCTGTTCTATTTGTCGCTGGAAGTCAGGATCCACTCAACTGCTACTGGTTATACCTATGTTTGTAATTCTATTTAGAAATAGTTTTCTTTGTCATCTTAATCAAAACATACCTGAGTAAAGTGGCTTCCAAATCTAATCACTTCTGATTCATAAAAAAGATCAGATTAGACACAAAGATGCATACACAGGGGAAGACAGGTCTCACTTGAGGATCATCTGTAAGTCAAACAACCAAGGAACACCCAGGCCTACAAACAAGGAAGGAATCAAAAGGGCCGAGACCCTGACTTGGACTCTTAGCCTCCAGAACTGCGAGAATATAAATTCCTGTTCTTTAAAGCTACCTATATTTGTGGTATTTCTCTCATGGCAGACCAGGAAACTAAGACACTTCCCATCATCTCTTATTCTTTTTTGGCCTTTTTCTCACTCTACCATTTCTTAAAACACAAACATATCCTATATTGAGGTAGCACTACATAGGGCTGAACTTCAATGTTATCTAGAGAAAGAATACCCGACTTGCTAAACTTCTGAGCAATCCCAAAACAGATTGCTACCAACATCATCTGCCATGAAACCCTGACTGAAAGTCTAACTGATCTTGCCACGGGTTCTTTGGGAAAAACTGTAAATGTTCAAATGAAATTCTAAGGGCTAGTACCCAGAGAAGCAAATCTTTCTAAACAAACAGAAATGTGGGACAGGACTTCATTTCTTATTTCTTATTCTTCTTCCTATAAGACTGTCCCTTTAACTTCATTCACCAAAGAGAAGCTAAAATATCACATAATTACACCTGCCCTCCACAAAATTCATCGTCTAGATTTCCACAAATCTTAAGCATTATTTTCTAAAACAAAAGCCCTTTCTACCATCAGTTAAAATCCTTAAACTACCCAATTGCCCAAAAATGCCCTGCAAGTATTGCACTCACCACGGTCTCAAAGCCGGTGCCCAAATGAGTGTCAGTAGGATGGCAGCAGGATGGTAGAGTGTCCTTTTATAAGGGCTAACAAACCATTTGCAAGGGGAAGCAGAACGATGCAGTGATTTCTCAACCAAAATGCCATCTGCATGCAATTCCAAAAATGACTTACCACACTCATGCTGATTATCACAAAACTTCCTCGTCCACCATCCTCCTCACCTGGGCAACTGCCCAGTGATTCACCTGAGACTTTGTCTTAGAAGATGGAGCCAGTGTCACGTGGCATGTGAGGAATATGGGAGTTCTCCTACTGCAAGTTTGTAGAGTGATTGTCTTCCCACAAATGCCCAAACCCCAGGTTCCTTGTATATAAAATTTGCCTCCCTGTTCATCCTCCTCCCCAGCATCCAGTTTTTTACCTGGGATGCAAAAACTGTACTTTACCAAGTCCGATCTGAACACGTTTACTCCTCACCAAAAATTTTTATTTTTAATACATTTCACCCTCTTCGACGGCCTTTAGTTATTAGGCTTCATTCTTGATCACTAATAGGCTTTAACAAGACCAGTATCATCTTTCAGATATCTAGGCCATTAGAGTCACACGCTGGGCTTTTCCACATGCCTCCATGTAGGGCAGATTTACATACTGACCTGTATCTATGGCCCTTATGACCATTAACTTGTTCTGGTCTGTCAGAAACCCAAATTCTTTTTCTCCCATTTTCTTAAAACAACAGTTCAAAATCTGGGTTGCATCCACTTAGAAGCTTTTGCATTCATACTTCCAAAATTCTTGGCTCTTATGTCCCCAACATAATTCAATCCAGGTGTTTTCCTCTCTGCTATTCAATGTTTAAGTAGTGTTCAGTGTTACACGCCATGAATTTGTTAACCTCCCTAAAGCCTATTTTCATCAGCACTAAGTAACAAATGGTAATAATATCACCTCAAAAGATTGGTATAAAAAACTAAATGAGAATATGTACCTAGATACTTAGCATAATACACATTACATACTGACTTCTAAAGGATTATTGCCAAGGTATAAAAATAATTATCCATAATAATTAACCAGCAGTCACACAAATGTTCAGATACATCTTCAGATAAACTGTGAGGCATTGACAGGTTTTAAAGCAGTTTAGAAGGCACACAATTAAAAGCATCCTCAATATGTATACATTCTTTCCAGTGAGAATACACCTCCCAGATTTCCTGTAGGGGCATTCAATGCCTATGCCTTTCTCTGAAAGACCTTCAATACAACGATTACTGTAGTTCTCAACTGGAGTATGTTAGTGGACTAGAAAAATAAAATATTTTCTTTTGACTGTATATGAGAGGAATTCCTTAAGAACAAGCGTAACTTAGCCTGGCAAATTGAAAATGAAAACACAGAGCTCTTTTTTCTCTCATGATATCCAGGAAAGGACAGCATGGGGCAGCTGTTTCTCCATAGCACTACCAGACACAGAACTAATTTCAACGGGCTACTAAACTTCTTTACAATTAGGAAAGTGACTGTTTTCAGAGGTGCCAGAAGGAACAGGGATGTCTTTGGAACATGTGAGGGACTCATACAACATGCTATTTCATATAAAAATTCTAGGAATTAGAAGCGGCATGTGCTCTGGATATAGGAAATAATTCAGGAATATGAGACATAAAACAGATTTATCAGCTTTAGACTTGCTTGCCTTGCCTCCTTTGGGGTTCCTAATTCAGGCATTAATATTGGATTCCAAAGTCATCTGATAAGTCATTGGGTTTATAAATAAAGTATGGTGGAATTCAGGGGGTGGGGGGTTGATTTCCTTAAGAAAAGAATTACTAATGAACATTTACAACCCTAGAGACAAAAATGATTATCTCTGGTTATACAAAGCAAAGAATCAAAGGGAAGATTGTTCATTCCTATCAAAAATGTGAGCGCCTGAAGCATTTGTAGAAATTAAATCTTTGCAAATCATGTACTAGTTACACAAAGGTTGCTGGCAGCTCTCCAATAAACTTGTTCTTCTTACTTGCCAGTCGAGTCCATTCCAAGTGATGGTGACCCATGTGTGCACAGTAGAGTTCTTCCTTTAACAGGTAGATTGCAAGGCCTGTCTTCCAAGATGCCTCTTCCTGTGTTTGAACCACAAACCTTTCAGGTCAGTAGTGCCACACAAACTTTTTGTACCACTCATGGACTTCATGACACCTAACAAAATTAATAATACATACTTAATACTATTTAACAGTGGAATGACTTCAAATTTCTTCATTTTTCTCAAAATCAATTACCTACAATACTTTTTCTATCTCATATCTCTCTTTAAATCTAGAACAGTGTCCAATACCATCCTCTTTATTTTCCTGATATTTGGTTGTTGGTAAGATCAGACCAGTTTTCTCCCTAATATCCCACCTTCTGGATTTGTTTCATTGGTTAATTTGGTGTTACTTAATTTGTTCTTCTATTTTCCCCTGTAAATTGGAATGTAGACCTAAACTGCAAATCACACTAAGTGAAAGAAGCCAGTTCCAAAACACTATATAATGTAGAGTTCCATTTATACAACATTGTGGAAGATGCAAAACTCTAGGGACAGAAAACTAAACACAGTATGCTAGGGACTGGGACCAGGTGGAGAAAGGCTGCGTAAAAGAAATAGAGAAATTTGAAATTACACCTTAATAAAAATTTATATCTAAACATAAGACTAAAGTTTCATGGGACTATAACATGCTTAAGGACTAAAAGACTTATTATTGCCAAAATGTCAACTTTGCTCAAGCTAGTCATAGCATAGGTGTCTTAAGGAGATCAATACTGAACTTTGAAAACAAGACGTAGCAATCTGACTTCAGTCCCACAAGTCTACTAAAAATAATCCTTCTAAGTTCTACTGTATATTTCACAATGTCAACCAATCCCTCTTTCTTTAAACTCTCTACTTGTTGTTTTTCGTGACATCTATTTTCCTGATTTTCCTAAACCTGTGCCTGCTCTTTGTTCCCCAAGGTTTGAACTTCTTTCTCCAAATGTGAAATGGTTCCCTGGCCCACGACTCTTACCACTTTATGCATTCTCTGGTTAAGATCTCAGCCACTCTTTAAATTTAACAGCCACAAGTCTGTCATTACCTCCTACATCTCCATTTGCATTCCAGAATCCACTTCAGATATAAGAATACCTTTGCCTGCTGAAATCTCTATCCCTATGTCCTCCAACTATCAACTGATTTTCTTTCCTATAAATGAGAAACACCTCCAGTATGCTCTACCATGTACACCTCCAAAAACTCAATAACTTCACTTATTTTGACTCTTTTTTCCCCTACTATGCTCCACTTCTCCAGTCAAATATCTAGTCTGCCAGTTTGGCATCACAAACATTTCCGAAATTCATTTCATCCTTTCTATGCTAACTAGCCCGGCCCTAGTTCAGGCCATCCTCGTCTCTTGCCCAGATTATTACCATAGCTTCCTAACTTCTCTCTCTTTCCCAGTCTTATTTTATTCAAAACCAGCTTCCGCATTGCAGTCAGAGTGACCCATTAAAAGTCAAATCTATGTCACTTGCATGCTTAAAGTGTCAGGTCCATTATACAGCCCTTCCTTCCCCTCTAGCTTCATTCTTTGTTACTCCATGCCTTGAACACTATACTGTTGTAATATCAAGATCCTTGTAATTTTTCTCACAGGCCATTTTTTTTTTCCTTCTGCTCAGTGCATTTGTTCACTATACCTCTGATACATCTTCTTCATGCTACTTTTACCTGTCTTATGCCGACACTGGATCCCTGGTGGTGCAGTGTTCAAGAGCTCAGCTACCAGTCAAAAGGTCAGCAGTTCAAATCCACTGCCACTCCCTGGGAATCCTATAGGGCAGTTCTACTCTGTCCTATAGTTGAATATGCACAGGAAGACTGGCACAACATGGTGGCATCAAGAGAGTGAAGCACAGTGAGTGTTGTTTTGTGTTCAAATATGACTGACAACCGGCAGACAAACAATTTCATGGAAGAGACCGTGTCCTGAAAAATGGAATGTGGTGAGTTATAATTTCCAAAGAGGAGACCACCTATGCCAAGGGCCCATGATTTCCCAGATATCTAGTCTTTCCACTATGTTAGCCTTCCCAAAAACATGCATCCACCTGTAGCAATCAGAAGTATAAGTAGCAGGATTAGATTTACTCCTACATAAACATCTCCTCCCCTCTCCTTGATGTAAATCTTATGGAAATTCTTTTTGTTTCCATCAATCAAGTTGATCCAAGATAAAAATAATTGGGCTCTCTGAGGACAGGAGAAACTTAAAGAAGACCCAAGTCTCTTCTTTCCTAGTCAGGCATGCCCAGGGCTTCACATGACACAATTTCTAACCCCTTTCCTGCCTTTTCTTCCTCCTTGCACCTATATGCTGAGTGGTCTGGTAGGGCAGATGTGAGAACCATTGTTAAAGTGTGTCTGACCACCAGATTTCCATGGATAGACTCAGAGAGAACTGGTTTTTGTCCAGCCTGATACCATATAGACTCCTGTGGTTGTAGTGTTAGTTGTGGTTATGGTTGAGGGAATGGAAGGTTTTTAGTCATTGAGAGTGAAGAGGGTATTGAATGCATATGAGCCTTTTCTCTCAGGGTACTTAAGTTAGTCATCTAGGCTTCTGATGTTTAACTGAAAATGAGCACATATGAGAAGCTTCTTTCATCAGTCCTTCTGGTGTTGTTGCTGTTGTTGTTCTCTTAGTCCCAGGAAATATTCCTAATAGCAACAGCAAGACAAACGGCCCCCTCTCTCTCCTCTTTCATACCTAAGCCCTGACCCTGCCCCCTCAAGTGAACAGAACTGGCACTTTCCAATAAAGGAAAGTAACATATTTGCTATCTTCCTCCTTACAATCTTCAGCTCATGGGCCTGAAGACCCGCAGAATAGATATGTCATTTCAGTCATCACTCATCCCCATGGTAGCCCACAATACCAATGTTTATAAAAACAAAGATGGATTCTGGATCTGATAAATAGCAGTCCTCCTCAAAATCCCCCTGGGCACTGAGCACCATCAGCACAAAGACATGAAATATTTTGATGTGCTCAGCGCTGTAAGTTCAGTGTGCTGGACCCTGGCCTGAAAGGGACAAAATTCAGGGGAGGAAGCTAGACAGGTAGGCATCAATCAGACCATAAAGGACCTTACATGTCATGCTAAGATATTTGGCCTTTATTTTGTAGGAGACACAAAGCCAGAGAAAGATTTTAATCAGGGAGAGTGAAATCTGTGATTATGAGAGCTTACTTTAATCATAGTGTGTACAAACGAGAAGGTGGGGCTGGAGGCAGAAGGAGTTTATTGGGCTAACATCAAAATCCAGCTGAGAACTGACAAAGATCAACAAAGGCAGAATAAGTAGGAATGGGAAGAATAGATCAGAGTCCAGGACCATGGAATATCTAGTAAAATTGGACACTGACACAATCTATTTTGACTCTACCACCACTACTACACAGGTCTCAGAACGTATAGGAGATATTCACTGCCGTCAATTTCATTCCAACTCATATGGGCACCATAGGACAGAGTAGATCTACGCTTGAGGTTAGATTCTCACTCATAGCAGCACCATAGGACATATTAGAACTGTCCTTGAGTTTTCCAAGTCTGCAATCTTTATGGCTGCAGACTGCCCTTTCTCCTACAGAGGGGCTGGTGGGTTAGAACTACCCACCTTTTGATTAGCAGCCCAGCACCTAATCACTTCACCACCAGGCCTGCTTATATGAGATATATGGAACCTTAATGACTGTGGCATGCCATATTACAGCCAGTGCTGTGAAAGAAAAACAAGTGAGCATCTCTTATGGAAAGAGAAAAGAGAAACCCTGAACTATGTAGGATAAATCTGAAAATTACAGGAAGTTATTTGGATATTCAAACCATGTGATTTGGTTTTACAACTGTTAACAATGAGAGATTGAGAGTGGACTTTGGCAGCTACTGTGCTACTAAAAGTACAATTTATTACCCTTAGACGACAGAAATTGAAAATACAAGATCTGAATCATGCCGCCTACTCAACACATCATTTTTGGGGTTTACTATTCGTCAGGCACTTGTTCAGATACTGGACTTGGCAATGGAGGAAAAGAAAAGAAAGATTCCTGTCCTCAGGGATCATATGTTCTCATGGCAGATATATGCCAAAATAATATAAAGTGACAAATAAATAAAATAATTTACAAATTATAGTAATGTTTTTCCTATTTTACCTATTGCATTGTCATGAGGACCAAGAACTCTTTATTCCCTCTACCATAATATTATTAAAAAAATATTTTAGAAGATTCAACAAAAATTACATCCTAACCAATTGTTGTTTGCTGAGGATGATATATAGATTTTAAAATGATATTGGCCTAATGTTTCCCAGGACGTATTAAACACAATACTCCAAGTTGACCACAAATGCTTCCATGATCCTATGAGTAAAGGAAAAGCTATATTCCAAATCACCATCTTGTATCTCTGAGCAATGACTTGGGAAAGGAGGAATCTGCTTTACACTTCAACAAATAATATTACTAGGACACATTATCTGACATAACAATTAACATCCACCCAAAAGAGTTGACTTCTCCCACCTACTGGGAAACCAGAGTGTTAGCCTGTTAAATGGTCACCATGAGTACTGTTGGAAATGTTCAGGTTCACAGGAGGACCCCTTAGTTGAAAGGACTCAATGCAGTGTCTGGGCTGTATTGCTGTTGTTGTTGTTAGGTGCCATTGAATTGGTTCCGACTCAAAGTGACCCATGCACAACAGAACGAAACACTGCCCGGTCCTGCGCCATCCTTACAATTGTTTTTATGCTTAAGCTCACTGTTAAAGCCACTGTGTCAATACACCTCGTTGAGGGTCTTCCTCTTTTCCACTGACCCAGTACTCTGCCAAGCCTGACGTGCTTCTCCAGGGACTGATCCCTCCTGACAACATGTCCAAAGTATGTAAGACGCAGTCTCGCCATCCTTGCCTCTAAGGAGCATTCTGGTTGCACTTCTTCCAAGACAGATTTGTTCCTTCTTTTGGCAGTCCATGGTATATTCAATATTCTTCTCCAGCACCACAATTCAAATTCGTCAACTCTTCTTCGGTCTTCCTCATTCATTGTCCAGCTTTCACATGCATATGATGTGATTGAAAATACCATGGCTTGGGTGAGGCGCACCTTAGTCTTCAGGATGACATCTTTGCTCTTCAACACTTTCAAGAGCTCCTTTGCAGCAGATTTGCCCAAACCAATCTGTCTTCTGATTTCTTGACTGCTGCAAGTAAAATGAAATCCCTGACAACTTCAATCCTTTCTCTGTTTATCATGATGTTGCTCATTGGTCCAGTTGTGTGGATTTTTGTTTTCTTTATGTTGAGGTGCGATCCATATTGGAGGCTGTGGTCTTTGATCTTCATTAATAAGTGCTTCAAGTCCTCTTCACCTTCAGCAAGCAAAGTCGTGTCATCTGCATAACACAGGTTGTTAATGAGTCTTCCTCCAAACCTGATGCCCCGTTCTTCTTCATATAGTCCAGCTTCTCGGATTATTTGTTCAGCATACAGATTAAATAGGTATGGTGAAAGAATGCAACTCTGACCCACACCTTTCCTGAGTTTAAACTAATCAGTATGCCCTTTTTCTGTCCGAACAACTGCCTCTTCATCTACGCAAAGGTTCCTCATGGGTACAATTAAGTGCTCTGGAATTCCCATTCTTCACAAAGTTCTCCATAATTTGTTATGATCCACAAAGAGAAATGCCTTTGAATAGTCAATAAAACACAGGTCAACATCCTTCTGGTATTCTCTGCTTTCAGCCAGGATCCACCTGACATCAGCAATGATATCCCTGTTTCCACGTCCTCTTCTGAAACCAGCCTGAATTTCTGGCAGTTCCCTGTCGATATCCTGCTGCAGCCTCGTCTGAATGATCTTCAGCAAAATTTTGCTTGCGTGTGCTGTTAATGATATTGTTCTATAATTTCCACATTTGGTTGGATCACCTTTCTTGGGAATCGGCATAAATATGGAACTCTTCCAGTCAGTTAGCCAGGAAGCTGACTTCCATATTTCTTGGCGTAGATGAGCGAGCACCTCTAGCACTGCATCTGTTTGCTGAAACATCTCAATTGATATTCCATCAATTCCTGGAGCCTTCTTTTCTGCCAGTGCCTTCAGAGCAGCTTGGACTTCTTCCTTCAGTACCATCGGTTTCCGATCATATGCCACCTCTTGAAATGGTTGAATATCTACTAATTCTTTTTGGTAAACTGACTGTGTATTCCTTCCATCTTCTTTTGATGCTCCCTGCGTCGTTTAATATTTTCCCCATGGAATCCTTCACTATTGCAACTCGAGGCTTGATTTTTTTCTTCAGTTCTTTTAGCTTGAGAAACACTGAGCGTGTTCTTCCCTTTTGGTTTTCCATCTCCAGCTCTTTGCACATGTCATTATAATACTTTATTTTGTCTTCTCGAGAGGCCCTTTGAAATCTTCTGTTCAGTCCTTTTACTTCATCAATTCTTCCTTTTCCTTTAGCTGACCGATGCTCAAGAACAAGTTTCAGAGTCTCCTCTGATATCCTTCTTGGTCTTTTCTTTCTTTCCTGTCTTTTCAGTCACTTCTTGCTTTCTTCATGGATCATGTCCTTCATGTCATTCTACAACTCGTCTGGTCTTTGGTCACTATAGTGTTCAATGTGTCAAATCTGTTCCTGAGCTGGTGTCTGAATTCAGGTGGGATATATTCAAGGTCATATTTTGGCTGTCATGGACTTGCTCTGATTTTCTTCAGTTTCAGCGTGAACTTCCATAGGAGCAATTGATGGTCTGTTTTACAGTCGGCCCCTGGCCTTGTTGTGACTGATGATATTGAGCTTTTCCATCATCTCTTTCCACAGATGTAGTCAATTTGTTTTCTGTGTATTCCATCTGGCGAGGCCCATGTGTATAGTCACCGTTTATGTTGGTGAAGAAGGTATTTGCAATGAAGAAGTCGTTGGTCTTGCAAAATTCTATCATTCGATCTCCAGCATTGTTTCTATCACCAAGGCCATATTTTCCAACTACTGGACCTTCTTCTTTTCCAACTTTCGCATCCCAATCGCTAGCAATTATCAATGTATCTTGATTGCATGTTCCATCGATTTCAGACTGCAGCAGTGGATAAAATCTTCTATTTCTTCATCTTTGGCCCTAGTGGTTTGGTGCATAAATTTGAATAATAGTCATATTAACTTTTCTTCCTTGTAGGCATATGCATATTATCCTATCACTGACAGCATTGTACTTCAGGATAAGTCTTGAAATGTTCTTTTTGATGATGAATGCAACACTGATCATCTTCAAGTCGTCATTACCAGCATAGTAAACGATATGATTGCCCGATTCGAAATGGCCAATACTAGTCCATTTCAACTCACTAATGCCTAGGATATTGATGTTTATGCATTCTGTTTCATTTTTGATGATTTCCAAATTTCCTAGTTTCATACTTCTTACATTCCAGCTTCCGATCATTAATGGATGTATGCAGCCACATCAGCAAATGAAGGTCCCGAAAGCTTTAATCCATCCATGTCATTAAGGTCAACTCTACTTTGAGGAGGCAGCACTTCCCTAGTCATCATTTGAGTGCCTGCCAACCTGGGGAGCTCATCTTCCAGTGCTATATCAATGTTCTGCTACTATTCATAAGGTTTTCACTGGCTAATGCTTTTCAGAAGTAGACTGCCTGGTCCTTCTTCCTAGTCTGTCTTAGTCTGGAAGCTCAGCTGAAAACTGTCCTCCATGGGTGACCCTGCTGGTACCTGAATACCGATGGCATAGCTTCCAGCATCACAGCAACACACAAGCCCCCACAGTACGACAAACTGACAAACTGACAGATAATGCTGTAGCATTATCTACTTTGAAAAGGCAATGTGGGAATTGCTGTCTCCAAGCTTCACTGCAGTTGTGCCTTGACAGAGCTGCTCCTTCATGCTATATCACACAAGAGTACATGAGAAATTTAGTACAGCAGAGAGCTTCCTTTCTAGAACAAGAGAGGCATGGGTATCAATCAGGGCAGATTAACCACTAAGCGAGGTACATGTGAGCTTAACTGTGTTTACTTACTAATCTGTGGTGCACAGTTTCACCTGTTTTTCACCACAGAACAGATGAAATTATGCACCACAGAATAATAAGCACAAGTAAGCCTAAGGATACTTTGCTTATTGGGTAATCTGTACCTAGTATGAATCCTATGGCTACTATTTATTAATCATGTGACTCTTAAGGAAGCTATTGAAACTTTCCGAGCCTCACTGTCCTTCCTTATCTATAAAATTGAGTAATAATGCTACCTTCTTCACAATGGGAATTAATTAAGTCAGTGAGTATAAAGTGCTTAGTACACTTGCTATGTTTGAGGCCATTTTTGCAGCTACTGTGTCAGTCCATTGCATTGAGGACCTTCCTCTTTTTCCCTGACCCTCTTGTTGGCCGACAGCCCCAGCAAGGAAAGACCCTCACTGTGCGTCTTGGCAGGTAATCCGAAGAACTGACACACAGCCCTTTCCAGATTCATACATTAAGGGGAAATTACCGACAAGGGCAAGCAGCTGTTCTCCAGTGGCGGACGGCTGGAGTATTTTCTGCAACCACCTGACAATGGACCCAAGCTTATATACCATTCCACCTCAGACCACGGCTCACTGTTTTTCCTCTCATGTCCTTGGGCAGTGAGTGTTCCCAGGGACTTCACATCCGGGTCCAGATGTTTTCCTTCTTGTTGCTAAGGCATTCTTCAGCCTTGGCTGTTGGCCCAGTCATGCCATTCCCAGCCTTTTACCGAAGCCCCAGTCCATCTCGAATTCAATCCCAGGATGCTTTGGGGAAGACCAAAGCTGATTCCATTAAAGGGGGGGTGTATAAGCTGAATAGCATTACCCTACAATCCACCCGTGTATACCCTCCCAATGTCCTTACAATCTTACCGCCCCCTCTTCCGCAATAGCCCTCGGACTTGGGAAGCAGAGGAACATTGCAAAACCAGACCACGTACTTAGTATAACCAGCAACACAGGAGATGACATAGTAATACGAGTCCCAATATCATTCAGAAGCCTATCCGCCAGGCAGACAGGAGGGATTGCAGGCAGCTGGAGACAGGGTTAGTCGCATCATGTTTGATAGAAGGGATGTGTTGCTGCAAGTCCTGCAGAGCCAAAGACACAATTTACAGGCATCAGAGGTATACATGCAACATTCAGTTTTCATTGTGGCACAGGTGCCAAACTGGGTGGTGGTCAGGATGTCAGTGTCCATCCTACTCTGAAAAATGACCTTCTGTATTTGTTGAGTCTCCCCATTCAGAAGGATGATAGCCCACCTGGTGTTGTTAAGCGCAGCTGTGGCAAGTCTGGCTAGTGCCCCTACATGCCACTCCACATGTGGAGTGGTGGCCTGGGGCGAGAACTGGGACAAATGGCAAAACTACCATGATGTGCGGTGGTATCTGTGCTGGGCTGTTAGAGTTTACTAATTGCTGGGAACACTGGGGAGGGTGGTGTAAACATTAGTAGCTAGGTACAGCCACCCCCAGGTGTAGTGCTCCACCCAGGTGTAGGGCAGTTACGGCCCCCCATGCAAGCCAGATATCCAAAGACACTCCTTAGGCAATGGGTATGCCCCTGCCCGTAGGCTTTCCTTTTGCTTCCTTAAGCACCTATTGGCAACAACTAGCGGGATTCTAGCACACTGTTGTCGGGGTTCCAAACCACCATCCTGCGGGGAAAAGAGGTCTTAGTCCTCTTCCGATGCTCCTAGCAAAGGGGAACTTGACCCTTTATAACAACTTGCTTCCACTTGCAGTAGGGTATAAAACACTGCTCATGACTTTCTCCAGCATGCTGTGCCTGTCTTTTGCTCCTCACCACAACTGAGACCAAAATCCCATTGGCAGTCTCTTCTTGCTTTGCCGATGCCACAGGCCCTACCCGTACCTGTCGGGGTAACAGGCTATGTCCAACTGGCACGGCTGACCTTGTATTAACACTCCTAAAGCCTTTTTTTGTTTTACAGTGAACTTTACCTGCTGGAAGGCCTCCTCTTCCTTTGTCTCTCAGTCCCACACTGCTCCTTTTTTCACAGTCTCTGTCTCTTTTCTTATACCCTCACTTTCTAGAAATCTCCCCAAATTTGTTCTTCCTTCCTTTCTTCAGTAACCTATATAGGGGACATAGGGTGTGGGCTACATGGGATATGAAGGGGTGCTAGTACTCCAGGAGCCTGGCAATTGCTTGCAGATGCTTCACAGTTTCTGCGCAGGGGTAGACTTGGGCTTTATCTATCACTGGTTCAGGCATCACTTGCGTCTTACCCAACCAGGTAACACCCAAGTATTTGACCAGCAAACCAGGCCTCTGCGGTTTTCCGTCATTCACTGTCCATCCCCACGACTGAAGGTGCGTGACTACCTCACAAGCTACAGCCTATAAAGAAGCAAATGAGTCAGAGGTCAGCATGACATCATCAATATAGTGGAATATGGCCACCTAGCAGAGGGACTCCACCGCTTTAGACCAGTGGCAAGCATGCGGCAGTGTATGGTGGGACTATGCAGTTACCCTTTTGGGAGCATTGTGAAAGTCTACTGTCTCACCTACCAACTGAAGGCAGACTGGTTCTGGCTGTCTGAGTGTAGAGGGATGCTAAAGAAAGAATTAACCAAGTCGAGCACAAAGTGGTAAGTGCCCAGTGAGTCCCCTTTTGTCCCAACAGCTGTGTGATATTGGGTATAGCTGCAAACAAGGGAGAGTCACCTTATTCAATTCCCAGTAGTCTACTGTCATTTTCCAGGAAAATCCAGCTTGTGCATTGGCCAGAGAGGACTACTCAAGGGGCTCTAGGCAGGTCTCAGAATCCCCACTGGGTGTAGCTCCTGCATGCCCACAATGATTTCTTGGTGACCACCAGGAAGGCGGTAATGCTTAAGGGCCCTGACCTGAGCTGGGGAGTGCAACTGCACAGGGGACCATTTAGGATTACCTTGTACTACAGCTTTTACGGCTCTCACTTGCAGATGGAACTCACCGGAGGTCTACAGCTCCAGCCTCAACAAAAAATCTCCGCCCAGAATGTATTCCTGTATCAGGGCTAGTTAACTTTGTAGGCCTTTGGAGGTAGCCTTCCAATCTGTAGCACTCGTTAGACTTGGCACGCCCTGACAGCCGCAGCCGCGTACCCATCAATAGCTGTTAGTGGGGGTCCAATGTATGATAATTTCAATGTGTGGCCTCAGTTCCCCTGAGACCCAGCAGAGGGATTCCTACACCTGTGGTGCACTTTGGCCACACCCCTAGTCAAAGGGTGAGGGACACTCCCACCCCTCGGTGGGGGAGGCTTGGGCTTCGCCTCATCTCATGGGCTCCGGTCAGAGCCTTTGGGGATCCCAGATCTTTTGTCAGGAACAATTCTACACCAAAGAAACACATTTGATAGAAGAGACAGTTTGATAGAACATACGGCACAAATAAGAAATGCCCTTGTAGGGAACTGCTGCATTTATATCCCAGACTGCTTTTCTGAGATGGATGGTGAGGCTGGGGTTGTCTTGTGCCTTCCTATCAGCCACTTAAACCTATCCTTTGAAGTTTTCAATTCCCCCTATTTCTTGGGATGATAGTGTGTAGAGTTCATTCAAGATCCAGTGGAAGCCTACGTATAAGATAAAAAGCCCCATTATGATTTACCTGCCGAGAACCCCCTGGCCTGTTGGCTCCGGAATCTCTCCCTGCACAGGGTTAGCCTTGGCCAGGGTCTGGTAGATGGGTCAGCTTTCCTGTGCTATCCTGCATTTTCTGATGACAGTGGCAGCCCACCCATGTAGGCCCAGTCCATGAAGGTGTTTTGAATCGCCATGGACGTTCCTCTGTTATATCCAGAAGGTGGTCGATTGCACATCTCTTTACTCTGGACCAGACAGTGCTTCAGCCTCTGCAGTCAGCTCGTTAAGGCCGGTCTGTTCATTGGCTGTTTCCCACTCTCAGCATAGAGGCTTTTCTGATGACTATCCACACAAGGAACAAAAATTCTCAGGAGCAGAACGGATTTTGTTATTTTTTATTTTTTTTTTGTCCAGATGTTTCATTTCTGTAGGGGCTTGTTTTATACCTCAGTCCGACGGTTTTCAGTGGCCAGATTGAATGGCCAGTCAGTTAGCTATTGCCCATGTCACAGTTCTCTTGTGCCCTCTAAAAATGGCCCTAACTGCAGCAATTCCCATCAGGACTTGGAGGCAAAAGTTTACAAAGGTGTGCATTAATATATCAACTTCACCAGGACATACAGTAAGGGTTTGTAGGGGCCCCAAGGGACTTAGCCATAGTCAGGCTGAGGTAAGTGTCTCAATGATAGTGACCTTCAGACCCAAAGCATACCTCACTGGACTTTAATTGTAACACAAGGCCTTTTCTCCTTGCTGCTGACAAAGAAATCAGGCTTAATCCTCTATTAAGAAATTATCATCCTTAATCATTTCTGAAAGAAGGTCTGGCAAAAGCTGGCAGAGCCCTCACTCATTTGTGGAGCCACATCACCACACCAAGCACAAGCCTGGGTCCAGCCCAGTTTCCTGGTAACCTGGGGGTAGGCCGCCCTCTTTTATTTTCCCCTTACCATTGCAGCTACAGCTAGGTTGCTGTTCAGTTAACTTGGCCGGGGTAGGTATCAGGGAATTCTGAGTTCTCTTCAGGGTCACTCAACACAAGTTATCTTGAAGGGCTTTTTACTCCTTTTTTTTTTTTTTTTTTTTTTCCTTTTTTCCCTGCTGTTTTAACTCTTTCTTTGCCCTGGGTGCTACAGGGTGTTCTCAGGCCAGGGACCTGTTTATCCCCTCCAACTAGCTCCAGTCCCACCCTCTAATGACTGAGCTGGCCAGGCTTCGCTGGTCACCCAGGATTCTCTTACAGAAAATCATATGGGCCAGACCTCCCCACATAGAGGTCGCTGGCCACCTCGGGATTCCCCCCAAAGATGCCTCTTGCTTCCGCAAACGGGACACTAATATTTCAGTGGAGGAGGAATATGCTGCAGGCAAATCCTCCATTTGCAGCTCTGCTTCCAGCTGTCTAATTAGGGCCACAGCGGCAGGCTCTGCATCGGATGCCCCTCTCAATGCTGCCAGTAGAAGCCACCCCACACAAGCTGCCTCAGCAGGGCAATTTGGTTTTTGCTTTGGGGTCTCCCAGTGGCCACGCAACTCCCAGAACCAAAACACAAACAGCCTCCTTTTCTTTCTCCACAAGCAAAGACTCTAGGAACTGCAACGATCCCTTTGGCATTTTCAGGGTGTCCCCATACTCATGCACAGGTCGCCAGGCATCAACAGCCTGGACTAGTGGTCCCAGGGTATGCATCCCTGCCCACCCTGGGGTTTTTCCCAACGTAGCCTACTTTTCCCCACACACGTGGAAAGGCATGGTGTGCCCTTCGGATTCCCGCTGACTATATCACTTGTCCGGGGACAGCCCCAGCAAGAAAAGACCCTCGCTATGTGTCCTGGCAGATAATCCAAAGAACTGAGGACATAGCCCTTTCCAGATTCATACCTTCAGGGAAACTTACTGACATAGGCAATCAGCTGCTTTCTCCAGGGGTGGCTGGCTGGAGTATTTTCTGCAACCACCAAGCAAGAGATCCAATCTTATATACCATTCCAGCTGGGACCAAGGCCCATTGTTTTCTTCCACGTCCTTGGGTGGTCAGTGTTCCCAAGGACTTCACGCCAAGGCCCAGATGTTTTCCTTCTTGTTGCTAAGGTATTCTTCAGCCTTGGCTGCTGGCCCAGTCATGCCCCTCCTGACCTTGTACCTTAGCCCAAGTCCATCCCAAATTCATCCCCAGCATGCTTCAGGGAAGAGCAAAGCTGATTCCATTAGGGAAGGTTTGTGTATAGATGAATATCATTACCCTACAGTCACCATCAGTGCTGTTGGAAAAATTCATATTCACAGGAGGACTCCTTAGATCAGAGGACTAGATGCAGTGCCTAGGCTGCATTGTTGTAGCTTTATGTATTTATAAAAGCCAGTCTGGGAATTGCTGCCTCCAAGCTCCACTGCACTTGTGCCTTGACAGAGCTGCCCCTTCATCCTATATCAGGAGTACATGAGAAGCTTAGTACAGCAGAGCAAGAAAAGCAGGGGCATGAATCAGGGTCAGATAAACCATCACGCTAGGTACACACAGGCTACATTGAGTTTACTTACTAATCTTTCGTGCACAACTTCACCTGTTTTTCAACACAAACTTCGTGGTTAAGTGCTACATCTCCTAACATAAAGGTCATCAGTTTGAATGTACCAGGTGCTTCTTGGAAACTCTATGGGACAGATTTACTCTGTGCCGTAGAGTCACTGAGAATTGGAATAGACTCAACACTTTCTATTTGGATATATGGGTGTAAAGAGAATATATTAAAAAAAAAAGCAACAAAGTGATTACATTAAGAGTCAGGATAGTGGTTACCTATAGTGGTGAAGAAAATGCAGGGTCTTTGGAAGAGTTGTTAATATTCTCTTTCTTGATTTTGGGTGTACTTATATGAGTGCCCAATTTAGAAGTATTAACCATGTAAGCTCTAGCTTATCAGCTTTCTGTCAATAATATTAGACTAGAGTTCTTTTCAAGAGTTTACTATTAATGACAATCACTTGGAGTTATTCTATGCACCTTGTATAAAGACTATGCTTCAACATTCTTTTTAGAGCTTGGATCACAACAAGTACAAAATTCCCTATACAGAATTGCTGGCTATAATATGATGAGAGTCAATAGATTTGATTTCCCTTTAAGATAAGAAAACAACTAGATTCACTTTCCATTTGATCACCCCTCAGAATAAGATTTTATTTTTTTAGAGTTTTAACTTATTCTTCAGTTCTTTTCATCTCTTTTGGTAATACCTTTGCACAAACGTATTATTAGTCAAAACGCTATACAAACAAAAAAGTACATATGATAGTAGAATATTATTATAAAAACTTAGGCATGTGACCATCAGTATAATATAGCTGTCAAACCTTGGATGAATACCAAAATTATTTCTATGTCCTACAGACCCAACGTCTCTAACCTCATTTGCTGACACTTTCATCTTCATTGCTGTTTTTTTGCTGCTATATTTCTCTGCCTTGGGCCTTGCTATTTCCTCTTATTGGAACAATCTATCCTAGATATACCCATGGCTCACACTTCTGTTCATTCATGTCTCTGCCCAAAATGTCACCGTGGAAGAACCTTTCTAAACAATCTTCTCTCAAGTACACCTCATGTGTATCACTCTCAGCTCTCCTCCCTGCCCTTCTGCAGTGCTCTCATTTCTCCTGCTTAAGGACAAGGACTCTGTTTGGTCACCAGTACCTGTATCTCCAGCATGTAGAATATTGCCTAGCACATAATAGGCAAACAGAAAACATTTGTGAATCAGTTAATTAATCTCTCCCTGTATATTGAGCTGAAGACATTCTTTTCCCCATTTTACAGAGGAGGAAATGATACCTGAGGTAGTTGAAGTAACTTTTTAGGGTCTCGCAAGCTACAATGTTGTTGAAACGGGTTCAAAACCACTAAAATGGTTTTTTGATATGCCCAATCCAAAAGACATATCTCAAGCAAGACTGAATTGAGTGATGGGAAAGCCTGAATCTACGACTTTAATTCATCTGATGGACATTCATCTGATGTAGTTGAAGGAAGAGTGTAAAAATGCAAAATGAAAACAAAAGCAATGTAAAGGCTCAACCACGAAACATGTGCTTTATTGAAGAAGGAGAAACGGGACAAACTCTTTATAGGATAGAGATCACTGCCTAAATTAGATAACAGATGCCAAAGAGAGATCAGGCAAAGCTTCAGTGCAAGAATGTAGACGTTGAACGTGTTAATCATTTTCCAATAATATGGTATCAACTTTAGGATCTAAGCCTTTTCTCTGTCAGCTCTTGTCTCAGAAGGAAGGTTAGGGAAGATGCAGTCTGTCACCACGGCTGAGGGAGGAGGATGGAGTCCAGAGACTGGGAAGAGCCACTGGATCACATCATTTCATGATTCTGATGAATTCTGGTGTTGTTACTTGATTTTGGGTACACACTTCTGCTGGCAGGGTTGAGGTGGCAGCACAGGAGGGCATTTCTGCTGGCATGGCGGAGGAGGACAACACACAGGTGGGCATGGTGGAGGAGGGCAACACACAGGTGGGCATGGCGGAGGAGGGCAACACACAGGTGGGCATGGTGGAGGAGGGCAACACACAGGTGGGCATGGTGGAGGAAGGCAACACACAGGTGGGCAAGGCTCAGGGCACTTAGGTGGGCACACCACAAGAGGTGGCAAGCAGGGCTGCTTGCACTGCTGCTGATAGTAAGACATCTTTTCTGAGTCTCTGGGAATCTGAAAAATAATCGCATGACAGTGTTTACTGTAGTGACACTCTTGCTGGCTAAGCAATTCAGTATCCTTTAAATGAGTTCAGTCAACATTCATCTAGTCCCCCCCAAAATATTAATAACTGTGTAGCTTTTCCCGCTTCCCTTTTAGCATCGATTCCTGCTATGGACTGAATTGTGTTTCCCAAAAATATGTGTTGGAAGTGTCACCCCTATACCCATGGTGAAAACCCTGGTGGCATAGTGGATAAGAGCTACAGCCACTAACCCAAAAGTGGGCAGTTCAAATCCACAGGGACTCCTTTGAAACACCGTGGGGCAATTCTTTTCTGTTGTATATGTCGCTGGAAGTCAGGATCCACTCAACCGCTACTGATTTTACCTATGGTTGTAATCCTATTTAGAAAGAGAGATTTCATTGTCATGTTAATCAAAGCATATCTAAGTGGAGTGGCGCCAAATTTAGTCACTTCTGATTTATAAAAAAGATCAGATTAGGCACGGAGATGCATACACAGGGGAAGACGGAAGTCACATGAGGATCATCTACAAGTCTAGCAACCAAGGAACACCCAGGCCTACAAACAAGGAAGGAATCAACAGGGCCGAGACCCTGACTTGGACTCGTAGCCTCCAGAACTGCGAGAATATAAATTCCTGTTCTTTAAAGTGAACTATCTATGGTATTTCTGTTATGGCAGACCAGGAAACTAAGACACTTCCCATTATCTTTTATTCTTTTTTGACATTTTTCTCACACTACCATTTCTAAGAACAAAAATATATCCTATATTGAGGTAGCACTACGTAGGGCTGAATTTAAATGTTATCTAGAGAAAGGATACCCAACTTGCTAAACTTCTGAGCAATCCCCCCCCCAAATTGCTAACAACATCATCTGCCATGAAACCCTGAATGAAAGTCTAACCGATCTTGCCATGGGTTATTCGGGAAGAACTGCAAATGTTCA
Source organism: Elephas maximus indicus (assembly GCF_024166365.1). Classification (NCBI taxonomy): domain Eukaryota; kingdom Metazoa; phylum Chordata; class Mammalia; order Proboscidea; family Elephantidae; genus Elephas; species Elephas maximus. The sequence continues at coordinate 188,935,599 of NC_064821.1, forward strand.
AATGAAGTTCTAAGGGCTAGTACCCGGAGAAGCAAATCTTTGGAAACAAACAGAAATGTGGGACAGGACTTTATTTCTTATTCCTCATTCTTCTTCCTTTAAGACTGTCCCTTTAACTTCATTTCCCACATGAACGTCAACAAAGCTCACCAAAGAGTAGCTAAAATATCACATAATTATACCTGCCCTCCACAAAATTCATCATCTAGGTTTCCACAAAGCCTAAAGCATTATTTTCTAAAACAAAAGTCCTTTCTACCACCAGTTAAAATCCTTATACTGCCCAACTGCCCAAAAATGCCTTGCAAGTATTGCACTTACCACAGTCTCAAAGCTGGTGCCCAACTGAGTGTCAGTAGGATGGCAGCAGGGTTGTGGAGTGTCCTTTTATAAAGGCTAGCCACCCCTTTAGAAGGGGAAGCGGAAAGATGCACTGATTTCTCAACCAAAATGCCATCTGCATGCAATTCCAAAAATGCCTTACCACACTCATGCTGATTATCACAAAACTTCCTCGTCCACCATCCTCCTCACCTGGGCAACTGCCCAGTGATTCACTTGAGACTTTGTTTTAGGAGATACAGACAGCATCATGTGGCAGGTGAGGAATATAGGAGTTCTCCAGCTGAAACCTGGTAGAGTGGTTGTCTTCCCACAAATCCCCAAACCCCAGGTTCCTTGTATATAAAATTTGCCTCCCTGTTCACCCTCCTGCCCAGCATCCCGTTTTGTACATGGGATGCAAAAACTATGCTTTACCAAGATTTATCTGAACACATTTACTCCTCACCAAAAGTTTTTATTTTTAATACAATTCACCCTTTTCGACAGCCTTTAGTTAATAGGATTCTTTTCTTGATCACTTATAGCCTTTAACAAGAGCAGTATCATCTTTCAGATATCTAGGCCATTAGAGTCACATGCTGGGGCTTTCCCTATGACTCCATGTAGTGCAGATTTACATACTGACCTGTATCTGTGGTCCTTATGACCATTAGCCACAGTGGTATATCAAAGTCTTTTTCTCCCATTTTCTTAAAACAACAGTTCAATATCTGAGCTGCATCCACTTAGAAGCTTTTGCATTCATACTTCCAAAATACTTGGTGCTTTTTTGCCCTACCTATTCAGTTGTCTTCCTCCCTGGTATTCAATGTTTAAGTAGTATTTAGTGTTATATGTCACTAATTTGTTAAGCTCCCTAGAGCCTATTTTCATCAGCTCTAAATTAGAAACAGTAATAATATCATCTCAAAAGGTTGGTATAAAAAACTAAACGAGAATACGTACCTAAATACCTAGCATAATACACATTACAGACTGACTTCTAAAGGATTATTGGCAAGGTATAAAAATAATTATCCATAATAATTAACCAGCAGTCACACAAATGTTCAGATACATGTTCAGATAAACTGTGAGGCATTGGCAGGTTCTAAAGCAGTTTAGAAGGCACAAACTCAAAAACATCCTCAATGTCTACACATTCTATCCAGTAAGAAAACTCTTCCCAAACTTCTTGTAGGGGCATTCATTGCCTATGCCTTTCTCTGAAAGACCTTCAATACAACAATTAAAGTGATTCTCAACTGGAGTATGTTAGTGGACTAGAAAAATAAAATATTTTCTTTTGACTGTATATGAGAGGAATTCCTTAAGAACAAGTGTAACTTAGCCTGGCAAATTGAAGATGAAACCACAGAGCTCTATTCTCTCTCATGATATCCAGGAAAGACAGCATGGGGCAGCTGTTTCTCCATAGCACTACAAGACACAGAACTAATTTCAGCAGGCTACTAATCTTGTTTGCAATTAGGAAAGTGACTGTTTTCAGAGGTGCCAGAAGGAACAGGGATGTCATTGGAACATGTGAGGGACTCATACAACATGCTATTTCGTATAGAAATTCTAGGAATTAGAAGTGGCTCTGGATTTTTTCTGGATACAGGAAGTAATTCAGAAATATAAGACATAAAAACAGATTTTTCAGCTTTAGACTTGCTTGCCTTGCCTCCTATGGGGTTCCTAATTCAGGCATTTATATTGGTTCCCAAAGTCATCTGACAAGGCATTGGGTTTATAAATAAAGTATGGTGGAATACGGGGGGTGGGGGTTGATTTTCTTAGAAAAGAATTAGTAATGAACATTTACAACCCTAGAGACAAAAATGATTATCTCTGGTTATACAAAGCAAAGAATCAAAGGGAAGATTGTTCATTCCTATCAAAAATGTGAGCACCTGAAAAGTTTGTAGAAATTAAATCTTTGCAAATCATGTACTAGTTACACGGAGGTTGCTGGTGGCGCTTCAATAAAATTGATATTCTTTCTTTCCAGTCAAGTCCATTCCAATTTATGGTGACCCATGTGCGCACAGTAAAGCTCTTCCTTTAAGAGGTAGTTTGCTAGGCCTGTCTTCCAAGATGCTTCTCCCTGGGCTCGAATCACCAACCTTTCAGGTCAGTAGTGCCACACAAACTTTTTGCACCACCCACGGACTTCATGACACCCAACAAAATTAATAATAAAAAAATTAGTAATAAGTACTTAATATTATCTAGTAGTGGAATGACTTCAAATTTCTTCATTTTTCACAAAATAAATTACTTACAAATTTTTTCTACTTAATAACTATCTTTAAATTTAGAATGGTCTACAACACTACCCTCTTTATTTTTCTGATATTTGGTTGTTGGTAAGACCAGACCAGTTTTCTCCTAAATATCCCACCTTCTGGATTTGTTTCATTGGTTAATTTGGTGTTACTTAACTTGTTCTTCTATTTTCCCCTGTAAATTGGACTTTAGAACTAAACTACAAACCACACTAAGTGAAAGAAACCAATTGCAAAACACTACATAAGGTAGAGTTCCATTTATATAACATTGTGGAAGATGCATAACTCTAGGGACAGAAAACTGAACAGAGTATGACAGGGACTGGGGCCAGGAGGAGAAAGGCTGCATAAAAGAAATAGAGAAATTTGAAATTACACCTTAATATAAATTTATATCTAAAAATAAGACTAAATGTGTGTGGCAATAGAACATGCTTAAGGACTGAAAGACTTATTATTGGGCTTTTTTTTAAGGACTAAAAGACTTATTATTGCAAAAATGTCAGCTTTGCTCAACCTAATCAATATAGCATAGGTGTCTTAGGGAGATAAGTACTCAACTTTCAAAACAAGCCATAGCAAGCTGGCTTCAGTCCCACAAGTCGACTAAAAATACTCCTTCTAAATTCTACTATATCTTTCCAACCATCAAATTAAATGAGTATTTCCCAGTTTTTATCTTCCTGGACTTCTTTTCTGAATTTTACAATGTCGACCAATCCATCTTTCTTTAAGTTCTGTACTTGTTGGTTTCCATGACATCTATTTTCGTGATTCTCCTAAACTTGTGCCTGGTCCTTGTTCGCCACGGTTTGAACTTCTTTCTCCAAATGTCAAATGGTTCCCTGGCCGATGACTCTTACCACCTTATGCATTCTCTGGTTATGATCCCAACCAGTCTTTAAACTTAACAGCCACAAATCTGTTATTGACCCCTACATGTCCATTTGCATTCCAGAGACCACTTCAGACTTAAGTATGCCTTTGCCTGCTGAAATCTCTATCCATATGTCCTCCAATTATCAACTGATTCTCTTTCCTACAAATGAGAAACATCTCCAGTATTCTCTACCTTGTACACCTCCAACCACTCAATCACTTCCATTACTTTGACTCTTTTTTCCTCTACTATGCTCCACTTATCCAATCAAATATCTAGTCTGCCAGTTTCTGTAATTCATTTCATCCTTCCTATGCTAACTAGCCTGGCCTTAGCTCAGGCCATCCTCATCTTTGGCCCAGATTATTACCAGACCTTCCTAACTACTCTCTCTTCCCCAGTCTTCTTTTATTCAAAACCAGCTTCCGCATTGCAGTCAGAGTGATCCGTTAAAAGTCAAATCTGAGGAGGGAGCCAAGATGGCGGACTAGGCAGACGCTACCTCGGATCCCTGTTACAACAAAGACACGGAAAAACAAGTGAATCGATCACATACATAACAATCTACGAACCCTGAACAACAAACACAGATTTAGAGACGGAGAACGAACTAATACGGGGAAGCAGCGATTGTTTTCAGAGCCTGGAGCCAGCGTACCAGTCAGCGGATTTTCTGGAAAAACTAGTTTCCCAGTGATGGCTCGGAGACAGCAATCCATTTCAAACCACTTAAAGAAAAAGACCATGACGGCTTCTCCAACCCCCCAAACAAAAGAATCAAAAGCTTTCCCAAATGAAGATACAAACCTGGAATTATCAGATACAGAATATAAAAAACTGATTTACAGAATGCTTAATGATATCACAAATGAAATTAGGATAACTGCAGAAAAAGCCAAGGAACACACTGATAAAACTGTTGAAGAACTCAAAAAGATTATTCAAGAACATAGTGGAAAAGTTAATAAGTTGCAAGAATCCATAGAGAGAAAGCATGTAGAAATCCAAAAGATTAACAATAAAATTACAGAATTTGACACCGCAATAGGAAGTCAGAGGAGCAGACTCGAGCAATTAGAATGCAGACTGGGACATCTGGAGGACCAGGGAATCAACACCAACATAGCTGAAAAAAAATCAGATAAAAGAATTTAAAAAAATGAAGAAACCCTAAGAATCATGTGGGACTCTATCAAGAAGGATAACCTGCGGGTGATTGGAGTCCCAAAACAGGGAGGGGGGACAGAAAACACAGAGAAAATAGTTGAAGAACTCCTGACAGAAAACTTCCCTGACATCATGAAAGACGAAAGGATATCTATCCAAGATGCTCATCGAACCCCATTTAAGATTGATCCAAAAAGAAAAACACCAAGACATATTATCATCAAACTCGCCAAAACCAAAGATAAACAGAAAATTTTAAAAGCAGCCAGGGATAAAAGAAAGGTCTCCTACAAGGGAGAATCAATAAGAATAAGTTCAGACTACTCAGCAGAAACCATGCAGGCAAGAAGGAAATGGGACGACATATACAGAGCACTGAAGGAGAAAAACTGCCAGCCAAGGATCATATATCCAGCAAAACTCTTTCTGAAATACGAAGGCGAAATTAAGATATTTACAGATAAACACAAGTTTAGAGAATTTGCAAAAACCAAACCAAAGCTACAAGAAATACTAAAGGATATTGTTTGGTCAGAGAACCAATGATATCAAATATCAGCACAACACAAGGTCACAAAACAGAACGTCCTGACATCAACTCAAATAGGGAAATCACAAAAACAAACAAATTAAGATTAATTGAAAAAAAAAATACACATAGCAGGGAATCATGGAAGTCAATAGGTAAAAGATCACAATAATCAAAAAGAGGGGCTAAATACAGGAGGCATTGAAATGACATATGGAGAGTGATACAAGGCGATATAGAACAATACAAGTTAGGTTTTTACTTAGAAAAATAGGCGTAAATAATAAGGTAACCACAAAAAGGTATAACAACTCTATAACTCAAGATAAAAGCCAAGAAAAACATAACGACTCAACTAGCATAAAGTCAAACACTATGAAAATGAGGATCTCACAATTTACTCAGAAAAACGCCTCAGTACAAAAAAGTATGTGGAAAAATGAAATTGACAACAACACACATAAAAAGGCATCAAAATGACAGCACTAAAAACTTATTTATCTATAATTACGCTGAATGTAAATGGTCTAAATGCACCAATAAAGAGACAGAGAGTCACAGACTGGATAAAGAAACACGATCCATCTATATGCTGCCTACAAGAGACACACCTTAGACTTAGAGAAACAAACAAACTAAAACTCAAAGGATGGAAAAAAATATATCAAGCAAACAATAAGCAAAAAAGAAGAGGAGTAGCAATATTAATTTTCGACAAAATAGACTTTAGACTTAAATCCGCCACAAAGGATAAAGAAGGACACTATATAATGATAAAAGGGACAATTGATCAGGAAGACATAACCATATTAAATATTTATGCAGCCAATGACAGGGCTGCAAGATACATAAATCAAATTTTAACAGAATTGAAAAGTGAGATAGACACCTCCACAATTATAGTAGGAGACTTCAACACACCACTTTCGGAGAAGGACAGGACATCCAGTAAGAAGCTCAATAGAGACACGGAAGATCTACTTACAACAATCAACCAACTTGACCTCATTGACTTATAAAGAACTCTCCACCCAACTGCTGCAAAATATACTTTTTTTTCTAGCGCATATGGAACATTCTCTAGAATAGACCACATATTAGGTCATAAAACAAACCTTTGCAGAGTCCAAAACATCGAAATATTACAAAGCATCTTCTCAGACCACAAGGCAATAAAACTAGAAATCAATAACAGAAAAACTAGGGAAAAGAAATCAAATACTTGGAAAATGAACAACACCCTCCTGAAAAAAGACTGGGTTATAGAAGACATCAAGGAGGGAATAAGGAAATTCATACAAAGCAACGAGAATGAAAATACTTCCTAGCAAAACCTCCGGGACACAGCAAAAGCAGTGCTCAGAGGCCAATTTATATCGATAAATGCACACATACAAAAAGAAGAAAGAGCCAAAATCAGAGAACTGTCCCTACAACTTGAACAAATAGAAACTGAGCAACAAAAGAATCCATCAGGCACCAGAAGAAAACAAATAACAAAAATTAGAGCTGAACTAAATGAATTAGAGAACAGAAAAACAATTGAAAGAATTAACAAAGCCAAAAGCTGGTTCTTTGAAAAAATTAACAAAATTGATAAACCATTGGCTAGACTGACTAAAGAAATACAGGAAAGGAAACAAATAACCCGAACAAGAAACGAGAAGGACCACATAGCAACAGAACCAAATGAAATTAAAAGAATCATTTCAGATTATTATGAAAAATTGTACTCTAACAAATTTGAAAACCTAGAAGAAATGGATGAATTCCTGGAAAAACACAACCTGCCTAAACTAACACATTCAGAAGTAGAACAACTAAATAGACCCATAACAAAAAAAGAGATTGAAACGGTAATCAAAAAGCTCCCAACAAAAAAAAGCCCTGGCCCGGACGGCTTCACTGCAGAGTTCTACCAAACTTTCAGAGAAGAGTTAACATCGCTACTTCTGAAGGCATTCCAAAGCATAGAAAATGACGGAATACTACCCAACTCATTCTATGAAGCCACCATCTCCCTGATATCAAAACCAGGTAAAGACATTACAAAAAAAGAAAATTATAGACCTATATCCCTCATGAACATTGATGCAAAAATCCTCAACAAAATTCTAGCCAATAGAATCCAACAACACATCCAAAAAATAATTCACCCTGATCAAGTGGGATTTATACCAGGTATGCAAGGCTGGTTTAATATCAGAAAAACCATTAATGTAATCCATCACATAAATAAAACAAAAGACAAAAACCACATGATCTTATCAATTGATGCAGAAAAGGCATTTGACAAAGTCCAACACACATTTATGATAAAAACTCTTACCAAAATAGGAATTGAAGGAAAATTCCTCAACATAATAAAGGGCATCTATGCAAAGCCAACAGCCAATATCACTCTAAATGGAGGGAACCTGAAAGCATTTCCCTTGAGAACGGGAACCAGACAAGGATGCCCTTTATCACCGCTCTTATTCAACATCGTGCTGGAAGTCCTAGCCAGGGCAATTAGGCTAGACAAAGAAATAAAAGGTATCCGGATTGGCAAGGAGGAAGTAAAGTTATCACTATTTGCAGATGACATGATTATATACACAGAAAACCCTAAGGAATCCTCCAGAAAACTACTGAAACTAATAGAAGAGTTTGGCAGAGTCTCAGGTTATAAAATAAACATACAAAAATCACTTGGATTCCTCTACATCAACAAAAAGAACACCGAAGAGGAAATAACCAAATCAATACCATTCACAGTAGCCCCCAAGAAGATAAGATACTTAGGAATAAATCTTACCAAGGATGTAAAAGACCTATACAAAGAAAACTACAAAGCTCTACTACAAGAAATTCAAAAGGACATACTTAAGTGGAAAAACATACCTTGCTCATGGATAGGAAGACTTAACATAGTAAAAATGTCTGTTCTACCAAAAGCCATCTATACATTTAACGCACTTCTGATCCAAATTCCAATGTCATATTTTAAGGGGATAGAGAAACAAATCACCAATTTCATATGGAAGGGAAAGGAGCCCCGGATAAGAAAAGCACTACTGAAAAAGAAGACGAAAGTGGGAGGCCTCACTCTACCTGATTTCAGAACCTATTATACAGCCACAATAGTCAAAACAGCCTGGTACTGGTAAAACAGGCACATAGACCAATGGAACAGAATTGAGAACCCAGAAATAGATCCATCCACGTATGAACACCTGATATTTGACAAAGGACCAGTGTCAATTAATTGGGGAAAAGATAGCCTTTTTAACAAATGGTGCTGGCATAACTGGATATCCATTTGCAAAAAAATGAAACAGGACCCATACCTTACACCATGCACAAAAACTAACTCCAAGTGGATCAAAGACCTAAACATAAAGACTAAAACGATAAAGATCATGGAAGAAAAAATTGGGACAACCCTAGGAGCCTTAATACAAGGCATAAACAGAATACAAAACATTACCAAAAATGATGAAGAGAAACCCGATAACTGGGAGCTCCTAAAAATCAAACACCTATGCTCATCTAAGGACTTCACCAAAAGAGTAAAAAGACCACCTACAGACTGGGAAAGAATTTTCAGCTATGACATCTCCGACCAACGCCTGATCTCTAAAATCTACATGATTCTGTCAAAACTCAACCACAAAAAGACAAACAACCCAATCAAAAAGTGGGCAAAGGATATGAACACACATTTTACTAAAGAAGATATTCAGGCAGCCAACAGATACATAAGAAAATGCTCTCGATCATTAGCCATTAGAGAAATGCAAATTAAAACTACGATGAGATTCCATCTCACACCAGCAAGACTGGCATTAATCCAAAAAACACAAAATAATAAATGTTGGAGAGGCTGCGGAGAGATTGGAACTCTTTTACACTGCTGGTGGGAATGTAAAATGGTACAACCACTTTGGAAATCTATCTGGCGTTATCTTAAACAGTTAGAAATAGAACTACCATACAACCCAGAAATCCCACTCCTCGGAATATACCCTAGAGATACAAGAGCCTTCACACAAACAGATATATGCACACCCATGTTTATTGCAGCTCTGTTTACAATAGCAAAAAGTTGGAAGCAACCAAGGTGTCCATCAACGGATGAATGGGTAAATAAATTGTGGTATATTCACACAATGGAATACTATGCATCGATAAAGAACAGTGACGAATCTGTGAAACATTTCATAACATGGAGGAACCTGGAAGGCATTATGCTGAGCCAAATGAGTCAGAGACAAAAGGACAAATATTGTATAAGACCACTATTATAAGATCTTGAGAAATAGTAAACCTGAGAAGAACACATACTTTTGTGGTTACGAGGGGGAGAGGGAGGGAGGGTGGGTGAGGGTTTTTATTGATTAATCAGTAGATAAGAACTGCTTTAGGTGAAGGGAAAGACAACACTCAATACATGGAAGGTCAGCTCAGTTGGACTGGACCAAAAGCAAAGAAGTTTCCGGAATAAAATGAATGCTTCAAAGGTCAGCGGAGCAAGGGCGGGGGTCTGGGGAACATGGTTTGCAGGGACTTCTAAGTCAATTGGCAAAATAATTCTATTATGAAATCATTCTGCATCCCACTTTGAAATGTGGCGTCTGGGGTCTTAAATGCTAACAAGTGGCCATCTAAGATGCATCAATTGGTCTCAACCCACCTGGAGCAAAGGAAAATGAAGAACACCAAGGCCACACGACAACTAAGAGCCCAAGAGACAGAAAGGGCCACATGAACCAGAGACCTACATCATCCTGAGACGAGAAGAACTAGTTGGTGCCCGGCCACAATAGATGACTGCCCTGACAGGGAGCACAGCAGAGAACCCCTGAGGGAGCAGGAGATCAGTGGGATACAGACCCCAAATTCTCATAAAATGTCCAAACTTAATGGTCTGACTGAGACTAGCGGAATCCCGGCGGCCATGCTCCCCAGACCTTCTGTTGACACAGGACAAGAACCATACCCAAAGACAACTCATCAGACATGAAAGGGACTGGTCAGCGGGTGGGAGAGAGATGCTGATGAAGAGTGAAATAATTATATCAGGTGGACACTTGAGATTGTGTTGGCAACTCTTGTCTGGAGGGGGGATGGGAGGATAGAGAGAGAGAGAAGCCAGCAAAATTGTCACAAAAGGAGAGACTGAAAGGGCTGACTCAAGAAGGGGAGAGCAAGTGGGAGCAGGGGGTGAGATGTATGTAAACTTATATGTGACAGACTGATTGGATTTGTAAATGTTCACTTGAAGCTTAATAAAAGTCAAATCTATGTCACTTGCATGCTTAAAGTGTCAGGTCCATTATACAGCCTTTCCTTCCCCTCTAGCTTCATTCCTTGTTACTCCATGCCTTGAAATCTATGCTGTTGTAATATCAAGACCCTTGTAATTTTTCTCACAGGCCATTTTTTTTTTTTTCCTTCTGCTCAGTGCATTTATTCACTATACCTCTGATAAATCTTCTTCTTGCTATTTTTACCTGTCTTATGCTGACATTGGATCCCTGGTGCTGCAGTGGTTAAGAGCTGAGCTACCAACCAAAAGGTCAACAGTTCAAATCCACCAGCCACTCCCTGGGAATCCTATAGGGCAGTTCTACTCTGACCTATATTATTGCTATGAGTTGTAATCTATTTGGTTAGCAAAGGGTTTGGTTGTTTTTGTTTGTTTGTTTTGGTTTATCACTGACATTATTCTTAACAAAGCCATCACTCTCAATGAAAAGCCCTTTGGGGCCCTTTTCACTAAGGCATGTGTCCCACCTTAGTCTCCCAAAACACTCAGAGCTTCTTTTGTCATATCCATCTACATTTAGTGGACTTCCCACTCATCTGCTTCACCTGTAATGTGCAAGTTCTTTAAAAAGGTAGACTGCTCTTCCCTAATACTACATATTCAGGACATACCCTGAAACCTGGAACAGAGTAGGTGCTGAGTGAGTATTTGTTGAATATGCACAGGAAGACTGGCACAACATGGAGGCATCAAGAGAATGATGCCCCGTGAGTGTTGTTTTGTGTTCAAACATGACTGACAACCAGGAGACAATCTCATGGAAGAGGCTGTGTTCTGAAAAATTGAATGTGGTTGGCTATACTTTCCAAAGAGGAGACCACCTATGCCAAGGGCCCATGATTTTCCAGATATTTAGTCTTTCCACTTTGTTAGCCTTCCCAAAAACATGCATCCACCTGAACCAATCAGAATTATAGGAAGCAGGATTAGATTTACTCCTACACAAAGATCTCCTCACCTCTCCTTGATGTAAATCTTATGGAAATTATTTTTGTTTCCATCAATCAAGTTGACCCAAGGTAAAAATAATTGGGTTCTCTGAGGACAGGAGAAACTTAAAGAAGACCCAAGTCTCTTCTTTCCTAGTCAGGCATGCCCAGGGCTTCACATGACACAATTTCTAACCCCTTTCCTGCCTTTTCTTCCTCCTTGCACCTATGTGCTGAGTGGTTTGGTAGGGCAGATGTGAGAACCATTCTTAATGTGTGTCTGACCACCAGGTTTCCATGGATAGACTCAGAGAGAACTGGTTTTTGAACAGCCTGATACCATGGAGGCTCCTGTGCTTGCAGTGTTACTTCTGGTTATGGTTGAGGGAATGGAAGGTTTTTAGTCACTGAGAGTGAAGAAGGTATTGAGTACATATGAGCCTTTTCTCTCAAGGTATTTAAGTTAGTCATCTAGGCTTCTGATGTTTAACTGAAAACGAGCACATATGAGAAGCTTCTTTCAACTGGTCTTCTGGTGTTGTTGCTATTCTCTTAGTCCCAGGAAATATTCCTAATAGCAACAGCAAGAAAAACGGCCCGCTCTCTCTCTCCTCTTTCATACCTAAGCCCTGACCCTGCCCCCTCAAGTAAACAGAACTGGTGCTTTCCAATAAAGCAAAAGTAACATATTTACTGTCTTCCTCCTACAATCTTCAGCTCATGGGCTTGAAGACTCCAAGAAGAGATATGTCATTTCAGTCATCACTCACCCCCATGGTAGCCCACAATATCAAAGTCTGAAAAAACAAAGATGGACTCTGTATCTGATAAATAGCAGTCCTCCTCAAAATCCCCCTGGTCACTGAGCACCATCAGCACAAAGACATGAAATATCCTGACAACATGTCCAAAGTATGTAAGATGCAGTCTCGCCATCCTTACCTGTAAGGAGCATTCTGGTTGCTCTTCTTCCAGGACAGATTTGTTTGTTCTTTTGGCAGTCCATGGTATATTCAATATTCTCTGCCAAAACCACAATTCAAAGACATGAACTCTTCTTCGGTTTTCCTCATTCATTGTCCAGCTTTCACATGCACATGATGTGATTGAAAATACCATGGCTTGGGTCAGGCGTACCTTAGTCTTCAGGGTGACATCTTTGCTGTTCAAAACGTTGAAGAGGTCCTTTGCAGCAGATTTGCCCAATGCAATCTGTGTTTTGATTTCTTGACTGCTGCTTCCATGGCTATTGATTGTGGATCCAAGTAAAATGAAATCCCTGACTACTTCAATCCTTTCTCCGTTTATCCTGATGTTGCTCATTGGTACAGTTGTGAGGAATTTTGTTTTCTTTATGTTGAGGTGCAAACCATACTGACGCCTGTGGTGTTTGATCTTCATTAGTAAGTGCTTCAAGTCCTCTTCACCTGTAGCAAGGTAGGTCGTGTCATCTGCACAACACAGGTTGTTAATGAGTCTTCCTCCAAACCTGATGCCCCGTTCTTCTTCATATAGTCCAGCTTCTTGGATTATTTGTTCAGCATACAGATTAAATAGGTATGGTGAAAGAATAAAACCCTGACCCACACTTTTCCTGACCTTAAACCAATCAGTATCCCCTTGTTCTATCTGAACAACTGCCTCTTGATCTATGCAAAGGTTCCTCATGAACACAATTAAGTGTTCTGGAATTCCCATTCTTTGCAACGTTATCCATAGTTTGTTATGATCCACACAGTGAAATGCCTTTACATAGTCAATAAAACACAGGTAAACACCCTTCTGGTATTCTCTGCTTTTAGCCAGGATCCATCTGACATCAGCAATGATATCCCTTGTTCCACATCCTCTTCTGAAACCGGCCTGAATTTCTGGCAGTTCCCTGTGGATATCCTGCTGCAGCCTCGTCTGAATGATCTTCAGCAAAATTTTCCTTGCGTGTGATATTAATGATATTGTTCTATAATTTCCACATTTGGTTGGATCACCTTTCTTGGGAATAGGCATAAATATGGAACTCTTCCAGTCAGTTGGCCAGGAAGCTGTCTTCCATATTTCCTGGCATGGACGAGTGAGCACTTCCAGCGCTGCGTCTGTTTGCTGAAATATCTCAATTGATATTCCATCAATTCCTGGAGCCTTCTTTTCTACCAATGCCTTCAGAGCAGCTTGGACTTCTTCCTTCAGTACCATCAGTTCCCGATCATATGCCACCTCTTGAAATGGTTAAATATCGACTAATTCTTTTTCATATAATGACTCTGAGTTCCTTCCATCTTCTTTTGATGCTTACTGCGTCGTTTAATGTTTTCCCCATGGAATTCTTCACTATTGTAACTCGAGGCTTGAATTTTTTGTTCAGTTCTTTCAGCTTGACAAATGCCGAGCGTGTTCTTCCCTTTTGGTTTTCCATCTCCAGCTCTTTGCACATGTCATTATAATACTTTACTTTGTCTCTTCGAGAGGCCGTTTGAAGTCTTCTGTTCAGTTCTTTTACTTCGTCAATTCTTCCTTTTGCTTTAACTGCCCGATGCTCAAGAGCAAGTTTCAGAGTCTCATCTGACATCCATCTTGGTCTTTCTTTCTTTCCTGTCTTTTCAGTGACCTCTTACTTTCTTCGTGGATGATGTTTTTGATGTCATTCCACCACTCATCTGGTCTTCGGTTACTAGTGCTCAATGTGTCAAATCTGTTTCCGAGATGGTCTCTAAATTCAGGTGGGATATATTCAAGGTCATATTTTGGCTGTCATGGACTTGCTCTGATTTTCTTCAGTTTCAACTTGAACTTACTTATGAGCAATTGATGATCTGTTCCACATCGACCCGAGGCCTTGTTCTGACTGATGATATTGATCTTTTCCATCATCTCTTTCCACAGATGTAGTCAATTTGTTTTCTGTGCTTTCCATCTGGCGAGGTCCATCTGTATAGTCACCGTTTATGTTGGTGAAGAAGGTATTTACAATGAAGAAGTCGTTGGTCTTGCAAAATTCTATCATTCGATATCCAGCATTGTTTCTCTCACCAAGGACATATTTTCCACCTACTGGTCCTTCTTCTTTCATTCCAACTTTAGCATTCCAATTGCCAGTAATTATCAATGTATCTTGATTGCATGTTCCATTGATTTCAGACTGTAGCAGCTGAAAAAATGTTCTATTTCTTCATCTTTGGCCCTAGTGGTTGGTGCGTAAATTTGAATAATATTTGTATTAACTGGTCTTCCTTGTAGGCGTTTGGATATTATCCTATCACTGACAGCGTTGTACTTCAGGATAGGTCATGAAACATTCTTTCTAACAATGAACGGAAGACTGATCCTCTTCAAGTTGTCATTCCCAGCATAGTAGACTATATGATTGTCCTATTCAAGGCTCATTGTATTTCCTCTCGTTTCCTTGGCCACGCAGTGTCCCCAGGGACTTCACATTCAGGTTCAGTTGTTTTCCTTCTTGTTGCTAAGGCATTCTTCAGCCTTGGCTGCTGGCCCAGTCATGCCATTCCCAGCCTTTTACCGAAGACCCAGTCCATCCCATATTCATCCCCAGCATGCTTCGGAGAAGAACAAAGCCGATTGCATTAGAGAGCGGGTGTATAAGCTGAATAGCATTACCCTACAATCCACCTGTGCATACCCTGCCAATGTCCTTACAATCTTACCACCCCCTCTTCTGCAATAGCCCTCAGACTTTGGAAGCAGAGGAGCGTTGTGAAACCAGACCACATACTTAGTATAACCAGCAACACAGGAGAACACATAGTAATACGAGTCCCAATATCATTCAGAAGCCTGTCCTCCAGGCAGACGGGAGGAATTGCAGATAGCAGGAGACAGGGTCAGTGGAGTCACGTTTGATAGGAGGGATGTGTTGCTGCAAGTCCTACAGAGCCAAAGACACAATCTAGAGGCATCAGACGTATGCATGCAACGTTCAGTTTTTATTGTGGCACAGGACCCTGGGTGGCGGTCAGGGTGTCAACGGCCATCCTACTCTGAAACGATCTTCTGTATTTGTTGAGTCTCCCCATTCAGAAGAATGATAGCTCACCTGGTGTTGTTAAGTATAGCTGTGGTATGTCTGGCTAGCACCTCTACCAGCTTCTCCACATGTGTAGTGGTGGCCTGGGGCAAAAACTGGGACAAGGGGCAAAACTACCTTGATGTACACTGGTACCTGAGCCGGGCTGTTAGAGTTTCCCAATTGCTGGGAACACTGGGGAGGGTGGTGTAAATATTAGCAGCTATGTACAACCCCCCCAGGTGTAGTGCCCCACCCAGTTGAAGGGCAGTTAAGGCCCCCCGTGCAAGCCACACGTCCAAAGACACCCCTTAGGCAGTGGGTATGCCCCTGCCCATAGGCTTTGCTTTTGCTTCCTTAACCAACTATTGGCAACAACTAGCAGGATTCTAGCACACTGTTGACAGGGATCCAACCCATCACCCTGAGGGGAAAAGAGGTATTAGTCCTCTTCTGATGCTCCTAGCAAAGGGGAACTTGACCGTTTATAAGAACTTGCTTCCACGTGCAGTAGGGTATTATATACTGTGCGTGAATTTCTCCAAAATGCTGTGCCTGTCTTTGGCTCCTCACCACAACTGAGATCAAAATCCCACTGGCACTCTCTTGTTGCTTTGCCGTTGCCACAGGCCCTACCTGTACCTGTCGGGGTAACAGGCTATGTTTGAACACAAAACAAGACTCACTGGGCATCACTTTCTTGATGCCTCCATGTTGTGCCAGTCTTCCTGTGCATATTCAACAAATACTTACTCAGCACCTACTCTGTTCCAGGTTTCAGGGTATGTCCTGAATATGTAGTAGTAGGGAAGAGCAGTCTACCTTTTTAAAGAACTTGCACATTACAGGTGAAGCAGATGAGTGGGAAGTCCACTAAATGTAGATGGATATGACAAAAGAAGCTCTGAGTGTTTTGGGAGACTAAGGTGGGACACATGCCTTAGTGAAAAGGGCCCAAAAGGGCTTTTCATTGAGAGTGATGGCTTTGTTAAGAATAGTGTCAGTGATAAGCCAAAACAAACAAAAACAACCAAATCCTTTGCTAACCAAATAGATTATAACTCATAGCAATAATATAGGTCAGAGTAGAACTGCCCTATAGGATTCCCAGGGAGTGGCTGGTGGATTTGAACTGTTGACCTTTTGGTTGGTAGCTCAGCTCTTAACCACTGCAGCACCAGGGATCCAATGTCAGCATAAGACAGGTAAAAATAGCAAGAAGAAGATTTATCAGAAGTATAGTGAATAAATGCACTGAGCAGAAGGAACAAAAAAAAAAATGGCCTGTGAGAAAAATTACAAGGATCTTGATATTACAACAGCATAGATTTCAAGGCATGGAGTAACAAGGAATGAAGCTAGAGGGGAAGGAAGGGCTGTATAATGGACCTGACACTTTAAGCATGCAAGTGACATAGACTTGACTTTTAATGGATCACTCTGACTGCAATGCGGAAGCTGGTTTTGAATAAAAGAAGACTGGGGAAGAGAGAGTAGTTAGGAAGGTCTGGTAATAATCTGGGCCAAAGATGAGGATGGCCTGAGCTAAGGCCAGGCTAGTTAGCATAGGAAGGATGAAATGAATTACAGAAACTGGCAGACTAGATATTTGATTGGATAAGTGGAGCATAGTAGAGGAAAAAAGAGTCAAAGTAATGGAAGTGATTGAGTGGTTGGAGGTGTACAAGGTAGAGAATACTGGAGATGTTTCTCATTTGTAGGAAAGAGAATCAGTTGATAATTGGAGGACATATGGATAGAGATTTCAGCAGGCAAAGGCATACTTAAGTCTGAAGTGGTCTCTGGAATGCAAATGGACATGTAGGGGTCAATAACAGATTTGTGGCTGTTAAGTTTAAAGACTGGTTGGGATCATAACCAGAGAATGCATAAGGTGGTAAGAGTCATCGGCCAGGGAACCATTTGACATTTGGAGAAAGAAGTTCAAACCGTGGCGAACAAGGACCAGGCACAAGTTTAGGAGAATCACGAAAATAGATGTCATGGAAACCAACAAGTACAGAACTTAAAGAAAGATGGATTGGTCGACATTGTAAAATTCAGAAAAGAAGTCCAGGAAGATAAAAACTGGGAAATACTCATTTAATTTGATGGTTGGAAAGATATAGTAGAATTTAGAAGGAGTATTTTTAGTCGACTTGTGGGACTGAAGCCAGCTTGCTATGGCTTGTTTTGAAAGTTGAGTACTTATCTCCCTAAGACACCTATGCTATATTGATTAGGTTGAGCAAAGCTGACATTTTTGCAATAATAAGTCTTTTAGTCCTTAAAAAAAAGCCCAATAATAAGTCTTTCAGTCCTTAAGCATGTTCTATTGCCACACACATTTAGTCTTATTTTTAGATATAAATTTATATTAAGGTGTAATTTCAAATTTCTCTATTTCTTTTATGCAGCCTTTCTCCTCCTGGCCCCAGTCCCTGTCATACTCTGTTCAGTTTTCTGTCCCTAGAGTTATGCATCTTCCACAATGTTATATAAATGGAACTCTACCTTATGTAGTGTTTTGCAATTGGTTTCTTTCACTTAGTGTGGTTTGTAGTTTAGTTCTAAAGTCCAATTTACAGGGGAAAATAGAAGAACAAGTTAAGTAACACCAAATTAACCAATGAAACAAATCCAGAAGGTGGGATATTTAGGAGAAAACTGGTCTGGTCTTACCAACAACCAAATATCAGAAAAATAAAGAGGGTAGTGTTGTAGACCATTCTAAATTTAAAGATAGTTATTAAGTAGAAAAAATTTGTAAGTAATTTATTTTGTGAAAAATGAAGAAATTTGAAGTCATTCCACTACTAGATAATATTAAGTACTTATTACTAATTTTTTTATTATTAATTTTGTTGGGTGTCATGAAGTCCGTGGGTGGTGCAAAAAGTTTGTGTGGCACTACTGACCTGAAAGGTTGGTGATTCGAGCCCAGGGAGAAGCATCTTGGAAGACAGGCCTAGCAAACTACCTCTTAAAGGAAGAGCTTTACTGTGCGCACATGGGTCACCATAAATTGGAATGGACTTGACTGGAAAGAAAGAATATCAATTTTATTGAAGCGCCACCAGCAACCTCCGTGTAACTAGTACATGATTTGCAAAGATTTAATTTCTACAAACTTTTCAGGTGCTCACATTTTTGATAGGAATGAACAATCTTCCCTTTGATTCTTTGCTTTGTATAACCAGAGATAATCATTTTTGTCTCTAGGGTTGTAAATGTTCATTACTAATTCTTTTCTAAGAAAATCAACCCCCACCCCCCGTATTCCACCATACTTTATTTATAAACCCAATGCCTTGTCAGATGACTTTGGGAACCAATATAAATGCCTGAATTAGGAACCCCATAGGAGGCAAGGCAAGCAAGTCTAAAGCTGAAAAATCTGTTTTTATGTCTTATATTTCTGAATTACTTCCTGTATCCAGAAAAAATCCAGAGCCACTTCTAATTCCTAGAATTTCTATACGAAATAGCATGTTGTATGAGTCCCTCACATGTTCCAATGACATCCCTGTTCCTTCTGGCACCTCTGAAAACAGTCACTTTCCTAATTGCAAACAAGATTAGTAGCCTGCTGAAATTAGTTCTGTGTCTTGTAGTGCTATGGAGAAACAGCTGCCCCATGCTGTCTTTCCTGGATATCATGAGAGAGAATAGAGCTCTGTGGTTTCATCTTCAATTTGCCAGGCTAAGTTACACTTGTTCTTAAGGAATTCCTCTCATATACAGTCAAAAGAAAATATTTTATTTTTCTAGTCCACTAACATACTCCAGTTGAGAATCACTTTAATTGTTGTATTGAAGGTCTTTCAGAGAAAGGCATAGGCAATGAATGCCCCTACAAGAAGTTTGGGAAGAGTTTTCTTACTGGATAGAATGTGTAGACATTGAGGATGTTTTTGAGTTTGTGCCTTCTAAACTGCTTTAGAACCTGCCAATGCCTCACAGTTTATCTGAACATGTATCTGAACATTTGTGTGACTGCTGGTTAATTATTATGGATAATTATTTTTATACCTTGCCAATAATCCTTTAGAAGTCAGTCTGTAATGTGTATTATGCTAGGTATTTAGGTACGTATTCTCGTTTAGTTTTTTATACCAACCTTTTGAGATGATATTATTACTGTTTCTAATTTAGAGCTGATGAAAATAGGCTCTAGGGAGCTTAACAAATTAGTGACATATAACACTAAATACTACTTAAACATTGAATACCAGGGAGGAAGACAACTGAATAGGTAGGGCAAAAAAGCACCAAGTATTTTGGAAGTATGAATGCAAAAGCTTCTAAGTGGATGCAGCTCAGATATTGAACTGTTGTTTTAAGAAAATGGGAGAAAAAGACTTTGATATACCACTGTGGCTAATGGTCATAAGGACCACAGATACAGGTCAGTATGTAAATCTGCACTACATGGAGTCATAGGGAAAGCCCCAGCATGTGACTCTAATGGCCTAGATATCTGAAAGATGATACTGCTCTTGTTAAAGGCTATAAGTGATCAAGAAAAGAATCCTATTAACTAAAGGCTGTCGAAAAGGGTGAATTGTATTAAAAATAAAAACTTTTGGTGAGGAGTAAATGTGTTCAGATAAATCTTGGTAAAGCATAGTTTTTGCATCCCATGTACAAAACGGGATGCTGGGCAGGAGGGTGAACAGGGAGGCAAATTTTATATACAAGGAACCTGGGGTTTGGGGATTTGTGGGAAGACAACCACTCTACCAGGTTTCAGCTGGAGAACTCCTATATTCCTCACCTGCCACATGATGCTGTCTGTATCTCCTAAAACAAAGTCTCAAGTGAATCACTGGGCAGTTGCCCAGGTGAGGAGGATGGTGGACGAGGAAGTTTTGTGATAATCAGCATGAGTGTGGTAAGGCATTTTTGGAATTGCATGCAGATGGCATTTTGGTTGAGAAATCAGTGCATCTTTCCGCTTCCCCTTCTAAAGGGGTGGCTAGCCTTTATAAAAGGACACTCCACAACCCTGCTGCCATCCTACTGACACTCAGTTGGGCACCAGCTTTGAGACTGTGGTAAGTGCAATACTTGCAAGGCATTTTTGGGCAGTTGGGCAGTATAAGGATTTTAACTGGTGGTAGAAAGGACTTTTGTTTTAGAAAATAATGCTTTAGGCTTTGTGGAAACCTAGATGATGAATTTTGTGGAGGGCAGGTATAATTATGTGATATTTTAGCTACTCTTTGGTGAGCTTTGTTGACGTTCATATGGGAAATGAAGTTAAAGGGACAGTCTTAAAGGAAGAAGAATGAGGAATAAGAAATAAAGTCCTGTCCCACATTTCTGTTTGTTTCCAAAGATTTGCTTCTCCGGGTACTAGCCCTTAGAACTTCATTTGAACATTTGCAGTTCTTCCCGAATAACCCATGGCAAGATCGGTTAGACTTTCATTCAGGGTTTCATGGCAGATGATGTTGTTAGCAATTTGGGGGGGGGATTGCTCAGAAGTTTAGCAAGTTGGGTATCCTTTCTCTAGATAACATTTAAATTCAGCCCTACGTAGTGCTACCTCAATATAGGATATATTTTTGTTCTTAGAAATGGTAGTGTGAGAAAAATGCCAAAAAAGAATAAAAGATAATGGGAAGTGTCTTAGTTTCCTGGTCTGCCATAACAGAAATACCATAGATAGTTCACTTTAAAGAACAGGAATTTATATTCTCGCAGTTCTGGAGGCTACGAGTCCAAGTCAGGGTCTCGGCCCTGTTGATTCCTTCCTTGTTTGTAGGCCTGGGTGTTCCTTGGTTGCTAGACTTGTAGATGATCCTCATGTGACTTCCGTCTTCCCCTGTGTATGCATCTCCGTGCCTAATCTGATCTTTTTTATAAATCAGAAGTGACTAAATTTGGCGCCACTCCACTTAGATATGCTTTGATTAACATGACAATGAAATCTCTCTTTCTAAATAGGATTACAACCATAGGTAAAATCAGTAGCGGTTGAGTGGATCCTGACTTCCAGCGACATATACAACAGAAAAGAATTGCCCCACGGTGTTTCAAAGGAGTCCCTGTGGATTTGAACTGCCCACTTTTGGGTTAGTGGCTGTAGCTCTTATCCACTATGCCACCAGGGTTTTCACCATGGGTATAGGGGTGACACTTCCAACACATATTTTTGGGAAACACAATTCAGTCCATAGCAGGAATCGATGCTAAAAGGGAAGCGGGAAAAGCTACACAGTTATTAATATTTTGGGGGGGACTAGATGAATGTTGACTGAACTCATTTAAAGGATACTGAATTGCTTAGCCAGCAAGAGTGTCACTACAGTAAACACTGTCATGCGATTATTTTTCAGATTCCCAGAGACTCAGAAAAGATGTCTTACTATCAGCAGCAGTGCAAGCAGCCCTGCTTGCCACCTCTTGTGGTGTGCCCACCTAAGTGCCCTGAGCCTTGCCCACCTGTGTGTTGCCTTCCTCCACCATGCCCACCTGTGTGTTGCCCTCCTCCACCATGCCCACCTGTGTGTTGCCCTCCTCCGCCATGCCCACCTGTGTGTTGCCCTCCTCCACCATGCCCACCTGTGTGTTGTCCTCCTCCGCCATGCCAGCAGAAATGCCCTCCTGTGCTGCCACCTCAACCCTGCCAGCAGAAGTGTGTACCCAAAATCAAGTAACAACACCAGAATTCATCAGAATCATGAAATGATGTGATCCAGTGGCTCTTCCCAGTCTCTGGACTCCATCCTCCTCCCTCAGCCGTGGTGACAGACTGCATCTTCCCTAACCTTCCTTCTGAGACAAGAGCTGACAGAGAAAAGGCTTAGATCCTAAAGTTGATACCATATTATTGGAAAATGATTAACACGTTCAACGTCTACATTCTTGCACTGAAGCTTTGCCTGATCTCTCTTTGGCATCTGTTATCTAATTTAGGCAGTGATCTCTATCCTATAAAGAGTTTGTCCCGTTTCTCCTTCTTCAATAAAGCACATGTTTCGTGGTTGAGCCTTTACATTGCTTTTGTTTTCATTTTGCATTTTTACACTCTTCCTTCAACTACATCAGATGAATGTCCATCAGATGAATTAAAGTCGTAGATTCAGGCTTTCCCATCACTCAATTCAGTCTTGCTTGAGATATGTCTTTTGGATTGGGCATATCAAAAAACCATTTTAGTGGTTTTGAACCCGTTTCAACAACATTGTAGCTTGCGAGACCCTAAAAAGTTACTTCAACTACCTCAGGTATCATTTCCTCCTCTGTAAAATGGGGAAAAGAATGTCTTCAGCTCAATATACAGGGAGAGATTAATTAACTGATTCACAAATGTTTTCTGTTTGCCTATTATGTGCTAGGCAATATTCTACATGCTGGAGATACAGGTACTGGTGACCAAACAGAGTCCTTGTCCTTAAGCAGGAGAAATGAGAGCACTGCAGAAGGGCAGGGAGGAGAGCTGAGAGTGATACACATGAGGTGTACTTGAGAGAAGATTGTTTAGAAAGGTTCTTCCACGGTGACATTTTGGGCAGAGACATGAATGAACAGAAGTGTGAGCCATGGGTATATCTAGGATAGATTGTTCCAATAAGAGGAAATAGCAAGGCCCAAGGCAGAGAAATATAGCAGCAAAAAAACAGCAATGAAGATGAAAGTGTCAGCAAATGAGGTTAGAGACGTTGGGTCTGTAGGACATAGAAATAATTTTGGTATTCATCCAAGGTTTGACAGCTATATTATACTGATGGTCACATGCCTAAGTTTTTATAATAATATTCTACTATCATATGTACTTTTTTGTTTGTATAGCGTTTTGACTAATAATACGTTTGTGCAAAGGTATTACCAAAAGAGATGAAAAGAACTGAAGAATAAGTTAAAACTCTAAAAAAATAAAATCTTATTCTGAGGGGTGATCAAATGGAAAGTGAATCTAGTTGTTTTCTTATCTTAAAGGGAAATCAAATCTATTGACTCTCATCATATTATAGCCAGCAATTCTGTATAGGGAATTTTGTACTTGTTGTGATCCAAGCTCTAAAAAGAATGTTGAAGCATAGTCTTTATACAAGGTGCATAGAATAACTCCAAGTGATTGTCATTAATAGTAAACTCTTGAAAAGAACTCTAGTCTAATATTATTGACAGAAAGCTGATAAGCTAGAGCTTACATGGTTAATACTTCTAAATTGGGCACTCATATAAGTACACCCAAAATCAAGAAAGAGAATATTAACAACTCTTCCAAAGACCCTGCATTTTCTTCACCACTATAGGTAACCACTATCCTGACTCTTAATGTAATCACTTTGTTGCTTTTTTTTTTAATATATTCTCTTTACACCCATATATCCAAATAGAAAGTGTTGAGTCTATTCCAATTCTCAGTGACTCTACGGCACAGAGTAAATCTGTCCCATAGAGTTTCCAAGAAGCACCTGGTACATTCAAACTGATGACCTTTATGTTAGGAGATGTAGCACTTAACCACGAAGTTTGTGTTGAAAAACAGGTGAAGTTGTGCACGAAAGATTAGTAAGTAAACTCAATGTAGCCTGTGTGTACCTAGCGTGATGGTTTATCTGACCCTGATTCATGCCCCTGCTTTTCTTGCTCTGCTGTACTAAGCTTCTCATGTACTCCTGATATAGGATGAAGGGGCAGCTCTGTCAAGGCACAAGTGCAGTGGAGCTTGGAGGCAGCAATTCCCAGACTGGCTTTTATAAATACATAAAGCTACAACAATGCAGCCTAGGCACTGCATCTAGTCCTCTGATCTAAGGAGTCCTCCTGTGAATATGAATTTTTCCAACAGCACTGATGGTGACTGTAGGGTAATGATATTCATCTATACACAAACCTTCCCTAATGGAATCAGCTTTGCTCTTCCCTGAAGCATGCTGGGGATGAATTTGGGATGGACTTGGGCTAAGGTACAAGGTCAGGAGGGGCATGACTGGGCCAGCAGCCAAGGCTGAAGAATACCTTAGCAACAAGAAGGAAAACATCTGGGCCTTGGCGTGAAGTCCTTGGGAACACTGACCACCCAAGGACGTGGAAGAAAACAATGGGCCTTGGTCCCAGCTGGAATGGTATATAAGATTGGATCTCTTGCTTGGTGGTTGCAGAAAATACTCCAGCCAGCCACCCCTGGAGAAAGCAGCTGATTGCCTATGTCAGTAAGTTTCCCTGAAGGTATGAATCTGGAAAGGGCTATGTCCTCAGTTCTTTGGATTATCTGCCAGGACACATAGCGAGGGTCTTTTCTTGCTGGGGCTGTCCCCGGACAAGTGATATAGTCAGCGGGAATCCGAAGGGCACACCATGCCTTTCCACGTGTGTGGGGAAAAGTAGGCTACGTTGGGAAAAACCCCAGGGTGGGCAGGGATGCATACCCTGGGACCACTAGTCCAGGCTGTTGATGCCTGGCGACCTGTGCATGAGTATGGGGACACCCTGAAAATGCCAAAGGGATCGTTGCAGTTCCTAGAGTCTTTGCTTGTGGAGAAAGAAAAGGAGGCTGTTTGTGTTTTGGTTCTGGGAGTTGCGTGGCCACTGGGAGACCCCAAAGCAAAAACCAAATTGCCCTGCTGAGGCAGCTTGTGTGGGGTGGCTTCTACTGGCAGCATTGAGAGGGGCATCCGATGCAGAGCCTGCCGCTGTGGCCCTAATTAGACAGCTGGAAGCAGAGCTGCAAATGGAGGATTTGCCTGCAGCATATTCCTCCTCCACTGAAATATTAGTGTCCCGTTTGCGGAAGCAAGAGGCATCTTTGGGGGGAATCCCGAGGTGGCCAGCGACCTCTATGTGGGGAGGTCTGGCCCATATGATTTTCTGTAAGAGAATCCTGGGTGACCAGCGAAGCCTGGCCAGCTCAGTCATTAGAGGGTGGGACTGGAGCTAGTTGGAGGGGATAAACAGGTCCCTGGCCTGAGAACACCCTGTAGCACCCAGGGCAAAGAAAGAGTTAAAACAGCAGGGAAAAAAGGAAAAAAAAAAAAAAAAAAAAAAGGAGTAAAAAGCCCTTCAAGATAACTTGTGTTGAGTGACCCTGAAGAGAACTCAGAATTCCCTGATACCTACCCCGGCCAAGTTAACTGAACAGCAACCTAGCTGTAGCTGCAATGGTAAGGGGAAAATAAAAGAGGGCGGCCTACCCCCAGGTTACCAGGAAACTGGGCTGGACCCAGGCTTGTGCTTGGTGTGGTGATGTGGCTCCACAAATGAGTGAGGGCTCTGCCAGCTTTTGCCAGACCTTCTTTCAGAAATGATTAAGGATGATAATTTCTTAATAGAGGATTAAGCCTGATTTCTTTGTCAGCAGCAAGGAGAAAAGGCCTTGTGTTACAATTAAAGTCCAGTGAGGTATGCTTTGGGTCTGAAGGTCACTATCATTGAGACACTTACCTCAGCCTGACTATGGCTAAGTCCCTTGGGGCCCCTACAAACCCTTACTGTATGTCCTGGTGAAGTTGATATATTAATGCACACCTTTGTAAACTTTTGCCTCCAAGTCCTGATGGGAATTGCTGCAGTTAGGGCCATTTTTAGAGGGCACAAGAGAACTGTGACATGGGCAATAGCTAACTGACTGGCCATTCAATCTGGCCACTGAAAACCGTCGGACTGAGGTATAAAACAAGCCCCTACAGAAATGAAACATCTGGACAAAAAAAAAATAAAAAATAACAAAATCCGTTCTGCTCCTGAGAATTTTTGTTCCTTGTGTGGATAGTCATCAGAAAAGCCTCTATGCTGAGAGTGGGAAACAGCCAATGAACAGACCGGCCTTAACGAGCTGACTGCAGAGGCTGAAGCACTGTCTGGTCCAGAGTAAAGAGATGTGCAATCGACCACCTTCTGGATATAACAGAGGAACGTCCATGGCGATTCAAAACACCTTCATGGACTGGGCCTACATGGGTGGGCTGCCACTGTCATCAGAAAATGCAGGATAGCACAGGAAAGCTGACCCATCTACCAGACCCTGGCCAAGGCTAACCCTGTGCAGGGAGAGATTCCGGAGCCAACAGGCCAGGGGGTTCTCGGCAGGTAAATCATAATGGGGCTTTTTATCTTATACGTAGGCTTCCACTGGATCTTGAATGAACTCTACACACTATCATCCCAAGAAATAGGGGGAATTGAAAACTTCAAAGGATAGGTTTAAGTGGCTGATAGGAAGGCACAAGACAACCCCAGCCTCACCATCCATCTCAGAAAAGCAGTCTGGGATATAAATGCAGCAGTTCCCTACAAGGGCATTTCTTATTTGTGCCGTATGTTCTATCAAACTGTCTCTTCTATCAAATGTGTTTCTTTGGTGTAGAATTGTTCCTGACAAAAGATCTGGGATCCCCAAAGGCTCTGACCGGAGCCCATGAGATGAGGCGAAGCCCAAGCCTCCCCCACCGAGGGGTGGGAGTGTCCCTCACCCTTTGACTAGGGGTGTGGCCAAAGTGCACCACAGGTGTAGGAATCCCTCTGCTGGGTCTCAGGGGAACTGAGGCCACACATTGAAATTATCATACATTGGACCCCCACTAACAGCTATTGATGGGTACGCGGCTGCGGCTGTCAGGGCGTGCCAAGTCTAACGAGTGCTACAGATTGGAAGGCTACCTCCAAAGGCCTACAAAGTTAACTAGCCCTGATACAGGAATACATTCTGGGCGGAGATTTTTTGTTGAGGCTGGAGCTGTAGACCTCCGGTGAGTTCCATCTGCAAGTGAGAGCCGTAAAAGCTGTAGTACAAGGTAATCCTAAATGGTCCCCTGTGCAGTTGCACTCCCCAGCTCAGGTCAGGGCCCTTAAGCATTACCGCCTTCCTGGTGGTCACCAAGAAATCATTGTGGGCATGCAGGAGCTACACCCAGTGGGGATTCTGAGACCTGCCTAGAGCCCCTTGAGTAGTCCTCTCTGGCCAATGCACAAGCTGGATTTTCCTGGAAAATGACAGTAGACTACTGGGAATTGAATAAGGTGACTCTCCCTTGTTTGCAGCTATACCCAATATCACACAGCTGTTGGGACAAAAGGGGACTCACTGGGCACTTACCACTTTGTGCTCGACTTGGTTAATTCTTTCTTTAGCATCCCTCTACACTCAGACAGCCAGAACCAGTCTGCCTTCAGTTGGTAGGTGAGACAGTAGACTTTCACAATGCTCCCAAAAGGGTAACTGCATAGTCCCACCATACACTGCCGCATGCTTGCCACTGGTCTAAAGCGGTGGAGTCCCTCTGCTAGGTGGCCATATTCCACTATATTGATGATGTCATGCTGACCTCTGACTCATTTGCTTCTTTATAGGCTGTAGCTTGTGAGGTAGTCACGCACCTTCAGTCGTGGGGATGGACAGTGAATGACGGAAAACCGCAGAGGCCTGGTTTGCTGGTCAAATACTTGGGTGTTACCTGGTTGGGTAAGACGCAAGTGATGCCTGAACCAGTGATAGATAAAGCCCAAGTCTACCCCTGCGCAGAAACTGTGAAGCATCTGCAAGCAATTGCCAGGCTCCTGGAGTACTAGCACCCCTTCATATCCCATGTAGCCCACACCCTATGTCCCCTATATAGGTTACTGAAGAAAGGAAGGAAGAACAAATTTGGGGAGATTTCTAGAAAGTGAGGGTATAAGAAAAGAGACAGAGACTGTGAAAAAAGGAGCAGTGTGGGACTGAGAGACAAAGGAAGAGGAGGCCTTCCAGCAGGTAAAGTTCACTGTAAAACAAAAAAAGGCTTTAGGAGTGTTAATACAAGGTCAGCCGTGCCAGTTGGACATAGCCTGTTACCCCGACAGGTACGGGTAGGGCCTGTGGCATCGGCAAAGCAAGAAGAGACTGCCAATGGGATTTTGGTCTCAGTTGTGGTGAGGAGCAAAAGACAGGCACAGCATGCTGGAGAAAGTCATGAGCAGTGTTTTATACCCTACTGCAAGTGGAAGCAAGTTGTTATAAAGGGTCAAGTTCCCCTTTGCTAGGAGCATCGGAAGAGGACTAAGACCTCTTTTCCCCGCAGGATGGTGGTTTGGAACCCCGACAACAGTGTGCTAGAATCCCGCTAGTTGTTGCCAATAGGTGCTTAAGGAAGCAAAAGGAAAGCCTACGGGCAGGGGCATACCCATTGCCTAAGGAGTGTCTTTGGATATCTGGCTTGCATGGGGGGCCGTAACTGCCCTACACCTGGGTGGAGCACTACACCTGGGGGTGGCTGTACCTAGCTACTAATGTTTACACCACCCTCCCCAGTGTTCCCAGCAATTAGTAAACTCTAACAGCCCAGCACAGATACCACCGCACATCATGGTAGTTTTGCCATTTGTCCCAGTTCTCGCCCCAGGCCACCACTCCACATGTGGAGTGGCATGTAGGGGCACTAGCCAGACTTGCCACAGCTGCGCTTAACAACACCAGGTGGGCTATCATCCTTCTGAATGGGGAGACTCAACAAATACAGAAGGTCATTTTTCAGAGTAGGATGGACACTGACATCCTGACCACCACCCAGTTTGGCACCTGTGCCACAATGAAAACTGAATGTTGCATGTATACCTCTGATGCCTGTAAATTGTGTCTTTGGCTCTGCAGGACTTGCAGCAACACATCCCTTCTATCAAACATGATGCGACTAACCCTGTCTCCAGCTGCCTGCAATCCCTCCTGTCTGCCTGGCGGATAGGCTTCTGAATGATATTGGGACTCGTATTACTATGTCATCTCCTGTGTTGCTGGTTATACTAAGTACGTGGTCTGGTTTTGCAATGTTCCTCTGCTTCCCAAGTCCGAGGGCTATTGCGGAAGAGGGGGCGGTAAGATTGTAAGGACATTGGGAGGGTATACACGGGTGGATTGTAGGGTAATGCTATTCAGCTTATACACCCCCCCTTTAATGGAATCAGCTTTGGTCTTCCCCAAAGCATCCTGGGATTGAATTCGAGATGGACTGGGGCTTCGGTAAAAGGCTGGGAATGGCATGACTGGGCCAACAGCCAAGGCTGAAGAATGCCTTAGCAACAAGAAGGAAAACATCTGGACCCGGATGTGAAGTCCCTGGGAACACTCACTGCCCAAGGACATGAGAGGAAAAACAGTGAGCCGTGGTCTGAGGTGGAATGGTATATAAGCTTGGGTCCATTGTCAGGTGGTTGCAGAAAATACTCCAGCCGTCCGCCACTGGAGAACAGCTGCTTGCCCTTGTCGGTAATTTCCCCTTAATGTATGAATCTGGAAAGGGCTGTGTGTCAGTTCTTCGGATTACCTGCCAAGACGCACAGTGAGGGTCTTTCCTTGCTGGGGCTGTCGGCCAACAAGAGGGTCAGGGAAAAAGAGGAAGGTCCTCAATGCAATGGACTGACACAGTAGCTGCAAAAATGGCCTCAAACATAGCAAGTGTACTAAGCACTTTATACTCACTGACTTAATTAATTCCCATTGTGAAGAAGGTAGCATTATTACTCAATTTTATAGATAAGGAAGGACAGTGAGGCTCGGAAAGTTTCAATAGCTTCCTTAAGAGTCACATGATTAATAAATAGTAGCCATAGGATTCATACTAGGTACAGATTACCCAATAAGCAAAGTATCCTTAGGCTTACTTGTGCTTATTATTCTGTGGTGCATAATTTCATCTGTTCTGTGGTGAAAAACAGGTGAAACTGTGCACCACAGATTAGTAAGTAAACACAGTTAAGCTCACATGTACCTCGCTTAGTGGTTAATCTGCCCTGATTGATACCCATGCCTCTCTTGTTCTAGAAAGGAAGCTCTCTGCTGTACTAAATTTCTCATGTACTCTTGTGTGATATAGCATGAAGGAGCAGCTCTGTCAAGGCACAACTGCAGTGAAGCTTGGAGACAGCAATTCCCACATTGCCTTTTCAAAGTAGATAATGCTACAGCATTATCTGTCAGTTTGTCAGTTTGTCGTACTGTGGGGGCTTGTGTGTTGCTGTGATGCTGGAAGCTATGCCATCGGTATTCAGGTACCAGCAGGGTCACCCATGGAGGACAGTTTTCAGCTGAGCTTCCAGACTAAGACAGACTAGGAAGAAGGACCAGGCAGTCTACTTCTGAAAAGCATTAGCCAGTGAAAACCTTATGAATAGTAGCAGAACATTGATATAGCACTGGAAGATGAGCTCCCCAGGTTGGCAGGCACTCAAATGATGACTAGGGAAGTGCTGCCTCCTCAAAGTAGAGTTGACCTTAATGACATGGATGGATTAAAGCTTTCGGGACCTTCATTTGCTGATGTGGCTGCATACATCCATTAATGATCGGAAGCTGGAATGTAAGAAGTATGAAACTAGGAAATTTGGAAATCATCAAAAATGAAACAGAATGCATAAACATCAATATCCTAGGCATTAGTGAGTTGAAATGGACTAGTATTGGCCATTTCGAATCGGGCAATCATATCGTTTACTATGCTGGTAATGACGACTTGAAGATGATCAGTGTTGCATTCATCATCAAAAAGAACATTTCAAGACTTATCCTGAAGTACAATGCTGTCAGTGATAGGATAATATGCATATGCCTACAAGGAAGAAAAGTTAATATGACTATTATTCAAATTTATGCACCAAACCACTAGGGCCAAAGATGAAGAAATAGAAGATTTTATCCACTGCTGCAGTCTGAAATCGATGGAACATGCAATCAAGATACATTGATAATTGCTAGCGATTGGGATGCGAAAGTTGGAAAAGAAGAAGGTCCAGTAGTTGGAAAATATGGCCTTGGTGATAGAAACAATGCTGGAGATCGAATGATAGAATTTTGCAAGACCAACGACTTCTTCATTGCAAATACCTTCTTCACCAACATAAACGGTGACTATACACATGGGCCTCGCCAGATGGAATACACAGAAAACAAATTGACTACATCTGTGGAAAGAGATGATGGAAAAGCTCAATATCATCAGTCACAACAAGGCCAGGGGCCGACTGTAAAACAGACCATCAATTGCTCCTATGGAAGTTCACGCTGAAACTGAAGAAAATCAGAGCAAGTCCATGACAGCCAAAATATGACCTTGAATATATCCCACCTGAATTCAGACACCAGCTCAGGAACAGATTTGACACATTGAACACTATAGTGACCAAAGACCAGACGAGTTGTAGAATGACATGAAGGACATGATCCATGAAGAAAGCAAGAAGTGACTGAAAAGACAGGAAAGAAAGAAAAGACCAAGAAGGATATCAGAGGAGACTCTGAAACTTGTTCTTGAGCATCGGTCAGCTAAAGGAAAAGGAAGAATTGATGAAGTAAAAGGACTGAACAGAAGATTTCAAAGGGCCTCTCGAGAAGACAAAATAAAGTATTATAATGACATGTGCAAAGAGCTGGAGATGGAAAACCAAAAGGGAAGAACACGCTCAGTGTTTCTCAAGCTAAAAGAACTGAAGAAAAAAATCAAGCCTCGAGTTGCAATAGTGAAGGATTCCATGGGGAAAATATTAAACGACGCAGGGAGCATCAAAAGAAGATGGAAGGAATACACAGTCAGTTTACCAAAAAGAATTAGTAGATATTCAACCATTTCAAGAGGTGGCATATGATCGGAAACCGATGGTACTGAAGGAAGAAGTCCAAGCTGCTCTGAAGGCACTGGCAGAAAAGAAGGCTCCAGGAATTGATGGAATATCAATTGAGATGTTTCAGCAAACAGATGCAGTGCTAGAGGTGCTCGCTCATCTACGCCAAGAAATATGGAAGTCAGCTTCCTGGCTAACTGACTGGAAGAGTTCCATATTTATGCCGATTCCCAAGAAAGGTGATCCAACCAAATGTGGAAATTATAGAACAATATCATTAACAGCACACGCAAGCAAAATTTTGCTGAAGATCATTCAGACGAGGCTGCAGCAGGATATCGACAGGGAACTGCCAGAAATTCAGGCTGGTTTCAGAAGAGGACGTGGAAACAGGGATATCATTGCTGATGTCAGGTGGATCCTGGCTGAAAGCAGAGAATACCAGAAGGATGTTGACCTGTGTTTTATTGACTATTCAAAGGCATTTCTCTTTGTGGATCATAACAAATTATGGAGAACTTTGTGAAGAATGGGAATTCCAGAGCACTTAATTGTACCCATGAGGAACCTTTGCGTAGATGAAGAGGCAGTTGTTCGGACAGAAAAAGGGCATACTGATTAGTTTAAACTCAGGAAAGGTGTGGGTCAGAGTTGCATTCTTTCACCATACCTATTTAATCTGTATGCTGAACAAATAATCCGAGAAGCTGGACTATATGAAGAAGAACGGGGCATCAGGTTTGGAGGAAGACTCATTAACAACCTGTGTTATGCAGATGACACGACTTTGCTTGCTGAAGGTGAAGAGGACTTGAAGCACTTATTAATGAAGATCAAAGACCACAGCCTCCAATATGGATCGCACCTCAACATAAAGAAAACAAAAATCCACACAACTGGACCAATGAGCAACATCATGATAAACAGAGAAAGGATTGAAGTTGTCAGGGATTTCATTTTACTTGCAGCAGTCAAGAAATCAGAAGACAGATTGGTTTGGGCAAATCTGCTGCAAAGGAGCTCTTGAAAGTGTTGAAGAGCAAAGATGTCATCCTGAAGACTAAGGTGCGCCTCACCCAAGCCATGGTATTTTCAATCACATCATATGCATGTGAAAGCTGGACAATGAATGAGGAAGACCGAAGAAGAGTTGACGAATTTGAATTGTGGTGCTGGAGAAGAATATTGAATATACCATGGACTGCCAAAAGAAGGAACAAATCTGTCTTGGAAGAAGTGCAACCAGAATGCTCCTTAGAGGCAAGGATGGCGAGACTGCGTCTTACATACTTTGGACATGTTGTCAGGAGGGATCAGTCCCTGGAGAAGCACGTCAGGCTTGGCAGAGTACTGGGTCAGTGGAAAAGAGGAAGACCCTCAACGAGGTGTATTGACACAGTGGCTTTAACAGTGAGCTTAAGCATAAAAACAATTGTAAGGATGGCGCAGGACCGGGCAGTGTTTCGTTCTGTTGTGCATGGGTCACTTTGAGTCGGAACCAATTCAATGGCACCTAACAACAACAACAGCAATACAGCCCAGACACTGCATTGAGTCCTTTCAACTAAGGGGTCCTCCTGTGAACCTGAACATTTCCAACAGTACTCATGGTGACCATTTAACAGGCTAACACTCTGGTTTCCCAGTAGGTGGGAGAAGTCAACTCTTTTGGGTGGATGTTAATTGTTATGTCAGA
This sequence comes from Elephas maximus indicus, assembly GCF_024166365.1. NCBI lineage: Eukaryota > Metazoa > Chordata > Mammalia > Proboscidea > Elephantidae > Elephas > Elephas maximus. The sequence goes on from NC_064821.1 coordinate 188,969,289, forward strand.
TAATGTGTCCTAGTAATATTATTTGTTGAAGTGTAAAGCAGATTCCTCCTTTCCCAAGTCATTGCTCAGAGATACAAGATGGTGATTTGGAATATAGCTTTTCCTTTACTCATAGGATCATGGAAGCATTTGTGGTCAACTTGGAGTATTGTGTTTAATACGTCCTGGGAAACATTAGGCCAATATCATTTTAAAATCTATATATCATCCTCAGCAAACAACAATTGGTTAGGATGTAATTTTTGTTGAATCTTCTAAAATATTTTTTTAATAATATTATGGTAGAGGGAATAAAGAGTTCTTGGTCCTCATGACAATGCAATAGGTAAAATAGGAAAAACATTACTATAATTTGTAAATTATTTTATTTATTTGTCACTTTATATTATTTTGGCATATATCTGCCATGAGAACATATGATCCCTGAGGACAGGAATCTTTCTTTTCTTTTCCTCCATTGCCAAGTCCAGTATCTGAACAAGTGCCTGACGAATAGTAAACCCCAAAAATGATGTGTTGAGTAGGCGGCATGATTCAGATCTTGTATTTTCAATTTCTGTCGTCTAAGGGTAATAAATTGTACTTTTAGTAGCACAGTAGCTGCCAAAGTCCACTCTCAATCTCTCATTGTTAACAGTTGTAAAACCAAATCACATGGTTTGAATATCCAAATAACTTCCTGTAATTTTCAGATTTATCCTACATAGTTCAGGGTTTCTCTTTTCTCTTTCCATAAGAGATGCTCACTTGTTTTTCTTTCACAGCACTGGCTGTAATATGGCATGCCACAGTCATTAAGGTTCCATATATCTCATATAAGCAGGCCTGGTGGTGAAGTGATTAGGTGCTGGGCTGCTAATCAAAAGGTGGGTAGTTCTAACCCACCAGCCCCTCTGTAGGAGAAAGGGCAGTCTGCAGCCATAAAGATTGCAGACTTGGAAAACTCAAGGACAGTTCTAATATGTCCTATGGTGCTGCTATGAGTGAGAATCTAACCTCAAGCGTAGATCTACTCTGTCCTATGGTGCCCATATGAGTTGGAATGAAATTGACGGCAGTGAATATCTCCTATACGTTCTGAGACCTGTGTAGTAGTGGTGGTAGAGTCAAAATAGATTGTGTCAGTGTCCAATTTTACTAGATATTCCATGGTCCTGGACTCTGATCTATTCTTCCCATTCCTACTTATTCTGCCTTTGTTGATCTTTGTCAGTTCTCAGCTGGATTTTGATGTTAGCCCAATAAACTCCTTCTGCCTCCAGCCCCACCTTCTCGTTTGTACACACTATGATTAAAGTAAGCTCTCATAATCACAGATTTCACTCTCCCTGATTAAAATCTTTCTCTGGCTTTGTGTCTCCTACAAAATAAAGGCCAAATATCTTAGCATGACATGTAAGGTCCTTTATGGTCTGATTGATGCCTACCTGTCTAGCTTCCTCCCCTGAATTTTGTCCCTTTCAGGCCAGGGTCCAGCACACTGAACTTACAGCGCTGAGCACATCAAAATATTTCATGTCTTTGTGCTGATGGTGCTCAGTGCCCAGGGGGATTTTGAGGAGGACTGCTATTTATCAGATCCAGAATCCATCTTTGTTTTTATAAACATTGGTATTGTGGGCTACCATGGGGATGAGTGATGACTGAAATGACATATCTATTCTGCGGGTCTTCAGGCCCATGAGCTGAAGATTGTAAGGAGGAAGATAGCAAATATGTTACTTTCCTTTATTGGAAAGTGCCAGTTCTGTTCACTTGAGGGGGCAGGGTCAGGGCTTAGGTATGAAAGAGGAGAGAGAGGGGGCCGTTTGTCTTGCTGTTGCTATTAGGAATATTTCCTGGGACTAAGAGAACAACAACAGCAACAACACCAGAAGGACTGATGAAAGAAGCTTCTCATATGTGCTCATTTTCAGTTAAACATCAGAAGCCTAGATGACTAACTTAAGTACCCTGAGAGAAAAGGCTCATATGCATTCAATACCCTCTTCACTCTCAATGACTAAAAACCTTCCATTCCCTCAACCATAACCACAACTAACACTACAACCACAGGAGTCTATATGGTATCAGGCTGGACAAAAACCAGTTCTCTCTGAGTCTATCCATGGAAATCTGGTGGTCAGACACACTTTAACAATGGTTCTCACATCTGCCCTACCAGACCACTCAGCATATAGGTGCAAGGAGGAAGAAAAGGCAGGAAAGGGGTTAGAAATTGTGTCATGTGAAGCCCTGGGCATGCCTGACTAGGAAAGAAGAGACTTGGGTCTTCTTTAAGTTTCTCCTGTCCTCAGAGAGCCCAATTATTTTTATCTTGGATCAACTTGATTGATGGAAACAAAAAGAATTTCCATAAGATTTACATCAAGGAGAGGGGAGGAGATGTTTATGTAGGAGTAAATCTAATCCTGCTACTTATACTTCTGATTGCTACAGGTGGATGCATGTTTTTGGGAAGGCTAACATAGTGGAAAGACTAGATATCTGGGAAATCATGGGCCCTTGGCATAGGTGGTCTCCTCTTTGGAAATTATAACTCACCACATTCCATTTTTCAGGACACGGTCTCTTCCATGAAATTGTTTGTCTGCCGGTTGTCAGTCATATTTGAACACAAAACAACACTCACTGTGCTTCACTCTCTTGATGCCACCATGTTGTGCCAGTCTTCCTGTGCATATTCAACTATAGGACAGAGTAGAACTGCCCTATAGGATTCCCAGGGAGTGGCAGTGGATTTGAACTGCTGACCTTTTGACTGGTAGCTGAGCTCTTGAACACTGCACCACCAGGGATCCAGTGTCGGCATAAGACAGGTAAAAGTAGCATGAAGAAGATGTATCAGAGGTATAGTGAACAAATGCACTGAGCAGAAGGAAAAAAAAAATGGCCTGTGAGAAAAATTACAAGGATCTTGATATTACAACAGTATAGTGTTCAAGGCATGGAGTAACAAAGAATGAAGCTAGAGGGGAAGGAAGGGCTGTATAATGGACCTGACACTTTAAGCATGCAAGTGACATAGATTTGACTTTTAATGGGTCACTCTGACTGCAATGCGGAAGCTGGTTTTGAATAAAATAAGACTGGGAAAGAGAGAGAAGTTAGGAAGCTATGGTAATAATCTGGGCAAGAGACGAGGATGGCCTGAACTAGGGCCGGGCTAGTTAGCATAGAAAGGATGAAATGAATTTCGGAAATGTTTGTGATGCCAAACTGGCAGACTAGATATTTGACTGGAGAAGTGGAGCATAGTAGGGGAAAAAAGAGTCAAAATAAGTGAAGTTATTGAGTTTTTGGAGGTGTACATGGTAGAGCATACTGGAGGTGTTTCTCATTTATAGGAAAGAAAATCAGTTGATAGTTGGAGGACATAGGGATAGAGATTTCAGCAGGCAAAGGTATTCTTATATCTGAAGTGGATTCTGGAATGCAAATGGAGATGTAGGAGGTAATGACAGACTTGTGGCTGTTAAATTTAAAGAGTGGCTGAGATCTTAACCAGAGAATGCATAAAGTGGTAAGAGTCGTGGGCCAGGGAACCATTTCACATTTGGAGAAAGAAGTTCAAACCTTGGGGAACAAAGAGCAGGCACAGGTTTAGGAAAATCAGGAAAATAGATGTCACGAAAAACAACAAGTAGAGAGTTTAAAGAAAGAGGGATTGGTTGACATTGTGAAATATACAGTAGAACTTAGAAGGATTATTTTTAGTAGACTTGTGGGACTGAAGTCAGATTGCTACGTCTTGTTTTCAAAGTTCAGTATTGATCTCCTTAAGACACCTATGCTATGACTAGCTTGAGCAAAGTTGACATTTTGGCAATAATAAGTCTTTTAGTCCTTAAGCATGTTATAGTCCCATGAAACTTTAGTCTTATGTTTAGATATAAATTTTTATTAAGGTGTAATTTCAAATTTCTCTATTTCTTTTACGCAGCCTTTCTCCACCTGGTCCCAGTCCCTAGCATACTGTGTTTAGTTTTCTGTCCCTAGAGTTTTGCATCTTCCACAATGTTGTATAAATGGAACTCTACATTATATAGTGTTTTGGAACTGGCTTCTTTCACTTAGTGTGATTTGCAGTTTAGGTCTACATTCCAATTTACAGGGGAAAATAGAAGAACAAATTAAGTAACACCAAATTAACCAATGAAACAAATCCAGAAGGTGGGATATTAGGGAGAAAACTGGTCTGATCTTACCAACAACCAAATATCAGGAAAATAAAGAGGATGGTATTGGACACTGTTCTAGATTTAAAGAGAGATATGAGATAGAAAAAGTATTGTAGGTAATTGATTTTGAGAAAAATGAAGAAATTTGAAGTCATTCCACTGTTAAATAGTATTAAGTATGTATTATTAATTTTGTTAGGTGTCATGAAGTCCATGAGTGGTACAAAAAGTTTGTGTGGCACTACTGACCTGAAAGGTTTGTGGTTCAAACACAGGAAGAGGCATCTTGGAAGACAGGCCTTGCAATCTACCTGTTAAAGGAAGAACTCTACTGTGCACACATGGGTCACCATCACTTGGAATGGACTCGACTGGCAAGTAAGAAGAACAAGTTTATTGGAGAGCTGCCAGCAACCTTTGTGTAACTAGTACATGATTTGCAAAGATTTAATTTCTACAAATGCTTCAGGCGCTCACATTTTTGATAGGAATGAACAATCTTCCCTTTGATTCTTTGCTTTGTATAACCAGAGATAATCATTTTTGTCTCTAGGGTTGTAAATGTTCATTAGTAATTCTTTTCTTAAGGAAATCAACCCCCCACCCCCTGAATTCCACCATACTTTATTTATAAACCCAATGACTTATCAGATGACTTTGGAATCCAATATTAATGCCTGAATTAGGAACCCCAAAGGAGGCAAGGCAAGCAAGTCTAAAGCTGATAAATCTGTTTTATGTCTCATATTCCTGAATTATTTCCTATATCCAGAGCACATGCCGCTTCTAATTCCTAGAATTTTTATATGAAATAGCATGTTGTATGAGTCCCTCACATGTTCCAAAGACATCCCTGTTCCTTCTGGCACCTCTGAAAACAGTCACTTTCCTAATTGTAAAGAAGTTTAGTAGCCCGTTGAAATTAGTTCTGTGTCTGGTAGTGCTATGGAGAAACAGCTGCCCCATGCTGTCCTTTCCTGGATATCATGAGAGAAAAAAGAGCTCTGTGTTTTCATTTTCAATTTGCCAGGCTAAGTTACGCTTGTTCTTAAGGAATTCCTCTCATATACAGTCAAAAGAAAATATTTTATTTTTCTAGTCCACTAACATACTCCAGTTGAGAACTACAGTAATCGTTGTATTGAAGGTCTTTCAGAGAAAGGCATAGGCATTGAATGCCCCTACAGGAAATCTGGGAGGTGTATTCTCACTGGAAAGAATGTATACATATTGAGGATGCTTTTAATTGTGTGCCTTCTAAACTGCTTTAAAACCTGTCAATGCCTCACAGTTTATCTGAAGATGTATCTGAACATTTGTGTGACTGCTGGTTAATTATTATGGATAATTATTTTTATACCTTGGCAATAATCCTTTAGAAGTCAGTATGTAATGTGTATTATGCTAAGTATCTAGGTACATATTCTCATTTAGTTTTTTATACCAATCTTTTGAGGTGATATTATTACCATTTGTTACTTAGTGCTGATGAAAATAGGCTTTAGGGAGGTTAACAAATTCATGGCGTGTAACACTGAACACTACTTAAACATTGAATAGCAGAGAGGAAAACACCTGGATTGAATTATGTTGGGGACATAAGAGCCAAGAATTTTGGAAGTATGAATGCAAAAGCTTCTAAGTGGATGCAACCCAGATTTTGAACTGTTGTTTTAAGAAAATGGGAGAAAAAGAATTTGGGTTTCTGACAGACCAGAACAAGTTAATGGTCATAAGGGCCATAGATACAGGTCAGTATGTAAATCTGCCCTACATGGAGGCATGTGGAAAAGCCCAGCGTGTGACTCTAATGGCCTAGATATCTGAAAGATGATACTGGTCTTGTTAAAGCCTATTAGTGATCAAGAATGAAGCCTAATAACTAAAGGCCGTCGAAGAGGGTGAAATGTATTAAAAATAAAAATTTTTGGTGAGGAGTAAACGTGTTCAGATCGGACTTGGTAAAGTACAGTTTTTGCATCCCAGGTAAAAAACTGGATGCTGGGGAGGAGGATGAACAGGGAGGCAAATTTTATATACAAGGAACCTGGGGTTTGGGCATTTGTGGGAAGACAATCACTCTACAAACTTGCAGTAGGAGAACTCCCATATTCCTCACATGCCACGTGACACTGGCTCCATCTTCTAAGACAAAGTCTCAGGTGAATCACTGGGCAGTTGCCCAGGTGAGGAGGATGGTGGACGAGGAAGTTTTGTGATAATCAGCATGAGTGTGGTAAGTCATTTTTGGAATTGCATGCAGATGGCATTTTGGTTGAGAAATCACTGCATCGTTCTGCTTCCCCTTGCAAATGGTTTGTTAGCCCTTATAAAAGGACACTCTACCATCCTGCTGCCATCCTACTGACACTCATTTGGGCACCGGCTTTGAGACCGTGGTGAGTGCAATACTTGCAGGGCATTTTTGGGCAATTGGGTAGTTTAAGGATTTTAACTGATGGTAGAAAGGGCTTTTGTTTTAGAAAATAATGCTTAAGATTTGTGGAAATCTAGACGATGAATTTTGTGGAGGGCAGGTGTAATTATGTGATATTTTAGCTTCTCTTTGGTGAATGAAGTTAAAGGGACAGTCTTATAGGAAGAAGAATAAGAAATAAGAAATGAAGTCCTGTCCCACATTTCTGTTTGTTTAGAAAGATTTGCTTCTCTGGGTACTAGCCCTTAGAATTTCATTTGAACATTTACAGTTTTTCCCAAAGAACCCGTGGCAAGATCAGTTAGACTTTCAGTCAGGGTTTCATGGCAGATGATGTTGGTAGCAATCTGTTTTGGGATTGCTCAGAAGTTTAGCAAGTCGGGTATTCTTTCTCTAGATAACATTGAAGTTCAGCCCTATGTAGTGCTACCTCAATATAGGATATGTTTGTGTTTTAAGAAATGGTAGAGTGAGAAAAAGGCCAAAAAAGAATAAGAGATGATGGGAAGTGTCTTAGTTTCCTGGTCTGCCATGAGAGAAATACCACAAATATAGGTAGCTTTAAAGAACAGGAATTTATATTCTCGCAGTTCTGGAGGCTAAGAGTCCAAGTCAGGGTCTCGGCCCTTTTGATTCCTTCCTTGTTTGTAGGCCTGGGTGTTCCTTGGTTGTTTGACTTACAGATGATCCTCAAGTGAGACCTGTCTTCCCCTGTGTATGCATCTTTGTGTCTAATCTGATCTTTTTTATGAATCAGAAGTGATTAGATTTGGAAGCCACTTTACTCAGGTATGTTTTGATTAAGATGACAAAGAAAACTATTTCTAAATAGAATTACAAACATAGGTATAACCAGTAGCAGTTGAGTGGATCCTGACTTCCAGCGACAAATAGAACAGAAAGGAATTGCCCCACAGAGTTTGCAAGGAGCCCCTGTGGATTTGAATTGCCCATCTTTGGGTTAGTGGCTGTAGCTCTTATGCACTATGCCACCAGGGTTTTCACCATAGGGATAGGGGCGACAGTTCCAACACATATTTTTGGGAAACACAATTCAATCTATAGCAGGAAATGATGCTAAGAGGGAAGAGGGAAAAGCTACAGAGTTATGAAGATTTTGTTGGGGACTAGATGAGTATTCACTGAACTCATTTAAAGGATACTGATTTGCTTAGCCTACAAGAGTGTCACTAGAGTAAACACTGTCATGCGCTTATTTTTCGGATTCCCAGAGACTCCGGAAAGATGTCTTACTATCAGCAGCAGTGCAAGCAGCCCTGCCTGAAATCTCCCGTGGTGTGCCCACCTAAGTGCCCTGAGAAATGCCCACCTGTGTGTTGCCTTCCTCCACCATGCCCACCTGTGTGTTGCCCTCCTCTGCCATGCCAGCAGAAATGCCCTCCTGTGTTGCCATGCCAAACCTGCCAGCAGAAGTGTGTACCCAAATTCAAGTAACAACACCAGAATTCATCAGAATCATGAAATGATGCAATCCAGTGGCTCTTCCCAGTCTCTGGACTCCATCCTCCTCCCTCAGCCATGGTGACAGACTACATCTTCCCTAACCTTCCTTCTGAGACAGGAGCTGATGGAGAAAAGGCTTAGATCCTAAAGTTGATACCATGTTACTGGAAAATGAGGAACCGGTTCAAGGTCTACATTCTTGTACTGAAGCCTTGCCTGATTTCGCTTTGGTATCTGTTATCTAATTTAGGCAGTGATCTCTATCCTACAATGCGTTTATCCTGTTTCTGCTTCTTCAATAAAGTACATGTTTCGTGGTTGAGCCTACATTGCTTTTGTTTTCATTTTGCATTTTTACACTCTTCCTTCAACTACATCAGACGAATGTCCATCAGATGAATTGAAGTCTTAGATTCAGGCTTTCCCATCACTCAATTCAGTCTTGCTTGAGATGTGTCTTTTGGATTGGATATATTAAAGAACTATTTCAGTGGTTTTAAAGCCATTTCAACAACATCCTAGCTTGTGTGAACCTAAGAAGTTACTTCAACTACCTCAGGTATCATGTCCTTCTCTGTAAAATGGGGAAAAGAATGTCTTCAGCTCAATATACAGGGAGAGATTACTTAACTGATTCACAAATGTTTTCTGTTTGCCTATTATGTCCTAGGCAATATTCTACACACTGGAGATACAGGTAGTGGTGACTAAACAGACTCCTTGTCCTTAAGTAGGAGAAATGAGAGTGCTGCAGAGGGCAGGGAGGAGACCTGATAGTGATACCCATGAGGTGTACTTGAGAGAAGATTGTTTAGAGAGGTTCTTCCACAGTGACATTTTGGGCAGAGGGATGAATGAACAGAAGTGTGAGCCATGGGTATATCTAGTATAAGTTGTTCCAATAAGAGGAAATAGATTGTTCCAATAAAGGGAAAAAGCAATGTCCATGGCAGAGAAATATAGCAGCAAAAAAACAACAATGAAGATGAGAGTGTCAGGAGGCGGGGCCAAGATGGCTGACTAGGTAGAAGCTACCTCAGATCCCTCTTGCAACAAAGACTCGGAAACACAAGTGAATCGATCACATACATGACAATCTACAAACCCTGACCATCAAACACAGATCTAAAGAGTTGACCTGAGTGACGGAGACTGAGAACGAACAACCACGGGGAAGTAGCGACTCTTTTCGGAGCCTGGAGCAAGCGTCCCAGTCAGGAAACCTTTGTGCCGGGCTTTGGACTGGGCACAGGGCAGCCGAGCACGGCATCCTGAAAAGGCGCAAACACGGGACGCAGCCCTAGCCCCCAGAAGTGACATCGGGGTAAGCCCAGCCAGTGCAGGCAGGCAGCGCAGCGATGCGGCTGACAGGAGGAGAAGTCACCGGGAGGCAGCGACTGGTTTTGGAGCCTGGAGTACGGCGTCCCAGCCAGGGAAACTTGGCGCTGGGCTTTGGATTGGCAGCGCAAGAAGTGACCACGGTTTCTGAGACAGCACAAACACAGGATGTGGGCCTGACCCTCGGGGGCAATCTCGACCCAGCCAGTGCACACAGGCTACACACCCCTCAGGAATCTCAGATAAAACAGTAATCACCAAACAAGATAAGTAACTTTGTCTAAGTTCCAGGGTGCTACTCTCTCCTATTTATCTGAACCCTCCCCTCCCACTCCCAGGCAGCTTCATTAACATTGGGATTTCCGGAGCCAGAGAGTGAAGTACACTGCGGGTTTTCCTTTTTTTTGGTCTTTTCCTAACCCGTTCTTCTGGCCTGAGAGAAGGAGCTACAAAATACCCAGGGACCAAAAATCCTTCCCTAAGTGGACAAAAAATACAGAACCAGCTCCAGCCAAACGTATGTGATCCACAGTCTTGGGCTTTCATCCCTACGGGGAACAAGATGGCTATTATAATGCAAAGGCAATTCTGATAGGGATCTGACTGTAACTGTTTTAGCGGATTACTGGAAAGACAAGTTTCCCAGGTCTGATGTCTCTGCGTATTCAACAGAGCCCTCACTGACCCACAACAGGGAACTGAGGGCTGAAGCTCCCCCAGACCACCTAGCCTCTTGCCTTAGGCATCTAAGGATGATGACACCTAGCAATCTGTAGAGGAGGTACTTGCATTGGGGGCCTAAGGTACAGCTGCAGAGCCCACCCACCAAAGTGCTTTAGGAATAGAGACACACCTACCTCACTGACACTTGGGGGAAGCCTGTCAGCATCCTGCCCCCCTTGGAGTGTGAAACCCTGCTCCCCCAGAATTTGGTGCACACAACTATCACCACTACTTCTCTAGGTGGATAGGTGACAGTCTGCACCACACACTTGATGACCCCAAATCAGATTCTACTCAAGAATAGTGAATGGACTCTTAGGCTTATATATCTGGTAACAGCCCAAACCAGCTGGTAATAGGACATAAGTGATTCCAAGGCTATAACAATCAAGACAGTGCAATCTAGTAGCTCATCTATGCAAATGGAGATGTAGGAGTGAACGACAGACTTGTGGGTGTTAAATTAAAAGAGTCGTTGGGATCATAACCGGAGAATGCATAAAGTGGTAGGAGTCATGGGCCAGGGAACCATTTGACATTTGGAGAAAGAAATTGAAACCGTGGGGAAAAAAGAGCAGGCACACGTTTAGGAAAATCGGGAAAACAGATGTCATGGAAAACAACAAGTAGAAAGTTTAAAGAAAGATAGGTTGGTTGAAAAAACATTGTGAAATTCAGACGAGAAGTCCAGGAAGATAAAAACTGGGAAATACTCATTTAATTTGCTGGTTGGAAAGATATAGTAGAACTTAGAAGGAGTATTTTTAGTAGACTTGTGGGACTGAAGCCATGTTGGTATGGCTTGTTTTGAAAGTTGAGTATTTATCTCCCTGAGACACCTATGCTATATTGATTAGGTTGAGCAAAGCTGACATTTTTGCAATAAGAAGCCTTTTGGTCCTTAAGAATGTTATATTCCCACACCCATTTAGTCTTATTATAAGACATAAATTTTTATTAAGGTGTAATTTCAAATTTCTCTATTTCTTTTACGTAACCTTTCTCCTCCTGGTCCCAGTCCCTGGCATACTCTGTTCAGTTTTCTGTCCCTGGAGTTTTGCATCTTCCACAATGTTATATAAATGGACCTCTACATTATGTAGTGTTTTGGAATTAGCTTCTTTCACTTAGCGAGATTTGCAGTTTAGGTCTAAATTCCAATTTAGAGGGGAAAATAGAAGCACAAATTAAGTAAAACCAAAATAACCAATGAAACAAGCCCAGAAGGTGGGATATTAGGGAGAAAACTGGTCCGGTCTTACCAACAACCAAATATTAGGAAAATAAAGCGGGTGGTGTTGGAGACTGTTCTAGATTTAAAGAGAGATATTAGATAGAAAAAGTACTGTAGGTAATTGATTTTGAGAAAAATGAAGAAATTTGAAGTCATTCCACTATTAGATAATATTAAGTACGTATTATTAATTTCGTTAGGTGTCATGAAGTCCGTGGGTGGTGCAAAAAGTTTGTGTGGCACTACTGACCTGAAAGGTTTGTGGTTCGAACCCAGGAAGAGGCATCTTAGAAGACAGGCCTTGCAATCCACCTCTTAAAGAAAGAGCTCTACTCTGCACACATGGGTCACCATAAATTGGAATGGACTGGACTGGCAAGTAACAATAACAAGTTTATTGGAGAGCTGCCAGTACCCTTCTTGTAACTAGTACATGATTTGCAAAGATCTAATTTCTACAAACACTTCAGGCGCTCACAGTTTTGACAGGAATGAACAATCTTCCCTTTGATTCTTTGTTTTTTATAACCAGGGATAATTATTTTTGTCTCTAGGGTTGTAAATGTTCATTAGTAATTCTTTTCTTAAGAAAATCAACCCCCCACCGCCTGAATTCCACCATACTTTATTTATAAACCCAATGACTTATCAGATGACTTTGGAATCCAATATTAATGCCTGAATTAGGAACCCCAAAGGAGACAAGACAAGCAAGTCTAAAGTTGATAAATCTGTTTAATGTCTTGTATTCCTGAATCATTTCCTGTATCCAGAGCACATGCCACTTCTAATTCCTAGAATTTCTATATGAAATAGCATGTTGTATGAGTCCCTCACAAGTTCCAATGACACCCTGTTCCTTCTGGCACCTCTGAAAACAGTCACTTTCCTAATTGCAAACAAGATTAGTAGCCTGCTGAAATTAGTTCTGTGTCTGGTAGTGCTATGGAGAAACAGCTGCCCCATGCTGTCCTTTCCTGGATATCATGAGAGGAAAAAGAGCTCTGTGTTTTCATCTTCAATTTGCCAGGCTAAGTTACGCTTGTTCTTAAGGAATTCCTCTCATATACAGTCAAAAGAAAATATTTTATTTTTCTAGTCCACTAACATACTCCAGTTGAGAACTACAGTAATCGTTGTATTGAAGGTCTTTCAGAGAAAGGCATAGGCATTGAATGCCCCTACCAGAAATTTGGAAGGCGTATTCTTACTGGAAAGAATGTGTAGACATTGAGGATGTTTTTGAGTTTGTGCCTTCCAAACTGCTTTAGAACCTGCCAATGCCTCACAGTTTACCTGAAGACGTATCTGAACATTTGTGTGACTGCTGGTTAATTATTATGGATAATTATTTTTATACCTTGTCAATAATCCTTTAGAAGTCAGTATGTAATGTGTATTATGCTAGGTATTTAGGTACATATTCTCATTTAGTTTTTTATACCAACCGTTTGAGGTGATATTATTGCCATTTGTAATTTCGATCTGATGAAAATAGGCTCTAGGGAGGTTAACAAATTAGTAGCGTGTAACACTAAATACTGCTTAAACATTGACTACCAGAGAGGAAGACAACTGGATTGAATTATGTTGGGGAAATAAGCACCAAGTATTTTAGAAGTATGAAGGCAAAAGCTTCTAAGTGGATGCAGCTCAGATATTGAACTGTTGTTTTAAGAAAATGGGAGAAAAAGAATTTGGGTTTCTGATAGACCACAGAGGCTAATGGTCATAAGGGCCATAGATACAGGTCAGTATGTAAATCTGCCCTACATGGAGACATAGGGAAAGCCCCAGCATGTGACTCTAATGGCCTAGATATCTGAAAGATGACACTGGTCTTGTTAAAGCCTATTAGTGATCAAGAAAAGAGGCCTAAAAACTAAAGGCCGTCGAAGAGGGTGAAATGCATTAAAAATAAAAATTTTTGGTGACGAGTAAATGTGTTCAGATCAGACTTGGTAAAGCATACTTTTTGCATCCCAGGGACAAAGCTGGATGCTGGGGAGGAGGGTGAACAGGGAGGCAAATTTTATATACAAGGAACCCGGTGTTTGGGGATTTGTGGGAAGACAAACACTCTACCAGCTTTCAGTTGGAGAACCCCCATATTCCTCACATGCCACATGACACTGGCTCCATCTTCTAAGACAAAGTCTCAAGTGAATCACTGTGCATTTGCCCAGGTGAGGAGGATGGTGGATGAGGAAGTTTTGTGATAATCAGCATGAGTGTGGTAAGTCATTTTTGGAATTGCATGCAGATGGCATTTTGGTTGAGAAATCAGTACATCGTCCCACTTCCCCTTGTAAATGGGTGGCTAGCTCTTATAAAAGGACACTCTACCAGCCTGCTGCCATCCTACTGACACTCAGTTGGGCACTGGCTTTGAGACCGTGGTGAGTGCAATACTTGCAGGGCATTTTTGGATAATTGGGCAGTATAAGGATTTTAACTGGTGGTGGATTCTTTTGTTTTAGAAAATAATGCTTAAGCTTTGTGGAAATCAAGACGATAAATTTTGTGGAGGGCAGGTGTCATTACATGATATTTTAGCTTCTCTTTGGTGAGCTTTGTTGACGTTCATATGGGAAATGAAGATAAAGGGGCAGTCATATAGGAAGAAGAATAAGGAATAAGAAATGAAGTTATGTCCCACATTTCAGTTTGTTTCCAAAGATTTGCTTCTCTGGGTACTAGCCCTTAGAACTTCATTTGAGCATTTGCAGTTTTTCCCAAAGAACCCATGGCAAGATCAGTTAGGCTTTCAGTCAGGGTTTCATGGCAGATGATATTGGTAGCAATTTGTTTTGGGATTGCTGAGAAGTTTACAAGTCGGGTATCCTTTCTCTAGATAACATTTAAATTCAGCCCTACCTAGTGCTACGTCGATATAGGATATATTTATGTTTTTAGAAATGGTAGAGTGAGAAAAAAGCCAAAAAAGAATGAGAGATGATGGGAAGTGTCTTAGTTTTCTGCTCTGCCATAACAGAAATACCACAAATACCTGGCTTTAAAGAACAAGATTTTATATTCTTGCAATTCTGGAGGCTAAGAGTCCAAGTCAGGGTCTCGGCCCTGTTGAGACATTCCTTGTTTGTAGGCCTGGGTGTTCCTTGGTTGTTTGACTTATAGATGATCCTCAAGGGACGCCTGTCTTCCCCTGTGTATGCATCTCTGGGTCTAATCTGATCTTTTTTATACATCGGAAGCGATTAGACTTGGAAGCCACTTCACTCAGGTATGCTTTGATTAACATGACAAAGAAAACTCTATTTCTAAATAGAATTACAAACATAGGTATAACCAGTAGCGGTTGAGTGGATTCTGACTTCCAGTGACATATAGAACAGAAAAGAATTGCCCCACAGAGTTTCCAAAGAGCCCCTGAGGATTTGAACTGCCCACCGTTGGCTTAGTGGCTGTAGCTCTTATCCACTATGCCACCAGGGTTTTCACCATAGGTATAGGCGTGAGAATTCCAACTGATATATTTGGGAAACACAATTCAATCCATAGCAGGAAACGATGCTAAGAGGGAAGAGGGAAAAGCTACAGAGTTATGAATATTTTGTTGGGGACTAGATGAATATTGACTGAACTCATTCAAAGGATACTGCCTTGCTTAGCCAGCAAGAGTGTCACTACAGTCAACACTGTTATGCGTTGATTTTCAGATTCCCAGAGACTCCGGAAAGATGTCTTACTATCAGCAGCAGTGTAAGCAGCCCTGCCTGCCACCTCCTGTGGTGTGCCCACCTAAGTGCCCTGTGGTGTGCCCACCTAAGTGCCCTGAGCCATGCCCACCTGTGTGTTGCCTTCCTCCGCCATGCCCACCTGTGTGTTGCCCTCCTCCACCATGCCCACCTGTGTGTTGTCCTCCTCCGCCATGCCCACCTGTGTGTTGCCCTCCTCCACCATGCCAGCAGTAATGCCCTCCTGTGTTGCCACTCCAACCCTGCCAGCAGAAGTGTGTACCCAAAATCAAGTAACAACACCAGAATTCATCAGAATCATGAAATGATGTGATCCAGTGGCTCTTCCCAGTCTCTGGACTCCATCCTCCTCCCTCAGCCATGGTGACAGACTACATCTTCCCTAACCTTCCTTCTGAGACAAGAGCTGATGGAGAAAAGGCTTCCTTCTGAGACAAGAGCTGATGGAGAGAAGGCTTAGATCCTGAAGTTGATATCATGTCACTGGAAAATGAGGAACAGGTTCAACATCTACATTCTTGCATTGAAGCTTTGCCTGATCTCTCTTTGGCATCTGTTATCTAATTTAGGCAGTGATCTCTATCCTATAAAGAGTTTGTCCTGTTTCTCCTTCTTCAATAAAGTACATGTTTCGTGGTTGAGCCTACATTGCTTTTGTTTTCATTTTGCATTTTTACACTCTTCCTTCAGCTACATCAGATGAATGTCCATCAGATGAATTGAAGTCTTAGATTCAGGCTTTCCCATCACTCAATTCAGTCTTGCTTGAGATGTGTCTTTTGGATTGGGTATATCAAAGAACTATTTCAGTGGTTTTAAACCCATTTCAACAACATCCTAGCTTGTGTGAACCTAAGAAGTTACTTCAACTACCTCAGGTATCATTTCCTTCTCTGTAAAATGGGGAAAAGAATGTCTTCAGCTCAATATACAGGGAGAGATTACTTAACTGATTCACAAATGTTTTCTGTTTGCCTATTATGTGCTAGGCAATATTCTACATGTTGGAGATACTGGTACTGGTGCCCAAACAGAGTCCTTGTTCTTAAGTAGGGGAAATGAGAGTGCTGCAGAGGCGCATGGAGGAGAGCTGAGAGTGATACCCATGAGGTGTACTTGAGAGATGATTGTTTAGACATGTTCTTCACAGTGACATTTCGGGCAGAGACATGAATGAACAGAAGAGTGAGGTATGGGTATATCTAGGATAGATTGTTTCAATAAGAGGGAGTAGAAAGTTACAGGGCAGAGCAATATAGCAGCAAAAAAACAGCAACGGAGATTAGAGTGTCAGCAAATGAGGTTGGAGAGGTTGGGTCTGTAGGACATAGTAATAATTTTGGTATTCATCCAAGGTTTGTCAGCTGTATTAGGCCGGCGTTCACATGCTTAAATTTTTGTAATAATACTCTACGGTCATATGTATTTTTTTTCTGTGTATTGCATTTTAACTAAAAATACATGTTTGTTCAAAGCTATTAACAAAAGAGATGAAAAGAACTGATGAATAAGTTCAAATTCTAACAAAATAAAACCTTATCTGAGGGGTAATCAAATGCAAAGTAAGTCTAGTTGTTTTCCTATCTTAAAGGGAATTCAAATTTATTGCTTCTCATCATATCATAGCCAGCAATTCTGTATAGGGAATTTTGTCCTTGTTGTGATCCAAGCTCTGAAAAGAATGTTGAAACGTAGTCTTTACTCAAGGCTGCACGGAATAACTCCAAGTGATTGTCATTAATGGCAAACTCTTGAAAAGGACTCTAGTCTAATATTTTTGACAGAAAACTTATAAACTAGAGCTTACGTGGTTAATAATTCTAAATTGGGCACTCATGTAAGTAAACCCAAATTCAAGAAAGAGAATACTAACAACCCTTCAAAAGACCCTTCATTTCCTTCACCACTAGAGGTAACTACTATCCTGACCCTTAATGTAATCACTTTGTTGCTTTTCTTTGTTTTTTGTATATTTTTTACACCAATATATCCAAATACAAAGTGTTGAGTCCATTCCGATTCATAATGACTCTATTGGACAGAGTAGATCTGCCCTGTAGAGATTCCAAGAAGCACCTGGTGGATTCAAACTGCTGAGCTTTTTGTTAGGAGATGTAGCACTTAACCATGAAGTTTTGTCGTGAAAAACAGGTGAAGTTGTGCACTAAAGATTAGTAAGTAAACTCAATGTAGCCCGTGTATACCTAGTGTAATGGTTAATCCGACCCTGATTCATGCCCCTGCTTTTCTTGCTCTGCTGTACTAAGCTTCTCATGTACTCCTGATATAAGATGAAGGGGCAGCTCTGCCAAAGCACAACTGCAGTGGAGCTTGGAGGCAGCAATTCCCAGACTGGCTTTTATAACTAAATAAAGCTACACCATTACAGCCTAGGCACTGCATCTAGTCCTCTGAACTAAGGAGTCCTCCTGTGAATATGAATTTTTCCAACACTGATGGTGACTGTAGGGTAATGCTATTCATCTATATGCAAATCTTCCCTAATGGAATCAGCTTTGCTCTTCCCCGAAGCATGCTGGTGCTGAATTTGGGATGGACTTGGGCTAAGGTACAAGGTCAGGAGGGGCATGACTGGGCCAGCGGCCAAGGCCGAAGAATACCTTAGCAACAAGAAGGAAAACATCTGGGCCATGGCGTGAAGTCCTTGGGAACACTGACTGCCCAAGGATGTGGAAGAAAACAATGAGCCTTGGTCCCAGCTGGAATGGTATATAAGATTGGGTCCCTTGGTAGGTGGTTGCAGAAAATGCTCCAGACAGCCACCCCTGGAGAAAGCAGCTGCTTGCCTGTGTCAGTAAGTTTCCCTGAAGGTATGAATCTGGAAAGGGGTATGTGTCAGTTCTTTTGATTATCTGCCAGGACACATAGCGAGGGTCTTTCCTTGCTGGGGCTGTCCCCCGACAAGTGATGTAGTCAGCGGAAATCCGAAGGGCACACCATGCCTTTCCTTGTTTGGGGAAAAGCAGGCTACTCTGGGGAAGACCAGAGGGTGGCCAGGTATGCATGCCCTGGGAACACTAGCCCAGGCTATTGATGCCTGGGGACCTGTGCTTGGGTATGGGGACACCCTGAAAATGCCACAGGATTGTTGCAATTACTACAGTCTTTGCATGTTGACAAAGAAAAGAAGGCTGTTCGTGTTTTGGTTCTGGGAGTTGTGTGACTGCTATTTTGGGAATGGCAATATTCATGGGAGGCCCCAAAGCAAAAACCAGATTGCCCTGCCAAGGCAGCTTGTGTGGGGTGGCTTCTACTGGCATCATTGAGAGGGGCATCCGATGCAGAGCCAGCCACTGGGGCCCTATTAAGGCAGCTAGAAGCAGAGCTGCAACTGGAGGATTTGTCCGTAGCATATTCCTCCTCCACTGCAATATTAGTGTCCCATTAGTGGAAGCAAGAGGCATCTTTGGGGGAAATCCCAGGGTGGCCAGCGATCTCTATGTGGGGAGGTCTGGCCAATAAGATTTTCTGTGGGAGAAATCCCGGATGGCCAGCGAAGCCTGGCTAGATCAGTCAGTAGAGCGTGAGACTGGAGCTACTTGAAGGGGATAAACAGGTCCCTGGCTCTGAGAACACCCTGTAACACCCAGTGCAAAGTAAGAGTTAAAACAGCAGGGAAAAAAGGGGGCGGGGGGGAAAGGGAGTCAAAAGCCCTTCAAGATAGCTTGTATTGAGTGACCTTGAAGAGAACTCAGAATTCAGTGATAGCTACCCGGCCAGGAAAACTGAACAGCAACCTAGCTGCAGCTGCAATGGTAAGGGGAAAATAAAAGTGGGGGGCCCACCTCCAGGTTACCAGGCAACTGGGCTGGACCCATGCTTGGGCTTGGTGTGGTGATGTGGCTCCACAAATGAGTGAGGGCTCTGCCAGCTTTTCCCAGACCTTCTTTCAGAAATGATTAAGAATGATTATTTCTTAATAGAGGATTAAGCCTGATTTCTTTGTCAGCAGCGAGGAGCAAAGGTCTTGTGTTACAATTAAAGTCCGGTGAGGTATACTTTTGGTCTGAGGTCACCATCATTGAGACACTTACACCAGCCTGACTATGGATAAGTCCCTTGGGACCCCTACAAGTCCTTATTGTATGTACTGATGAAGATAATGTATTAATGCACACCTTTGTAAACTTTTGCCTCTAAGTCCTGATGGGAATTGCTGTAGTTAGGGCCATAGTTAGAGGGCGCAAGTGACGTGGGCAATAGCTAATTGACTGGCCATTCAACCTGGCCACTGACAACCCTCGGACTGAGATAGAAAGCAAGCCCCAATAGAGATGAAACATCTGGACAAAAAATAAATAAATAAATAACAAAATCAGTTCTGCCCCTGAGAATTTTTGTTCCTTGTGTGGATAGTCATCAGAAAAGCCTCTATGCTGAGAGTGGGAAACAGCCAAAGAACAGACCGGCCTTAACCAGCAGACTGCAGAGGCTGAAGCACTGTCTGCTCCAGGGTAAAGAGGTGTGCAATCGACCAACTTCTGGATTTAAGAGAGGACCATCCATGGAGATTCAAAACACCCTCATAGACTGGGCCTACATGCATGGACTGCCACTGTCATCAGAAAACGCTGCATAGCACAGGAAAGCTGACTCTCCTACCAGACCCTGGCCAAGGCTAAAACCTGTACAGGGACAGATTCCCGAGCCAACAGGCAAGGGGGTTCTTGGCAGTTAAATCATAATGGGGCTTTTTATCTTATACAGAGGCTTCCACTGGATCTTGAATGAACTCTTCACACTCTTCTCACCCCAAGACATAGGGGCAATTGAATACTTCAACAGATAGGTTTAAGTAGCCGATAGGAGGGCAGAAGACAACCCCGGCCTGGACCATCCATCTCAGAAAAGCAGCCTGGGGTGTCAATGCAGCACTTCCCTGCAAGGGCATTTCTTATTTGTGCCATATGTTCTATCAAAATGTCTATTCTATAAAATGTGTTGCTTTGGTGTAGAATTGTTCCTGACAAAAGATCTGGGTTCCACAAAGGCATTGACCAGAGCCCATGAGAGGAGGCCAAGCCCAAGACTCCCCCCACTGAGGGGTGGGAGTGTCTCTCACCCTTTGACTAGGGGTGTGGCCAAGGTAAACCACAGGTATAGGAATCCCTCTGTTGGGTGTCAGGGGAACTGAGGCCACACATTTAAATGATTATACACTGGACCCCCACTAACAGCTATTGATGGGTACGTGGCTGGGGCTGTCAGGGTGTGTCAAGTCAAACTAGTGCTACAGATTGGAAGGCTACCTCCAAAGGCCTACAAAGTTAACCAGCTCTGATACAGGAATACATTCTGGGCAGAGATATCTTGTTGAGGCTGGAGCTATAGACCTCTGGTGAGTTCCATCTGCAAGTGAAAGCCGTAAAAGCTGTAGTAGAAGTTAAAGCTAAATGGTCCACTGTGCAGTTGCACTTCCCCGCTCGGGTCAGGACCCTTAAGCAGTACCACCTTCCTGGTGGGCACCTAGAAATCATTGAGGCCATGCAGGAGCTATACCCAGTGGGGATTCTGAGACCTGCCAAGAGCCCCTTCAGTAGTCCTGTCTAGACAATGTGCAAGCTGGATGGCTCCTGGAAAATGACAGTAGACTACTGGGAATTGAGTAAGGTGACTCCCCCTTATTTGCAGCTATATCCAACATCACACAGCTGTTGGAGCAAAAGGGGAGGCACTGGACACTTACCACTTTGTGCTTGACTTGGCTAATTCTTTCTTTAGCATCCCTCCACACTCAGACAGCCAGGACCAGTTTGCCTTCAGTTGGGAGGTGAGGCAGTGGACTTTCACCGTGCTCCCAAAAGGGTACCTGTGTAGTCCCACCATACACCGTGGCATGGTTGTCACTGGCCTCAAGTGGTGGAGTTTAAGAGATTAGGTGACCATATTCCACTGTATTGCTGATGTCATGCTGACCTCTGACTCATTTGCTTCTTTATAGACTGTAGCTTGTGAGGTAGTCAGGGGCCTTCAGTCACGGGGATGGGCAGTGAATGAGGGAAAAACACAGGGACCTGGTTTGTTGGTCAAATACTTGGGTCTTATCTAGTTGGGGAAGACACAAGTGATGCCTGAAGAAGTGATAGATAAAGCCCAAGCCTACCCCTATGCAGAAACTGTGAAGCAACTAAAGGCAATTGCCAGGCTCCTGGAGTACTAGCACCTACCAAGGGACCCAATCTTATATACCATTCCAGCTGGGACCAAGGCTCATTGTTTTCTTCCACATCCTTGGGCAGTCAGTGTTCCCAAGGACTTCACGCCATGGCCCAGATGTTTTCCTTCTTGTTGCTAAGGTATTCTTCGGCCTTGGCCGCTGGCCCAGTCATGCCCCTCCTGACCTTGTACCTTAGCCCAAGTCCATCCCAAATTCAGCACCAGCATGCTTCGGGGAAGAGCAAAGCTGATTCCATTAGGGAAGATTTGCATATAGATGAATAGCATTACCCTACAGTCACCATCAGTGTTGGAAAAATTCATATTCACAGGAGGACTCCTTAGTTCAGAGGACTAGATGCAGTGCCTAGGCTGTAATGGTGTAGCTTTATTTAGTTATAAAAGCCAGTCTGGGAATTGCTGCCTCCAAGCTCCACTGCAGTTGTGCTTTGGCAGAGCTGCCCCTTCATCTTATATCAGGAGTACATGAAAAGCTTAGTACAGCAGAGCAAGAAAAGCAGGGGCATGAATCAGGGTCGGATTAACCATTACACTAGGTATACACGGGCTACATTGAGTTTACTTACTAATCTTTAGTGCACAACTTCACCTGTTTTTCACGACAAAACTTCATGGTTAAGTGCTACATCTCCTAACAAAAAGCTCAGCAGTTTGAATCCACCAGGTGCTTCTTGGAATCTCTACAGGGCAGATCTACTCTGTCCAATAGAGTCATTATGAATCGGAATGGACTCAACACTTTGTATTTGGATATATTGGTGTAAAAAATATACAAAAAACAAAGAAAAGCAACAAAGTGATTACATTAAGGGTCAGGATAGTAGTTACCTCTAGTGGTGAAGGAAATGAAGGGTCTTTTGAAGGGTTGTTAGTATTCTCTTTCTTGAATTTGGGTTTACTTACATGAGTGCCCAATTTAGAATTATTAACCACGTAAGCTCTAGTTTATAAGTTTTCTGTCAAAAATATTAGACTAGAGTCCTTTTCAAGAGTTTGCCATTAATGACAATCACTTGGAGTTATTCCGTGCAGCCTTGAGTAAAGACTACGTTTCAACATTCTTTTCAGAGCTTGGATCACAACAAGGACAAAATTCCCTATACAGAATTGCTGGCTATGATATGATGAGAAGCAATAAATTTGAATTCCCTTTAAGATAGGAAAACAACTAGACTTACTTTGCATTTGATTACCCCTCAGATAAGGTTTTATTTTGTTAGAATTTGAACTTATTCATCAGTTCTTTTCATCTCTTTTGTTAATAGCTTTGAACAAACATGTATTTTTAGTTAAAATGCAATACACAGAAAAAAAATACATATGACCGTAGAGTATTATTACAAAAATTTAAGCATGTGAACGCCGGCCTAATACAGCTGACAAACCTTGGATGAATACCAAAATTATTACTATGTCCTACAGACCCAACCTCTCCAACCTCATTTGCTGACACTCTAATCTCCGTTGCTGTTTTTTTGCTGCTATATTGCTCTGCCCTGTAACTTTCTACTCCCTCTTATTGAAACAATCTATCCTAGATATACCCATACCTCACTCTTCTGTTCATTCATGTCTCTGCCCGAAATGTCACTGTGAAGAACATGTCTAAACAATCATCTCTCAAGTACACCTCATGGGTATCACTCTCAGCTCTCCTCCATGCGCCTCTGCAGCACTCTCATTTCCCCTACTTAAGAACAAGGACTCTGTTTGGGCACCAGTACCAGTATCTCCAACATGTAGAATATTGCCTAGCACATAATAGGCAAACAGAAAACATTTGTGAATCAGTTAAGTAATCTCTCCCTGTATATTGAGCTGAAGACATTCTTTTCCCCATTTTACAGAGAAGGAAATGATACCTGAGGTAGTTGAAGTAACTTCTTAGGTTCACACAAGCTAGGATGTTGTTGAAATGGGTTTAAAACCACTGAAATAGTTCTTTGATATACCCAATCCAAAAGACACATCTCAAGCAAGACTGAATTGAGTGATGGGAAAGCCTGAATCTAAGACTTCAATTCATCTGATGGACATTCATCTGATGTAGCTGAAGGAAGAGTGTAAAAATGCAAAATGAAAACAAAAGCAATGTAGGCTCAACCACGAAACATGTACTTTATTGAAGAAGGAGAAACAGGACAAACTCTTTATAGGATAGAGATCACTGCCTAAATTAGATAACAGATGCCAAAGAGAGATCAGGCAAAGCTTCAATGCAAGAATGTAGATGTTGAACCTGTTCCTCATTTTCCAGTGACATGATATCAACTTCAGGATCTAAGCCTTCTCTCCATCAGCTCTTGTCTCAGAAGGAAGCCTTTTCTCCATCAGCTCTTGTCTCAGAAGGAAGGTTAGGGAAGATGTAGTCTGTCACCATGGCTGAGGGAGGAGGATGGAGTCCAGAGACTGGGAAGAGCCACTGGATCACATCATTTCATGATTCTGATGAATTCTGGTGTTGTTACTTGATTTTGGGTACACACTTCTGCTGGCAGGGTTGGAGTGGCAACACAGGAGGGCATTACTGCTGGCATGGTGGAGGAGGGCAACACACAGGTGGGCATGGCGGAGGAGGACAACACACAGGTGGGCATGGTGGAGGAGGGCAACACACAGGTGGGCATGGCGGAGGAAGGCAACACACAGGTGGGCATGGCTCAGGGCACTTAGGTGGGCACACCACAGGGCACTTAGGTGGGCACACCACAGGAGGTGGCAGGCAGGGCTGCTTACACTGCTGCTGATAGTAAGACATCTTTCCGGAGTCTCTGGGAATCTGAAAATCAACGCATAACAGTGTTGACTGTAGTGACACTCTTGCTGGCTAAGCAAGGCAGTATCCTTTGAATGAGTTCAGTCAATATTCATCTAGTCCCCAACAAAATATTCATAACTCTGTAGCTTTTCCCTCTTCCCTCTTAGCATCGTTTCCTGCTATGGATTGAATTGTGTTTCCCAAATATATCAGTTGGAATTCTCACGCCTATACCTATGGTGAAAACCCTGGTGGCATAGTGGATAAGAGCTACAGCCACTAAGCCAACGGTGGGCAGTTCAAATCCTCAGGGGCTCTTTGGAAACTCTGTGGGGCAATTCTTTTCTGTTCTATATGTCACTGGAAGTCAGAATCCACTCAACCGCTACTGGTTATACCTATGTTTGTAATTCTATTTAGAAATAGAGTTTTCTTTGTCATGTTAATCAAAGCATACCTGAGTGAAGTGGCTTCCAAGTCTAATCGCTTCCGATGTATAAAAAAGATCAGATTAGACCCAGAGATGCATACACAGGGGAAGACAGGCGTCCCTTGAGGATCATCTATAAGTCAAACAACCAAGGAACACCCAGGCCTACAAACAAGGAATGTCTCAACAGGGCCGAGACCCTGACTTGGACTCTTAGCCTCCAGAATTGCAAGAATATAAAATCTTGTTCTTTAAAGCCAGGTATTTGTGGTATTTCTGTTATGGCAGAGCAGAAAACTAAGACACTTCCCATCATCTCTCATTCTTTTTTGGCTTTTTTCTCACTCTACCATTTCTAAAAACATAAATATATCCTATATCGACGTAGCACTAGGTAGGGCTGAATTTAAATGTTATCTAGAGAAAGGATACCCGACTTGTAAACTTCTCAGCAATCCCAAAACAAATTGCTACCAATATCATCTGCCATGAAACCCTGACTGAAAGCCTAACTGATCTTGCCATGGGTTCTTTGGGAAAAACTGCAAATGCTCAAATGAAGTTCTAAGGGCTAGTACCCAGAGAAGCAAATCTTTGGAAACAAACTGAAATGTGGGACATAACTTCATTTCTTATTCCTTATTCTTCTTCCTATATGACTGCCCCTTTATCTTCATTTCCCATATGAACGTCAACAAAGCTCACCAAAGAGAAGCTAAAATATCATGTAATGACACCTGCCCTCCACAAAATTTATCGTCTTGATTTCCACAAAGCTTAAGCATTATTTTCTAAAACAAAAGAATCCACCACCAGTTAAAATCCTTATACTGCCCAATTATCCAAAAATGCCCTGCAAGTATTGCACTCACCACGGTCTCAAAGCCAGTGCCCAACTGAGTGTCAGTAGGATGGCAGCAGGCTGGTAGAGTGTCCTTTTATAAGAGCTAGCCACCCATTTACAAGGGGAAGTGGGACGATGTACTGATTTCTCAACCAAAATGCCATCTGCATGCAATTCCAAAAATGACTTACCACACTCATGCTGATTATCACAAAACTTCCTCATCCACCATCCTCCTCACCTGGGCAAATGCACAGTGATTCACTTGAGACTTTGTCTTAGAAGATGGAGCCAGTGTCATGTGGCATGTGAGGAATATGGGGGTTCTCCAACTGAAAGCTGGTAGAGTGTTTGTCTTCCCACAAATCCCCAAACACCGGGTTCCTTGTATATAAAATTTGCCTCCCTGTTCACCCTCCTCCCCAGCATCCAGCTTTGTCCCTGGGATGCAAAAAGTATGCTTTACCAAGTCTGATCTGAACACATTTACTCGTCACCAAAAATTTTTATTTTTAATGCATTTCACCCTCTTCGACGGCCTTTAGTTTTTAGGCCTCTTTTCTTGATCACTAATAGGCTTTAACAAGACCAGTGTCATCTTTCAGATATCTAGGCCATTAGAGTCACATGCTGGGGCTTTCCCTATGTCTCCATGTAGGGCAGATTTACATACTGACCCGTATCTATGGCCCTTATGACCATTAGCCTCTGTGGTCTATCAGAAACCCAAATTCTTTTTCTCCCATTTTCTTAAAACAACAGTTCAATATCTGAGCTGCATCCACTTAGAAGCTTTTGCCTTCATACTTCTAAAATACTTGGTGCTTATTTCCCCAACATAATTCAATCCAGTTGTCTTCCTCTCTGGTAGTCAATGTTTAAGCAGTATTTAGTGTTACACGCTACTAATTTGTTAACCTCCCTAGAGCCTATTTTCATCAGATCGAAATTACAAATGGCAATAATATCACCTCAAACGGTTGGTATAAAAAACTAAATGAGAATATGTACCTAAATACCTAGCATAATACACATTACATACTGACTTCTAAAGGATTATTGACAAGGTATAAAAATAATTATCCATAATAATTAACCAGCAGTCACACAAATGTTCAGATACGTCTTCAGGTAAACTGTGAGGCATTGGCAGGTTCTAAAGCAGTTTGGAAGGCACAAACTCAAAAACATCCTCAATGTCTACACATTCTTTCCAGTAAGAATACGCCTTCCAAATTTCTGGTAGGGGCATTCAATGCCTATGCCTTTCTCTGAAAGACCTTCAATACAACGATTACTGTAGTTCTCAACTGGAGTATGTTAGTGGACTAGAAAAATAAAATATTTTCTTTTGACTGTATATGAGAGGAATTCCTTAAGAACAAGCGTAACTTAGCCTGGCAAATTGAAGATGAAAACACAGAGCTCTTTTTCCTCTCATGATATCCAGGAAAGGACAGCATGGGGCAGCTGTTTCTCCATAGCACTACCAGACACAGAACTAATTTCAGCGGGCTACTAATCTTGTTTGCAATTAGGAAAGTGACTGTTTTCAGAGGTGCCAGAAGGAACAGGGTGTCATTGGAACTTGTGAGGGACTCATACAACATGCTATTTCATATAGAAATTCTAGGAATTAGAAGTGGCATGTGCTCTGGATACAGGAAATGATTCAGGAATACAAGACATTAAACAGATTTATCAACTTTAGACTTGCTTGTCTTGTCTCCTTTGGGGTTCCTAATTCAGGCATTAATATTGGATTCCAAAGTCATCTGATAAGTCATTGGGTTTATAAATAAAGTATGGTGGAATTCAGGCGGTGGGGGGTTGATTTTCTTAAGAAAAGAATTACTAATGAACATTTACAACCCTAGAGACAAAAATAATTATCCCTGGTTATAAAAAACAAAGAATCAAAGGGAAGATTGTTCATTCCTGTCAAAACTGTGAGCGCCTGAAGTGTTTGTAGAAATTAGATCTTTGCAAATCATGTACTAGTTACAAGAAGGGTACTGGCAGCTCTCCAATAAACTTGTTATTGTTACTTGCCAGTCCAGTCCATTCCAATTTATGGTGACCCATGTGTGCAGAGTAGAGCTCTTTCTTTAAGAGGTGGATTGCAAGGCCTGTCTTCTAAGATGCCTCTTCCTGGGTTCGAACCACAAACCTTTCAGGTCAGTAGTGCCACACAAACTTTTTGCACCACCCACGGACTTCATGACACCTAACGAAATTAATAATACGTACTTAATATTATCTAATAGTGGAATGACTTCAAATTTCTTCATTTTTCTCAAAATCAATTACCTACAGTACTTTTTCTATCTAATATCTCTCTTTAAATCTAGAACAGTCTCCAACACCACCCGCTTTATTTTCCTAATATTTGGTTGTTGGTAAGACCGGACCAGTTTTCTCCCTAATATCCCACCTTCTGGGCTTGTTTCATTGGTTATTTTGGTTTTACTTAATTTGTGCTTCTATTTTCCCCTCTAAATTGGAATTTAGACCTAAACTGCAAATCTCGCTAAGTGAAAGAAGCTAATTCCAAAACACTACATAATGTAGAGGTCCATTTATATAACATTGTGGAAGATGCAAAACTCCAGGGACAGAAAACTGAACAGAGTATGCCAGGGACTGGGACCAGGAGGAGAAAGGTTACGTAAAAGAAATAGAGAAATTTGAAATTACACCTTAATAAAAATTTATGTCTTATAATAAGACTAAATGGGTGTGGGAATATAACATTCTTAAGGACCAAAAGGCTTCTTATTGCAAAAATGTCAGCTTTGCTCAACCTAATCAATATAGCATAGGTGTCTCAGGGAGATAAATACTCAACTTTCAAAACAAGCCATACCAACATGGCTTCAGTCCCACAAGTCTACTAAAAATACTCCTTCTAAGTTCTACTATATCTTTCCAACCAGCAAATTAAATGAGTATTTCCCAGTTTTTATCTTCCTGGACTTCTCGTCTGAATTTCACAATGTTTTTTCAACCAACCTATCTTTCTTTAAACTTTCTACTTGTTGTTTTCCATGACATCTGTTTTCCCGATTTTCCTAAACGTGTGCCTGCTCTTTTTTCCCCACGGTTTCAATTTCTTTCTCCAAATGTCAAATGGTTCCCTGGCCCATGACTCCTACCACTTTATGCATTCTCCGGTTATGATCCCAACGACTCTTTTAATTTAACACCCACAAGTCTGTCGTTCACTCCTACATCTCCATTTGCATAGATGAGCTACTAGATTGCACTGTCTTGATTGTTATAGCCTTGGAATCACTTATGTCCTATTACCAGCTGGTTTGGGCTGTTACCAGATATATAAGCCTAAGAGTCCATTCACTATTCTTGAGTAGAATCTGATTTGGGGTCATCAAATGTGTGGTGCAGACTGTCACCTATCCACCTAGAGAAGTAGTGGTGATAGTTGTGTGCACCAAATTCTGGGGGAGCAGGGTTTCACACTCCAAGGGGGGCAGGATGCTGACAGGCTTCCCCCAAGTGTCAGTGAGGTAGGTGTGTCTCTATTCCTAAAGCACTTTGGTGGGTGGGCTCTGCAGCTGTACCTTAGGCCCCCAATGCAAGTACCTCCTCTACAGATTGCTAGGTGTCATCATCCTTAGATGCCTAAGGCAAGAGGCTAGGTGGTCTGGGGGAGCTTCAGCCCTCAGTTCCCTGTTGTGGGCCAGTGAGGGCTCTGTTGAATACGCAGAGACATCAGACCTGGGAAACTTGTCTTTCCAGTAATCCGCTAAAACAGTTACAGTCAGATCCCTATCAGAATTGCCTTTGCATTATAATAGCCATCTTGTTCCCCGTAGGGATGAAAGCCCAAGACTGTGGATCACATACGTTTGGCTGGAGCTGGTTCTGTATTTTTTGTCCACTTAGGGAAGGATTTTTGGTCCCTGGGTATTTTGTAGCTCCTTCTCTCAGGCCAGAAGAACGGGTTAGGAAAAGACCAAAAAAAAGGAAAACCCGCAGTGTACTTCACTCTCTGGCTCCGGAAATCCCAATGTTAATGAAGCTGCCTGGGAGTGGGAGGGGAGGGTTCAGATAAATAGGAGAGAGTAGCACCCTGGAACTCAGACAAAGTTACTTATCTTGTTTGGTGATTACTGTTTTAGCTGAGATTCCTGAGGGGTGTGTAGCCTGTGTGCACTGGCTGGGTCGAGATTGCCCCCGAGGGTCAGGCCCACATCCTGTGTTTGTGCTGTCTCAGAAACCGTGGTCACTTCTTGCGCTGCCAATCCAAAGCCCAGCGCCAAGTTTCCCTGGCTGGGACGCCGTACTCCAGGCTCCAAAACCAGTCGCTGCCTCCCGGTGACTTCTCCTCCTGTCAGCCGCATCGCTGCGCTGCCTGCCTGCACTGGCTGGGCTTACCCCGATGTCACTTCTGGGGGCTAGGGCTGCGTCCCGTGTTTGCGCCTTTTCAGGATGCCGTGCTCGGCTCCCCTGTGCCCAGTCCAAAGCCCGGCACAAAGGTTTCCTGACTGGGACGCTTGCTCCAGGCTCCGAAAAGAGTCGCTACTTCCCCGTGGTTGTTCGTTCTCAGTCTCCGTCACTCAGGTCAACTCTTTAGATCTGTGTTTGATGGTCAGGGTTTGTAGATTGTCATGTATGTGATCGATTCACTTGTGTTTCCGAGTCTTTGTTGCAAGAGGGATCTGAGGTAGCTTCCACCTAGTCAGCCATCTTGGCCCTGCCTCCTGACACTCTCATCTTCATTGTTGTTTTTTTGCTGCTATATTTCTCTGCCATGGACATTGCTTTTTCCCTTTATTGGAACAATCTATTTCCTCTTATTGGAACAACTTATACTAGATATACCCATGGCTCACACTTCTGTTCATTCATCCCTCTGCCCAAAATGTCACTGTGGAAGAACCTCTCTAAACAATCTTCTCTCAAGTACACCTCATGGGTATCACTATCAGGTCTCCTCCCTGCCCTCTGCAGCACTCTCATTTCTCCTACTTAAGGACAAGGAGTCTGTTTAGTCACCACTACCTGTATCTCCAGCATGTAGAATATTGCCTAGGACATAATAGGCAAACAGAAAACATTTGTGAATCAGTTAAGTAATCTCTCCCTGTATATTGAGCTGCAGACATTCTTTTCCCCATTTTACAGAGAAGGAAATGATACCTGAGGTAGTTGAAGTAACTTCTTAGGTTCACACAAGCTAGGATGTTGTTGAAATGGGTTTAAAACCACTGAAATAGTTCTTTGATATACCCAATCCAAAAGACACATCTCAAGCAAGACTGAATTGAGTGATGGGAAAGCCTGAATCTAAGACTTCAATTCATCTGATGGACATTCATCTGATGTAGCTGAAGGAAGAGTGTAAAAATGCAAAATGAAAACAAAAGCAATGTAGGCTCAACCACGAAACATGTACTTTATTGAAGAAGGAGAAACAGGACAAACTCTTTATAGGATAGAGATCACTGCCTAAATTAGATAACAGATGCCAAAGAGAGATCAGGCAAAGCTTCAATGCAAGAATGTAGATGTTGAACCTGTTCCTCATTTTCCAGTGACATGATATCAACTTCAGGATCTAAGCCTTCTCTCCATCAGCTCTTGTCTCAGAAGGAAGCCTTTTCTCCATCAGCTCTTGTCTCAGAAGGAAGGTTAGGGAAGATGTAGTCTGTCACCATGGCTGAGGGAGGAGGATGGAGTCCAGAGACTGGGAAGAGCCACTGGATCACATCATTTCATGATTCTGATGAATTCTGGTGTTGTTACTTGATTTTGGGTACACACTTCTGCTGGCAGGGTTGGAGTGGCAACACAGGAGGGCATTACTGCTGGCATGGTGGAGGAGGGCAACACACAGGTGGGCATGGCGGAGGAGGACAACACACAGGTGGGCATGGTGGAGGAGGGCAACACACAGGTGGGCATGGCGGAGGAAGGCAACACACAGGTGGGCATGGCTCAGGGCACTTAGGTGGGCACACCACAGGGCACTTAGGTGGGCACACCACAGGAGGTGGCAGGCAGGGCTGCTTACACTGCTGCTGATAGTAAGACATCTTTCCGGAGTCTCTGGGAATCTGAAAATCAACGCATAACAGTGTTGACTGTAGTGACACTCTTGCTGGCTAAGCAAGGCAGTATCCTTTGAATGAGTTCAGTCAATATTCATCTAGTCCCCAACAAAATATTCATAACTCTGTAGCTTTTCCCTCTTCCCTCTTAGCATCGTTTCCTGCTATGGATTGAATTGTGTTTCCCAAATATATCAGTTGGAATTCTCACGCCTATACCTATGGTGAAAACCCTGGTGGCATAGTGGATAAGAGCTACAGCCACTAAGCCAACGGTGGGCAGTTCAAATCCTCAGGGGCTCTTTGGAAACTCTGTGGGGCAATTCTTTTCTGTTCTATATGTCACTGGAAGTCAGAATCCACTCAACCGCTACTGGTTATACCTATGTTTGTAATTCTATTTAGAAATAGAGTTTTCTTTGTCATGTTAATCAAAGCATACCTGAGTGAAGTGGCTTCCAAGTCTAATCGCTTCCGATGTATAAAAAAGATCAGATTAGACCCAGAGATGCATACACAGGGGAAGACAGGCGTCCCTTGAGGATCATCTATAAGTCAAACAACCAAGGAACACCCAGGCCTACAAACAAGGAATGTCTCAACAGGGCCGAGACCCTGACTTGGACTCTTAGCCTCCAGAATTGCAAGAATATAAAATCTTGTTCTTTAAAGCCAGGTATTTGTGGTATTTCTGTTATGGCAGAGCAGAAAACTAAGACACTTCCCATCATCTCTCATTCTTTTTTGGCTTTTTTCTCACTCTACCATTTCTAAAAACATAAATATATCCTATATCGACGTAGCACTAGGTAGGGCTGAATTTAAATGTTATCTAGAGAAAGGATACCCGACTTGTAAACTTCTCAGCAATCCCAAAACAAATTGCTACCAATATCATCTGCCATGAAACCCTGACTGAAAGCCTAACTGATCTTGCCATGGGTTCTTTGGGAAAAACTGCAAATGCTCAAATGAAGTTCTAAGGGCTAGTACCCAGAGAAGCAAATCTTTGGAAACAAACTGAAATGTGGGACATAACTTCATTTCTTATTCCTTATTCTTCTTCCTATATGACTGCCCCTTTATCTTCATTTCCCATATGAACGTCAACAAAGCTCACCAAAGAGAAGCTAAAATATCATGTAATGACACCTGCCCTCCACAAAATTTATCGTCTTGATTTCCACAAAGCTTAAGCATTATTTTCTAAAACAAAAGAATCCACCACCAGTTAAAATCCTTATACTGCCCAATTATCCAAAAATGCCCTGCAAGTATTGCACTCACCACGGTCTCAAAGCCAGTGCCCAACTGAGTGTCAGTAGGATGGCAGCAGGCTGGTAGAGTGTCCTTTTATAAGAGCTAGCCACCCATTTACAAGGGGAAGTGGGACGATGTACTGATTTCTCAACCAAAATGCCATCTGCATGCAATTCCAAAAATGACTTACCACACTCATGCTGATTATCACAAAACTTCCTCATCCACCATCCTCCTCACCTGGGCAAATGCACAGTGATTCACTTGAGACTTTGTCTTAGAAGATGGAGCCAGTGTCATGTGGCATGTGAGGAATATGGGGGTTCTCCAACTGAAAGCTGGTAGAGTGTTTGTCTTCCCACAAATCCCCAAACACCGGGTTCCTTGTATATAAAATTTGCCTCCCTGTTCACCCTCCTCCCCAGCATCCAGCTTTGTCCCTGGGATGCAAAAAGTATGCTTTACCAAGTCTGATCTGAACACATTTACTCGTCACCAAAAATTTTTATTTTTAATGCATTTCACCCTCTTCGACGGCCTTTAGTTTTTAGGCCTCTTTTC
This sequence comes from Elephas maximus indicus, assembly GCF_024166365.1. NCBI lineage: Eukaryota > Metazoa > Chordata > Mammalia > Proboscidea > Elephantidae > Elephas > Elephas maximus. The sequence goes on from NC_064821.1 coordinate 189,002,510, forward strand.
TTGATCACTAATAGGCTTTAACAAGACCAGTGTCATCTTTCAGATATCTAGGCCATTAGAGTCACATGCTGGGGCTTTCCCTATGTCTCCATGTAGGGCAGATTTACATACTGACCTGTATCTATGGCCCTTATGACCATTAGCCTCTGTGGTCTATCAGAAACCCAAATTCTTTTTCTCCCATTTTCTTAAAACAACAGTTCAATATCTGAGCTGCATCCACTTAGAAGCTTTTGCCTTCATACTTCTAAAATACTTGGTGCTGATTTCCCCAACATAATTCAATCCAGTTGTCTTCCTCTCTGGTAGTCAATGTTTAAGCAGTATTTAGTGTTACACGCTACTAATTTGTTAACCTCCCTAGAGCCTATTTTCATCAGATCGAAATTACAAACGGCAATAATATCACCTCAAACGGTTGGTATAAAAAACTAAATGAGAATATGTACCTAAATACCTAGCATAATACACATTACATACTGACTTCTAAAGGATTATTGACAAGGTATAAAAATAATTATCCATAATAATTAACCAGCAGTCACACAAATGTTCAGATACGTCTTCAGGTAAACTGTGAGGCATTGGCAGGTTCTAAAGCAGTTTGGAAGGCACAAACTCAAAAACATCCTCAATGTCTACACATTCTTTCCAGTAAGAATACGCCTTCCAAATTTCTGGTAGGGGCATTCAATGCCTATGCCTTTCTCTGAAAGACCTTCAATACAACGATTACTGTAGTTCTCAACTGGAGTATGTTAGTGGACTAGAAAAATAAAATATTTTCTTTTGACTGTATATGAGAGGAATTCCTTAAGAACAAGCGTAACTTAGCCTGGCAAATTGAAGATGAAAACACAGAGCTCTTTTTTCTCTCATGATATCCAGGAAAGGACAGCATGGGGCAGCTGTTTCTCCATAGCACTACCAGACACAGAACTAATTTCAGCAGGCTACTAATCTTGTTTGCAATTAGGAAAGTGACTGTTTTCAGAGGTGCCAGAAGGAACAGGGATGTCTTTGGAACATGTGAGGGACTCATACAACATGCTATTTCATATAGAAATTCTAGGAATTAGAAGTGGCATGTGCTCTGGATACAGGAAATGATTCAGGAATACTAGACATTAAACAGATTTATCAACTTTAGACTTGCTTGTCTTGTCTCCTTTGGGGTTCCTAATTCAGGCATTAATATTGGATTCCAAAGTCATCTGATAAGTCATTGGGTTTATAAATAAAGTATGGTGGAATTCAGGCGGTGGGGGGTTGATTTTCTTAAGAAAAGAATTACTAATGAACATTTACAACCCTAGAGACAAAAATAATTATCCCTGGTTATAAAAAACAAAGAATCAAAGGGAAGATTGTTCATTCCTGTCAAAACTGTGAGCGCCTGAAGTGTTTGTAGAAATTAGATCTTTGCAAATCATGTACTAGTTACAAGAAGGGTACTGGCAGCTCTCCAATAAACTTGTTATTGTTACTTGCCAGTCCAGTCCATTCCAATTTATGGTGACCCATGTGTGCAGAGTAGAGCTCTTTCTTTAAGAGGTGGATTGCAAGGCCTGTCTTCTAAGATGCCTCTTCCTGGGTTCGAACCACAAACCTTTCAGGTCAGTAGTGCCACACAAACTTTTTGCACCACCCACGGACTTCATGACACCTAACGAAATTAATAATACGTACTTAATATTATCTAATAGTGGAATGACTTCAAATTTCTTCATTTTTCTCAAAATCAATTACCTACAGTACTTTTTCTATCTAATATCTCTCTTTAAATCTAGAACAGTCTCCAACACCACCCGCTTTATTTTCCTAATATTTGGTTGTTGGTAAGACCGGACCAGTTTTCTCCCTAATATCCCACCTTCTGGGCTTGTTTCATTGGTTATTTTGGTTTTACTTAATTTGTGCTTCTATTTTCCCCTCTAAATTGGAATTTAGACCTAAACTGCAAATCTCGCTAAGTGAAAGAAGCTAATTCCAAAACACTACATAATGTAGAGGTCCATTTATATAACATTGTGGAAGATGCAAAACTCCAGGGACAGAAAACTGAACAGAGTATGCCAGGGACTGGGACCAGGAGGAGAAAGGTTACGTAAAAGAAATAGAGAAATTTGAAATTACACCTTAATAAAAATTTATGTCTTATAATAAGACTAAATGGGTGTGGGAATATAACATTCTTAAGGACCAAAAGGCTTCTTATTGCAAAAATGTCAGCTTTGCTCAACCTAATCAATATAGCATAGGTGTCTCAGGGAGATAAATACTCAACTTTCAAAACAAGCCATACCAACATGGCTTCAGTCCCACAAGTCTACTAAAAATACTCCTTCTAAATTCTACTATATCTTTCCAACCAGCAAATTAAATGAGTATTTCCCAGTTTTTATCTTCCTGGACTTCTCGTCTGAATTTCACAATGTTTTTTCAACCAACCTATCTTTCTTTAAACTTTCTACTTGTTGTTTTCCATGACATCTGTTTTCCCGATTTTCCTAAACGTGTGCCTGCTCTTTTTTCCCCACGGTTTCAATTTCTTTCTCCAAATGTCAAATGGTTCCCTGGCCCATGACTCCTACCACTTTATGCATTCTCCGGTTATGATCCCAACGACTCTTTTAATTTAACACCCACAAGTCTGTCGTTCACTCCTACATCTCCATTTGCATAGATGAGCTACTAGATTGCACTGTCTTGATTGTTATAGCCTTGGAATCACTTACGTCCTATTACCAGCTGGTTTGGGCTGTTACCAGATATATAAGCCTAAGAGTCCATTCACTATTCTTGAGTAGAATCTGATTTGGGGTCATCAAGTGTGTGGTGCAGACTGTCACCTATCCACCTAGAGAAGTAGTGGTGATAGTTGTGTGCACCAAATTCTGGGGGAGCAGGGTTTCACACTCCAAGGGGGGCAGGATGCTGACAGGCTTCCCCCAAGTGTCAGTGAGGTAGGTGTGTCTCTATTCCTAAAGCACTTTGGTGGGTGGGCTCTGCAGCTGTACCTTAGGCCCCCAATGCAAGTACCTCCTCTACAGATTGCTAGGTGTCATCATCCTTAGATGCCTAAGGCAAGAGGCTAGGTGGTCTGGGGGAGCTTCAGCCCTCAGTTCCCTGTTGTGGGCCAGTGAGGGCTCTGTTGAATACGCAGAGACATCAGACCTGGGAAACTTGTCTTTCCAGTAATCCGCTAAAACAGTTACAGTCAGATCCCTATCAGAATTGCCTTTGCATTATAATAGCCATCTTGTTCCCCGTAGGGATGAAAGCCCAAGACTGTGGATCACATACGTTTGGCTGGAGCTGGTTCTGTATTTTTTGTCCACTTAGGGAAGGATTTTTGGTCCCTGGGTATTTTGTAGCTCCTTCTCTCAGGCCAGAAGAACGGGTTAGGAAAAGACCAAAAAAAAGGAAAACCCGCAGTGTACTTCACTCTCTGGCTCCGGAAATCCCAATGTTAATGAAGCTGCCTGGGAGTGGGAGGGGAGGGTTCAGATAAATAGGAGAGAGTAGCACCCTGGAACTTAGACAAAGTTACTTATCTTGTTTGGTGATTACTGTTTTAGCTGAGATTCCTGAGGGGTGTGTAGCCTGTGTGCACTGGCTGGGTCGAGATTGCCCCCGAGGGTCAGGCCCACATCCTGTGTTTGTGCTGTCTCAGAAACCGTGGTCACTTCTTGCGCTGCCAATCCAAAGCCCAGCGCCAAGTTTCCCTGGCTGGGACGCCGTACTCCAGGCTCCAAAACCAGTCGCTGCCTCCCGGTGACTTCTCCTCCTGTCAGCCGCATCGCTGCGCTGCCTGCCTGCACTGGCTGGGCTTACCCCGATGTCACTTCTGGGGGCTAGGGCTGCGTCCCGTGTTTGCGCCTTTTCAGGATGCCGTGCTCGGCTCCCCTGTGCCCAGTCCAAAGCCCGGCACAAAGGTTTCCTGACTGGGACGCTTGCTCCAGGCTCCGAAAAGAGTCGCTACTTCCCCGTGGTTGTTCGTTCTCAGTCTCCGTCACTCAGGTCAACTCTTTAGATCTGTGTTTGATGGTCAGGGTTTGTAGATTGTCATGTATGTGATCGATTCACTTGTGTTTCCGAGTCTTTGTTGCAAGAGGGATCTGAGGTAGCTTCCACCTAGTCAGCCATCTTGGCCCCGCCTCCTGACACTCTCATCTTCATTGTTGTTTTTTTGCTGCTATATTTCTCTGCCATGGACATTGCTTTTTCCCTTTATTGGAACAATCTATTTCCTCTTATTGGAGCAACTTATACTAGATATACCCATGGCTCACACTTCTGTTCATTCATCCCTCTGCCCAAAATGTCACTGTGGAAGAACCTCTCTAAACAATCTTCTCTCAAGTACACCTCATGGTTATCACTATCAGGTCTCCTCCCTGCCCTCTGCAGCACTCTCATTTCTCCTACTTAAGGACAAGGAGTCTGTTTAGTCACCACTACCTGTATCTCCAGCATGTAGAATATTGCCTAGGACATAATAGGCAAACAGAAAACATTTGTGAATCAGTTAAGTAATCTCTCCCTGTATATTGAGCTGAAGACATTCTTTTCCCCATTTTACAGAGAAGGAAATGATACCTGAGGTAGTTGAAGTAACTTCTTAGGTTCACACAAGCTAGGATGTTGTTGAAATGGGTTTAAAACCACTGAAATAGTTCTTTGATATACCCAATCCAAAAGACACATCTCAAGCAAGACTGAATTGAGTGATGGGAAAGCCTGAATCTAAGACTTCAATTCATCTGATGGACATTCATCTGATGTAGCTGAAGGAAGAGTGTAAAAATGCAAAATGAAAACAAAAGCAATGTAGGCTCAACCACGAAACATGTACTTTATTGAAGAAGGAGAAACAGGACAAACTCTTTATAGGATAGAGATCACTGCCTAAATTAGATAACAGATGCCAAAGAGAGATCAGGCAAAGCTTCAATGCAAGAATGTAGATGTTGAACCTGTTCCTCATTTTCCAGTGACATGATATCAACTTCAGGATCTAAGCCTTCTCTCCATCAGCTCTTGTCTCAGAAGGAAGCCTTTTCTCCATCAGCTCTTGTCTCAGAAGGAAGGTTAGGGAAGATGTAGTCTGTCACCATGGCTGAGGGAGGAGGATGGAGTCCAGAGACTGGGAAGAGCCACTGGATCACATCATTTCATGATTCTGATGAATTCTGGTGTTGTTACTTGATTTTGGGTACACACTTCTGCTGGCAGGGTTGGAGTGGCAACACAGGAGGGCATTACTGCTGGCATGGTGGAGGAGGGCAACACACAGGTGGGCATGGCGGAGGAGGACAACACACAGGTGGGCATGGTGGAGGAGGGCAACACACAGGTGGGCATGGCGGAGGAAGGCAACACACAGGTGGGCATGGCTCAGGGCACTTAGGTGGGCACACCACAGGGCACTTAGGTGGGCACACCACAGGAGGTGGCAGGCAGGGCTGCTTACACTGCTGCTGATAGTAAGACATCTTTCCGGAGTCTCTGGGAATCTGAAAATCAACGCATAACAGTGTTGACTGTAGTGACACTCTTGCTGGCTAAGCAAGGCAGTATCCTTTGAATGAGTTCAGTCAATATTCATCTAGTCCCCAACAAAATATTCATAACTCTGTAGCTTTTCCCTCTTCCCTCTTAGCATCGTTTCCTGCTATGGATTGAATTGTGTTTCCCAAATATATCAGTTGGAATTCTCACGCCTATACCTATGGTGAAAACCCTGGTGGCATAGTGGATAAGAGCTACAGCCACTAAGCCAACGGTGGGCAGTTCAAATCCTCAGGGGCTCTTTGGAAACTCTGTGGGGCAATTCTTTTCTGTTCTATATGTCACTGGAAGTCAGAATCCACTCAACCGCTACTGGTTATACCTATGTTTGTAATTCTATTTAGAAATAGAGTTTTCTTTGTCATGTTAATCAAAGCATACCTGAGTGAAGTGGCTTCCAAGTCTAATCGCTTCCGATGTATAAAAAAGATCAGATTAGACCCAGAGATGCATACACAGGGGAAGACAGGCGTCCCTTGAGGATCATCTATAAGTCAAACAACCAAGGAACACCCAGGCCTACAAACAAGGAATGTCTCAACAGGGCCGAGACCCTGACTTGGACTCTTAGCCTCCAGAATTGCAAGAATATAAAATCCTGTTCTTTAAAGCCAGGTATTTGTGGTATTTCTGTTATGGCAGAGCAGAAAACTAAGACACTTCCCATCATCTCTCATTCTTTTTTGGCTTTTTTCTCACTCTACCATTTCTAAAAACATAAATATATCCTATATCGACGTAGCACTAGGTAGGGCTGAATTTAAATGTTATCTAGAGAAAGGATACCCGACTTGTAAACTTCTCAGCAATCCCAAAACAAATTGCTACCAATATCATCTGCCATGAAACCCTGACTGAAAGCCTAACTGATCTTGCCATGGGTTCTTTGGGAAAAACTGCAAATGCTCAAATGAAGTTCTAAGGGCTAGTACCCAGAGAAGCAAATCTTTGGAAACAAACTGAAATGTGGGACATAACTTCATTTCTTATTCCTTATTCTTCTTCCTATATGACTGCCCCTTTATCTTCATTTCCCATATGAACGTCAACAAAGCTCACCAAAGAGAAGCTAAAATATCATGTAATGACACCTGCCCTCCACAAAATTTATCGTCTTGATTTCCACAAAGCTTAAGCATTATTTTCTAAAACAAAAGAATCCACCACCAGTTAAAATCCTTATACTGCCCAATTATCCAAAAATGCCCTGCAAGTATTGCACTCACCACGGTCTCAAAGCCAGTGCCCAACTGAGTGTCAGTAGGATGGCAGCAGGCTGGTAGAGTGTCCTTTTATAAGAGCTAGCCACCCATTTACAAGGGGAAGTGGGACGATGTACTGATTTCTCAACCAAAATGCCATCTGCATGCAATTCCAAAAATGACTTACCACACTCATGCTGATTATCACAAAACTTCCTCATCCACCATCCTCCTCACCTGGGCAAATGCACAGTGATTCACTTGAGACTTTGTCTTAGAAGATGGAGCCAGTGTCATGTGGCATGTGAGGAATATGGGGGTTCTCCAACTGAAAGCTGGTAGAGTGTTTGTCTTCCCACAAATCCCCAAACACCGGGTTCCTTGTATATAAAATTTGCCTCCCTGTTCACCCTCCTCCCCAGCATCCAGCTTTGTCCCTGGGATGCAAAAAGTATGCTTTACCAAGTCTGATCTGAACACATTTACTCGTCACCAAAAATTTTTATTTTTAATGCATTTCACCCTCTTCGATGGCCTTTAGTTTTTAGGCCTCTTTTCTTGATCACTAATAGGCTTTAACAAGACCAGTGTCATCTTTCAGATATCTAGGCCATTAGAGTCACATGCTGGGGCTTTCCCTATGTCTCCATGTAGGGCAGATTTACATACTGACCTGTATCTATGGCCCTTATGACCATTAGCCTCTGTGGTCTATCAGAAACCCAAATTCTTTTTCTCCCATTTTCTTAAAACAACAGTTCAATATCTGAGCTGCATCCACTTAGAAGCTTTTGCCTTCATACTTCTAAAATACTTGGTGCTGATTTCCCCAACATAATTCAATCCAGTTGTCTTCCTCTCTGGTAGTCAATGTTTAAGCAGTATTTAGTGTTACACGCTACTAATTTGTTAACCTCCCTAGAGCCTATTTTCATCAGATCGAAATTACAAACGGCAATAATATCACCTCAAACGGTTGGTATAAAAAACTAAATGAGAATATGTACCTAAATACCTAGCATAATACACATTACATACTGACTTCTAAAGGATTATTGACAAGGTATAAAAATAATTATCCATAATAATTAACCAGCAGTCACACAAATGTTCAGATACGTCTTCAGGTAAACTGTGAGGCATTGGCAGGTTCTAAAGCAGTTTGGAAGGCACAAACTCAAAAACATCCTCAATGTCTACACATTCTTTCCAGTAAGAATACGCCTTCCAAATTTCTGGTAGGGGCATTCAATGCCTATGCCTTTCTCTGAAAGACCTTCAATACAACGATTACTGTAGTTCTCAACTGGAGTATGTTAGTGGACTAGAAAAATAAAATATTTTCTTTTGACTGTATATGAGAGGAATTCCTTAAGAACAAGCGTAACTTAGCCTGGCAAATTGAAGATGAAAACACAGAGCTCTTTTTCCTCTCATGATATCCAGGAAAGGACAGCATGGGGCAGCTGTTTCTCCATAGCACTACCAGACACAGAACTAATTTCAGCAGGCTACTAATCTTGTTTGCAATTAGGAAAGTGACTGTTTTCAGAGGTGCCAGAAGGAACAGGGTGTCATTGGAACTTGTGAGGGACTCATACAACATGCTATTTCATATAGAAATTCTAGGAATTAGAAGTGGCATGTGCTCTGGATACAGGAAATGATTCAGGAATACAAGACATTAAACAGATTTATCAACTTTAGACTTGCTTGTCTTGTCTCCTTTGGGGTTCCTAATTCAGGCATTAATATTGGATTCCAAAGTCATCTGATAAGTCATTGGGTTTATAAATAAAGTATGGTGGAATTCAGGGGGTGGGGGGTTGATTTTCTTAAGAAAAGAATTACTAATGAACATTTACAACCCTAGAGACAAAAATAATTATCCCTGGTTATAAAAAACAAAGAATCAAAGGGAAGATTGTTCATTCCTGTCAAAACTGTGAGCGCCTGAAGTGTTTGTAGAAATTAGATCTTTGCAAATCATGTACTAGTTACAAGAAGGGTACTGGCAGCTCTCCAATAAACTTGTTATTGTTACTTGCCAGTCCAGTCCATTCCAATTTATGGTGACCCATGTGTGCAGAGTAGAGCTCTTTCTTTAAGAGGTGGATTGCAAGGCCTGTCTTCTAAGATGCCTCTTCCTGGGTTCGAACCACAAACCTTTCAGGTCAGTAGTGCCACACAAACTTTTTGCACCACCCACGGACTTCATGACACCTAACGAAATTAATAATACGTACTTAATATTATCTAATAGTGGAATGACTTCAAATTTCTTCATTTTTCTCAAAATCAATTACCTACAGTACTTTTTCTATCTAATATCTCTCTTTAAATCTAGAACAGTCTCCAACACCACCCGCTTTATTTTCCTAATATTTGGTTGTTGGTAAGACCGGACCAGTTTTCTCCCTAATATCCCACCTTCTGGGCTTGTTTCATTGGTTATTTTGGTTTTACTTAATTTGTGCTTCTATTTTCCCCTCTAAATTGGAATTTAGACCTAAACTGCAAATCTCGCTAAGTGAAAGAAGCTAATTCCAAAACACTACATAATGTAGAGGTCCATTTATATAACATTGTGGAAGATGCAAAACTCCAGGGACAGAAAACTGAACAGAGTATGCCAGGGACTGGGACCAGGAGGAGAAAGGTTACGTAAAAGAAATAGAGAAATTTGAAATTACACCTTAATAAAAATTTATGTCTTATAATAAGACTAAATGGGTGTGGGAATATAACATTCTTAAGGACCAAAAGGCTTCTTATTGCAAAAATGTCAGCTTTGCTCAACCTAATCAATATAGCATAGGTGTCTCAGGGAGATAAATACTCAACTTTCAAAACAAGCCATACCAACATGGCTTCAGTCCCACAAGTCTACTAAAAATACTCCTTCTAAATTCTACTATATCTTTCCAACCAGCAAATTAAATGAGTATTTCCCAGTTTTTATCTTCCTGGACTTCTCGTCTGAATTTCACAATGTTTTTTCAACCAACCTATCTTTCTTTAAACTTTCTACTTGTTGTTTTCCATGACATCTGTTTTCCCGATTTTCCTAAACGTGTGCCTGCTCTTTTTTCCCCACGGTTTCAATTTCTTTCTCCAAATGTCAAATGGTTCCCTGGCCCATGACTCCTACCACTTTATGCATTCTCCGGTTATGATCCCAACGACTCTTTTAATTTAACACCCACAAGTCTGTCGTTCACTCCTACATCTCCATTTGCATAGATGAGCTACTAGATTGCACTGTCTTGATTGTTATAGCCTTGGAATCACTTATGTCCTATTACCAGCTGGTTTGGGCTGTTACCAGATATATAAGCCTAAGAGTCCATTCACTATTCTTGAGTAGAATCTGATTTGGGGTCATCAAGTGTGTGGTGCAGACTGTCACCTATCCACCTAGAGAAGTAGTGGTGATAGTTGTGTGCACCAAATTCTGGGGGAGCAGGGTTTCACACTCCAAGGGGGGCAGGATGCTGACAGGCTTCCCCCAAGTGTCAGTGAGGTAGGTGTGTCTCTATTCCTAAAGCACTTTGGTGGGTGGGCTCTGCAGCTGTACCTTAGGCCCCCAATGCAAGTACCTCCTCTACAGATTGCTAGGTGTCATCATCCTTAGATGCCTAAGGCAAGAGGCTAGGTGGTCTGGGGGAGCTTCAGCCCTCAGTTCCCTGTTGTGGGCCAGTGAGGGCTCTGTTGAATACGCAGAGACATCAGACCTGGGAAACTTGTCTTTCCAGTAATCCGCTAAAACAGTTACAGTCAGATCCCTATCAGAATTGCCTTTGCATTATAATAGCCATCTTGTTCCCCGTAGGGATGAAAGCCCAAGACTGTGGATCACATACGTTTGGCTGGAGCTGGTTCTGTATTTTTTGTCCACTTAGGGAAGGATTTTTGGTCCCTGGGTATTTTGTAGCTCCTTCTCTCAGGCCAGAAGAACGGGTTAGGAAAAGACCAAAAAAAAGGAAAACCCGCAGTGTACTTCACTCTCTGGCTCCGGAAATCCCAATGTTAATGAAGCTGCCTGGGAGTGGGAGGGGAGGGTTCAGATAAATAGGAGAGAGTAGCACCCTGGAACTTAGACAAAGTTACTTATCTTGTTTGGTGATTACTGTTTTAGCTGAGATTCCTGAGGGGTGTGTAGCCTGTGTGCACTGGCTGGGTCGAGATTGCCCCCGAGGGTCAGGCCCACATCCTGTGTTTGTGCTGTCTCAGAAACCGTGGTCACTTCTTGCGCTGCCAATCCAAAGCCCAGCGCCAAGTTTCCCTGGCTGGGACGCCGTACTCCAGGCTCCAAAACCAGTCGCTGCCTCCCGGTGACTTCTCCTCCTGTCAGCCGCATCGCTGCGCTGCCTGCCTGCACTGGCTGGGCTTACCCCGATGTCACTTCTGGGGGCTAGGGCTGCGTCCCGTGTTTGCGCCTTTTCAGGATGCCGTGCTCGGCTCCCCTGTGCCCAGTCCAAAGCCCGGCACAAAGGTTTCCTGACTGGGACGCTTGCTCCAGGCTCCGAAAAGAGTCGCTACTTCCCCGTGGTTGTTCGTTCTCAGTCTCCGTCACTCAGGTCAACTCTTTAGATCTGTGTTTGATGGTCAGGGTTTGTAGATTGTCATGTATGTGATCGATTCACTTGTGTTTCCGAGTCTTTGTTGCAAGAGGGATCTGAGGTAGCTTCTACCTAGTCAGCCATCTTGGCCCCGCCTCCTGACACTCTCATCTTCATTGTTGTTTTTTTGCTGCTATATTTCTCTGCCATGGACATTGCTTTTTCCCTTTATTGGAACAATCTATTTCCTCTTATTGGAACAACTTATACTAGATATACCCATGGCTCACACTTCTGTTCATTCATCCCTCTGCCCAAAATGTCACTGTGGAAGAACCTCTCTAAACAATCTTCTCTCAAGTACACCTCATGGGTATCACTATCAGGTCTCCTCCCTGCCCTCTGCAGCACTCTCATTTCTCCTACTTAAGGACAAGGAGTCTGTTTAGTCACCACTACCTGTATCTCCAGCATGTAGAATATTGCCTAGGACATAATAGGCAAACAGAAAACATTTGTGAATCAGTTAAGTAATCTCTCCCTGTATATTGAGCTGCAGACATTCTTTTCCCCATTTTACAGAGAAGGAAATGATACCTGAGGTAGTTGAAGTAACTTCTTAGGTTCACACAAGCTAGGATGTTGTTGAAATGGGTTTAAAACCACTGAAATAGTTCTTTGATATACCCAATCCAAAAGACACATCTCAAGCAAGACTGAATTGAGTGATGGGAAAGCCTGAATCTAAGACTTCAATTCATCTGATGGACATTCATCTGATGTAGCTGAAGGAAGAGTGTAAAAATGCAAAATGAAAACAAAAGCAATGTAGGCTCAACCACGAAACATGTACTTTATTGAAGAAGGAGAAACAGGACAAACTCTTTATAGGATAGAGATCACTGCCTAAATTAGATAACAGATGCCAAAGAGAGATCAGGCAAAGCTTCAATGCAAGAATGTAGATGTTGAACCTGTTCCTCATTTTCCAGTGACATGATATCAACTTCAGGATCTAAGCCTTCTCTCCATCAGCTCTTGTCTCAGAAGGAAGCCTTTTCTCCATCAGCTCTTGTCTCAGAAGGAAGGTTAGGGAAGATGTAGTCTGTCACCATGGCTGAGGGAGGAGGATGGAGTCCAGAGACTGGGAAGAGCCACTGGATCACATCATTTCATGATTCTGATGAATTCTGGTGTTGTTACTTGATTTTGGGTACACACTTCTGCTGGCAGGGTTGGAGTGGCAACACAGGAGGGCATTACTGCTGGCATGGTGGAGGAGGGCAACACACAGGTGGGCATGGCGGAGGAGGACAACACACAGGTGGGCATGGTGGAGGAGGGCAACACACAGGTGGGCATGGCGGAGGAAGGCAACACACAGGTGGGCATGGCTCAGGGCACTTAGGTGGGCACACCACAGGGCACTTAGGTGGGCACACCACAGGAGGTGGCAGGCAGGGCTGCTTACACTGCTGCTGATAGTAAGACATCTTTCCGGAGTCTCTGGGAATCTGAAAATCAACGCATAACAGTGTTGACTGTAGTGACACTCTTGCTGGCTAAGCAAGGCAGTATCCTTTGAATGAGTTCAGTCAATATTCATCTAGTCCCCAACAAAATATTCATAACTCTGTAGCTTTTCCCTCTTCCCTCTTAGCATCGTTTCCTGCTATGGATTGAATTGTGTTTCCCAAATATATCAGTTGGAATTCTCACGCCTATACCTATGGTGAAAACCCTGGTGGCATAGTGGATAAGAGCTACAGCCACTAAGCCAACGGTGGGCAGTTCAAATCCTCAGGGGCTCTTTGGAAACTCTGTGGGGCAATTCTTTTCTGTTCTATATGTCATTGGAAGTCAGAATCCACTCAACCGCTACTGGTTATACCTATGTTTGTAATTCTATTTAGAAATAGAGTTTTCTTTGTCATGTTAATCAAAGCATACCTGAGTGAAGTGGCTTCCAAGTCTAATCGCTTCCGATGTATAAAAAAGATCAGATTAGACCCAGAGATGCATACACAGGGGAAGACAGGCGTCCCTTGAGGATCATCTATAAGTCAAACAACCAAGGAACACCCAGGCCTACAAACAAGGAATGTCTCAACAGGGCCGAGACCCTGACTTGGACTCTTAGCCTCCAGAATTGCAAGAATATAAAATCCTGTTCTTTAAAGCCAGGTATTTGTGGTATTTCTGTTATGGCAGAGCAGAAAACTAAGACACTTCCCATCATCTCTCATTCTTTTTTGGCTTTTTTCTCACTCTACCATTTCTAAAAACATAAATATATCCTATATCGACGTAGCACTAGGTAGGGCTGAATTTAAATGTTATCTAGAGAAAGGATACCCGACTTGTAAACTTCTCAGCAATCCCAAAACAAATTGCTACCAATATCATCTGCCATGAAACCCTGACTGAAAGCCTAACTGATCTTGCCATGGGTTCTTTGGGAAAAACTGCAAATGCTCAAATGAAGTTCTAAGGGCTAGTACCCAGAGAAGCAAATCTTTGGAAACAAACTGAAATGTGGGACATAACTTCATTTCTTATTCCTTATTCTTCTTCCTATATGACTGCCCCTTTATCTTCATTTCCCATATGAACGTCAACAAAGCTCACCAAAGAGAAGCTAAAATATCATGTAATGACACCTGCCCTCCACAAAATTTATCGTCTTGATTTCCACAAAGCTTAAGCATTATTTTCTAAAACAAAAGAATCCACCACCAGTTAAAATCCTTATACTGCCCAATTATCCAAAAATGCCCTGCAAGTATTGCACTCACCACGGTCTCAAAGCCAGTGCCCAACTGAGTGTCAGTAGGATGGCAGCAGGCTGGTAGAGTGTCCTTTTATAAGAGCTAGCCACCCATTTACAAGGGGAAGTGGGACGATGTACTGATTTCTCAACCAAAATGCCATCTGCATGCAATTCCAAAAATGACTTACCACACTCATGCTGATTATCACAAAACTTCCTCATCCACCATCCTCCTCACCTGGGCAAATGCACAGTGATTCACTTGAGACTTTGTCTTAGAAGATGGAGCCAGTGTCATGTGGCATGTGAGGAATATGGGGGTTCTCCAACTGAAAGCTGGTAGAGTGTTTGTCTTCCCACAAATCCCCAAACACCGGGTTCCTTGTATATAAAATTTGCCTCCCTGTTCACCCTCCTCCCCAGCATCCAGCTTTGTCCCTGGGATGCAAAAAGTATGCTTTACCAAGTCTGATCTGAACACATTTACTCGTCACCAAAAATTTTTATTTTTAATGCATTTCACCCTCTTCGACGGCCTTTAGTTTTTAGGCCTCTTTTCTTGATCACTAATAGGCTTTAACAAGACCAGTGTCATCTTTCAGATATCTAGGCCATTAGAGTCACATGCTGGGGCTTTCCCTATGTCTCCATGTAGGGCAGATTTACATACTGACCTGTATCTATGGCCCTTATGACCATTAGCCTCTGTGGTCTATCAGAAACCCAAATTCTTTTTCTCCCATTTTCTTAAAACAACAGTTCAATATCTGAGCTGCATCCACTTAGAAGCTTTTGCCTTCATACTTCTAAAATACTTGGTGCTTATTTCCCCAACATAATTCAATCCAGTTGTCTTCCTCTCTGGTAGTCAATGTTTAAGCAGTATTTAGTGTTACACGCTACTAATTTGTTAACCTCCCTAGAGCCTATTTTCATCAGATCGAAATTACAAACGGCAATAATATCACCTCAAACGGTTGGTATAAAAAACTAAATGAGAATATGTACCTAAATACCTAGCATAATACACATTACATACTGACTTCTAAAGGATTATTGACAAGGTATAAAAATAATTATCCATAATAATTAACCAGCAGTCACACAAATGTTCAGATACGTCTTCAGGTAAACTGTGAGGCATTGGCAGGTTCTAAAGCAGTTTGGAAGGCACAAACTCAAAAACATCCTCAATGTCTACACATTCTTTCCAGTAAGAATACGCCTTCCAAATTTCTGGTAGGGGCATTCAATGCCTATGCCTTTCTCTGAAAGACCTTCAATACAACGATTACTGTAGTTCTCAACTGGAGTATGTTAGTGGACTAGAAAAATAAAATATTTTCTTTTGACTGTATATGAGAGGAATTCCTTAAGAACAAGCGTAACTTAGCCTGGCAAATTGAAGATGAAAACACAGAGCTCTTTTTTCTCTCATGATATCCAGGAAAGGACAGCATGGGGCAGCTGTTTCTCCATAGCACTACCAGACACAGAACTAATTTCAGCAGGCTACTAATCTTGTTTGCAATTAGGAAAGTGACTGTTTTCAGAGGTGCCAGAAGGAACAGGGATGTCTTTGGAACATGTGAGGGACTCATACAACATGCTATTTCATATAGAAATTCTAGGAATTAGAAGTGGCATGTGCTCTGGATACAGGAAATGATTCAGGAATACAAGACATTAAACAGATTTATCAACTTTAGACTTGCTTGTCTTGTCTCCTTTGGGGTTCCTAATTCAGGCATTAATATTGGATTCCAAAGTCATCTGATAAGTCATTGGGTTTATAAATAAAGTATGGTGGAATTCAGGCGGTGGGGGGTTGATTTTCTTAAGAAAAGAATTACTAATGAACATTTACAACCCTAGAGACAAAAATAATTATCCCTGGTTATAAAAAACAAAGAATCAAAGGGAAGATTGTTCATTCCTGTCAAAACTGTGAGCGCCTGAAGTGTTTGTAGAAATTAGATCTTTGCAAATCATGTACTAGTTACAAGAAGGGTACTGGCAGCTCTCCAATAAACTTGTTATTGTTACTTGCCAGTCCAGTCCATTCCAATTTATGGTGACCCATGTGTGCAGAGTAGAGCTCTTTCTTTAAGAGGTGGATTGCAAGGCCTGTCTTCTAAGATGCCTCTTCCTGGGTTCGAACCACAAACCTTTCAGGTCAGTAGTGCCACACAAACTTTTTGCACCACCCACGGACTTCATGACACCTAACGAAATTAATAATACGTACTTAATATTATCTAATAGTGGAATGACTTCAAATTTCTTCATTTTTCTCAAAATCAATTACCTACAGTACTTTTTCTATCTAATATCTCTCTTTAAATCTAGAACAGTCTCCAACACCACCCGCTTTATTTTCCTAATATTTGGTTGTTGGTAAGACCGGACCAGTTTTCTCCCTAATATCCCACCTTCTGGGCTTGTTTCATTGGTTATTTTGGTTTTACTTAATTTGTGCTTCTATTTTCCCCTCTAAATTGGAATTTAGACCTAAACTGCAAATCTCGCTAAGTGAAAGAAGCTAATTCCAAAACACTACATAATGTAGAGGTCCATTTATATAACATTGTGGAAGATGCAAAACTCCAGGGACAGAAAACTGAACAGAGTATGCCAGGGACTGGGACCAGGAGGAGAAAGGTTACGTAAAAGAAATAGAGAAATTTGAAATTACACCTTAATAAAAATTTATGTCTTATAATAAGACTAAATGGGTGTGGGAATATAACATTCTTAAGGACCAAAAGGCTTCTTATTGCAAAAATGTCAGCTTTGCTCAACCTAATCAATATAGCATAGGTGTCTCAGGGAGATAAATACTCAACTTTCAAAACAAGC
Source organism: Elephas maximus indicus (assembly GCF_024166365.1). Classification (NCBI taxonomy): domain Eukaryota; kingdom Metazoa; phylum Chordata; class Mammalia; order Proboscidea; family Elephantidae; genus Elephas; species Elephas maximus. Next base: position 189,019,477 of record NC_064821.1, read on the forward strand.
CATACCAACATGGCTTCAGTCCCACAAGTCTACTAAAAATACTCCTTCTAAATTCTACTATATCTTTCCAACCAGCAAATTAAATGAGTATTTCCCAGTTTTTATCTTCCTGGACTTCTCGTCTGAATTTCACAATGTTTTTTCAACCAACCTATCTTTCTTTAAACTTTCTACTTGTTGTTTTCCATGACATCTGTTTTCCCGATTTTCCTAAACGTGTGCCTGCTCTTTTTTCCCCACGGTTTCAATTTCTTTCTCCAAATGTCAAATGGTTCCCTGGCCCATGACTCCTACCACTTTATGCATTCTCCGGTTATGATCCCAACGACTCTTTTAATTTAACACCCACAAGTCTGTCGTTCACTCCTACATCTCCATTTGCATAGATGAGCTACTAGATTGCACTGTCTTGATTGTTATAGCCTTGGAATCACTTACGTCCTATTACCAGCTGGTTTGGGCTGTTACCAGATATATAAGCCTAAGAGTCCATTCACTATTCTTGAGTAGAATCTGATTTGGGGTCATCAAGTGTGTGGTGCAGACTGTCACCTATCCACCTAGAGAAGTAGTGGTGATAGTTGTGTGCACCAAATTCTGGGGGAGCAGGGTTTCACACTCCAAGGGGGGCAGGATGCTGACAGGCTTCCCCCAAGTGTCAGTGAGGTAGGTGTGTCTCTATTCCTAAAGCACTTTGGTGGGTGGGCTCTGCAGCTGTACCTTAGGCCCCCAATGCAAGTACCTCCTCTACAGATTGCTAGGTGTCATCATCCTTAGATGCCTAAGGCAAGAGGCTAGGTGGTCTGGGGGAGCTTCAGCCCTCAGTTCCCTGTTGTGGGCCAGTGAGGGCTCTGTTGAATACGCAGAGACATCAGACCTGGGAAACTTGTCTTTCCAGTAATCCGCTAAAACAGTTACAGTCAGATCCCTATCAGAATTGCCTTTGCATTATAATAGCCATCTTGTTCCCCGTAGGGATGAAAGCCCAAGACTGTGGATCACATACGTTTGGCTGGAGCTGGTTCTGTATTTTTTGTCCACTTAGGGAAGGATTTTTGGTCCCTGGGTATTTTGTAGCTCCTTCTCTCAGGCCAGAAGAACGGGTTAGGAAAAGACCAAAAAAAAGGAAAACCCGCAGTGTACTTCACTCTCTGGCTCCGGAAATCCCAATGTTAATGAAGCTGCCTGGGAGTGGGAGGGGAGGGTTCAGATAAATAGGAGAGAGTAGCACCCTGGAACTTAGACAAAGTTACTTATCTTGTTTGGTGATTACTGTTTTAGCTGAGATTCCTGAGGGGTGTGTAGCCTGTGTGCACTGGCTGGGTCGAGATTGCCCCCGAGGGTCAGGCCCACATCCTGTGTTTGTGCTGTCTCAGAAACCGTGGTCACTTCTTGCGCTGCCAATCCAAAGCCCAGCGCCAAGTTTCCCTGGCTGGGACGCCGTACTCCAGGCTCCAAAACCAGTCGCTGCCTCCCGGTGACTTCTCCTCCTGTCAGCCGCATCGCTGCGCTGCCTGCCTGCACTGGCTGGGCTTACCCCGATGTCACTTCTGGGGGCTAGGGCTGCGTCCCGTGTTTGCGCCTTTTCAGGATGCCGTGCTCGGCTCCCCTGTGCCCAGTCCAAAGCCCGGCACAAAGGTTTCCTGACTGGGACGCTTGCTCCAGGCTCCGAAAAGAGTCGCTACTTCCCCGTGGTTGTTCGTTCTCAGTCTCCGTCACTCAGGTCAACTCTTTAGATCTGTGTTTGATGGTCAGGGTTTGTAGATTGTCATGTATGTGATCGATTCACTTGTGTTTCCGAGTCTTTGTTGCAAGAGGGATCTGAGGTAGCTTCTACCTAGTCAGCCATCTTGGCCCCGCCTCCTGACACTCTCATCTTCATTGTTGTTTTTTTGCTGCTATATTTCTCTGCCATGGACATTGCTTTTTCCCTTTATTGGAACAATCTATTTCCTCTTATTGGAACAACTTATACTAGATATACCCATGGCTCACACTTCTGTTCATTCATCCCTCTGCCCAAAATGTCACTGTGGAAGAACCTCTCTAAACAATCTTCTCTCAAGTACACCTCATGGGTATCACTATCAGGTCTCCTCCCTGCCCTCTGCAGCACTCTCATTTCTCCTACTTAAGGACAAGGAGTCTGTTTAGTCACCACTACCTGTATCTCCAGCATGTAGAATATTGCCTAGGACATAATAGGCAAACAGAAAACATTTGTGAATCAGTTAAGTAATCTCTCCCTGTATATTGAGCTGCAGACATTCTTTTCCCCATTTTACAGAGAAGGAAATGATACCTGAGGTAGTTGAAGTAACTTCTTAGGTTCACACAAGCTAGGATGTTGTTGAAATGGGTTTAAAACCACTGAAATAGTTCTTTGATATACCCAATCCAAAAGACACATCTCAAGCAAGACTGAATTGAGTGATGGGAAAGCCTGAATCTAAGACTTCAATTCATCTGATGGACATTCATCTGATGTAGCTGAAGGAAGAGTGTAAAAATGCAAAATGAAAACAAAAGCAATGTAGGCTCAACCACGAAACATGTACTTTATTGAAGAAGGAGAAACAGGACAAACTCTTTATAGGATAGAGATCACTGCCTAAATTAGATAACAGATGCCAAAGAGAGATCAGGCAAAGCTTCAATGCAAGAATGTAGATGTTGAACCTGTTCCTCATTTTCCAGTGACATGATATCAACTTCAGGATCTAAGCCTTCTCTCCATCAGCTCTTGTCTCAGAAGGAAGCCTTTTCTCCATCAGCTCTTGTCTCAGAAGGAAGGTTAGGGAAGATGTAGTCTGTCACCATGGCTGAGGGAGGAGGATGGAGTCCAGAGACTGGGAAGAGCCACTGGATCACATCATTTCATGATTCTGATGAATTCTGGTGTTGTTACTTGATTTTGGGTACACACTTCTGCTGGCAGGGTTGGAGTGGCAACACAGGAGGGCATTACTGCTGGCATGGTGGAGGAGGGCAACACACAGGTGGGCATGGCGGAGGAGGACAACACACAGGTGGGCATGGTGGAGGAGGGCAACACACAGGTGGGCATGGCGGAGGAAGGCAACACACAGGTGGGCATGGCTCAGGGCACTTAGGTGGGCACACCACAGGGCACTTAGGTGGGCACACCACAGGAGGTGGCAGGCAGGGCTGCTTACACTGCTGCTGATAGTAAGACATCTTTCCGGAGTCTCTGGGAATCTGAAAATCAACGCATAACAGTGTTGACTGTAGTGACACTCTTGCTGGCTAAGCAAGGCAGTATCCTTTGAATGAGTTCAGTCAATATTCATCTAGTCCCCAACAAAATATTCATAACTCTGTAGCTTTTCCCTCTTCCCTCTTAGCATCGTTTCCTGCTATGGATTGAATTGTGTTTCCCAAATATATCAGTTGGAATTCTCACGCCTATACCTATGGTGAAAACCCTGGTGGCATAGTGGATAAGAGCTACAGCCACTAAGCCAACGGTGGGCAGTTCAAATCCTCAGGGGCTCTTTGGAAACTCTGTGGGGCAATTCTTTTCTGTTCTATATGTCATTGGAAGTCAGAATCCACTCAACCGCTACTGGTTATACCTATGTTTGTAATTCTATTTAGAAATAGAGTTTTCTTTGTCATGTTAATCAAAGCATACCTGAGTGAAGTGGCTTCCAAGTCTAATCGCTTCCGATGTATAAAAAAGATCAGATTAGACCCAGAGATGCATACACAGGGGAAGACAGGCGTCCCTTGAGGATCATCTATAAGTCAAACAACCAAGGAACACCCAGGCCTACAAACAAGGAATGTCTCAACAGGGCCGAGACCCTGACTTGGACTCTTAGCCTCCAGAATTGCAAGAATATAAAATCCTGTTCTTTAAAGCCAGGTATTTGTGGTATTTCTGTTATGGCAGAGCAGAAAACTAAGACACTTCCCATCATCTCTCATTCTTTTTTGGCTTTTTTCTCACTCTACCATTTCTAAAAACATAAATATATCCTATATCGACGTAGCACTAGGTAGGGCTGAATTTAAATGTTATCTAGAGAAAGGATACCCGACTTGTAAACTTCTCAGCAATCCCAAAACAAATTGCTACCAATATCATCTGCCATGAAACCCTGACTGAAAGCCTAACTGATCTTGCCATGGGTTCTTTGGGAAAAACTGCAAATGCTCAAATGAAGTTCTAAGGGCTAGTACCCAGAGAAGCAAATCTTTGGAAACAAACTGAAATGTGGGACATAACTTCATTTCTTATTCCTTATTCTTCTTCCTATATGACTGCCCCTTTATCTTCATTTCCCATATGAACGTCAACAAAGCTCACCAAAGAGAAGCTAAAATATCATGTAATGACACCTGCCCTCCACAAAATTTATCGTCTTGATTTCCACAAAGCTTAAGCATTATTTTCTAAAACAAAAGAATCCACCACCAGTTAAAATCCTTATACTGCCCAATTATCCAAAAATGCCCTGCAAGTATTGCACTCACCACGGTCTCAAAGCCAGTGCCCAACTGAGTGTCAGTAGGATGGCAGCAGGCTGGTAGAGTGTCCTTTTATAAGAGCTAGCCACCCATTTACAAGGGGAAGTGGGACGATGTACTGATTTCTCAACCAAAATGCCATCTGCATGCAATTCCAAAAATGACTTACCACACTCATGCTGATTATCACAAAACTTCCTCATCCACCATCCTCCTCACCTGGGCAAATGCACAGTGATTCACTTGAGACTTTGTCTTAGAAGATGGAGCCAGTGTCATGTGGCATGTGAGGAATATGGGGGTTCTCCAACTGAAAGCTGGTAGAGTGTTTGTCTTCCCACAAATCCCCAAACACCGGGTTCCTTGTATATAAAATTTGCCTCCCTGTTCACCCTCCTCCCCAGCATCCAGCTTTGTCCCTGGGATGCAAAAAGTATGCTTTACCAAGTCTGATCTGAACACATTTACTCGTCACCAAAAATTTTTATTTTTAATGCATTTCACCCTCTTCGACGGCCTTTAGTTTTTAGGCCTCTTTTCTTGATCACTAATAGGCTTTAACAAGACCAGTGTCATCTTTCAGATATCTAGGCCATTAGAGTCACATGCTGGGGCTTTCCCTATGTCTCCATGTAGGGCAGATTTACATACTGACCTGTATCTATGGCCCTTATGACCATTAGCCTCTGTGGTCTATCAGAAACCCAAATTCTTTTTCTCCCATTTTCTTAAAACAACAGTTCAATATCTGAGCTGCATCCACTTAGAAGCTTTTGCCTTCATACTTCTAAAATACTTGGTGCTTATTTCCCCAACATAATTCAATCCAGTTGTCTTCCTCTCTGGTAGTCAATGTTTAAGCAGTATTTAGTGTTACACGCTACTAATTTGTTAACCTCCCTAGAGCCTATTTTCATCAGATCGAAATTACAAACGGCAATAATATCACCTCAAACGGTTGGTATAAAAAACTAAATGAGAATATGTACCTAAATACCTAGCATAATACACATTACATACTGACTTCTAAAGGATTATTGACAAGGTATAAAAATAATTATCCATAATAATTAACCAGCAGTCACACAAATGTTCAGATACGTCTTCAGGTAAACTGTGAGGCATTGGCAGGTTCTAAAGCAGTTTGGAAGGCACAAACTCAAAAACATCCTCAATGTCTACACATTCTTTCCAGTAAGAATACGCCTTCCAAATTTCTGGTAGGGGCATTCAATGCCTATGCCTTTCTCTGAAAGACCTTCAATACAACGATTACTGTAGTTCTCAACTGGAGTATGTTAGTGGACTAGAAAAATAAAATATTTTCTTTTGACTGTATATGAGAGGAATTCCTTAAGAACAAGCGTAACTTAGCCTGGCAAATTGAAGATGAAAACACAGAGCTCTTTTTTCTCTCATGATATCCAGGAAAGGACAGCATGGGGCAGCTGTTTCTCCATAGCACTACCAGACACAGAACTAATTTCAGCAGGCTACTAATCTTGTTTGCAATTAGGAAAGTGACTGTTTTCAGAGGTGCCAGAAGGAACAGGGATGTCTTTGGAACATGTGAGGGACTCATACAACATGCTATTTCATATAGAAATTCTAGGAATTAGAAGTGGCATGTGCTCTGGATACAGGAAATGATTCAGGAATACTAGACATTAAACAGATTTATCAACTTTAGACTTGCTTGTCTTGTCTCCTTTGGGGTTCCTAATTCAGGCATTAATATTGGATTCCAAAGTCATCTGATAAGTCATTGGGTTTATAAATAAAGTATGGTGGAATTCAGGCGGTGGGGGGTTGATTTTCTTAAGAAAAGAATTACTAATGAACATTTACAACCCTAGAGACAAAAATAATTATCCCTGGTTATAAAAAACAAAGAATCAAAGGGAAGATTGTTCATTCCTGTCAAAACTGTGAGCGCCTGAAGTGTTTGTAGAAATTAGATCTTTGCAAATCATGTACTAGTTACAAGAAGGGTACTGGCAGCTCTCCAATAAACTTGTTATTGTTACTTGCCAGTCCAGTCCATTCCAATTTATGGTGACCCATGTGTGCAGAGTAGAGCTCTTTCTTTAAGAGGTGGATTGCAAGGCCTGTCTTCTAAGATGCCTCTTCCTGGGTTCGAACCACAAACCTTTCAGGTCAGTAGTGCCACACAAACTTTTTGCACCACCCACGGACTTCATGACACCTAACGAAATTAATAATACGTACTTAATATTATCTAATAGTGGAATGACTTCAAATTTCTTCATTTTTCTCAAAATCAATTACCTACAGTACTTTTTCTATCTAATATCTCTCTTTAAATCTAGAACAGTCTCCAACACCACCCGCTTTATTTTCCTAATATTTGGTTGTTGGTAAGACCGGACCAGTTTTCTCCCTAATATCCCACCTTCTGGGCTTGTTTCATTGGTTATTTTGGTTTTACTTAATTTGTGCTTCTATTTTCCCCTCTAAATTGGAATTTAGACCTAAACTGCAAATCTCGCTAAGTGAAAGAAGCTAATTCCAAAACACTACATAATGTAGAGGTCCATTTATATAACATTGTGGAAGATGCAAAACTCCAGGGACAGAAAACTGAACAGAGTATGCCAGGGACTGGGACCAGGAGGAGAAAGGTTACGTAAAAGAAATAGAGAAATTTGAAATTACACCTTAATAAAAATTTATGTCTTATAATAAGACTAAATGGGTGTGGGAATATAACATTCTTAAGGACCAAAAGGCTTCTTATTGCAAAAATGTCAGCTTTGCTCAACCTAATCAATATAGCATAGGTGTCTCAGGGAGATAAATACTCAACTTTCAAAACAAGCCATACCAACATGGCTTCAGTCCCACAAGTCTACTAAAAATACTCCTTCTAAATTCTACTATATCTTTCCAACCAGCAAATTAAATGAGTATTTCCCAGTTTTTATCTTCCTGGACTTCTCGTCTGAATTTCACAATGTTTTTTCAACCAACCTATCTTTCTTTAAACTTTCTACTTGTTGTTTTCCATGACATCTGTTTTCCCGATTTTCCTAAACGTGTGCCTGCTCTTTTTTCCCCACGGTTTCAATTTCTTTCTCCAAATGTCAAATGGTTCCCTGGCCCATGACTCCTACCACTTTATGCATTCTCCGGTTATGATCCCAACGACTCTTTTAATTTAACACCCACAAGTCTGTCGTTCACTCCTACATCTCCATTTGCATAGATGAGCTACTAGATTGCACTGTCTTGATTGTTATAGCCTTGGAATCACTTACGTCCTATTACCAGCTGGTTTGGGCTGTTACCAGATATATAAGCCTAAGAGTCCATTCACTATTCTTGAGTAGAATCTGATTTGGGGTCATCAAGTGTGTGGTGCAGACTGTCACCTATCCACCTAGAGAAGTAGTGGTGATAGTTGTGTGCACCAAATTCTGGGGGAGCAGGGTTTCACACTCCAAGGGGGGCAGGATGCTGACAGGCTTCCCCCAAGTGTCAGTGAGGTAGGTGTGTCTCTATTCCTAAAGCACTTTGGTGGGTGGGCTCTGCAGCTGTACCTTAGGCCCCCAATGCAAGTACCTCCTCTACAGATTGCTAGGTGTCATCATCCTTAGATGCCTAAGGCAAGAGGCTAGGTGGTCTGGGGGAGCTTCAGCCCTCAGTTCCCTGTTGTGGGCCAGTGAGGGCTCTGTTGAATACGCAGAGACATCAGACCTGGGAAACTTGTCTTTCCAGTAATCCGCTAAAACAGTTACAGTCAGATCCCTATCAGAATTGCCTTTGCATTATAATAGCCATCTTGTTCCCCGTAGGGATGAAAGCCCAAGACTGTGGATCACATACGTTTGGCTGGAGCTGGTTCTGTATTTTTTGTCCACTTAGGGAAGGATTTTTGGTCCCTGGGTATTTTGTAGCTCCTTCTCTCAGGCCAGAAGAACGGGTTAGGAAAAGACCAAAAAAAAGGAAAACCCGCAGTGTACTTCACTCTCTGGCTCCGGAAATCCCAATGTTAATGAAGCTGCCTGGGAGTGGGAGGGGAGGGTTCAGATAAATAGGAGAGAGTAGCACCCTGGAACTCAGACAAAGTTACTTATCTTGTTTGGTGATTACTGTTTTAGCTGAGATTCCTGAGGGGTGTGTAGCCTGTGTGCACTGGCTGGGTCGAGATTGCCCCCGAGGGTCAGGCCCACATCCTGTGTTTGTGCTGTCTCAGAAACCGTGGTCACTTCTTGCGCTGCCAATCCAAAGCCCAGCGCCAAGTTTCCCTGGCTGGGACGCCGTACTCCAGGCTCCAAAACCAGTCGCTGCCTCCCGGTGACTTCTCCTCCTGTCAGCCGCATCGCTGCGCTGCCTGCCTGCACTGGCTGGGCTTACCCCGATGTCACTTCTGGGGGCTAGGGCTGCGTCCCGTGTTTGCGCCTTTTCAGGATGCCGTGCTCGGCTCCCCTGTGCCCAGTCCAAAGCCCGGCACAAAGGTTTCCTGACTGGGACGCTTGCTCCAGGCTCCGAAAAGAGTCGCTACTTCCCCGTGGTTGTTCGTTCTCAGTCTCCGTCACTCAGGTCAACTCTTTAGATCTGTGTTTGATGGTCAGGGTTTGTAGATTGTCATGTATGTGATCGATTCACTTGTGTTTCCGAGTCTTTGTTGCAAGAGGGATCTGAGGTAGCTTCCACCTAGTCAGCCATCTTGGCCCTGCCTCCTGACACTCTCATCTTCATTGTTGTTTTTTTGCTGCTATATTTCTCTGCCATGGACATTGCTTTTTCCCTTTATTGGAACAATCTATTTCCTCTTATTGGAACAACTTATACTAGATATACCCATGGCTCACACTTCTGTTCATTCATCCCTCTGCCCAAAATGTCACTGTGGAAGAACCTCTCTAAACAATCTTCTCTCAAGTACACCTCATGGGTATCACTATCAGGTCTCCTCCCTGCCCTCTGCAGCACTCTCATTTCTCCTACTTAAGGACAAGGAGTCTGTTTAGTCACCACTACCTGTATCTCCAGCATGTAGAATATTGCCTAGGACATAATAGGCAAACAGAAAACATTTGTGAATCAGTTAAGTAATCTCTCCCTGTATATTGAGCTGCAGACATTCTTTTCCCCATTTTACAGAGAAGGAAATGATACCTGAGGTAGTTGAAGTAACTTCTTAGGTTCACACAAGCTAGGATGTTGTTGAAATGGGTTTAAAACCACTGAAATAGTTCTTTGATATACCCAATCCAAAAGACACATCTCAAGCAAGACTGAATTGAGTGATGGGAAAGCCTGAATCTAAGACTTCAATTCATCTGATGGACATTCATCTGATGTAGCTGAAGGAAGAGTGTAAAAATGCAAAATGAAAACAAAAGCAATGTAGGCTCAACCACGAAACATGTACTTTATTGAAGAAGGAGAAACAGGACAAACTCTTTATAGGATAGAGATCACTGCCTAAATTAGATAACAGATGCCAAAGAGAGATCAGGCAAAGCTTCAATGCAAGAATGTAGATGTTGAACCTGTTCCTCATTTTCCAGTGACATGATATCAACTTCAGGATCTAAGCCTTCTCTCCATCAGCTCTTGTCTCAGAAGGAAGCCTTTTCTCCATCAGCTCTTGTCTCAGAAGGAAGGTTAGGGAAGATGTAGTCTGTCACCATGGCTGAGGGAGGAGGATGGAGTCCAGAGACTGGGAAGAGCCACTGGATCACATCATTTCATGATTCTGATGAATTCTGGTGTTGTTACTTGATTTTGGGTACACACTTCTGCTGGCAGGGTTGGAGTGGCAACACAGGAGGGCATTACTGCTGGCATGGTGGAGGAGGGCAACACACAGGTGGGCATGGCGGAGGAGGACAACACACAGGTGGGCATGGTGGAGGAGGGCAACACACAGGTGGGCATGGCGGAGGAAGGCAACACACAGGTGGGCATGGCTCAGGGCACTTAGGTGGGCACACCACAGGGCACTTAGGTGGGCACACCACAGGAGGTGGCAGGCAGGGCTGCTTACACTGCTGCTGATAGTAAGACATCTTTCCGGAGTCTCTGGGAATCTGAAAATCAACGCATAACAGTGTTGACTGTAGTGACACTCTTGCTGGCTAAGCAAGGCAGTATCCTTTGAATGAGTTCAGTCAATATTCATCTAGTCCCCAACAAAATATTCATAACTCTGTAGCTTTTCCCTCTTCCCTCTTAGCATCGTTTCCTGCTATGGATTGAATTGTGTTTCCCAAATATATCAGTTGGAATTCTCACGCCTATACCTATGGTGAAAACCCTGGTGGCATAGTGGATAAGAGCTACAGCCACTAAGCCAACGGTGGGCAGTTCAAATCCTCAGGGGCTCTTTGGAAACTCTGTGGGGCAATTCTTTTCTGTTCTATATGTCACTGGAAGTCAGAATCCACTCAACCGCTACTGGTTATACCTATGTTTGTAATTCTATTTAGAAATAGAGTTTTCTTTGTCATGTTAATCAAAGCATACCTGAGTGAAGTGGCTTCCAAGTCTAATCGCTTCCGATGTATAAAAAAGATCAGATTAGACCCAGAGATGCATACACAGGGGAAGACAGGCGTCCCTTGAGGATCATCTATAAGTCAAACAACCAAGGAACACCCAGGCCTACAAACAAGGAATGTCTCAACAGGGCCGAGACCCTGACTTGGACTCTTAGCCTCCAGAATTGCAAGAATATAAAATCCTGTTCTTTAAAGCCAGGTATTTGTGGTATTTCTGTTATGGCAGAGCAGAAAACTAAGACACTTCCCATCATCTCTCATTCTTTTTTGGCTTTTTTCTCACTCTACCATTTCTAAAAACATAAATATATCCTATATCGACGTAGCACTAGGTAGGGCTGAATTTAAATGTTATCTAGAGAAAGGATACCCGACTTGTAAACTTCTCAGCAATCCCAAAACAAATTGCTACCAATATCATCTGCCATGAAACCCTGACTGAAAGCCTAACTGATCTTGCCATGGGTTCTTTGGGAAAAACTGCAAATGCTCAAATGAAGTTCTAAGGGCTAGTACCCAGAGAAGCAAATCTTTGGAAACAAACTGAAATGTGGGACATAACTTCATTTCTTATTCCTTATTCTTCTTCCTATATGACTGCCCCTTTATCTTCATTTCCCATATGAACGTCAACAAAGCTCACCAAAGAGAAGCTAAAATATCATGTAATGACACCTGCCCTCCACAAAATTTATCGTCTTGATTTCCACAAAGCTTAAGCATTATTTTCTAAAACAAAAGAATCCACCACCAGTTAAAATCCTTATACTGCCCAATTATCCAAAAATGCCCTGCAAGTATTGCACTCACCACGGTCTCAAAGCCAGTGCCCAACTGAGTGTCAGTAGGATGGCAGCAGGCTGGTAGAGTGTCCTTTTATAAGAGCTAGCCACCCATTTACAAGGGGAAGTGGGACGATGTACTGATTTCTCAACCAAAATGCCATCTGCATGCAATTCCAAAAATGACTTACCACACTCATGCTGATTATCACAAAACTTCCTCATCCACCATCCTCCTCACCTGGGCAAATGCACAGTGATTCACTTGAGACTTTGTCTTAGAAGATGGAGCCAGTGTCATGTGGCATGTGAGGAATATGGGGGTTCTCCAACTGAAAGCTGGTAGAGTGTTTGTCTTCCCACAAATCCCCAAACACCGGGTTCCTTGTATATAAAATTTGCCTCCCTGTTCACCCTCCTCCCCAGCATCCAGCTTTGTCCCTGGGATGCAAAAAGTATGCTTTACCAAGTCTGATCTGAACACATTTACTCGTCACCAAAAATTTTTATTTTTAATGCATTTCACCCTCTTCGACGGCCTTTAGTTTTTAGGCCTCTTTTCTTGATCACTAATAGGCTTTAACAAGACCAGTGTCATCTTTCAGATATCTAGGCCATTAGAGTCACATGCTGGGGCTTTCCCTATGTCTCCATGTAGGGCAGATTTACATACTGACCTGTATCTATGGCCCTTATGACCATTAGCCTCTGTGGTCTATCAGAAACCCAAATTCTTTTTCTCCCATTTTCTTAAAACAACAGTTCAATATCTGAGCTGCATCCACTTAGAAGCTTTTGCCTTCATACTTCTAAAATACTTGGTGCTGATTTCCCCAACATAATTCAATCCAGTTGTCTTCCTCTCTGGTAGTCAATGTTTAAGCAGTATTTAGTGTTACACGCTACTAATTTGTTAACCTCCCTAGAGCCTATTTTCATCAGATCGAAATTACAAACGGCAATAATATCACCTCAAACGGTTGGTATAAAAAACTAAATGAGAATATGTACCTAAATACCTAGCATAATACACATTACATACTGACTTCTAAAGGATTATTGACAAGGTATAAAAATAATTATCCATAATAATTAACCAGCAGTCACACAAATGTTCAGATACGTCTTCAGGTAAACTGTGAGGCATTGGCAGGTTCTAAAGCAGTTTGGAAGGCACAAACTCAAAAACATCCTCAATGTCTACACATTCTTTCCAGTAAGAATACGCCTTCCAAATTTCTGGTAGGGGCATTCAATGCCTATGCCTTTCTCTGAAAGACCTTCAATACAACGATTACTGTAGTTCTCAACTGGAGTATGTTAGTGGACTAGAAAAATAAAATATTTTCTTTTGACTGTATATGAGAGGAATTCCTTAAGAACAAGCGTAACTTAGCCTGGCAAATTGAAGATGAAAACACAGAGCTCTTTTTTCTCTCATGATATCCAGGAAAGGACAGCATGGGGCAGCTGTTTCTCCATAGCACTACCAGACACAGAACTAATTTCAGCAGGCTACTAATCTTGTTTGCAATTAGGAAAGTGACTGTTTTCAGAGGTGCCAGAAGGAACAGGGATGTCTTTGGAACATGTGAGGGACTCATACAACATGCTATTTCATATAGAAATTCTAGGAATTAGAAGTGGCATGTGCTCTGGATACAGGAAATGATTCAGGAATACAAGACATTAAACAGATTTATCAACTTTAGACTTGCTTGTCTTGTCTCCTTTGGGGTTCCTAATTCAGGCATTAATATTGGATTCCAAAGTCATCTGATAAGTCATTGGGTTTATAAATAAAGTATGGTGGAATTCAGGCGGTGGGGGGTTGATTTTCTTAAGAAAAGAATTACTAATGAACATTTACAACCCTAGAGACAAAAATAATTATCCCTGGTTATAAAAAACAAAGAATCAAAGGGAAGATTGTTCATTCCTGTCAAAACTGTGAGCGCCTGAAGTGTTTGTAGAAATTAGATCTTTGCAAATCATGTACTAGTTACAAGAAGGGTACTGGCAGCTCTCCAATAAACTTGTTATTGTTACTTGCCAGTCCAGTCCATTCCAATTTATGGTGACCCATGTGTGCAGAGTAGAGCTCTTTCTTTAAGAGGTGGATTGCAAGGCCTGTCTTCTAAGATGCCTCTTCCTGGGTTCGAACCACAAACCTTTCAGGTCAGTAGTGCCACACAAACTTTTTGCACCACCCACGGACTTCATGACACCTAACGAAATTAATAATACGTACTTAATATTATCTAATAGTGGAATGACTTCAAATTTCTTCATTTTTCTCAAAATCAATTACCTACAGTACTTTTTCTATCTAATATCTCTCTTTAAATCTAGAACAGTCTCCAACACCACCCGCTTTATTTTCCTAATATTTGGTTGTTGGTAAGACCGGACCAGTTTTCTCCCTAATATCCCACCTTCTGGGCTTGTTTCATTGGTTATTTTGGTTTTACTTAATTTGTGCTTCTATTTTCCCCTCTAAATTGGAATTTAGACCTAAACTGCAAATCTCGCTAAGTGAAAGAAGCTAATTCCAAAACACTACATAATGTAGAGGTCCATTTATATAACATTGTGGAAGATGCAAAACTCCAGGGACAGAAAACTGAACAGAGTATGCCAGGGACTGGGACCAGGAGGAGAAAGGTTACGTAAAAGAAATAGAGAAATTTGAAATTACACCTTAATAAAAATTTATGTCTTATAATAAGACTAAATGGGTGTGGGAATATAACATTCTTAAGGACCAAAAGGCTTCTTATTGCAAAAATGTCAGCTTTGCTCAACCTAATCAATATAGCATAGGTGTCTCAGGGAGATAAATACTCAACTTTCAAAACAAGCCATACCAACATGGCTTCAGTCCCACAAGTCTACTAAAAACACTCCTTCTAAGTTCTACTATATCTTTCCAACCAGCAAATTAAATGAGTATTTCCCAGTTTTTATCTTCCTGGACTTCTCGTCTGAATTTCACAATGTTTTTTCAACCAACCTATCTTTCTTTAAACTTTCTACTTGTTGTTTTCCATGACATCTGTTTTCCCGATTTTCCTAAACGTGTGCCTGCTCTTTTTTCCCCACGGTTTCAATTTCTTTCTCCAAATGTCAAATGGTTCCCTGGCCCATGACTCCTACCACTTTATGCATTCTCCGGTTATGATCCCAACGACTCTTTTAATTTAACACCCACAAGTCTGTCGTTCACTCCTACATCTCCATTTGCATAGATGAGCTACTAGATTGCACTGTCTTGATTGTTATAGCCTTGGAATCACTTATGTCCTATTACCAGCTGGTTTGGGCTGTTACCAGATATATAAGCCTAAGAGTCCATTCACTATTCTTGAGTAGAATCTGATTTGGGGTCATCAAGTGTGTGGTGCAGACTGTCACCTATCCACCTAGAGAAGTAGTGGTGATAGTTGTGTGCACCAAATTCTGGGGGAGCAGGGTTTCACACTCCAAGGGGGGCAGGATGCTGACAGGCTTCCCCCAAGTGTCAGTGAGGTAGGTGTGTCTCTATTCCTAAAGCACTTTGGTGGGTGGGCTCTGCAGCTGTACCTTAGGCCCCCAATGCAAGTACCTCCTCTACAGATTGCTAGGTGTCATCATCCTTAGATGCCTAAGGCAAGAGGCTAGGTGGTCTGGGGGAGCTTCAGCCCTCAGTTCCCTGTTGTGGGCCAGTGAGGGCTCTGTTGAATACGCAGAGACATCAGACCTGGGAAACTTGTCTTTCCAGTAATCCGCTAAAACAGTTACAGTCAGATCCCTATCAGAATTGCCTTTGCATTATAATAGCCATCTTGTTCCCCGTAGGGATGAAAGCCCAAGACTGTGGATCACATACGTTTGGCTGGAGCTGGTTCTGTATTTTTTGTCCACTTAGGGAAGGATTTTTGGTCCCTGGGTATTTTGTAGCTCCTTCTCTCAGGCCAGAAGAACGGGTTAGGAAAAGACCAAAAAAAAGGAAAACCCGCAGTGTACTTCACTCTCTGGCTCCGGAAATCCCAATGTTAATGAAGCTGCCTGGGAGTGGGAGGGGAGGGTTCAGATAAATAGGAGAGAGTAGCACCCTGGAACTTAGACAAAGTTACTTATCTTGTTTGGTGATTACTGTTTTATCTGAGATTCCTGAGGGGTGTGTAGCCTGTGTGCACTGGCTGGGTCGAGATTGCCCCCGAGGGTCAGGCCCACATCCTGTGTTTGTGCTGTCTCAGAAACCGTGGTCACTTCTTGCGCTGCCAATCCAAAGCCCAGCGCCAAGTTTCCCTGGCTGGGACGCCGTACTCCAGGCTCCAAAACCAGTCGCTGCCTCCCGGTGACTTCTCCTCCTGTCAGCCGCATCGCTGCGCTGCCTGCCTGCACTGGCTGGGCTTACCCCGATGTCACTTCTGGGGGCTAGGGCTGCGTCCCGTGTTTGCGCCTTTTCAGGATGCCGTGCTCGGCTCCCCTGTGCCCAGTCCAAAGCCCGGCACAAAGGTTTCCTGACTGGGACGCTTGCTCCAGGCTCCGAAAAGAGTCGCTACTTCCCCGTGGTTGTTCGTTCTCAGTCTCCGTCACTCAGGTCAACTCTTTAGATCTGTGTTTGATGGTCAGGGTTTGTAGATTGTCATGTATGTGATCGATTCACTTGTGTTTCCGAGTCTTTGTTGCAAGAGGGATCTGAGGTAGCTTCCACCTAGTCAGCCATCTTGGCCCCGCCTCCTGACACTCTCATCTTCATTGTTGTTTTTTTGCTGCTATATTTCTCTGCCATGGACATTGCTTTTTCCCTTTATTGGAACAATCTATTTCCTCTTATTGGAGCAACTTATACTAGATATACCCATGGCTCACACTTCTGTTCATTCATCCCTCTGCCCAAAATGTCACTGTGGAAGAACCTCTCTAAACAATCTTCTCTCAAGTACACCTCATGGGTATCACTATCAGGTCTCCTCCCTGCCCTCTGCAGCACTCTCATTTCTCCTACTTAAGGACAAGGAGTCTGTTTAGTCACCACTACCTGTATCTCCAGCATGTAGAATATTGCCTAGGACATAATAGGCAAACAGAAAACATTTGTGAATCAGTTAAGTAATCTCTCCCTGTATATTGAGCTGAAGACATTCTTTTCCCCATTTTACAGAGAAGGAAATGATACCTGAGGTAGTTGAAGTAACTTCTTAGGTTCACACAAGCTAGGATGTTGTTGAAATGGGTTTAAAACCACTGAAATAGTTCTTTGATATACCCAATCCAAAAGACACATCTCAAGCAAGACTGAATTGAGTGATGGGAAAGCCTGAATCTAAGACTTCAATTCATCTGATGGACATTCATCTGATGTAGCTGAAGGAAGAGTGTAAAAATGCAAAATGAAAACAAAAGCAATGTAGGCTCAACCACGAAACATGTACTTTATTGAAGAAGGAGAAACAGGACAAACTCTTTATAGGATAGAGATCACTGCCTAAATTAGATAACAGATGCCAAAGAGAGATCAGGCAAAGCTTCAATGCAAGAATGTAGATGTTGAACCTGTTCCTCATTTTCCAGTGACATGATATCAACTTCAGGATCTAAGCCTTCTCTCCATCAGCTCTTGTCTCAGAAGGAAGCCTTTTCTCCATCAGCTCTTGTCTCAGAAGGAAGGTTAGGGAAGATGTAGTCTGTCACCATGGCTGAGGGAGGAGGATGGAGTCCAGAGACTGGGAAGAGCCACTGGATCACATCATTTCATGATTCTGATGAATTCTGGTGTTGTTACTTGATTTTGGGTACACACTTCTGCTGGCAGGGTTGGAGTGGCAACACAGGAGGGCATTACTGCTGGCATGGTGGAGGAGGGCAACACACAGGTGGGCATGGCGGAGGAGGACAACACACAGGTGGGCATGGTGGAGGAGGGCAACACACAGGTGGGCATGGCGGAGGAAGGCAACACACAGGTGGGCATGGCTCAGGGCACTTAGGTGGGCACACCACAGGGCACTTAGGTGGGCACACCACAGGAGGTGGCAGGCAGGGCTGCTTACACTGCTGCTGATAGTAAGACATCTTTCCGGAGTCTCTGGGAATCTGAAAATCAACGCATAACAGTGTTGACTGTAGTGACACTCTTGCTGGCTAAGCAAGGCAGTATCCTTTGAATGAGTTCAGTCAATATTCATCTAGTCCCCAACAAAATATTCATAACTCTGTAGCTTTTCCCTCTTCCCTCTTAGCATCGTTTCCTGCTATGGATTGAATTGTGTTTCCCAAATATATCAGTTGGAATTCTCACGCCTATACCTATGGTGAAAACCCTGGTGGCATAGTGGATAAGAGCTACAGCCACTAAGCCAACGGTGGGCAGTTCAAATCCTCAGGGGCTCTTTGGAAACTCTGTGGGGCAATTCTTTTCTGTTCTATATGTCACTGGAAGTCAGAATCCACTCAACCGCTACTGGTTATACCTATGTTTGTAATTCTATTTAGAAATAGAGTTTTCTTTGTCATGTTAATCAAAGCATACCTGAGTGAAGTGGCTTCCAAGTCTAATCGCTTCCGATGTATAAAAAAGATCAGATTAGACCCAGAGATGCATACACAGGGGAAGACAGGCGTCCCTTGAGGATCATCTATAAGTCAAACAACCAAGGAACACCCAGGCCTACAAACAAGGAATGTCTCAACAGGGCCGAGACCCTGACTTGGACTCTTAGCCTCCAGAATTGCAAGAATATAAAATCCTGTTCTTTAAAGCCAGGTATTTGTGGTATTTCTGTTATGGCAGAGCAGAAAACTAAGACACTTCCCATCATCTCTCATTCTTTTTTGGCTTTTTTCTCACTCTACCATTTCTAAAAACATAAATATATCCTATATCGACGTAGCACTAGGTAGGGCTGAATTTAAATGTTATCTAGAGAAAGGATACCCGACTTGTAAACTTCTCAGCAATCCCAAAACAAATTGCTACCAATATCATCTGCCATGAAACCCTGACTGAAAGCCTAACTGATCTTGCCATGGGTTCTTTGGGAAAAACTGCAAATGCTCAAATGAAGTTCTAAGGGCTAGTACCCAGAGAAGCAAATCTTTGGAAACAAACTGAAATGTGGGACATAACTTCATTTCTTATTCCTTATTCTTCTTCCTATATGACTGCCCCTTTATCTTCATTTCCCATATGAACGTCAACAAAGCTCACCAAAGAGAAGCTAAAATATCATGTAATGACACCTGCCCTCCACAAAATTTATCGTCTTGATTTCCACAAAGCTTAAGCATTATTTTCTAAAACAAAAGAATCCACCACCAGTTAAAATCCTTATACTGCCCAATTATCCAAAAATGCCCTGCAAGTATTGCACTCACCACGGTCTCAAAGCCAGTGCCCAACTGAGTGTCAGTAGGATGGCAGCAGGCTGGTAGAGTGTCCTTTTATAAGAGCTAGCCACCCATTTACAAGGGGAAGTGGGACGATGTACTGATTTCTCAACCAAAATGCCATCTGCATGCAATTCCAAAAATGACTTACCACACTCATGCTGATTATCACAAAACTTCCTCATCCACCATCCTCCTCACCTGGGCAAATGCACAGTGATTCACTTGAGACTTTGTCTTAGAAGATGGAGCCAGTGTCATGTGGCATGTGAGGAATATGGGGGTTCTCCAACTGAAAGCTGGTAGAGTGTTTGTCTTCCCACAAATCCCCAAACACCGGGTTCCTTGTATATAAAATTTGCCTCCCTGTTCACCCTCCTCCCCAGCATCCAGCTTTGTCCCTGGGATGCAAAAAGTATGCTTTACCAAGTCTGATCTGAACACATTTACTCGTCACCAAAAATTTTTATTTTTAATGCATTTCACCCTCTTCGACGGCCTTTAGTTTTTAGGCCTCTTTTCTTGATCACTAATAGGCTTTAACAAGACCAGTGTCATCTTTCAGATATCTAGGCCATTAGAGTCACATGCTGGGGCTTTCCCTATGTCTCCATGTAGGGCAGATTTACATACTGACCTGTATCTATGGCCCTTATGACCATTAGCCTCTGTGGTCTATCAGAAACCCAAATTCTTTTTCTCCCATTTTCTTAAAACAACAGTTCAATATCTGAGCTGCATCCACTTAGAAGCTTTTGCCTTCATACTTCTAAAATACTTGGTGCTGATTTCCCCAACATAATTCAATCCAGTTGTCTTCCTCTCTGGTAGTCAATGTTTAAGCAGTATTTAGTGTTACACGCTACTAATTTGTTAACCTCCCTAGAGCCTATTTTCATCAGATCGAAATTACAAACGGCAATAATATCACCTCAAACGGTTGGTATAAAAAACTAAATGAGAATATGTACCTAAATACCTAGCATAATACACATTACATACTGACTTCTAAAGGATTATTGACAAGGTATAAAAATAATTATCCATAATAATTAACCAGCAGTCACACAAATGTTCAGATACGTCTTCAGGTAAACTGTGAGGCATTGGCAGGTTCTAAAGCAGTTTGGAAGGCACAAACTCAAAAACATCCTCAATGTCTACACATTCTTTCCAGTAAGAATACGCCTTCCAAATTTCTGGTAGGGGCATTCAATGCCTATGCCTTTCTCTGAAAGACCTTCAATACAACGATTACTGTAGTTCTCAACTGGAGTATGTTAGTGGACTAGAAAAATAAAATATTTTCTTTTGACTGTATATGAGAGGAATTCCTTAAGAACAAGCGTAACTTAGCCTGGCAAATTGAAGATGAAAACACAGAGCTCTTTTTTCTCTCATGATATCCAGGAAAGGACAGCATGGGGCAGCTGTTTCTCCATAGCACTACCAGACACAGAACTAATTTCAGCAGGCTACTAATCTTGTTTGCAATTAGGAAAGTGACTGTTTTCAGAGGTGCCAGAAGGAACAGGGATGTCTTTGGAACATGTGAGGGACTCATACAACATGCTATTTCATATAGAAATTCTAGGAATTAGAAGTGGCATGTGCTCTGGATACAGGAAATGATTCAGGAATACAAGACATTAAACAGATTTATCAACTTTAGACTTGCTTGTCTTGTCTCCTTTGGGGTTCCTAATTCAGGCATTAATATTGGATTCCAAAGTCATCTGATAAGTCATTGGGTTTATAAATAAAGTATGGTGGAATTCAGGCGGTGGGGGGTTGATTTTCTTAAGAAAAGAATTACTAATGAACATTTACAACCCTAGAGACAAAAATAATTATCCCTGGTTATAAAAAACAAAGAATCAAAGGGAAGATTGTTCATTCCTGTCAAAACTGTGAGCGCCTGAAGTGTTTGTAGAAATTAGATCTTTGCAAATCATGTACTAGTTACAAGAAGGGTACTGGCAGCTCTCCAATAAACTTGTTATTGTTACTTGCCAGTCCAGTCCATTCCAATTTATGGTGACCCATGTGTGCAGAGTAGAGCTCTTTCTTTAAGAGGTGGATTGCAAGGCCTGTCTTCTAAGATGCCTCTTCCTGGGTTCGAACCACAAACCTTTCAGGTCAGTAGTGCCACACAAACTTTTTGCACCACCCACGGACTTCATGACACCTAACGAAATTAATAATACGTACTTAATATTATCTAATAGTGGAATGACTTCAAATTTCTTCATTTTTCTCAAAATCAATTACCTACAGTACTTTTTCTATCTAATATCTCTCTTTAAATCTAGAACAGTCTCCAACACCACCCGCTTTATTTTCCTAATATTTGGTTGTTGGTAAGACCGGACCAGTTTTCTCCCTAATATCCCACCTTCTGGGCTTGTTTCATTGGTTATTTTGGTTTTACTTAATTTGTGCTTCTATTTTCCCCTCTAAATTGGAATTTAGACCTAAACTGCAAATCTCGCTAAGTGAAAGAAGCTAATTCCAAAACACTACATAATGTAGAGGTCCATTTATATAACATTGTGGAAGATGCAAAACTCCAGGGACAGAAAACTGAACAGAGTATGCCAGGGACTGGGACCAGGAGGAGAAAGGTTACGTAAAAGAAATAGAGAAATTTGAAATTACACCTTAATAAAAATTTATGTCTTATAATAAGACTAAATGGGTGTGGGAATATAACATTCTTAAGGACCAAAAGGCTTCTTATTGCAAAAATGTCAGCTTTGCTCAACCTAATCAATATAGCATAGGTGTCTCAGGGAGATAAATACTCAACTTTCAAAACAAGCCATACCAACATGGCTTCAGTCCCACAAGTCTACTAAAAATACTCCTTCTAAATTCTACTATATCTTTCCAACCAGCAAATTAAATGAGTATTTCCCAGTTTTTATCTTCCTGGACTTCTCGTCTGAATTTCACAATGTTTTTTCAACCAACCTATCTTTCTTTAAACTTTCTACTTGTTGTTTTCCATGACATCTGTTTTCCCGATTTTCCTAAACGTGTGCCTGCTCTTTTTTCCCCACGGTTTCAATTTCTTTCTCCAAATGTCAAATGGTTCCCTGGCCCATGACTCCTACCACTTTATGCATTCTCCGGTTATGATCCCAACGACTCTTTTAATTTAACACCCACAAGTCTGTCGTTCACTCCTACATCTCCATTTGCATAGATGAGCTACTAGATTGCACTGTCTTGATTGTTATAGCCTTGGAATCACTTATGTCCTATTACCAGCTGGTTTGGGCTGTTACCAGATATATAAGCCTAAGAGTCCATTCACTATTCTTGAGTAGAATCTGATTTGGGGTCATCAAGTGTGTGGTGCAGACTGTCACCTATCCACCTAGAGAAGTAGTGGTGATAGTTGTGTGCACCAAATTCTGGGGGAGCAGGGTTTCACACTCCAAGGGGGGCAGGATGCTGACAGGCTTCCCCCAAGTGTCAGTGAGGTAGGTGTGTCTCTATTCCTAAAGCACTTTGGTGGGTGGGCTCTGCAGCTGTACCTTAGGCCCCCAATGCAAGTACCTCCTCTACAGATTGCTAGGTGTCATCATCCTTAGATGCCTAAGGCAAGAGGCTAGGTGGTCTGGGGGAGCTTCAGCCCTCAGTTCCCTGTTGTGGGCCAGTGAGGGCTCTGTTGAATACGCAGAGACATCAGACCTGGGAAACTTGTCTTTCCAGTAATCCGCTAAAACAGTTACAGTCAGATCCCTATCAGAATTGCCTTTGCATTATAATAGCCATCTTGTTCCCCGTAGGGATGAAAGCCCAAGACTGTGGATCACATACGTTTGGCTGGAGCTGGTTCTGTATTTTTTGTCCACTTAGGGAAGGATTTTTGGTCCCTGGGTATTTTGTAGCTCCTTCTCTCAGGCCAGAAGAACGGGTTAGGAAAAGACCAAAAAAAAGGAAAACCCGCAGTGTACTTCACTCTCTGGCTCCGGAAATCCCAATGTTAATGAAGCTGCCTGGGAGTGGGAGGGGAGGGTTCAGATAAATAGGAGAGAGTAGCACCCTGGAACTTAGACAAAGTTACTTATCTTGTTTGGTGATTACTGTTTTAGCTGAGATTCCTGAGGGGTGTGTAGCCTGTGTGCACTGGCTGGGTCGAGATTGCCCCCGAGGGTCAGGCCCACATCCTGTGTTTGTGCTGTCTCAGAAACCGTGGTCACTTCTTGCGCTGCCAATCCAAAGCCCAGCGCCAAGTTTCCCTGGCTGGGACGCCGTACTCCAGGCTCCAAAACCAGTCGCTGCCTCCCGGTGACTTCTCCTCCTGTCAGCCGCATCGCTGCGCTGCCTGCCTGCACTGGCTGGGCTTACCCCGATGTCACTTCTGGGGGCTAGGGCTGCGTCCCGTGTTTGCGCCTTTTCAGGATGCCGTGCTCGGCTCCCCTGTGCCCAGTCCAAAGCCCGGCACAAAGGTTTCCTGACTGGGACGCTTGCTCCAGGCTCCGAAAAGAGTCGCTACTTCCCCGTGGTTGTTCGTTCTCAGTCTCCGTCACTCAGGTCAACTCTTTAGATCTGTGTTTGATGGTCAGGGTTTGTAGATTGTCATGTATGTGATCGATTCACTTGTGTTTCCGAGTCTTTGTTGCAAGAGGGATCTGAGGTAGCTTCCACCTAGTCAGCCATCTTGGCCCTGCCTCCTGACACTCTCATCTTCATTGTTGTTTTTTTGCTGCTATATTTCTCTGCCATGGACATTGCTTTTTCCCTTTATTGGAACAATCTATTTCCTCTTATTGGAGCAACTTATACTAGATATACCCATGGCTCACACTTCTGTTCATTCATCCCTCTGCCCAAAATGTCACTGTGGAAGAACCTCTCTAAACAATCTTCTCTCAAGTACACCTCATGGGTATCACTATCAGGTCTCCTCCCTGCCCTCTGCAGCACTCTCATTTCTCCTACTTAAGGACAAGGAGTCTGTTTAGTCACCACTACCTGTATCTCCAGCATGTAGAATATTGCCTAGGACATAATAGGCAAACAGAAAACATTTGTGAATCAGTTAAGTAATCTCTCCCTGTATATTGAGCTGAAGACATTCTTTTCCCCATTTTACAGAGAAGGAAATGATACCTGAGGTAGTTGAAGTAACTTCTTAGGTTCACACAAGCTAGGATGTTGTTGAAATGGGTTTAAAACCACTGAAATAGTTCTTTGATATACCCAATCCAAAAGACACATCTCAAGCAAGACTGAATTGAGTGATGGGAAAGCCTGAATCTAAGACTTCAATTCATCTGATGGACATTCATCTGATGTAGCTGAAGGAAGAGTGTAAAAATGCAAAATGAAAACAAAAGCAATGTAGGCTCAACCACGAAACATGTACTTTATTGAAGAAGGAGAAACAGGACAAACTCTTTATAGGATAGAGATCACTGCCTAAATTAGATAACAGATGCCAAAGAGAGATCAGGCAAAGCTTCAATGCAAGAATGTAGATGTTGAACCTGTTCCTCATTTTCCAGTGACATGATATCAACTTCAGGATCTAAGCCTTCTCTCCATCAGCTCTTGTCTCAGAAGGAAGCCTTTTCTCCATCAGCTCTTGTCTCAGAAGGAAGGTTAGGGAAGATGTAGTCTGTCACCATGGCTGAGGGAGGAGGATGGAGTCCAGAGACTGGGAAGAGCCACTGGATCACATCATTTCATGATTCTGATGAATTCTGGTGTTGTTACTTGATTTTGGGTACACACTTCTGCTGGCAGGGTTGGAGTGGCAACACAGGAGGGCATTACTGCTGGCATGGTGGAGGAGGGCAACACACAGGTGGGCATGGCGGAGGAGGACAACACACAGGTGGGCATGGTGGAGGAGGGCAACACACAGGTGGGCATGGCGGAGGAAGGCAACACACAGGTGGGCATGGCTCAGGGCACTTAGGTGGGCACACCACAGGGCACTTAGGTGGGCACACCACAGGAGGTGGCAGGCAGGGCTGCTTACACTGCTGCTGATAGTAAGACATCTTTCCGGAGTCTCTGGGAATCTGAAAATCAACGCATAACAGTGTTGACTG
Source organism: Elephas maximus indicus (assembly GCF_024166365.1). Taxonomy (NCBI): domain Eukaryota; kingdom Metazoa; phylum Chordata; class Mammalia; order Proboscidea; family Elephantidae; genus Elephas; species Elephas maximus. The sequence continues at coordinate 189,044,728 of NC_064821.1, forward strand.
TAGTGACACTCTTGCTGGCTAAGCAAGGCAGTATCCTTTGAATGAGTTCAGTCAATATTCATCTAGTCCCCAACAAAATATTCATAACTCTGTAGCTTTTCCCTCTTCCCTCTTAGCATCGTTTCCTGCTATGGATTGAATTGTGTTTCCCAAATATATCAGTTGGAATTCTCACGCCTATACCTATGGTGAAAACCCTGGTGGCATAGTGGATAAGAGCTACAGCCACTAAGCCAACGGTGGGCAGTTCAAATCCTCAGGGGCTCTTTGGAAACTCTGTGGGGCAATTCTTTTCTGTTCTATATGTCACTGGAAGTCAGAATCCACTCAACCGCTACTGGTTATACCTATGTTTGTAATTCTATTTAGAAATAGAGTTTTCTTTGTCATGTTAATCAAAGCATACCTGAGTGAAGTGGCTTCCAAGTCTAATCGCTTCCGATGTATAAAAAAGATCAGATTAGACCCAGAGATGCATACACAGGGGAAGACAGGCGTCCCTTGAGGATCATCTATAAGTCAAACAACCAAGGAACACCCAGGCCTACAAACAAGGAATGTCTCAACAGGGCCGAGACCCTGACTTGGACTCTTAGCCTCCAGAATTGCAAGAATATAAAATCCTGTTCTTTAAAGCCAGGTATTTGTGGTATTTCTGTTATGGCAGAGCAGAAAACTAAGACACTTCCCATCATCTCTCATTCTTTTTTGGCTTTTTTCTCACTCTACCATTTCTAAAAACATAAATATATCCTATATCGACGTAGCACTAGGTAGGGCTGAATTTAAATGTTATCTAGAGAAAGGATACCCGACTTGTAAACTTCTCAGCAATCCCAAAACAAATTGCTACCAATATCATCTGCCATGAAACCCTGACTGAAAGCCTAACTGATCTTGCCATGGGTTCTTTGGGAAAAACTGCAAATGCTCAAATGAAGTTCTAAGGGCTAGTACCCAGAGAAGCAAATCTTTGGAAACAAACTGAAATGTGGGACATAACTTCATTTCTTATTCCTTATTCTTCTTCCTATATGACTGCCCCTTTATCTTCATTTCCCATATGAACGTCAACAAAGCTCACCAAAGAGAAGCTAAAATATCATGTAATGACACCTGCCCTCCACAAAATTTATCGTCTTGATTTCCACAAAGCTTAAGCATTATTTTCTAAAACAAAAGAATCCACCACCAGTTAAAATCCTTATACTGCCCAATTATCCAAAAATGCCCTGCAAGTATTGCACTCACCACGGTCTCAAAGCCAGTGCCCAACTGAGTGTCAGTAGGATGGCAGCAGGCTGGTAGAGTGTCCTTTTATAAGAGCTAGCCACCCATTTACAAGGGGAAGTGGGACGATGTACTGATTTCTCAACCAAAATGCCATCTGCATGCAATTCCAAAAATGACTTACCACACTCATGCTGATTATCACAAAACTTCCTCATCCACCATCCTCCTCACCTGGGCAAATGCACAGTGATTCACTTGAGACTTTGTCTTAGAAGATGGAGCCAGTGTCATGTGGCATGTGAGGAATATGGGGGTTCTCCAACTGAAAGCTGGTAGAGTGTTTGTCTTCCCACAAATCCCCAAACACCGGGTTCCTTGTATATAAAATTTGCCTCCCTGTTCACCCTCCTCCCCAGCATCCAGCTTTGTCCCTGGGATGCAAAAAGTATGCTTTACCAAGTCTGATCTGAACACATTTACTCGTCACCAAAAATTTTTATTTTTAATGCATTTCACCCTCTTCGACGGCCTTTAGTTTTTAGGCCTCTTTTCTTGATCACTAATAGGCTTTAACAAGACCAGTGTCATCTTTCAGATATCTAGGCCATTAGAGTCACATGCTGGGGCTTTCCCTATGTCTCCATGTAGGGCAGATTTACATACTGACCTGTATCTATGGCCCTTATGACCATTAGCCTCTGTGGTCTATCAGAAACCCAAATTCTTTTTCTCCCATTTTCTTAAAACAACAGTTCAATATCTGAGCTGCATCCACTTAGAAGCTTTTGCCTTCATACTTCTAAAATACTTGGTGCTGATTTCCCCAACATAATTCAATCCAGTTGTCTTCCTCTCTGGTAGTCAATGTTTAAGCAGTATTTAGTGTTACACGCTACTAATTTGTTAACCTCCCTAGAGCCTATTTTCATCAGATCGAAATTACAAACGGCAATAATATCACCTCAAACGGTTGGTATAAAAAACTAAATGAGAATATGTACCTAAATACCTAGCATAATACACATTACATACTGACTTCTAAAGGATTATTGACAAGGTATAAAAATAATTATCCATAATAATTAACCAGCAGTCACACAAATGTTCAGATACGTCTTCAGGTAAACTGTGAGGCATTGGCAGGTTCTAAAGCAGTTTGGAAGGCACAAACTCAAAAACATCCTCAATGTCTACACATTCTTTCCAGTAAGAATACGCCTTCCAAATTTCTGGTAGGGGCATTCAATGCCTATGCCTTTCTCTGAAAGACCTTCAATACAACGATTACTGTAGTTCTCAACTGGAGTATGTTAGTGGACTAGAAAAATAAAATATTTTCTTTTGACTGTATATGAGAGGAATTCCTTAAGAACAAGCGTAACTTAGCCTGGCAAATTGAAGATGAAAACACAGAGCTCTTTTTTCTCTCATGATATCCAGGAAAGGACAGCATGGGGCAGCTGTTTCTCCATAGCACTACCAGACACAGAACTAATTTCAGCAGGCTACTAATCTTGTTTGCAATTAGGAAAGTGACTGTTTTCAGAGGTGCCAGAAGGAACAGGGATGTCTTTGGAACATGTGAGGGACTCATACAACATGCTATTTCATATAGAAATTCTAGGAATTAGAAGTGGCATGTGCTCTGGATACAGGAAATGATTCAGGAATACAAGACATTAAACAGATTTATCAACTTTAGACTTGCTTGTCTTGTCTCCTTTGGGGTTCCTAATTCAGGCATTAATATTGGATTCCAAAGTCATCTGATAAGTCATTGGGTTTATAAATAAAGTATGGTGGAATTCAGGCGGTGGGGGGTTGATTTTCTTAAGAAAAGAATTACTAATGAACATTTACAACCCTAGAGACAAAAATAATTATCCCTGGTTATAAAAAACAAAGAATCAAAGGGAAGATTGTTCATTCCTGTCAAAACTGTGAGCGCCTGAAGTGTTTGTAGAAATTAGATCTTTGCAAATCATGTACTAGTTACAAGAAGGGTACTGGCAGCTCTCCAATAAACTTGTTATTGTTACTTGCCAGTCCAGTCCATTCCAATTTATGGTGACCCATGTGTGCAGAGTAGAGCTCTTTCTTTAAGAGGTGGATTGCAAGGCCTGTCTTCTAAGATGCCTCTTCCTGGGTTCGAACCACAAACCTTTCAGGTCAGTAGTGCCACACAAACTTTTTGCACCACCCACGGACTTCATGACACCTAACGAAATTAATAATACGTACTTAATATTATCTAATAGTGGAATGACTTCAAATTTCTTCATTTTTCTCAAAATCAATTACCTACAGTACTTTTTCTATCTAATATCTCTCTTTAAATCTAGAACAGTCTCCAACACCACCCGCTTTATTTTCCTAATATTTGGTTGTTGGTAAGACCGGACCAGTTTTCTCCCTAATATCCCACCTTCTGGGCTTGTTTCATTGGTTATTTTGGTTTTACTTAATTTGTGCTTCTATTTTCCCCTCTAAATTGGAATTTAGACCTAAACTGCAAATCTCGCTAAGTGAAAGAAGCTAATTCCAAAACACTACATAATGTAGAGGTCCATTTATATAACATTGTGGAAGATGCAAAACTCCAGGGACAGAAAACTGAACAGAGTATGCCAGGGACTGGGACCAGGAGGAGAAAGGTTACGTAAAAGAAATAGAGAAATTTGAAATTACACCTTAATAAAAATTTATGTCTTATAATAAGACTAAATGGGTGTGGGAATATAACATTCTTAAGGACCAAAAGGCTTCTTATTGCAAAAATGTCAGCTTTGCTCAACCTAATCAATATAGCATAGGTGTCTCAGGGAGATAAATACTCAACTTTCAAAACAAGCCATACCAACATGGCTTCAGTCCCACAAGTCTACTAAAAATACTCCTTCTAAATTCTACTATATCTTTCCAACCAGCAAATTAAATGAGTATTTCCCAGTTTTTATCTTCCTGGACTTCTCGTCTGAATTTCACAATGTTTTTTCAACCAACCTATCTTTCTTTAAACTTTCTACTTGTTGTTTTCCATGACATCTGTTTTCCCGATTTTCCTAAACGTGTGCCTGCTCTTTTTTCCCCACGGTTTCAATTTCTTTCTCCAAATGTCAAATGGTTCCCTGGCCCATGACTCCTACCACTTTATGCATTCTCCGGTTATGATCCCAACGACTCTTTTAATTTAACACCCACAAGTCTGTCGTTCACTCCTACATCTCCATTTGCATAGATGAGCTACTAGATTGCACTGTCTTGATTGTTATAGCCTTGGAATCACTTATGTCCTATTACCAGCTGGTTTGGGCTGTTACCAGATATATAAGCCTAAGAGTCCATTCACTATTCTTGAGTAGAATCTGATTTGGGGTCATCAAGTGTGTGGTGCAGACTGTCACCTATCCACCTAGAGAAGTAGTGGTGATAGTTGTGTGCACCAAATTCTGGGGGAGCAGGGTTTCACACTCCAAGGGGGGCAGGATGCTGACAGGCTTCCCCCAAGTGTCAGTGAGGTAGGTGTGTCTCTATTCCTAAAGCACTTTGGTGGGTGGGCTCTGCAGCTGTACCTTAGGCCCCCAATGCAAGTACCTCCTCTACAGATTGCTAGGTGTCATCATCCTTAGATGCCTAAGGCAAGAGGCTAGGTGGTCTGGGGGAGCTTCAGCCCTCAGTTCCCTGTTGTGGGCCAGTGAGGGCTCTGTTGAATACGCAGAGACATCAGACCTGGGAAACTTGTCTTTCCAGTAATCCGCTAAAACAGTTACAGTCAGATCCCTATCAGAATTGCCTTTGCATTATAATAGCCATCTTGTTCCCCGTAGGGATGAAAGCCCAAGACTGTGGATCACATACGTTTGGCTGGAGCTGGTTCTGTATTTTTTGTCCACTTAGGGAAGGATTTTTGGTCCCTGGGTATTTTGTAGCTCCTTCTCTCAGGCCAGAAGAACGGGTTAGGAAAAGACCAAAAAAAAGGAAAACCCGCAGTGTACTTCACTCTCTGGCTCCGGAAATCCCAATGTTAATGAAGCTGCCTGGGAGTGGGAGGGGAGGGTTCAGATAAATAGGAGAGAGTAGCACCCTGGAACTTAGACAAAGTTACTTATCTTGTTTGGTGATTACTGTTTTAGCTGAGATTCCTGAGGGGTGTGTAGCCTGTGTGCACTGGCTGGGTCGAGATTGCCCCCGAGGGTCAGGCCCACATCCTGTGTTTGTGCTGTCTCAGAAACCGTGGTCACTTCTTGCGCTGCCAATCCAAAGCCCAGCGCCAAGTTTCCCTGGCTGGGACGCCGTACTCCAGGCTCCAAAACCAGTCGCTGCCTCCCGGTGACTTCTCCTCCTGTCAGCCGCATCGCTGCGCTGCCTGCCTGCACTGGCTGGGCTTACCCCGATGTCACTTCTGGGGGCTAGGGCTGCGTCCCGTGTTTGCGCCTTTTCAGGATGCCGTGCTCGGCTCCCCTGTGCCCAGTCCAAAGCCCGGCACAAAGGTTTCCTGACTGGGACGCTTGCTCCAGGCTCCGAAAAGAGTCGCTACTTCCCCGTGGTTGTTCGTTCTCAGTCTCCGTCACTCAGGTCAACTCTTTAGATCTGTGTTTGATGGTCAGGGTTTGTAGATTGTCATGTATGTGATCGATTCACTTGTGTTTCCGAGTCTTTGTTGCAAGAGGGATCTGAGGTAGCTTCCACCTAGTCAGCCATCTTGGCCCTGCCTCCTGACACTCTCATCTTCATTGTTGTTTTTTTGCTGCTATATTTCTCTGCCATGGACATTGCTTTTTCCCTTTATTGGAACAATCTATTTCCTCTTATTGGAGCAACTTATACTAGATATACCCATGGCTCACACTTCTGTTCATTCATCCCTCTGCCCAAAATGTCACTGTGGAAGAACCTCTCTAAACAATCTTCTCTCAAGTACACCTCATGGGTATCACTATCAGGTCTCCTCCCTGCCCTCTGCAGCACTCTCATTTCTCCTACTTAAGGACAAGGAGTCTGTTTAGTCACCACTACCTGTATCTCCAGCATGTAGAATATTGCCTAGGACATAATAGGCAAACAGAAAACATTTGTGAATCAGTTAAGTAATCTCTCCCTGTATATTGAGCTGAAGACATTCTTTTCCCCATTTTACAGAGAAGGAAATGATACCTGAGGTAGTTGAAGTAACTTCTTAGGTTCACACAAGCTAGGATGTTGTTGAAATGGGTTTAAAACCACTGAAATAGTTCTTTGATATACCCAATCCAAAAGACACATCTCAAGCAAGACTGAATTGAGTGATGGGAAAGCCTGAATCTAAGACTTCAATTCATCTGATGGACATTCATCTGATGTAGCTGAAGGAAGAGTGTAAAAATGCAAAATGAAAACAAAAGCAATGTAGGCTCAACCACGAAACATGTACTTTATTGAAGAAGGAGAAACAGGACAAACTCTTTATAGGATAGAGATCACTGCCTAAATTAGATAACAGATGCCAAAGAGAGATCAGGCAAAGCTTCAATGCAAGAATGTAGATGTTGAACCTGTTCCTCATTTTCCAGTGACATGATATCAACTTCAGGATCTAAGCCTTCTCTCCATCAGCTCTTGTCTCAGAAGGAAGCCTTTTCTCCATCAGCTCTTGTCTCAGAAGGAAGGTTAGGGAAGATGTAGTCTGTCACCATGGCTGAGGGAGGAGGATGGAGTCCAGAGACTGGGAAGAGCCACTGGATCACATCATTTCATGATTCTGATGAATTCTGGTGTTGTTACTTGATTTTGGGTACACACTTCTGCTGGCAGGGTTGGAGTGGCAACACAGGAGGGCATTACTGCTGGCATGGTGGAGGAGGGCAACACACAGGTGGGCATGGCGGAGGAGGACAACACACAGGTGGGCATGGTGGAGGAGGGCAACACACAGGTGGGCATGGCGGAGGAAGGCAACACACAGGTGGGCATGGCTCAGGGCACTTAGGTGGGCACACCACAGGGCACTTAGGTGGGCACACCACAGGAGGTGGCAGGCAGGGCTGCTTACACTGCTGCTGATAGTAAGACATCTTTCCGGAGTCTCTGGGAATCTGAAAATCAACGCATAACAGTGTTGACTGTAGTGACACTCTTGCTGGCTAAGCAAGGCAGTATCCTTTGAATGAGTTCAGTCAATATTCATCTAGTCCCCAACAAAATATTCATAACTCTGTAGCTTTTCCCTCTTCCCTCTTAGCATCGTTTCCTGCTATGGATTGAATTGTGTTTCCCAAATATATCAGTTGGAATTCTCACGCCTATACCTATGGTGAAAACCCTGGTGGCATAGTGGATAAGAGCTACAGCCACTAAGCCAACGGTGGGCAGTTCAAATCCTCAGGGGCTCTTTGGAAACTCTGTGGGGCAATTCTTTTCTGTTCTATATGTCACTGGAAGTCAGAATCCACTCAACCGCTACTGGTTATACCTATGTTTGTAATTCTATTTAGAAATAGAGTTTTCTTTGTCATGTTAATCAAAGCATACCTGAGTGAAGTGGCTTCCAAGTCTAATCGCTTCCGATGTATAAAAAAGATCAGATTAGACCCAGAGATGCATACACAGGGGAAGACAGGCGTCCCTTGAGGATCATCTATAAGTCAAACAACCAAGGAACACCCAGGCCTACAAACAAGGAATGTCTCAACAGGGCCGAGACCCTGACTTGGACTCTTAGCCTCCAGAATTGCAAGAATATAAAATCCTGTTCTTTAAAGCCAGGTATTTGTGGTATTTCTGTTATGGCAGAGCAGAAAACTAAGACACTTCCCATCATCTCTCATTCTTTTTTGGCTTTTTTCTCACTCTACCATTTCTAAAAACATAAATATATCCTATATCGACGTAGCACTAGGTAGGGCTGAATTTAAATGTTATCTAGAGAAAGGATACCCGACTTGTAAACTTCTCAGCAATCCCAAAACAAATTGCTACCAATATCATCTGCCATGAAACCCTGACTGAAAGCCTAACTGATCTTGCCATGGGTTCTTTGGGAAAAACTGCAAATGCTCAAATGAAGTTCTAAGGGCTAGTACCCAGAGAAGCAAATCTTTGGAAACAAACTGAAATGTGGGACATAACTTCATTTCTTATTCCTTATTCTTCTTCCTATATGACTGCCCCTTTATCTTCATTTCCCATATGAACGTCAACAAAGCTCACCAAAGAGAAGCTAAAATATCATGTAATGACACCTGCCCTCCACAAAATTTATCGTCTTGATTTCCACAAAGCTTAAGCATTATTTTCTAAAACAAAAGAATCCACCACCAGTTAAAATCCTTATACTGCCCAATTATCCAAAAATGCCCTGCAAGTATTGCACTCACCACGGTCTCAAAGCCAGTGCCCAACTGAGTGTCAGTAGGATGGCAGCAGGCTGGTAGAGTGTCCTTTTATAAGAGCTAGCCACCCATTTACAAGGGGAAGTGGGACGATGTACTGATTTCTCAACCAAAATGCCATCTGCATGCAATTCCAAAAATGACTTACCACACTCATGCTGATTATCACAAAACTTCCTCATCCACCATCCTCCTCACCTGGGCAAATGCACAGTGATTCACTTGAGACTTTGTCTTAGAAGATGGAGCCAGTGTCATGTGGCATGTGAGGAATATGGGGGTTCTCCAACTGAAAGCTGGTAGAGTGTTTGTCTTCCCACAAATCCCCAAACACCGGGTTCCTTGTATATAAAATTTGCCTCCCTGTTCACCCTCCTCCCCAGCATCCAGCTTTGTCCCTGGGATGCAAAAAGTATGCTTTACCAAGTCTGATCTGAACACATTTACTCGTCACCAAAAATTTTTATTTTTAATGCATTTCACCCTCTTCGACGGCCTTTAGTTTTTAGGCCTCTTTTCTTGATCACTAATAGGCTTTAACAAGACCAGTGTCATCTTTCAGATATCTAGGCCATTAGAGTCACATGCTGGGGCTTTCCCTATGTCTCCATGTAGGGCAGATTTACATACTGACCTGTATCTATGGCCCTTATGACCATTAGCCTCTGTGGTCTATCAGAAACCCAAATTCTTTTTCTCCCATTTTCTTAAAACAACAGTTCAATATCTGAGCTGCATCCACTTAGAAGCTTTTGCCTTCATACTTCTAAAATACTTGGTGCTTATTTCCCCAACATAATTCAATCCAGGTGTCTTCCTCTCTGGTAGTCAATGTTTAAGCAGTATTTAGTGTTACACGCTACTAATTTGTTAACCTCCCTAGAGCCTATTTTCATCAGATCGAAATGACAAATGGCAATAATATCACCTCAAACGGTTGGTATAAAAAACTAAATGAGAATATGTACCTAAATACCTAGCATAATACACATTACATACTGACTTCTAAAGGATTATTGACAAGGTATAAAAATAATTATCCATAATAATTAACCAGCAGTCACACAAATGTTCAGATACGTCTTCAGGTAAACTGTGAGGCATTGGCAGGTTCTAAAGCAGTTTGGAAGGCACAAACTCAAAAACATCCTCAATGTCTACACATTCTTTCCAGTAAGAATACGCCTTCCAAATTTCTGGTAGGGGCATTCAATGCCTATGCCTTTCTCTGAAAGACCTTCAATACAACGATTACTGTAGTTCTCAACTGGAGTATGTTAGTGGACTAGAAAAATAAAATATTTTCTTTTGACTGTATATGAGAGGAATTCCTTAAGAACAAGCGTAACTTAGCCTGGCAAATTGAAGATGAAAACACAGAGCTCTTTTTCCTCTCATGATATCCAGGAAAGGACAGCATGGGGCAGCTGTTTCTCCATAGCACTACCAGACACAGAACTAATTTCAGCAGGCTACTAATCTTGTTTGCAATTAGGAAAGTGACTGTTTTCAGAGGTGCCAGAAGGAACAGGGTGTCATTGGAACTTGTGAGGGACTCATACAACATGCTATTTCATATAGAAATTCTAGGAATTAGAAGTGGCATGTGCTCTGGATACAGGAAATGATTCAGGAATACAAGACATTAAACAGATTTATCAACTTTAGACTTGCTTGTCTTGTCTCCTTTGGGGTTCCTAATTCAGGCATTAATATTGGATTCCAAAGTCATCTGATAAGTCATTGGGTTTATAAATAAAGTATGGTGGAATTCAGGGGGTGGGGGGTTGATTTTCTTAAGAAAAGAATTACTAATGAACATTTACAACCCTAGAGACAAAAATAATTATCCCTGGTTATAAAAAACAAAGAATCAAAGGGAAGATTGTTCATTCCTGTCAAAACTGTGAGCGCCTGAAGTGTTTGTAGAAATTAGATCTTTGCAAATCATGTACTAGTTACAAGAAGGGTACTGGCAGCTCTCCAATAAACTTGTTATTGTTACTTGCCAGTCCAGTCCATTCCAATTTATGGTGACCCATGTGTGCAGAGTAGAGCTCTTTCTTTAAGAGGTGGATTGCAAGGCCTGTCTTCTAAGATGCCTCTTCCTGGGTTCGAACCACAAACCTTTCAGGTCAGTAGTGCCACACAAACTTTTTGCACCACCCACGGACTTCATGACACCTAACGAAATTAATAATACGTACTTAATATTATCTAATAGTGGAATGACTTCAAATTTCTTCATTTTTCTCAAAATCAATTACCTACAGTACTTTTTCTATCTAATATCTCTCTTTAAATCTAGAACAGTCTCCAACACCACCCACTTTATTTTCCTAATATTTGGTTGTTGGTAAGACCGGACCAGTTTTCTCCCTAATATCCCACCTTCTGGGCTTGTTTCATTGGTTATTTTGGTTTTACTTAATTTGTGCTTCTATTTTCCCCTCTAAATTGGAATTTAGACCTAAACTGCAAATCTCGCTAAGTGAAAGAAGCTAATTCCAAAACACTACATAATGTAGAGGTCCATTTATATAACATTGTGGAAGATGCAAAACTCCAGGGACAGAAAACTGAACAGAGTATGCCAGGGACTGGGACCAGGAGGAGAAAGGTTACGTAAAAGAAATAGAGAAATTTGAAATTACACCTTAATAAAAATTTATGTCTTATAATAAGACTAAATGGGTGTGGGAATATAACATTCTTAAGGACCAAAAGGCTTCTTATTGCAAAAATGTCAGCTTTGCTCAACCTAATCAATATAGCATAGGTGTCTCAGGGAGATAAATACTCAACTTTCAAAACAAGCCATACCAACATGGCTTCAGTCCCACAAGTCTACTAAAAATACTCCTTCTAAATTCTACTATATCTTTCCAACCAGCAAATTAAATGAGTATTTCCCAGTTTTTATCTTCCTGGACTTCTCGTCTGAATTTCACAATGTTTTTTCAACCAACCTATCTTTCTTTAAACTTTCTACTTGTTGTTTTCCATGACATCTGTTTTCCCGATTTTCCTAAACGTGTGCCTGCTCTTTTTTCCCCACGGTTTCAATTTCTTTCTCCAAATGTCAAATGGTTCCCTGGCCCATGACTCCTACCACTTTATGCATTCTCCGGTTATGATCCCAACGACTCTTTTAATTTAACACCCACAAGTCTGTCGTTCACTCCTACATCTCCATTTGCATAGATGAGCTACTAGATTGCACTGTCTTGATTGTTATAGCCTTGGAATCACTTATGTCCTATTACCAGCTGGTTTGGGCTGTTACCAGATATATAAGCCTAAGAGTCCATTCACTATTCTTGAGTAGAATCTGATTTGGGGTCATCAAGTGTGTGGTGCAGACTGTCACCTATCCACCTAGAGAAGTAGTGGTGATAGTTGTGTGCACCAAATTCTGGGGGAGCAGGGTTTCACACTCCAAGGGGGGCAGGATGCTGACAGGCTTCCCCCAAGTGTCAGTGAGGTAGGTGTGTCTCTATTCCTAAAGCACTTTGGTGGGTGGGCTCTGCAGCTGTACCTTAGGCCCCCAATGCAAGTACCTCCTCTACAGATTGCTAGGTGTCATCATCCTTAGATGCCTAAGGCAAGAGGCTAGGTGGTCTGGGGGAGCTTCAGCCCTCAGTTCCCTGTTGTGGGCCAGTGAGGGCTCTGTTGAATACGCAGAGACATCAGACCTGGGAAACTTGTCTTTCCAGTAATCCGCTAAAACAGTTACAGTCAGATCCCTATCAGAATTGCCTTTGCATTATAATAGCCATCTTGTTCCCCGTAGGGATGAAAGCCCAAGACTGTGGATCACATACGTTTGGCTGGAGCTGGTTCTGTATTTTTTGTCCACTTAGGGAAGGATTTTTGGTCCCTGGGTATTTTGTAGCTCCTTCTCTCAGGCCAGAAGAACGGGTTAGGAAAAGACCAAAAAAAAGGAAAACCCGCAGTGTACTTCACTCTCTGGCTCCGGAAATCCCAATGTTAATGAAGCTGCCTGGGAGTGGGAGGGGAGGGTTCAGATAAATAGGAGAGAGTAGCACCCTGGAACTTAGACAAAGTTACTTATCTTGTTTGGTGATTACTGTTTTAGCTGAGATTCCTGAGGGGTGTGTAGCCTGTGTGCACTGGCTGGGTCGAGATTGCCCCCGAGGGTCAGGCCCACATCCTGTGTTTGTGCTGTCTCAGAAACCGTGGTCACTTCTTGCGCTGCCAATCCAAAGCCCAGCGCCAAGTTTCCCTGGCTGGGACGCCGTACTCCAGGCTCCAAAACCAGTCGCTGCCTCCCGGTGACTTCTCCTCCTGTCAGCCGCATCGCTGCGCTGCCTGCCTGCACTGGCTGGGCTTACCCCGATGTCACTTCTGGGGGCTAGGGCTGCGTCCCGTGTTTGCGCCTTTTCAGGATGCCGTGCTCGGCTCCCCTGTGCCCAGTCCAAAGCCCGGCACAAAGGTTTCCTGACTGGGACGCTTGCTCCAGGCTCCGAAAAGAGTCGCTACTTCCCCGTGGTTGTTCGTTCTCAGTCTCCGTCACTCAGGTCAACTCTTTAGATCTGTGTTTGATGGTCAGGGTTTGTAGATTGTCATGTATGTGATCGATTCACTTGTGTTTCCGAGTCTTTGTTGCAAGAGGGATCTGAGGTAGCTTCTACCTAGTCAGCCATCTTGGCCCCGCCTCCTGACACTCTCATCTTCATTGCTGTTTTTTTGCTGCTATATTTCTCTGCCATGGACATTGCTTTTTCCCTTTATTGGAACAATCTATTTCCTCTTATTGGAACAACTTATACTAGATATACCCATGGCTCACACTTCTGTTCATTCATCCCTCTGCCCAAAATGTCACTGTGGAAGAACCTCTCTAAACAATCTTCTCTCAAGTACACCTCATGGGTATCACTATCAGGTCTCCTCCCTGCCCTCTGCAGCACTCTCATTTCTCCTACTTAAGGACAAGGAGTCTGTTTAGTCACCACTACCTGTATCTCCAGCATGTAGAATATTGCCTAGGACATAATAGGCAAACAGAAAACATTTGTGAATCAGTTAAGTAATCTCTCCCTGTATATTGAGCTGAAGACATTCTTTTCCCCATTTTACAGAGAAGGAAATGATACCTGAGGTAGTTGAAGTAACTTCTTAGGTTCACACAAGCTAGGATGTTGTTGAAATGGCTTTAAAACCACTGAAATAGTTCTTTTATATACCCAATCCAAAAGACACATCTCAAGCAAGACTGAATTGAGTGATGGGGAAAGCCTGAATCTAAGACTTCAATTCATCTGATGGACATTCATCTGATGTAGCTGAAGGAAGAGTGTAAAAATGCAAAATGAAAACAAAAGCAATGTAGGCTCACCCACGAAACATGTACTTTATTGAAGAAGCAGAAACAGGATAAACGCGTTGTAGGATAGAGATCACTGCCTAAATTAGATAACAGATACCAAAGCGAAATCAGGCAAGGCTTGAGTACAAGAATGTAGACCTTGAACCGGTTCCTCATTTTCCAGTAACATGGTATCAACTTTAGGATCTAAGCCTTTTCTCCATCAGCTCCTGTCTCAGAAGGAAGGTTAGGGAAGATGTAGTCTGTCACCATGGCTGAGGGAGGAGGATGGAGTCCAGAGACTGGGAAGAGCCACTGGATCACATCATTTCATGATTCTGATGAATTCTGGTGTTGTTACTTGAATTTGGGTACACACTTCTGCTGGCAGGTTTGGCATGGCAACATAGGAGGGCATTTCTGCTGGCATGGCAGAGGAGGGCAACACACAGGTGGGCATGGTGGAGGAAGGCAACACACAGGTGGGCATTTCTCAGGGCACTTAGGTGGGCACACCACGGGAGTTTTCAGGCAGGGCTGCTTGCACTGCTGCTGATAGTAAGACATCTTTCCGGAGTCTCTGGGAATCTGAAAAATAAACGCATGACAGTGTTTACTCTAGTTACACTCTTGTAGGCTAAGCAAATCAGTATCCTTTAAATGAGTTCAGTGAATACTCATCTAGTCCCCAACAAAATCTTCATAACTCTGTAGCTTTTCCCTCTTCCCTCTTAGCATCATTTCCTGCTATGGATTGAATTGTGTTTCCCAAAAATATTTGTTGGAACTGTCACCTCTATCCCTATGGTGAAAACCCTGGTGGCATAGTGGATAAGAGCTACAGCCACTAACCCAAAGATGTGCAGTTCAAATCCACAGGGGCTCCTTGCAATCTCTGTGGGGCAATTCTTTTCTGTTATATTTGTCGCTGGAAGTCAGGATCCACTCAACTGCTACTGGTTATACCTATGGTTGTAATTCTATTTAGAAATAGAGTTTTCTTTGTCATCTTAATCAAAACATACCCGAGTAAAGTGGCCCCAAATCTAATCACTTCTGATTCATAAAAAAGATCAGATTAGACACAAAGATGCATACACAGGGGAAGACAGGTCTCACTTGAGGATCATCTGTAAGTCAAACAACCAAGGAACACCCAGGCCTACCAACAAGGAAGGAATCAAAAGGGCTGAGACCCTGACTTGGACTCTTAGCCTCCAGAACTGCGAGAATATAAATTCCTGTTCTTTAAAGCTACCTATATTTGTGGTATTTCTCTCATGGCAGACCAGGAAACTAAGACACTTCCCATCATCTCTTATTCTTTTTTGGCCTTTTTCTCACTCTACCATTTCTTAAAACACAAACATATCCTATATTGAGGTAGCATTACATAGGGCTGAACTTCAATGTTATCCAGAGAAAGAATACCCGACTTGCTAAACTTCTGAGCAATCCCAAAACAAATTCCTACCAACATCATCTGCCATGAAACCCTGAATGAAAGTCTAACTGATCTTGCCATGGGTTCTTTGGGAAAAACTGCAAATGCTCAAAGGAAGTTCTAAGGGCTAGCACCCAGAGAAGCAAATCTTTGGAAACAAACAGAAATGTGGGACAGGACTTCATTTCTTATTCCTTATTCTTCTTCCTATAAGACTGTCCCTTTAACTTCATTCACCAAAGAGAAGTTAAATATCACATAATTATACCTGCCCTCCACAAAATTCATCGTCTAGATTTCCACAAACCTAAAACAAAAGCCCTTTCTACCACCAGTTAAAATCCTTAAATTGCCCAATTCCCCAAAAATGTCCTAAAAGTATTGCACTCACCACGGTCTCAAAGCCGGTGCCCAAATGAGTGTCAGTAGGATGGCAGCAGGCTGGTAAAGTGTCCTTTTATAAGGGCTAGGAAGCCCATTTGCAAGGGAAAGCAAAACGATGCACTGATTTCTCAACCAAAATGCCATCTGCATGCAATTCCAAAAATGACTTACCACACATGCTGATTATCACAAAACTTCCTCGTCGAACATCCTCCTCACCTGGGCAACTGCCCAGTGATTCACTTGAGGCTTTGTTTTAGAAGATGGAGCCAGTGTCATGTGGCATGTGAGGAATATGGGAGTTCTCCAACTGAAAGTTGGTAGAGTGGTTGTCTTCCCACAAATCCCCAAACCCCAGGTTCCTCGTATATAAAATTTGCCTCCCTGTTCACCCTCCTCCCCAGCATCCAGTCTTTTACCTGGGATGCAAAAACTGTACTTTACCAAGTCCGATCTGAAGACATTTACTCCTCACCAAATATTTTTATTTTTAATGCATTTCACCCTCTTCGACGGCCTTTAGTTTTTAGGCTTCATTGTTCATCACTAAGAGGCTTTAACAAGACCAGTGTCATCTTTCAGATATCTAAGCCATTAGAGTCACATGCTGGGCTTTTCCCTATGGCTCCATGTAGTGCAGATTTACATACTGACCTGTATCTATGGCCCCTATGACCGTTAACTTACTCTGGTCTATCAGAAACCCAAATTCTTTTTCTCCCATTTTCTTAAAACAACAGTTCAAAATCTGGGCTTCATCCACTTAGAAGCTTTTGCATTCATACTTCCAAAATACTTGGTGCTTATTTCCCCAACATAATTCAATCCAGGTGTCTTCTTCTCTGGTATTCGATGTTTAAGTAGTATTTAGTGTTATACGCCGCTAATTTGTTAACCTCCCTAAAGCTTATTTTCATCAGCACTAAATTACAAACGGTAATAATATCACCTCAAAAGATTGGTATAAAAAACTAAATGAGAATATGTACCTAAATACTTAGCATAATACACATTACATACTGACTTCTAAAGGATTATTGCCAAGGTATAAAAATAATTATCCATAATAATTAACCAGCAGTCACACAAATGTTCAGATACGTGTTCGGATAAACTGTGAGGCATTGACAGGTTCTAAAGCAGTTTAGAAGGCACACACTTAAAAGCATCCTCAATATGTATACATTCTTTCCAGTTAGAATACACTTCCCAAATTTCTTGTAGGGGCATTCAATGCCTATGCCTTTCTCTGAAAGACCTTCAATACAACAATTAAAGTGATTCTCAACTGGAGTATGTTAGTGGACTAGAAAAATAAAATATTTTGTTTTGACTGTATATGCGAGGAATTCCTTAAGAACAAGTGTAACTTAGCCTGGTACATTGAAGATGAAGCCACAGAGCTCTGTTCTCTCTCATGTTATCCAGGAAAGAGAGCATGGGTCCAGCTGTTTCTCCATAGCACTACCAGACACAGAAGTAATTTCAACAGGCTACTAAATTTCTTTACAATTAGGAAAGTGACTCTTTTCAGAGGTGCCAGAAGGAACAGGGATGTCTTTGGAACATGTGAGGGACTCATACATACAACATGCTATTTCATATGGAAATTCTAGGAATTAGAAGTGGCATGTGCTCCGGATATAGGAAATAATTCAGGAATATAAGACATAAAACAGATTTATCAACTTTAGATTTGCTTGCCATGCCTCCTTTGGGGTTCCTAATTCAGGCATTCATATTGGATTCCAGAGTCATCTGATAAGTCATTGGGTTTATAAGTAAAGTATGGTGGAATTCAGGGGGTGGGGGGTTGATTTTCTTAAGAAAAGAATTACTAATGAACATTTACAACCCTAGAGACAAAAATGATTATCTCTGGTCATACAAAGCAAAGAATCAAAGGGAAGATTGTTCCTTCCTGTCAAAACTGTGAGCGCCTGAAGCATATGTAGAAATTAAATCTTTGCAAATCATGTACTAGTTACAAGAAGGTTGCTGGTGGCTCCGCAATAAACTTGTTATTCTTACTTGCCAGTCGAGTCCATTCCAATTTATGGTAACCCATGTGTGCACAGTAGAGCTCTTCCTTTAACAGGTAGATTGCAAGGCCTGTCTTCCAAGATGCCTCTTCCTGGGTTAGAACCACAAACGTCTCAGGTTAGTAGTGCCACACAAACTTTTTGCACCACTCACGGACTTCATGACACCAAATAAAATTAATATTAATTACTTAATATTATCTAATAGTGGAATGACTTCAAATTTCTGCATTTTTCTCAAAATCAACTACCTACAATACTTTTTCTATCTCATATCTCTCTTTAAATCTAGAACAGTGTCCAACACCACCCTCTTTATTTTCCTGATATTTGGTTGTTGGTAAGACCAGACCAGTTTTCTCCCTAATATCCCTCTTTCTGGATTTGTTTCATTGGTTAATTTTGTGTTACTTAATTTGTTCTTCTATTTTCCCCTGTAAATTGGAATGTATACCTAAACTGCAAATCAACACTAAGTGAAAGAAGCCAGTTCCAAAACACTATATAATGTAGAGTTCTGTTTATATAACATTGTGGAAGATGCAAAACTCTAGGGACAGAAAACTGAACGCAGTATGCTAGGGACTGGGGCCAGGTGGAGAAAGGTTGCGTAAAAGAAATAGAGAAATTTGAAATTACACCTTAATAAAATTTATATCTAAACATAAGACTAAATTTTTTGGGAATATAACATGCTTAAGGACTGAAACACTTATTATTGCCAAAATGTCAACTTTGCTCAAGCTAGTCATAGCATAGGTGTCTTAAGGAGATCAATACTGAACTTTCAAAACAAGACATAGCAATCTGGCTTCAGTCCCAAAGTCTACTAAAAATAATCCTTCTAAGTTCTACTATATCTTTCTAACCATCAAATTAAATGAGTATTTCCCAGTTTTTATCTTCCTGGACTTCTTTTCTGAATTTCACAATGTCAACCAATCCATCTTTCTTTAAACTCTCTACTTGTTGTTTTCCATGACATCTATTTTCCTGATTTTCCTAAACCTGTGCCTGCTCTTTGTTCCCCAAGGTTTGAACTTCTTTCTCCAAATGAGAAATGGTTCCCTGGCCCATGACTCTTACCACTTTATGCATTCTCTGGTTAAGATCTCAGCCACTCTTTAAATTTAACAGCCACAAGTCTGTCTTTAACTCCTACATCTCCATTTGCATTCCAGAATCCACTTCAGATATAAGAATACCTTTGCCTGCTGAAATCTCTATCCCTATGTCCTCCAATTATCAACTGATTTTCTTTCCTACAAATGAGAAACACCTCCAGTATGCTCTACCATGTACACCTCCAACCACTCAGTAACTTCACTTATTTTGACTCTTTTTTCCCCTACTATGCTCCACTTCTCCAGTCAAGTATCTAGTCTGCCAGTTTGGCATCATAAACATTTCCGAAATTCATTTCATCCTTTCTATGCTAACTAGCCCGGCCCTAGTTCAGGCCATCCTCGTCTCTTGCCCAGATTATTACCATAGCTTCCTAACTTCTCTCTCTTTCCCAGTCTTATTTTATTCAAAACCAGCTTCCGCTTTGCAGTCAGAGTGACCCATTAAAAGTCAAATCTATGTCACTTGCATGCTTAAAGTGTCAGGTCCATTATACAGCCCTTCCTTCCCCTCTAGCTTCATTCCTTGTTACTCCATGCCTTGAACTCTATACTGTTGTAATATCAAGATCCTTGTAATTTTTCTCACAGGCCATTTTTTTTTTCCTTCTGCTCAGTGCATTTGTTCACTATACCTCTGATACATCTTCTTCATGCTATTTTTACCTGTCTTATGCCGACATTGGATCCCTGGTGGTGCAGTGTTTAAGAGCTCAGCTACCAATCAAAAGGTCAGCAGTTCAAATCCGCTAGCCACTCCCTGGGAATCCTATAGGGCAGTTCTACTCTGTCCTATAGTATTGCTATGAGTTGTAATCTACTTGATGGAAAAGGGTTACGTTGTTTTTTTTGGCTTTGTGTTTTTTTTGGTTTATTGCTGACACTATTCTCAACAAAGCCATCACTCTCGATGAAAAGCCCTTTTGGGCCCTTTTCATTAAGGCATGTGTCCCACCTTAGTCTCCCAAAACACTCTGAGCTTCTTTTGTCATATCCATCTACATTTAGTGGACTTCCCACTCATCTGCTTCATCTGGAATGTGCAAGTTCTTTAAAAAGGTAGACTTCTCTTCCCTACTACTACATATTCAGGACATGCCCTGAAATCTGGAACAGAGTAGGTGCTGAGTAAGTATTTGTTGAATATGCACAGGAGGACTGGCACAATATGGTGGCATCAAGAGAGTGATGCACAGTGAGTCTTGTTTTGTGATAAAAAATGACTGACGACCAGCAGACAAACAATTTCATGGAAGAGGCTGTCTCCTGAAAAATTGAATGTGGTTGGTTATACATTCCAAACAGGGAACCACCTACGCCAAGGGTCCATGATTTTCCAGATATCTAACCTTTCCACTATGTTAGCCTTCCTATGTTAGCATCCACCTGTAGCAATCAGAATTATAATTAGCAGGATTAGATTTACTCCTACACAAAGATCTCCTCACCTCTCCTTGATGTAAATCTTATGGAAATTCTTTTTGTTTCCATCAATCAAGATGATCCAAGATAAAAGTAATTGGGTTCTCTGAGGACAGGAGAAACTTAAAGAAGACCCAAGTCTCTTCATTCCTGTCAGGCATGCCCAGGGCTTCACCTGACACAATTTCTAACCCCTTTCCTGCCTTTTCTTCCTCCTTGCACCTACGCACTGAGTAGTTTGGTAGGGCAGATCCAGAGAACCATTCCTAATGTCTGTCTGACTACCAGATTTCCATGGATAGACTCAGAGAGAACTGGTTTTTGTCTAGCCTGGTGCCATGGAGGCTCCTGTGGTTGCAGTGTTAGTTGTGGTTATGGTTGAGGAAATGGAACGTTTTTAGTCATTGAGAGTGAAGAAGGTATTGAATGCATATGAGTCTTTTCTCTCAGGGTACTTAAGTTAGTCATCTAGGTTTCTGATGTTTATCTGACAAAGAGCACATATGAGAAGCTTCTTTCGACAGGCCTTCTGGTGTTGCTGTTGTTATTCTCTTAGTCCCAGGAAATATTCCTAATAACAACAGCAAGAAAAACGCCCCCCCCCCTTCATACCTAAGCCCTGACCCTACCACCTCAGAAAACAGAACTGGTACTTTCCAATAAGGCAAAAGTAACATATTTGCTGTTTTTCTCCTTACAATCTTCAGCTCATGTGCCTGAAGACTCCAAGAAGAGATATATCATTTCACTCATCAGTCACCCCCACAGTAGCCCACAATATCAATGTCTGTACAAAGAAAGATGGATTCTGTATCTGATAAGTAGCAGTCCTCCTCAAAATCCCCCTGGGGATTGCACCATCAGCACAAAGACATGAAATATCCTGATGTGCTCAACACTGTAAGTTCAGTGTGTTGGACCCTAGCCTGAAAGGGACAAAATTCAGGAGAGGAAGCTAGACAGGCAGGGATCAATGAGACCATAAAGGGCGTTACATGTCATGCTAAGAAATTTCGCCTTTATTTTGTAGGAGACACAAAGCCAGAGAAGGATTTTAATCAGGGAGAGTGAAATCTGTGATTATGAGAGCTTACTTTAACCATAGAGTGGATAATGGACAAGGTGAGGCTGGAGGCAGAAGGAGGGTAGTGTGCTAGCATCATAATCCATCTGAGAACTGACAAAGATCAACAAAAGCAGAATAAGTGGGAATGGGAAGAATAGACCAGAGTCCAGGACCATGGAATATATAGTAAAATTGGATACTAACACAATCTACTTTGACTCTACCAACACCACTACAGAGGTCTCAAAACGTATATGAGATATTCACTGCCACCAATTTGATTCCAGCTCATAGTGTCACCACAGAACAGAGCAGAACTGCACTTGAGGTTTGATTCTAACTCATAAGACGCATCACAGGACAGATTAGAACTGCCCTTTAGGTTTCCAAGTCTGCAGTCTTTATGGAAGTAGACTGCCATTTCTCCTACAGAGGGGCCGGTGGGTTAGAACTACCCACCTTTTGATTAGCAGCCCAGCACCTAATCACTTCCCCATCAGGGTTGCTTATATGAGATATACAGAACCTTAGTAACAGTGGCTTGCCATATTACAGCCAGTGGTGTGAAAGAAAAACAAGTGACCGTCTCTTATGGAAAGAGAAAAGAAAATCCCTGAACTATGTAGTATAAATTTGAAAAATACAGGGAGTTATTTGGATATTAAACCCATGTAATTTGGTTTTACAACTGTTAACAATGAGAGATTGAGAGTGGAATTTGGCAGCTTCTGTGCTACTAACAGAATAATTTACAGCAGGAATTGAAAATAGAAGATCTGAATCATGCCGTCTACTCAACGCACCATTTTTGTGGTTTATCATTCATTAGACACGTGTTCAGATACTGAACGTGGCAATGGAACAGAAGTAAAGAAAGATTCCTGTCCTCAGGGATCATATGTTCTCATGGCAGATATATGCCAAAATAATATAAACTGACAAATAAATAAAATAACTACAAATTATAATAATGTTTTTCCTATTTTACCTATTGCATTGTCATGGGGATCAAGAACTATTTATTCCCTCTAATATAATAATATTTAAAAAAATTTTAGAAGATTCAACAAAAATTACATCCTATCCAATTGTTGTTTGCTGAGGATGATATGTAGATTTTAAAAATGACATTGGCCTAATGGTTCCCAGGACATATTCAACAGAATACTCCAAGTTGAGCACAAATGCTTCCATGATCCTATGAGTAAAGGAAAAGCTATATTCCAAATCACCATCTTGTGTCTCTGAGCAATGACTTGGGAAAAGAGGAATTTTCTTTACATTTCAACAAATAATATTACTAGGACACATTATCTGACATAACAATTAACATCCACCCAAAAGAGTTGACTTCTTCCATCGACTGGGCAACCAGAGTGTTAGCCTGTTAAAAGGTCACCACGAGTACTGTTGGAAATGTTTAGGTTAACAGGAGGACACCTTAGTTCAAAGGACTCAGTGCAGTGCCTGGGCTGTACTGCTGTTGTTGTTGTTAGGTGCCTTAAGTTGGTTCTGACTCATAGCGACCCATGCACAATGGAACGAAACACCGCTCGGTCCTGTGCCATCCTTACATCTGTTTTTATGTTTGAGCTCATTGTTGCAGCCACTGTGTCAATTAGGGTCTTCCTCTTTTCTGCTGACCCTGTACTCTGCAAAGCGTGATGTCCTTCTCCAGGGACTGATCCCTCCGGACAACATGTCCAAATTATGTAAGACGCGATCTTGCCATCCTTACCTCTAAGGAGTATTCTGGTTGCACTTCCTCCAAGACAGATTTGTTCGTTCTTTTGGCACTCCATGGTATATTCAATATTCTTTGCCAACACTGCAATTCAAAGGCATCAACTCTTCTTTGGTCTTCCTTGTTCATTGTCCTGCTCTCACATGCATATGATGTGTTTGAAAATACCATGGCTTGGGTGAGGCGCACCTTAGTCTTCAGGGTGACATCTTTGCTGTTTAACACTTTGAAGAGGTCCTTTGCAGTAGAGTTGCCCAATTCAATGCGTCTTTTGATTTCTTGACTGCTGCTTCCATGGATATTGATTGTGGATACAAATAAAATGAAATCACTGACAATTTCAATCCTTTCTCCATTGATCATGATGTTGCTCATTGGTCCAGTTGTGAGGATTTTTGTTTTCTTTATGTTGAGGTGCAATCCATACTGAAGGCTGTGGTCTTTGATCTTCATTAGTAAGTGCTTCAAGTCCTCTTCACCTTCAGCAAACAAGGTCGTGTCATCTACATAACACAGGTTATTAATGAGTCTTCCTCCAATCCTGGTGCCCCATTTTCTTCATATAGTCCAGCTTCTCAGATTATTTTTTTCAGCATACGGATTAAATATGTACGGTGAAATACAACCCTGACGCACACCTTTCTTGACTTTAAACCAATCTGTATCTCCTTGTTCTGTCTGAACAACTGCCTGTTGATCTATGCAAAGGTTCCTCATAAGCACAATTAAGTGTTCTGGAATTCCCACACTTCTCAACTTTGTCCATAATTTGTTATGATCCACACAGTCAAATCCCTTTGCATAGTCAATAAAACACAGGTAAACATCCTTCTGATGTTCTCTGTTTCAGCCAGGATCCATCTGTCATCAGCAATGATATCCCTGCTTCCGCAACCTCTTCTGAAACCGGCCTGAATTTCTGGCAGTTCCCTGTTGATATCCTGCTGCAGCCTCTTCTGAATGATCTTCCACAAAATTTCGCTTGTGTGTGATATTAATGATATTGTTCTATAATTTCCATATTTGGTTGGATCGCCTTTCTTGGGAATAGGCATAAATATGGATCTCTTCCAGTCAGTTGGCCAGGAAGCTGTCTTCCATATTTCTTGGCATGGATGAGTGAGCGCCTCCGGCGCTTCATCTGTTTGCTAAAACATCTCAGTTGATATTCCATCAATTCCTGGAGCCTTCTTCTCCACTAGTGCCTTCAGAGCAGCTTGGACTTCTTCCTTTCAGTACCATCAGTTCCCGATCATATTTCACCTGCTGAAATGGTTGAATACCAACTAATTGTTTTTGGTATAATGAGTCTGTGTATTCCTTCCATCATCTTTTGATGCTTCCTGCATTGTTTAATATTTTCCCCATGTAATACTTCACTATCGCAACTTGACGCTTGAAATTTTTGTTCAGTTCTTTCAGTTTGAGGAACGCCGAGGGTGTTCTTCCTTTTTGGGCTTCCATCTCCAGCTCTTTGCACATGTTATTATAATACTTTACTTTGTCTTCTCTAGAGACCCTCTGAAATCTTCTGTTCAGTTCTTCTACTTTATCAATTCTTCGTTTTGCTTTAGCTGCCTGACACTCAAGAGCAAGTTTCAGAGTCTCCTCTGACATCCATCTTAGTCTTTTCTTTCTTTCCTGTCTTTTCAGTGACCTCTTTGCAAATCATGTACTAGTTACATGAAGCTTGCTGGCAATTCTACAATAAACTTGCTGTTGTTAGTTGCCAGTTGAGTCCATTCCAACTCATGGCAACACATGTGTGCAGAGTAGAGCTGCTCCTTTAAGAGGTAGATCACCAGGCCTGTCTTCCAAGATCCCTCTGGGTGGGTTTGAACCACCAACCTTTCAGGTTAGTAGTGCTGCACAAACTGTTTGTGCCAAAATTAATGATAACTACTTAATATTATCTAATAGTGGAAAACCTTCAAATTTCTTCGTTTTTCTTAAAATCATTTATTTACTTAGTCGTTCTAACTTATAAAAAAAAAAAAAACCATAGCTCTTTTTAAATCTAGAACAGGCTTCACCCCCTACCCTCTTTATTTTCCTGATATTTGGCTGTTGATAAGACAAGATCAATTTTCTCATCAAATATCTCACCTTCTAGATTTGCTTGATTGATTATTATTTTGGTGTTATTTAACATGTTCTTCTATTTTGTCCTATAAATTGGAATTTAAACCTAAACTCCAAATCACACTAAGTGAAAGAAGCTAATCCAAAGCACTACATAATGTAGAGTTCCATTTATATGACATTATGGAAGATGCAAAACTATAGGGACAGAAAACAGAAAAGAATATGCCAGGAACTGGGGCTTGGGGGCAGGCTGAAAAGGTTGTCTATAAGAAGGAATAGAGGAATCTGAAATTATATCTTAAACAAATTTATATCTAAAAATAAGACTAAATGTGTGTGGGAATATAACATGTTTAAGGATCGAAAGGCTTAATATTAAAATAATGTCAACTTTGTCCAAACTAATCTATACAGTAGAGGTTTTGCTGGGGAGATAAATACTCAACTTTCACTACAAGCCATAGCAACCTGGCTTCAGTCCCACCAGTTGCATGAAAATACTCCTTCTAAGGTCTACTGTGAGTCGGAATCGACTTGACGGCACTGGATTTTCGGTAAGGTCTACTATGGACACCCTAGTGGCTTAGTGGTTAAGAGCTAGGGCTGATAAGCAAAAGGTAGACAGTTTGAATCCCCCAGGTGTTCCTTGGAAACTCAATAGGGCAGTTCTATGCTGTCCTATAGGGTCACTAGGGTCTACTATATCTTTCTAACCATCAAATTAAATGAGTATTTCCCAGTTTTTATCTTCCTGGGCTTCTCATCTGAATTTCACAATGTCTACCAATCCATCGTTCTTTTAACTAACTACTTCGTGGTTTCTGTGACATTCACGTTCCTGATTCTCGTAACTCTGTGCCTCGCCTTCTTCCTCTTGGTCTGAACTTCTTTTTCCAAATACTATATGGTTCCCTGGCCCATGGCTCTTACCAATTCATGCATGCTCTAGTCAAAACCCCAACCATTCTTTTGATTTCACAGCCACAAAGCTGTTGTTAACTCCTACTTCTCCATTTGCATCCCAGAATCCACTTCAGATTTAAATATACCCTTGTCTGCTGAACATCTCTAGCCTTATGTCCTCTAATTATCAACTGATTCCCTTTCCCACAAACCACAAACACCTCCAGTGTTCTCTATCTTCAATACTTCCAACCACTTAATAAGTTATTTTAACTCTTTTATTCCTCTACTATACCCCACTTATCCAATCAAATATCTAGTTTGCCAGTTTGACATCATAAACATTTCTGAAATTCATTTCATCCATTCTGTGCTAACCAGCAGAGTCCTCATTCAGGCCATCCTCATCTCTGGCCCTGATTATTACCATAGCCTCCTAACTTCTCTCTCTTCCCCACTCTTGTCTAATTCAAAGCCAGCTTCTGCATTGCAGTCAGAGTGATCCATTAAAAGTGAACTCTATGCCACTTGCATGCTTAAAGTGACAGGTCCATTAAACAGCCCTTCCTTCCCCTCCAGCTTCATTCTTTCTTACTCCATGCCTTGAACTGTATGCTGTTGCAATAGCAAGCTCCTTGTAATTTTTCTCACATACCATTTTTTTTCAACTTCTCAGAGCATTTATTCGCTATGCATATGATATACCTTCTTCTCACTATTTTTGCCTGGCTAATGCTGACAGGAATACCCTGGTAGCATAGTGGTTAAGGGCTACCACTGCTAACCAAAAGGTTGGCAGTTCAAATCCCCGAGAAGCTCCTTGGAAACTCTACTGGGCAGTCCTACTCTGTCCTATAGGGTCGCTATGAGTTGGAATCGATTTGACAGCAGTGGGTATGGTATATGGTAATGCTGACTCTGGAATCCTGGTAGTGCAGTTTGAATCTACCAGCTGCTCCTTGTAAATCCTATCGGTCAGTTCTATTCTATGCTAGAGAGTTGCTCTGAGTCAGACTCGAATTGACGGCAAACGGTTTCTTTCTTTTTGGATTAATGCTGACATTATTCCCAACAAAGCCATCACTCTCAATGAAAAGCCCTTTTGAACCACTTCCACTAGGGCTTGCACCTCACCTGAGCTCCCCAAAACACTCTAAGCTTCTTTTGGCATACCTGTCTGCATTTAGTGAACTTGGTGCACATCAGCTTCACACTGGAACATGAAAGTTTTTAAAAAGTGAGGTTGCTCTTCCCTACTATACAATCAGGACATGGCCTGAGACCTAGAACATAGTCGGTGCTGAATTAATATTTTTTGAATGTGCACAGGAAGACTAGCACAGGAATGGAAGCATGAAGAGAGTGATGCACAGGGTGAGTGTTCCTTTGTGTTCAAACATAACTATGACCAGCAGACAAACAAGTTCATGGAAGAGGCTGTGTCCTGAAAAAATTGAATGGGTTTGGTTATACATTCCAAAGAGGAGGCCACCTATGCCAAAGGTCCATGAATTTCCAGATATCTAGTCTTTCCACTATGTTAGCCATCCCAGAAACATGCATCCACTTGTAGCTATTGGAATTACAGTAGGATTAGATTTACTCTTACATGAAATCTCTGTACCTCTCCTTGGCGTTAATCGTATGGAAATTCTTTTTGTTTTCATCATTCAAGTTGATTCAAGATAAAAATAACTTGGGTCCTCTGAGGACAGGAGAAACTTGAAGACCCAAGTCTCTTTTTCCTAGTCAGGCTTCCCCAGGTCACATGATATAATTTCTAACCCCCTTCCTCCCTGGCCTCCCTCCTTGGACCTGCTTGCTGGTGGTTTGAAAGGGCAGATCTAGAAAAACATTCCTAACCCTTGATAAGCACAGGATTTCAATGGACAAACTAAGAGAGAAGTGACTATTTGTCCAGCCTTTTACCATGGAGGCTCTGGTGGTTGCAGTTTTAGTAGTGGTTATGGTTGAGGGAATGGAGGGTTTTTAGTCACTAAGAGTGAAGAAGGCATTGAATGCGTATGAGCCTCTGCTCTCTGGGTATTTGTTAGTCATCTAGGCTTCTGAGATTCAACTGAAAAACAGCACATGTGAAAACTTGTCTCTATGAGCCTTCTGGTGTTGTTGCTGTTGTTTTTCTCTGAGTCCCAAGAAAGATTCCTAATAGCAACAGCAAGAAAAATTACCCCCTCTCTCCTCTTCTTTCATACCTAAGCCCTGACCCTGCCTCCTCAAGTAAACACAACTGGTACTTCCTGATAAAGTAGAAGTAACACGTTTTCTGTCTTCCTCCTTACAATCTCTAGCTCATGGGGCTGAAGACACCAAGAAGAGATATGTCATTTCAGTCATCAGTCACCCCCACGGTAGTCTGCAATATCAATATCTATAAAAACAAAGATGGATTCTGTATCTGATAAATAGCACTCCTCCTCAAAACTCCCCTGGGCACTGAGCACCATCTGCACCCCCCCCAAAAAAAAACCCATCTGCACAAAGACATGAAATATCCTGATGTGCTCAGAACTGTAAGTTCAGTGTTGCTGGACCCTTGCGAGAAAGAGAGAGAATGCCGGGAGGGAGCTAGAGAGACAGGCATCAATCAGACCCAGAGGACCTTGCATTTCATGCCAAGAAATGTGGCCTTTATTTTGTAGGAGACACAAAGCCAGAGAAGAATTTTAATCAGGGAGAGTGAAATTTGTGATTATGCGAGCTCACTTTAATCATACTGTGGACAACAGAAAAAGTGATGCTGGAGGCAGAGAGAGGTTAGAGAGTTATCATCAAAATCCACCTGAGAACCGATAAAGATCAACAAAGGTAGTATAAGCAGGAATGACAAGAACACACCAGAGTCAAGGACCATGGAATATATAGTAAAATTTGACCCTGACCACTGTGCAGGTCTCAAAATGTATATGAGATTTTCATTGCCATAGAGTCAATTCCAACTCATAATTGGACCATAGGACAGAGTAGAACTGGCATGAGATTTCCAAGGCTATAATCCTTATACAAGCAGATTACCATATCTTTCTCCTGCAGAGGAGCTAGTGAGTTAGAACTGCCGAACTTTCAATCAGCAGCTGAGCACTTAATCACTGCACCACCAGGGCTTCTTATATGAGATATACAGAACCGTAATAACCATGCCATGCTACCGCACAGTGGTGTGAAGGGACAAATAAGTGACCCTCTTTTATGAAAGAAAAATAAAAGCCCCTGAATTATGTAGGGTAAATTTGAAAATTACAGTGAGTTATTTGGATATTAGTACCATGTGACTTAGTTTTGCAACTGTTTAGCAATGAGATACTGAGAGTGGACCTTGGCTGCTGCTATGCTACTAACAGAATAATTTATTGCTCTCAGATTGCTGGAATTGGAAATAGAAGTCCTGAATCATGTCTTCGACTCAACAGATCATTTTGGGGTGCTTACTATGTGGCAAACACTTGGTTAGATGCTGGATATGCAATGAAGGAAAAACCAACAAGATTCCTGTCCTAGGGGATCTTATATCCTTATGGGAGATGTAAATAAAATAATTAAAAATTTTAATAATTTTTCTGTATTTTACTTTTTCTATTGTCATGTGGACCAGAAACTACCTATATGCTGTGACATAATAATATACAAAAATTTATTAAGGAGATTCCACCACAATTACATCCTATTCAATTGTATGTTCACTAAGAATGATACGTAGATTTTTAAAAAATACATTGTCTTAAGTCCAACACCCATTCATGATAAAAACTCTCAGCAAAATAGAAATTGAAGGAAAATTCCTCAACATAGTAAAGGGTGTCTTTACAAAGCCAGCAGCCAACATCATTCTAAATGGAGAGAGCCTGAAAGCATTTCTC
Organism: Elephas maximus indicus; assembly: GCF_024166365.1. NCBI lineage: Eukaryota > Metazoa > Chordata > Mammalia > Proboscidea > Elephantidae > Elephas > Elephas maximus. The sequence goes on from NC_064821.1 coordinate 189,074,749, forward strand.
CTGAGAACGGGAACCAGACAAGGATGCCCTTTATCACTGCTCTTATTCAACATTGTGCTAGAGGTCCTAGCCAGAGCAATTAGGCTAGATAAAGAAATAAAGGGCATCCAGATTGGCAAGGAAGAAGTAAAATTGTCTCTAATTGCAGATGACATGATCTTCTACGCAGAAAACCCTAATGAATCCTCCAGAAAACTACTGAAACTAGTAGAAAAGTTTGGCAGAGTCTCAGTTTATAAGATGAACATTAAAAAATCACTTGGATTCCTTACATCAACAAAAAAAACATCGAAGAGGAAATCACCAAATCCATACCATTCACAGTAGTCCGCAAGAAGACAAAATACTTAGGAATAAATCTTACCAAAGATGTAAAAGACCTATACAAAGAAAACTACAAAGTACTACTGCAAGAAACTAAAAGGGACCTACATAAGTGGAAAAACATAGCTTGCTCATGGATAGGAAGACTTAACATAGTAAAAATATTCTACCAAAAGCCATCTAGGCATACAATGCATTTCCGATCCAAATCCCAATGACATTTTTTAAAGTGATGGAGAAACAAATCACCAACTTCATATGGAAGGGAAAGAAGCCCCGGATAAGTAAAGCACTACTGAAAATAAGAAGAACGTGGGAGACCTCAATCTACCTGATTTTAGAACATATTATACAGCCACAGTAGTCAAAACAGCCTGGTATTGGTACAACAACAGGTAATTAGACCAATGGAACAGAATTGAGAACCCAGATATAAATCCATCCACATATGAGCAGCTGATATTTGAGAAAGACCCAGTGTCAGTTAATTGGGGAAAAGATAATCTTTTTAAAAAATGGTGCTAGCATAACTGGATATCCATTTGCAAAAAAATGAAACAGGACCCATACCTTACACCATGCACAAAAACTAACAAAGACCTACACATAAAGACTAAAACGATAAAGATCATGGAAGAAAAAATAGGGACAACGTTAGGAGCCCTAATACAAGACATAGACAGAATACAAAACATTACTAAAAATGACGAAGAGAAACCAGGTAACTGGGAGCTCCTAAAAATCAAACACCTATGCTCATCTAAAGACTTCACCAAAACAGTAAAAAGACCGCCTACAGATTGGAAAAAATTTTCAGCTACGACATCTCTGACCAGCGCCTGGTCTCTAAAATCTATATAATTCTGTTAAAACTCAACCACAAAAAGAAAAACAACCCAATCAAAAAGTGGGCAAAGTATATGAACACGCATTTCACTAAAGAAGATATTCGGGCGGCTAACAGACACATAAGAAAATGCTCTTGATCATTAGCCATTAGAGAAATGCAAATTAAAACTATGATGAGATTCCATCTCACTCCAACAAGGCTGGCATTAATCCCAAAAACACAAAATAATAAATGTTGGAGGGGCTGCGGAGAGATTGGAACTCTTATACACTGCTGGTGGGAATGTAAAATAGTACAACCAGTCTGGAAATCTATCGGGCGTTTTCTTAAAAAGTTAGAAATAGAACTACCATACAACCCAGAAATCCCACTCTTTGGAATATACTCTAGAGAAATAAGAGCCTTTACACGAACAGGTATATGCACACCCATGCTTATTGCAGCACTGTTTACAATAACAAAAAGCTGAAAGCAACCAAAGTGTCCATCAACAGATGAATGGTTAAATAAATTGTGGTATATTCACACAATGGAATACCACGCATCGATAAAGAAGAGTGACAGATATGCGAAACATTTCATAACATGGAGGAACCTGGAAGGTATTATGCTGAGTGAAATTAGTCAGATGCAAAAGGACAAATACTGTGTAAGACCACTATTATAAGTTCTTGAGAAATAGTATAAACTGAGAAGAACACATTCTTTTGTGGTTAAGAGAGAGGGGAAGGAGGAGGGTGGGAGAGGGTTATTTACTGATTAGTTAGTAGGTAAGAACTACTTTAGGTGAAGGGAAGGACAATACTCAATACAGGGAAGGTCCGCTCAACTGGACTGGACCAAAAGCAAAGAAGTTTCTGGGATAAAATGAACGCTTCCAAGGACAGCAGAGCAAGGGCGGGGGTTTGGGGACTATGGCTTAAGGGGACTTCTAAGTCAACTGGCATAATAAACTCTATTATGAAAACATTCTGCATCCCACTTTGAAGTGTGGCGTCTGGGGTCTTAAATGCTAACAAGCAGCCATCTAAGATGCATCAATTGGTTTCAACCCATCTGGATCAAAGGAGAATGAAGAACACGAAGGTCACAGGATAACTAGGAGCCCGAGACAGAAAGGGCCACATGAACTAGAGACGTACATCATCCTGAGACCAGAAGAACTAGATGGTGCCCGGCTGCAACCAATGACTGCCCTGACAGGGAACACAACAGAGAACTCCTGAGGGAGCAGGAGAACAGTGGGATGCAGACCCCAAATTCTCATAAAAAGACCAGACTTAATGGTCTGACTGAGACTAGAAGAATCCCAGCAGTCATGCTCCCCAAACCTTCTGTTGGCCCAGGATAGGAACCATTCCCGAAGACTACTCATCAGACATGGAAGGGACTGGACAATGGGTTGGAGAGAGATGCTGATGAAGAGTGAGCTACTTGTATCAGGTGGACACTTGAGACTGCGTTGGCATCTCCTGTCTGGAGGGGAGATGGGAGGGTAGAGAGGGTTAGAAACTGGCAAAACGGTCATGAAAGGAGAGACTGGAAGAAGAGAGTGGGCTGACTCGTTAGGGGGAAAGTAAATGGGAGTATGTAGTAAGGTGTATATAAACTTATATGTGACAGACTGACTTGATTTGTAAAGTTTCACTTAAAGCACAATGAAAATTATTAAAAAAAAAAAAAAATACATTGTTCTAACATTTCCCAAGTCATGTTCATCAGAATACTCCAATCTGAGCACAAATCATTCCCTGGTCCTATAGGAAAAGCTATATTCCAAATCACCATCTTGTAGCTCTGAGCAGTGACTTTGTAAAAGAGGAATCTGCTTTACTTTACATTTCTACAAATAATCTTACTAGAAGACTTTATCTAACACAACAATTAACATCAACCAAAAGACACGGCCCTTCCCACCAACTGGGAAATCAGAATGTTAGTCTGTTGATTGGTCACTGTTGGGAGACAGCCCCAGGAAGGGAGGATCCTCACTGTGCATCCTGCCAGATAATCCAAGGAACTGACACATAGCCTTTTCCAGATTCATACGTTTATTCAGGGAAACTTACTCACACAGGCAAGCAGCTGCTTTCTCTAGTGGCGGCCTACTGGAGTATTTTCACAAGTACCTAGCAAGGGACCCAAGCTTATGTATGTATCATTCCAGCTGGGACCAAGTCACATCATTTTCTCCCATGTCCTTGGGCAGTCAGTGTTCCCAGGGACTTCATGCCAAGGCCTGGATGTTTTGCTTCTTGTTGCTAAGGTATTCTTTGGTCTTGGCCGCTGGCCTAGTCATGCCCTCCTGGCCTTTTACCTTAGTCCAAGCCCATCCCAAATTCAGCCACAGCATGCTTCGGAGAAGAGCAAAGCTGATTCCATTAGGGAGGGGATGCACATAGACGAATAGCGTTACCCTACAGTCCACCCCTGCATACCCTCCTAATGTCCTTACAATCTTACCAGCCCCTCTTCCACAATAGCCCTCAGACTTGGTATGCAGGGGAGCATTGCAAAACCAGACCACATACTCAGTGTAACCAGCAACACAGGAAAGACTTAGTAATAAGAGTCCCAATATCATCCAGAAGCCTGTCCACCAGCTGGACGGGAAGGATTGCAGCCAGCTGGAGACAGAGTAAGCGGCATCACGTTTGTTAGCAGTGTAGTGTTGCTGCAAGTCCTGCAGAGCCAAAGACACATTTTCAGAGGCATCAGGGCTATACATGCAACACTCAGTTTTTATCACGGCACAGGTGCCACCCTGGGTGGCGGTCAGGATGTCAAGGGCCATCCTACTCTGAAGGACGACCTTCAGCATTTGCTGAGTCTCCCCATTCAGAAGGGTGATAGCCCACCTAGTGTTGTTAAGTGTAGCTGTGGTGTGCCTGGCTAGCACCTCTACTTGCCACTCCACATCTGTAGTGGTGGCCTGGGGCGAGAACAGGAACAAGAGACAAAAGCACCATGACGTGCACAGGTATCTATGCTGGGCTGTTAGGGTTTGCCAATTGCTGGGAAATCTGGGGAGGGTGGTGTAAACAATAGCGGCTATGAACACCCACTCCCAGGTGCAGTGCCCCACCCGGTAGCAGGGCAGGTACAGCTACCCATGCAAGCCATCTGTCCAAAGCCACCTTTTGGACAATGGTTATGCCCCTGCCCATAGGCTTTGCTTTTGCTTCCCTAACCAACTATTGGTAACAACGACCAGGGTTCTAGCATACTTTTATTGGGGATCCAACCCATCACTCTGAGGGGATGAGAGGTATTAGTCCTGTTCCAATGCTCCCAGTAAAGGGGAGCTTGGCCCTTTATAAGAACTTGCTTCTACTTGCAGTAGGGCATTATACACTGCTCATGACTTTCTGCAACATGTTGTACCTCTCTTCTGCTCCTCGCCACAGCTGGGACCAAATTCCCTGTGGCACTCTCTTGTTGCTTTGCCGTTGGCACAGGCCCTACCTGTACCCCTTGGGGTTAACAGGCTATGGGCAAAATCACACCGCTGACCTTTTTTTAACACTCCTAAAGCCGGTATTTCTTTTACAACGACCTTCGCCTGCTGCAAGGCCTCCTCTTCCTTTGTCTCTCAGTCCCACACTGCTCCATTTTTCACATTCTTTGTCCAGAACTCTCCCCAGTTTCATCAGTCTCTCTTTCTCACTCATTCTTTTCCCCTCTAGCCCCCTGTATCACTTTCTCATCCAATCTTTTTGTTTCTCTCTCCTTCAGTTCTCCTTCAGTCTCACTTCTTCTTTTTCACTAACCTATATAGGGGTCATAGAGTGTGGGCTACATGGGGTGTGAAGGTGTGAAGGGGTGCTCCTATCCCAGGAGCCCAACAATTGTCTGTAGTTGCTTCATAGTTTCTGCGTGGGAGTAGGCTTGGACTTTATCTCTCACCACTTAAGGAATCACTTGAGTCTTACCTGACCAGATAACACCCAAGTACTTGACCAAAAAACCAGGTCCTTCTGTTTTTCCCTCATTCACTGCCCATCCCCCTGACTGGAGTTGTGTGACTACCTCACCAGTTGCAGTCTGGAAAGAAGCAAAGGAGTTAGAGTTCAGCATGACATCATCAATATAGTGGAATATGGCCACCTCAGCAGAGGGAATCCACTGCTTGACATCAACAGCAACCATGCCATGGCATATGGTGGGGCTATGCAGGTACCCTTGTGGGAGCATGGTGGAAGTCAACTGACTCACATCCCAACTGAAGCCAAACTGGTCCTGGCTTTCTGAGCGTAGAGGGATGCTAAAGAAAGTATTAGCAAAGGGATAAGTGCCCAATGCCTCTCCCATTTGCCCCATCATCTGCACAGTTTTGGGTACAGCTGCAAAAAAGAGGAGAGTCACGTTATTCAATTTCCAGTAATCTACTGTCATTCTCCAGGAGGCTTCCAGCTTGCGCATTGGCCAGACAGGACTACTGAAGGGGCTCTTGGCCAGTCTCAGAATCCCTACTGCGTGTAGCTCCTGCACGGCCTCAAAGATTTCTTGGTGCCCATCAGGAAGGCGGTACTGCTTAAGGTCCATGACCCGAGGTGGGGAGGGCCACTGCACAGGGGGCCATTTAGCATTGCCTTGTACTACAGTTTCTCCAGCTCTCACTTGCAGGTGGAAGTCACTGGAGGTCTGCAGCTCCAGCCCCAACAAGATATCTCTACCCAGAATGTATTCCAGTATCAGGGCTAGGTACACTTTGGTAGGCCTTTAGGGTTAGGCTTCTAATCTGCAGCACTAGTTTGATATGACCTACCCTCATGGCCCCACGCCGGTACCCATCAATAGCTGATAGTGGGGGTCCAGTGTATGATCATTTCAATGTGTAGCCTCCGGTCTCCTGTCACCCAGCAGAGGGCTTCCTGCACCTGTGGAGGACCTTGGTCTTACTTCTAGTCAAGGGGTGAGGGGATTCCCACCCCTCAGCAGGGGAAAATTAGGCATGGCCTTGTCTCGTGAGCTCTAGTCAGTGCCTTTGTGGAACCCAGATATTTTGTCAAGAACAACCGTATACCACAGAAACACATTTTTATAGAATAAACAGTTTGATCAAACATATGGCAAAATAAGTAATGCCCAGGAAGGGAACAGCTGCATTGAGACCCCAGGCTGCTTGTCTGAGAAGCATGGTTCAGGTTGGGGTTGTCTTGTCCCCTCCCATCAGCCATTTAAACCTATTCATTGAAGTGCTCAATTGCCCCTAGGTCTGAGGGTGATAAAGAGTGAGAAGCGTTCATTCGAGATCCAGTGGAAGCCTCTGTATAGGATAAAAAGCCCCGTTATGATTTACCTGCTGAGAACCCCTGGCCTGTTGGCTCGGGAATCTGTCCCTGCACCAGTTTTAGCTTTGGCCATGGTCTTGAAGGTGGGTCAGCTTTCCTGTGCTGCCCAGCATTTTCTGATGACAGTGGAAGTCCATGCGTGTAGTCCAGTCTAGGATTGTGTGTGACTCTCCATGAACAGCCCTCTGTTAAATCCAGAAGTTGGTCGATTGCATACCTCTTTGCTTTGGATTAGACAATGCTTCAGCATCTGCAGTCAGCTGATAAGACCGGTCTGTTCATTGGCTGTTTCCCACTCTCATCATAGGGTTTTTCTGATAACTGACCACACAAGTAATAAAAGCTTCTCAGGAGCAAAACTGATTTTGTTATTTTTTATGTCCAGATGTCTCGTTTCTATAGGGCCTTGGTTTATACGTCAGTCCGAGGGTTGTCAGTGGCCAGATTGAATGGCTAGTCAATTAGCTACTGCCCACACCACAGTTTCCTTGTGCCCCTCTAAAAATGGCCCTAACTGCAGCAATTACCGTCAGGACTTGGAGACAAAAGTTTACAAAGGTGTGCATTAATACATCATCTTCATCAGTACATACTATAAGGATTTGTAGGGGTCCCAAGGGACTTATCCATAGTCAGGCTGGGGTAAGTGTCTCAATGATAGTGATCTCAGCCCGAAATTATACCTCACTGGACTTTAATTTGTAAAACAAGGCCTTTGCTCCTCCCTGCCGACAAAGAAATCAGGCTTAATACTCTATTAAGAAATAATCATCCTTAATCATTTCTGAAAGAAGGTCTGGGAAAATCTGACAGAGCCCTCACTCATTTGTGGAGCCACGTCACCACACCAAGCACAAGCATGGGTCCAGCCCAGTTGCCTGGTAACCTGGAGGTGGCCCCCCCACTTTTATTTTCCCCTTACAATTGCACCTACAGCTAGGTTGCTGTTCAGTTTTCTTGGCCGGGGCAGCTATGAGGGAATTTTGAGGCCTTTTCAAGGTCACTCAACAAAAGCTATCTTGAAGGGCTTCTTACTCCCTTTTTTTTTTTCCTTTTTTCCCTGCTGTTTTAACTCTTACTTTATTGCACTAGGTGTTACAGGGTGTTCTCAGTGCCAGGAGCCTGTTTTTCACCTCCAACTAGCTCCAGTCCCTTGCTCTACTGACTGAGCTAGCCCGGCTTCGCTGGCCACACGAGATTTCTCCCACAGAAAAGCATATGGGGCAGACCTCCCCACATAGAGGTCACTGGCCACCCCGGGATTCCCCCCAAAGATGCCTCTTGCTTCAGCAAACAGGACACTAATATTTCAGTGGAAGAGGAATATGCTGCAAGCAAATCCTCCAGTTGCAGCTCTGCTTCCAGTTGCCTAATTAGGGCCCCAGCGGCTGGCTCTGCATCGGATGCCCCTCTCAATGCTGCCAGTAGAAGCCACCCCACCAAGCTGCCTCAGCAGGGCAATCTGGTTTTTGCTTTGGGGCCTCCCATGAATATCGTCATGCCCACAACAGCGGCCATGCAACTCCCACAACCAAAACACAAACAACCTTCTTTTCTTTCTCAACATGCAAAGACTCTACTAACTGCAACAATCGCTGTGGCATTTTCAGGGCATCCCTGTACTCATGCACAGGTCCCCAGGCATCAACTACCTGGGCTACTGGTCCCAGGGCACGCATCCCTGGCCACCCTGGGATTTTCCCCAGTGGAGCCTGCTTTTCCCCACACACCTGGAAAGGCATGGTGTCCCCTTCGGGTTTCCGCTGACTACATCACTTCTCTGGGGACAGCCACAACAAGGAAAAACCCTTGCTACGTGCCCTGGCAGATAATCCAAAAAACTGACACATAGCCCTTTCCAGATTCATACATTCAGAGAAACCTACTGACACAGGCAAGAAGCTGCTTTCTCCAGTGGTGTCTGGCTGGAGTATTTTCTGTAACCACCTAGCAAGGGACCCAATCTTATATACCATTCCAGCTGGGACCAAAGCTCATTGTTTTCTTCCATGACCTTGGGCAGTCAGTGTTCCCAGGGACTTCACACCAAGGCCCAGATGTTTTCCTTCTTTTTGCTAAGGTATTCTTCCGCCTTGGCCGCTGGCTCAGTCATGCCCCTCCTGGCCTTGTACCTTAGCCCAAGTCCATCCCAAATTCAGGCCCAGCATGCTTCGAAGAAGAGCAAAGCTGATTCCATTAGGGAAGGTTTGCATATAGATGAATAACATTACCCTACAGTCACCATCAGTGTTGTTGGAAAAATTCATATTCACAGGAGGACTCCTTAGTTCAGAGAAATGGATGCAGTGCCTAGGCTGTATTGTTGTAGCTTTATGTATTTATAAAAGCCAGTCTGGGAATTGCTGCCTCCAATCTCCACTGCAGGTGTGCCTTGACAGAGCTGCCCCTTCATCCTATATCAGGAGTACATGAGAAGCTTAGTACAGCAGAGCAAGAAAAGCAGGGGCATGAATCAGGGTCAGATTAACCCTTACCCTAGGTACACTTGGGCTACATTGGGTTTGCGTACTAATCTTTAGTGCACAACTTCACCTGTTTTTCACCACAAAACTTCGTGGTTAAGTGCTACATCTCCTAAGAAAAAGGTCATTAGTCTGAATCCACCAGGTGCTTCTTGGAAACTCTGTGGGGCAGATCTACTGTGTTCCATAGAGTCACTAAGAATAGGAATCAACTCAACACTTTCTATTAGGATATATGGGTGTAAAAAGAATACATAAAAAAAAAAAAAACAAAGAAAAGCAACAAAGTGATTACATTCAGAGTCAGCATAGTGGTTACCTCTAGTGAATGAAATGCAGGGTCTTTTGAAGGATTGTTAATATTCTCTTTCTTGACTTTGGGTTTACTTACATGAGTGCCCAATTTAGAATTATTAACCGTGTAAGCTCTAGTTTATCACCTTTCTGTCAAAAATATTTGAGTAGTGTCCTTTTCAAGAGTTTACTATTAATGACAATCACTTGGAGTTATTCCAAGCAGCCTTGTATAAAGACTACGCTTCAACATTCTTTTTAGAGTTTGGATCACAACGAGTACAAAATTACCTATACAGAATTGCTGGCTATAATATGATGAGAATCAATACATTTGATTCCCTTTAAGATAGAAAAATAGCTAGACTTACTTTGCATTTGATCACCCCTCTAAATAAGGGAGAGTTTTAACTTATTCATCAGTTTTTTCATCTCTTTTGGTAATACCTTTGAACAAACATGAATTATTAGTCAAAATGCTATATGAAAAAAAATACATATGATAGTAGAGTATTATTATAAAAATTTAGGCATGTGACCATCAGTATAATATAGCTGTCAAACCTTGGATGAATACCAAAATTATTTATATATCCTATAGATCCAAAAAAAAAAAATTTTTTTTTTTTTTTTTATAGATCGAGCCTCTCTAACCTCATCTGCTGACACTCTGATCATCGTTTCTGTTTTTTTGCTGCTATATTTCTCTGCCTTGGACCTTGCTATTTCCTCTTATTGGAACAATCCATCCTAGATATACCCATGGCTTCCACTTCTGTTCATTCATGCCTCTGCCCATAATGTCACTGTGGAAGAACCTTTCTAAACAATCTTCTCTCAAGTACACCTCATGTGTATCACTCTCAGCTCTCCTCCATGCCCCTCTGCAGCACTCTCATTTCTCCTACTTAAGGACAAGGACTCTGTTTGGGCACCAGTACCTGTATCTCCAGCATGTGGAATATTTCCTAGCACATAATAGGGAACAGAAAACATTTTTGAATCAGTTAATTAATCTCTCCCTGTATATTGAGCTGAAGACATTCTTTTCCACATTTTACAGAGGAGGAAATGATACCTGAGGTAGTTGAAGTAACTTCTTAGGGTCACACAAGCTAGGATGTTGTTGAAATGGGCTTAAAACCACTAAAATAGTTATTTGATATACCCAATCCAAAAGACATATCTCAAGCAAGACTGAATTGAGTGATGGGAAAGCCTGAATCAAGACTTCAATTCATCTGATGGGCATTCATCTGATGTAGCTGAAGGAAGAGTGTAAAAATGCAAAACGAAAACAAAAGCAATGTAGGCTCAACCACGAAACAGGTACTTTATTGAAGAAGCAGAAACAGGACAAACTCTTTATAGGATAGAGATCACTGCCTAAATTGGATAACAGATGCCAAAGAGAGATCAGGCAAAGCTTCAGTGCAAGAATGTAGACCTTGAACCTGTTCCTCATTTTCCAGTAACATGGTATCAACTTTAGGATCTAAGCCTTTTCTCCGTCAGTTCTTGTCTCAGAAGGAAGGCTAGGGAAGATGCAGTCTGTCACCATGGCTGAGGGAAGAGGATGGAGTCCAGAGACTGGGAAGAGGCACTGGATCACGTCATTTCATGATTCTGATGAATTCTGGTGTTGTTACTTGATTTTGGGTACACACTTCTGCTGGCAGGGTTGGGGTGGCAACACAGGAGGGCATTTCTGCTGGCATGGCGGAGAAGGGCAACACACAGGTGGGCATGGTGGAGGGAGGGCAACACACAGGTGGGCATGGCGGAGAAGGGCAACACAGAGGTGGGCATGGCTCAGGGCACTTAGGTGGGCACACCACAGGAGGTGGCAAGGCAGGGCTGCTTGCACTGCTGCTGATAGTAAGACATCTTTCCTGAGTCTCTGAGAATCTGAAAATAAACACATGACAGTGTGACCTGTAGTGACACTCTTGCTGGCTAAGCAACTCAGCATCCTTTAAATGAGTTCAGTCAATATTCATCTAGTCCCCAAGAAAATCTTCATAAGTCTGTAGCTTTTCCCTCTTCCCTTTTAGCATCTTTTCCTGCTATGGACTGAATTGTGTTTTCCAAAAATATGTGTTGGCATTCTCACCCCTATACATATGGTGAAAACCTTGGTGGCATAGTGGATAAGAGCTACAGCCACTGACCAAAAGGGGCTCCTTGGAAACTCTGTGGGGCAATTCTTTTCTGTTCTATATGTCACTGGAAGTCAGAATCCACTCAACCGCTACTGGTTATACCTGTGGTTGTAATCCTATTTAGAAATAGAGTTTTTTTTTTTTTTTTTTTTTTTGGTCACGTTAATCAAAGCATACCTGAGTGGAGTGGCTTCCAAATCTAATCACGTCTGATTTATAAAAAAGATCAGATTAGACACAGAGATGCATACACAGGGGAAGACAGACGTCACATGAGGATCATCTACTAGTCAAGCAACCAAGGAACACCCAGGCCTACAAACAAGGAAGGAATCAACAGAGCCAAGACCCTGACTTGGACTCTTAGCCTCCAGAACTGCGAGAATATAAATTCCTGTTCTTTAAAGCGAACTATCTGTGGTATTTCTGTTACAGCAGACCAGGAAACTAAGAGACTTCCCATCATCTCTTACTTTTTTGGCATTTTCTCACTGTGTCATTTCTAAAAATATATATATATTCTATATTGAGGTAGCACTACGTAGGGTTGAATTTAAACGTTATCTAGAGAAAGGATAACCAACTTGCAAAACTTCTGAGCAATCCCCAAACAAATTGCTACCAACATCATCTGCCATGAGATCCTGACTGAAAGTCTAACCGATCTTGCCATGGATTCTTCGGGAAGAACTGCAAATGCTCAGATGAAGTTCTAAGGGCTAGTACCCAGAGAAGCAAATCTTTGGAAACAAACCGAAATGTGGGACAGGACTTCATTTCTTATTCCTTATTCTTCTTCCTATAAGACTGTCCCTTTAACTTCATTTCCCAAATGAACGTCAACAAAGCTCACCAAAGAGAAGCTAAAATATCATATAATTATACCTGTCCTCCACAAAATTCATCGTCTAGATTTCCACAAAGCTTAAGCATTATTTTCTAAAATAAAAGCCCATTCTACCACCAGTTAAAATCCTTATACTGCCCAGTTGCCCCAAAATGCCTTGCAAGTACTGCACTCACCACGGTCTCAAAGCCAGTGCCCAACTGAGTGTCAGTAGGATGGCAGCAGGGTGGTAGAATGTCCTTTTATAAGGGCTAGCCAGCCCATTAAAAGGGAAAGTGGAACGATGCACTGATTTCTCAACCAAAATGCCATCTGCATGCAATTCCAAAAATGACTTACCACACTCAGGCTGATTATCACAAAACTTCCTTGTCCACCATCCTCCTCACCTGGGCAACTGCCCAGTGATTCACGTGAGATGTTGTCTTAGAAGATGGAGCCAGTGTCATATGGCATGTGAGGAATATGGGAGTTCCTCAACTGAAAGCTGGTAGAGTGGTTGTCTTCCCACAAATCCCCAAACCTCAGGTTCCTTGTATATAAAATTTGCCTCCCTCTTCACCCTCTTGCCCGGCATCCAGTTTTTTCCCTGGGGTGCAAAAACTGTGGTTTACCAAGTCTGATCTGAACACATTTACTCCTCACCAAAAAATTTTTGTTTTTAGTACATTTCACCCTTTTTGACAGCCTTTAGTTATTAGGCTTCTTTTCTTGATCACTAATAGGCTTTAACAAGAGCAGTATCATCTTTCAGATATCTAGGCCATTAGAGTCACACGCTGGGGCTTTCCCTATGGGTCCATGTAGTGCAAATTTACATACTAACCTGTATCTATGGCCCTTATGACCATTAGCCACTGTGGTCTATCAGAAACCCAAAGCCTTTTTCTCCCATTTTCTTAATCAGTAGCTCAATATCTGGGCTGCACCTACTTAGAAGCTTTTGCGTTCATACTTCCAAAATACTTGACTCTTATTTCCCCAACATAATTCAGTCCAGTTGTCTTCCTCTCTGGTATTCAATGTTTAAGTAGTATTTAGAGTTATATGCCACGAATTTTTTAACCTCCCTAGAGCCTATTTTCATCAGCTCTAAATTAGAAACAGTAATAATATCATCTCAAAAGGTTAGTATAAAAAAAATGAGAATATGTACCTGAATACCTAGCATAATGCACATTACATACTGACTTCTAAAGGATTATTGACAAGATATAAGAATAATTATCCATAATAATTAACCAGCAGTCACACAAATATTCAGATACATCTTCAGGTAAACTGTGAGGCATTGTCAGGTTCAAAATCAGTTTAGAAGACACAAACTCGAAAACATCTTCAATGTCTAAACATTTTTCCAGTAAGAATACACCTCCCAAATTTCTGGTAGGGGCATTCAATGCCTATGCCTTTCTCTGAAAGACCTTCAATACAACAATTAAAGTGATTCTTAACTGGAGTAAGTTAGTGGACTAGAAAAATAAAATATTTTCTTTTGACTGTGTATGAGAGGAATTCCTTAAGAACAAGTGTAACGTAGCCTGGCAAATCAAAGACGAAACCACAGAGCTCTATTCTCTCTCATGATATCCAGGAAAGACAGCATGGGGCCAGCTGTTTCTCCGTAGCACTACCAGACACAGAACTAATTTCAGCAGGCTACTAAACTTGTTTACAATTAGGAAAGTGACACTTTTCTGAGGTGCCAGAAGGAACAGGGATGTCTTTGGAACATGTGAGGGACTCATACAACATGCTATTTCATATAGAAATTCTAGGAATTAGAAGCGGCATCTGCTCTGGATACTGGAAACATTTCAGGAACATAAGACATAAAACAGATTTATCAACTTTAGACTTGCTTGCCTTGCCTCCTTTGAGGTTTCTAATTCAGGAATTAATATTGGATTCCAAAGTCATCTGATAAGTCATTGAGTTTATAACTGAAGTATAGTGGAATACGAGAGAGAGGGGTTGATTTTCTTAAGAAAAGAATTACTAATGAACATTTACAACCCTAGAGACAAAAATGATTATCTCTGGTTATATAAAACAAAGAATCAAAGGGAAGATTGTTCATTCCTATCAAAAATGTGAGAGCCTGAAATGTTTGTAGAAATTAAATTTTTGCAAATCATGTACTAGTTACACGAAGGTTGCTGGTAGCTCTCCAATAAACTTGTTATTCTCACATGCCAGTCGAGTCCTTTCCAATTTATGGCGACCCTATGTGGGCACAGTAGAGCTGTTCCTTTAAGAGGTAGATTGCAAGGCCTGTCTTCCGAGATGCCTCTCCCTGGGTTCGAACCACAAACCTTTCAGGTCAATAGTGCCACACAAACTTTTTGCACCACCCACGGACTTCATGACACCTAACAAAATTAATAATTACTACTGAATAATAGTAGAATAACTTCAAATTTCTTCATTCTTCTCAAAATCAATTACTTACACTAGTTTTTCTATCTAATAACTCTCTTTAGATCTAGAACAGTCTCCAACACCACCCTCTTTATTTTCCTGATATTTGGTTGTTGGTAAGACCAGACCTGTTTTATCTCAAATATCCCCCCTTCTGGGTTTGTTTGATTGGTTATTTTGGTGTTAGTTAATTTGTTCTTCTAATTTCCCCTGTAAATTGGAATTTAGACCTAAACTGCAAATCACACTAAGTGAAAGAAGCCAATTCCAAAACACTACATAAAGTAGTGTTCCATTTACATAACATTGTGGAAGATGCAAAACTCTAGGGACAGAAAACTGAACAGAGTATGCCAGGGACTGGGGCCAGGAGGAAAAAAGGCTC
This sequence comes from Elephas maximus indicus, assembly GCF_024166365.1. NCBI lineage: Eukaryota > Metazoa > Chordata > Mammalia > Proboscidea > Elephantidae > Elephas > Elephas maximus. Next base: position 189,089,809 of record NC_064821.1, read on the forward strand.
CTTAAAAGAAAGAGAGAAATTTGAAATTACATCTTAATAAAAATTTATATCTAAAAATGAGACTAAAAGGGTGTGGGAATATAACATCCTTAAGGACTGAAAGGCTTCCTATTGCAAAAATATCAACTTTGCTCAACCTAATCAACATAGCATAGGTGTCTTAGGGAGATAAACACTCAACTTTCAAAACAAGCCATAGCAACCTGGCTTCAGTCCCACAAGTCTACTAAAAATACTCCTTCTAAGTTCTACTATATCTTTCCAACCAGCAAATTAAACGAGTATTTCCCAGTTTTTATCTTCCTGGACTTCTTTTCTGAATTTCGCAATGTCGACCAATCCATCTTTCTTTAAACTCTCTACTTGATGTTTTCCATGACATCTAATTTCCTGATTTTCCTAAACCTGTGCCTGCTCTTTTTTCCCCATGGTTTGAGCTTCTTTCTCCAAAAGTCAAATGGTTCCCTGGCCCATGACTCTTACCACTTTATGCATTCTCTGATTTTGATCCCAACCACTCTTTTAATTTAACAGCCACAAGTCTGTCATTAACTCCTACATCTCCATTTGCATTCCAGAATCCACTTCAGAGTTAAGTATACCTTTGCCTGCTGAAATCTCTATCCATATGTCCTCCAATTATCAACTGATTCTCTTTCCTACAAATGAGAAACATCTCCAGTATTCTCTAACTTGTACACTGCCAACAACTCAATAACTTCACTTATTTTGACTCTTTTTTTCATCTTCTATGCTCCACTTCTCCAATCACATATCTAGTGTGCCAGTTTGGCATCATAAACATTTCTGAAATTCATTTCAGCCCTTCTATGCTAACTAGCCTGGCCCTAGTTCAGGCCATCCTCATCTCTGGCCCAGATTATTACCAGAGCTTCCTAACTTCTCTCTCTTCCCCAGTCTTATTTTACTCAAAGCCAGCTTCTGCACTGCAGTCAGAGTGATCCATTGAAAGTCAAATCTATGTCACTTCCCCTTCCTTCCCCTCCAGCTTCATTCCTTGTTACTGCATGCCTTAACTGTATGCTGTTGTAATATCAAGATCTGTGTAATTTTCTCATAGGCCATTTTTCTTTCCTTCTTCTCAGTGCACTTATTCACTCTACCTCTGATATACCTTCTTCTTGCTATATTTACCTGCCTTAGGCTGACTTTGGAATCCTGGTGGTGCAGTGGTTAAGAGCTCAGCTACCAACCAAAAGGTCAGCAGTTCCAATCCACCAGCCACTCCCTGGGAGCCCTCTAGGGAAGTTCTACTCTGTCTTATAGTATTGCTATAAGTTGTAATCTACGTGACGGCAAAGGGCTTGATTGTTTTTTGTTTGTTTGTTTGTTTTTGTTTGTTTTATCACCGACATTATTCTCAACAGAGCCATCACTCTCAATGAAAAGCCCTTTTGAGCCTTTTTCACTAAGACATATGTCCCACCTTAGTCTCCCAAAACACTCTGAGCTTCTTTTGTCATATCCATCTACATTTATTAGACCTCAAACTCATCTGCTTCATCTGGAATGTGCAAGTTCTTTAAAAAGGTAGACTGCTCTTACCTACTACTACATATTCAGGACATGCCCTGAAACCTGGAACAGAGTAGATGCTGAGTAAGTATTTGTTGAATATGCACAGGAAGACTGGCACAACATGGTGGCATCAAGAGAGTGAAGCACAGTGAGTGTTGTTTTGTGTTCAAATATGACTGACAACCAGCAGACAAACAATTTCATGGAAGAGACTGTGTCCTGAAAAATTGAATGTGGTTAGTTATACATTCCAAAGAGGAGACCACCTACGCCAAGGGCCCACGATTTCCATATATCTAGTCTCTCCACTATGTTAGCCTTCCCAAAAACATGCATCCACCTGTACCAATCAGAAGTATAAGTAGCAGGATTAGATTTACTCCTACACAAAGATCTCCTCACCTCTCCTTGATGTAAATCTTATGGAAATTATTTTTGTTTCCATCAATCAAGTTGACCCAAGGTAAAAATAATTGGGTTCTCTGAGGACAGGAGAAACTTAAAGAAGACCCAAGTCTCTTCTTTCCTAGTCAGGCATGCCCAGGGCTTCACATGACACAATTTCTAACCCCTTTCCTGCCTTTTCTTCCTCCTTGCACCTATGTGCTGAGTGGTTTGGTAGGGCAGATCCATAGAACCATTCCTAATGTGTATCTTACCACCAGATTTCCATGGACAGACTCAGAGAGAACTGGTTTTTGTCCAGCCTGATACCATGGAGACTCCTGTGGTTGCAGTGTTAGTTGTGGTTATGGTTGAGGGAATGGAAGGTTTTTAGTCATTGAGAGTGAAGAGGGTATTGAATGCATATGAATCTTTTCTCTCAGGGTATTTAAGTTAGTGATCCAGGCTTCTGATGTTTAACTGAAAAGGAGCACATTTGAGAAGCTTCTTTCGACAGGCCTTCTGGTGCTGTTGCTGTTGTTATTCTCTTAGTCCCAGGAAATATTCCTAATAGCAACAGCAAGAAAAATGTCCCCCCCCCCCCCTCTTTCATACCTAAACCCTGAACCTGCCCTCTCAAGTAAACAGAACTGGTACTTTCCAATAAAGCAAAAGTAACATATTTGCTATCTTCCTCCTTACAATCTTCAGCTCATGGGCCTGAAGACTCCAAGAAGACATATGTCATTTCAGTCATCAGCCATCCTCATTTCAGCCCACAATATCAACGTCTATAAAAACAAAGATGGATTCCGTATCTGATAAATAGCAGTCCTTCTCAAAATCCCCCTGGACATTGAGCACCATCAGGACAAAGACATGAAATATCCTGATGTGCTCAGCACTGTAAGTTCAGTGTGCTAGACCCCGGCCTGAAAGGGACAAAACTCCAGGGAGGAAGCTAGACAGGCATGCATCAATCAGACCATAAAGGACCTTACATGTCATGCTAAGAAATTTGAGCCCTTTTTTGTAGGAGACACAAAGCCAGAGAAAGATTTTAATCAGGGAGAGTGAAATCTCTGATTACGAGAGCTTACTTTATTCATAGTGCGGACAACGGAGAAGGTGAGGCTGAGGCAGAAGGAGGTTAGTGGGCTAGCATCAAAATCCATCTGAGAACTGACAAAGATCAACAAAGGCAGAATAAGTGGGAATGGCAAGGATAGATCAGAGTCCAGGACCATGGAATATATAGTAAAGTTGGGCACTTACACAATCTACTTTGACTCCACCAACACCACTACACAGGTCTCAAAACGTATATGAGATATTCACAGACGTCAATTTGATTCCAACTCATACTGGCACCATAGGAGAAAGCAGAACTACGTTTGAGGATTGATTCTAACTCATAGCAGCACCATAAGACAGATTAGAACTGCCCTTGATCTTTCCAAGTCTGCAGCCTTTATGGAAGTAGACTGACCTTTCTTCTACAGAGGGGCCGATGGGTTAGAACTGCCCACCTTTTGATTAGCAGCCCAGCACCTAATCACTTCACCACCAGGGCTTCTTATATGAGATATACAGAACCTTAATAATTGTGGCATGCCAAATTACAGCCAGTGATGTGAAAGAAAAAGAAGTGAGCATCTCTTATGGAAAGAGAAAAGAAAAACCCTGAACTATGTAGGGTAAATTTGAAAATTACAGGGAGTTATTTGGATATTCAAACCATGGAATTTGGTTTTACAACTGTTAACAATGAGAGATTGAGAGTGGACTTTGGCAGCTACTGTGCTACTAACAGAATAATTTATTACTCTTAGCAAGAATTGAAAATAGAAGATCTGAATCATGCCTTCTACTCAACACATCATTTTTGGGGTTTACTATTCGTCAGACACTTGTTCACACACTGGACGTGGCAGTGGAGGAAAAGTAAAGAAAGATTCCTGTCCTCAGGGATCATAAGTTCTCATGGCAGATACAAGCCAAAATAATATAAACTGACAAATAAATAAAATAATTACAAATTATAATAATGTTTTTCCTATTTTACCTATTGCATTGTCATGTGGACCAAGAACTATATATTCCTTCTACTATAATAATATTAAAAAAAAATTTTAAGTAGATTCAACAAAAATTACATCATATCCAATTGTTGTTTGCTGAGGATGATATGTAGATTTTAAAAACGACATTGGCCTAATGTTTCCCAGGTCATATTCAACAGAATACTCCAAGTTGAGCACAAATGCTTCCATGATCCTATGAGTAAAGGAAAAGCTATATTCCAAATCACCATCTTGTATCTCTGAGCAATGACTTGGGTAAAGAGAAATCTGCTTTACATTTCAACAAATAATATTACTAGGACAAGTTATCTGACATAACAATTAACATCCAACCAAAAGGGTTGACTTCTCCTACCGACTGGGAAACCAGAGTGTTAGTCTGTTAAATGGTCACCATGAGTACTGTTGGAAATGTTCAGGTTTGCAGGAGGACCCCCACGTTCAAAGGACTCAATGCAGTGCCTGGGCTGTATTGCTGTTGTTGTTAGGTGTCATCGAGTTGATTGTGACTCATAGCGACCCATGCACAACAGAAGGAAACACTGCCTGGCCAGCGCCATCCTTACAATCGTTTTTATGCTTGAGCTCATTGTTGCAGCCACTGTGTCAATCCACATCGTTGAGGGTCTTCCTTTTTTCCGCTGACTCTGTACTCTGCCAAGCATGATGTCCTTCTTCAGGGACTGATCCCTCCTGACAACATGTCCAAATTATGTAAGACACAGTCTCGCCATCCTTGCCTCTAAAGAGCATTCTGGTTGCACTTCTTCCAAGACAGATTTGTTAGTTCTTTTGGCAGTCAACATTCTTCACCAGCTCCACAATTCAAAGGTCTTCCTTATTCATTGTCCAGCTTTCACATGCATATGATGTGATTGAAAATACCATGGCTTGGGTCAGGCGCACCTTAGCCTTCAGGGTGACATCTTTGCTCTTCGACACTTTGAAGAGCTCCTTTGCAGCAGATTTGCCCAATTCAATGTGTCTTTTGATTTCTTCACTGCTGCTTCTGTTTCTATTGATTGTGGATCCAAGTAAAATGAAATCCCTGACAACTTCAATCCTTTCTCCATTTATCATGATGTTGCTCATTGTTTCAGTTGTGAGGATTTTTGTTTTCTTTATGTTGAGGTGCAATTCATATTGAAGGCTGTGGTCTTTGATCTTCATTAGTAAGTGCTTCAAGTCCTCTTCACCTTTAGCAAGCAAAGTCGTGTCATCTGCATAACACAGGCTGTTAATAAGTATTCCTCCGATCCTGATGTCCCATTCTTCTTCATATAGTCCAGCTTCTCGGATTATTTGTTCAGCATACAGATTAAATAGCTATGGTGAAAGAATACAACCCTGACGCACACCTTTCCTGACTTTAAACCAATCAGTATCCCCTTGTTCTGCCTCTTGATCTACGCAAAGGTTCCTCGTGAGCACAATTAAGTGTTCGGGAATTCCCATTCTTCGCAACGTTGTCCGTAATTTCTTATGATCCACACACTCAAATGCCTTTGCATAGTCAATAAAACACAGGTAAACATCCTTCTGGTATTCTCTGTTTTCAGCCAGGATCCATCTGACATTAGCAATGATATCCCCGGTTCCACATCCTCTTCTCAAACCGGCCTGAATTTCTGGCAGTTCCCTGTCAATATCCTGCTGCAGCCTCTTCTGAATGATCTTCAGCAAAATTTTGCTTGCATGTGATTTTAATGATAGTGTTCTATAATTTCCACAATTGGTTGGATAACCTTTCTTGGGAATAGGCATAAATATGGAACTCTTCCAGTCAGTTGGCCAGGAAGCTGTCTTCCATATTTCTTGGCATAGATGAGCGAGCACCTCCAGCACTGCATCTGTTTGCTGAAACATCTCAATTGATATTCCATCAATTCCTGGAGCCTTCTTTTCTGCCAGTGCCTTCAGAGCAGCTTGGACTTATTCCTTCAGTATCATCGGTTCCTGATCATATGCCACCTGTTGAAATGGTTGAATATCAACTAAATCTTTTTGGTGTAATGACTCTGTGTATTCCTTCCATCTTCTTTTGATGCTTCGTGCGTCTTTTAATGTCTTCCGCATGGAATCCTTCACTATTGCAACTCGAGGCTTGATTTTTTTCTTCAGTTCTTTCAGTTTGAGAAACACCAAGCGTGTTCTTCCCTTTTGGTTCTCCATTTCCAGCTCTTTGCACATGTCTTTATAATACTTTACTTTGTCTTCTCAAGAGGCCTTTTGAAATCTTCTGTTCAGTTCTTTTAGTTCATCAATTCTTCCTTTTGCTTTAGCTGCTCAATTCTCAAGAGTAAGTTTCAGAGTCTTCTCTGATATCCATCTAGGTCTTTTCTTTCTTTCCTGCCTTTTCAGTGACCTCTTGCTTTCTTCATGGATGATGTTCTCAATGTCATTCCACAACTCGTCTAGTCTTCGGTCACTACAGTGTTCAATGTGCCAAATCTATTCTTGAGGTGGTCTCTAAATTCAGGTGGAATATATTCAAGGTCATATTTTGGCTCTCATGGACTTGCTCTGATTTTCTTCAGTTTCAGTGTGAACTTCCTTATGAGCAATTGATGGTCTGTTCCATAGTCAGCCCGAGGCCTTGTTCTGACTGATGAGATTGAGCTTTTCCATCATCTCTTTCCACAGACGTAGTCAATTTGTTTTCTGTGCATTCCATCTGGGGGGCCCATGTGTATAGTCACTGTTTATGTTGGTGAAGAATGCATTTGCAATGAAGAAGTCATTGGTCTTGCAAAATTCTATCATTCGATCTCCGGCATTGTTTCTATCACCAAGGACGTATTTTCCAACTACTGATCCTTCTTCTTTGTTTCCAACTTTCGCATCCCAATTGCCAGCAATTATCAATGTATCTTGATTGCACGTTCCATGATTTCAGACTGCAGCAGCTGACAAAAAATGTTCTATTTCTTCATCTTTGGCCCTAGTGGTTGGTGTGTAAATTTGAATAATATTCGTATTAACTGGTCTTCCTTGCAGGCATATGGATATTATCCTATCACTGACAGCGTTGTACTTCAGGATAGATCTTGAAAAGTTCTTTTTGACGATAAATGCAACACCGATCATCTTCAAGTTGTCATTCCCAGCATAGTAGACTATATCATTGTACGATTCAAAATGGCCAATACCAGTCCATTTCAGCCCACTAATGCCTAGGATATCGATGTTTATGCATTCTGTATCATTTTTGACAATTTCCAAGTTTCCTAGATTCATGCTTCAGACATTCCAGCTTCCGATTATTAATGGATGTATGCAGCTCTTTCTTCTCATTTTGAGCCGTGCCACATCAGCAAATGAAGGTCCCGAAAGCTTTAATCCAACCATGTCATTCAGGTGAACTCTACTTTGAGGAACAGCACTTCCCCGGTCATCATTTGAGTGCCTTCCAATCTGGGGAGCTCACCTTCCAGCACTATATCGGACAATGTTCCTCAGCTATTCATAAAGTTTTCACTAGCTAATGCTTTTCAGAAGTAGACTGCCTGGTCCTTCTTCCTAGTCTGTCTTAGTATGGAAGCTCAGTTGAAACCTATCCTCCATGGGTGACCCTACTGGAAGCTATGCCATCTGAATACCGATGGCATAGCTTCCAGCATCACAGCAACACACAAGCCCCCACAGTACGACAAACTGACAAACTGACAGATAATGCCGTAGCATTATCTATTTTGAAAAGGCAGTCTGGGAATTGCTGTCTCCAAGCCTCACCGCAGTTGTGCCTTGACAGAGCTGCCCCTTCATCCTATATCACACAGGAGTACATGAGAAGTTTAGTACAGCAGAGAGCTTCCTTGTAGAACAAGAGAGGCATGGGTATCAATCAGGGCAGATTAACCAGTAAGCAAGGTACATGTGAGCTTAACTGTGTTTACTTACTAATCTGTAGTGCACAGTTTCACCTGTTTTTCACCACAAAACAGATGAAATTATGCACCACAGAAGAGTAAGCACAAGTAAGCCTATGCATACTTTGCTTATTGGGTAATCTGTACCTAGTATGAATCCTATCGCTACTATTTATTAATCATGTGACTCTTAAGGAAGCTATTGAAACTTTCCGAGCCTCACTGTCCTTCCTTATCTATATAATTGAATAATAATGCTACCTTCTTCACAATGGGAATTAATTAAGTCAGTGAGTATAAAGTGCTTAGTACACTTGCTATGTTTGAGGCCATTTTTGCAGCTACTGTATCAGTCCATTGCACTGAGGATCTTCCTCTTTTTCCCTGACCCTCTTGTTGGCCGACAGCCCCAGCAAGGAAAGACCCTCACTGTGCATCTTGGCAGATAATCCGAAGAACTGACACACAGCCCTTTCCAGATTCATACATTAAGGGGAAATCACTGACAAGAGCAAGCATCTCCTCTCCAGGGGTGGCCGGCTGGAGTATTTTCTGCAACCACCTGACAAGGGACCCAGGCTTACATACCATTCCAGCTGGGACCAAGGCTAATCGTTTTTCCTCTCATGTCCTTGGGCAGTCAGTGTTCCCAGGGACTTCACATCCGGGTCCAGATGTTTTCCTTCTTGTTGCTAAGGCATTCTTCAGCCTTGGCTGTTGGCCCAGTCATGCCATTCCCAGCCTTTTACCGAAGCCCCAGTCCATCCCGACTTCAACCCTAGGATGCTTCAGGGAAGAGCAAAGCTGATTCCATTAGAGAGGGGGTGTATAAGCTGAGTAGCATTACCCTACAATCCACCGTTGCATATCCTCCCAGTGTCCTTACAATCTTACCGCCCCTCTTCCGCAATAGCCCTCGGACTTGGGAAGCAGAGGAGCATTGCAAAACCATACCACATACTTAGCGTAACCAGCGACACAGGAGAAGACATAGTAATTTGAGTCCCAATGTCATCCAGTAGCCTGTCCGCCAGGCAGATGGAAGGGATTGCAGCAAGCTGCAGACAGGGTCAGTGGCGTCACGATCGATAGAAGGGATGTGTTGCTGCAAGTCCTGCAGAGCCAAAGACACAATTAGAGGCATCAGAGGTATACATGCAACATTCAGTTTTTATTGTGGCACAGGTGCCACCCTGGGTGGCGGTTAGGATGTCAATGGCCATCGTACTCTGAAGGATGACCTTCTGTATTTGTTGAGTCTCCCCATTCAGAAGGATGATAGCCCACCTGGTGTTGTTAAGCGCAGCTGTGGCATGTCTGGCTAGTGCCCCTACATGCCGTTCCACATCTGTAGTGGTGGTCTGGGGTGGGAACTGGGACAAGTGGCAAAAATACCATGAAGTGTGGTGGTATCTGTGCTGGGCTGTTAGAGTTTGCCAATTGCTGGGAACACTGGGGAGGGTGGTGTAAATATTAGTAGCTATGTACAGCTGCCCCAGGTGTAGTGCCCCACCCAGTTGTAGGGCAGTTACGGCCCCCCATGCAAGCCGGACGTCCAAAGACACCCCTTAGGCAATGGGTATGCCCCTGCCCATAGGCTTTGCTTTTGCTTCCTTAACCAACAATTGGCAACAATTAGCGGGATTCTGGCACACTGTTGTAGGGGATCCAACCCATCACCCTGAGATAAAAAAAGGTATTAGTCCTTTTCTGATGCTCCTAGCAAAGGGTAACCTGACCCTTTATAAGAACTTGCTTCTACTTGCAGTAGGGTATTATACACGGCACATGACTTCCTCCAACATGCTATACCTGTCTTTTGCTCCTCACCACAACTGAGACCAAAATCCCAGTGTCACTCTCTTGTTGCTTTGCCGTTGCCACAGGCCCTACCCGTACCTGTCAAGGTAACAGACTATGTCCAATTGGCACAGCTGACCTTGAATTAACACTCCTAAAGCCTGTATTTGTTTTACAGTGAACTTTGCCTGCTGGACGGCCTCCTCTTCCTTTGTCTCTCAGTCCCACACTGCTCCTTTTTTCACAGTCTCTGTCTCTTTTCTTATACCCTCACTTTCTAGAACTCTCCCCAATTTCGTTCTCCCTTCCTTTCTTCAGTAACCTATATAGGGGATATTGGGTGTGGGCTACATGGGATATGAAGTGTTGTTAGTACTCCAGCAGCCTGGCAATTGCCTGTAATTGCTTCACAGTTTCTGCACAGGGGTAGGCTTGGGCTTTATCTGTCACTGCTTCAGGCATCACTTGCGTCTTACCCAACCAGATAACACCCAAGTATTTGACCAACAAACCAGGCCCCTACGTTTTTCCCTCGTTCATTGTCCATCCCCACAACTGAAGGTGTGTGACTACCTCACAAGCTACAGCCTATAAAGAAGCAATTGAGTCAGAGGTCAGCATGACATCATCAATATAGTGGAATATGGCCACCTAGCAGAGGGACTCCACTGCTTGAGGCCAGTGGCACCCATGTCATGGTGTATGGTGGGACTATGCAGGTACCCTTTTGGGAACACGGTGAAAGTCCACTGCCTCACCTCCCAACTGAAGGCAGATTAGTCCTGGCTGTCTGAGTGTAGAGGCATGCTAAAGAAAGAATTAGCCAAGTCGAGCAGAAAGTGGTAAGTGTCCAGTGCCTCCCCTTTTGCCCCAACAGTTGGGCGATGTTGGGTATAGCTGCAAACAAGGAGGAGTCACCTTATTCAATTCCCAGTAGCCTACTGTCATTTTCCAGGAGCCATCCAGCTTGCACATTGGCCAGACAGGACTACTGACGGGGCTCTTGATAGGTCTCAGAATCCCCACCAGGTGTAGCTCCTGCACGGCCTCAATGATTTCTTGGTGCCAACCAGGAAGGCGATACTGCTTAAGGGCCCTGACCCGAGCTGGGGAGTGCAACTGCACTGGGGACCACTTAACATTACCCTGTACTATAGCTTTTACGGGTCTCACTTGCAGGTGGAACTCACCAGAGGTCTATAGCTCCAGCCTCAACAAGATATCTCTGCCCAGAATGTATTCCCGTATCAGGGCTAGTTAACTTTGTAGGCCTTTGGAGGTAGCCTTCCAATCTGTAGCACTAGTTTGATTTGGCACTCCCTGACAGCACCAGCCGTGTACCCATCAATAGCTGTTAGTGGGGGTCCAGTATATGATCATTTCAATGTGTGGCCTCTGGCCCCCTTACACGCAGCAGAGGGATTCCTACACCTGTGGTGCACCTTGGCCACACCCCTAGTCAAAGGGTGAGAGACACTCACACCCCTCAGTGGGGGGAGCCTTGGGCTTGGCCTTCTCATGGGCTCCGGTCAGTGCCTTTGTGGATCCCAGATCTTTTGTCGGGAACAATTCTACACCAAAGAAACACATTTTATAGAATAGACATTTTGATAGAACATATGGCACAAATAAGAAATGCCCTTGCAGGGAACTGCTGCATTGACACCCCAGGCTGTTTTCTGAGATGGATGGTCCAGGCTGGGGGTGTCTTGTGCCCTCCCATCAGCCACTTAAACCTATCCGTTGAAGTATTCAATTGTCCTTATGTTCTGGGGTGAGAAAGAGTGTGAAAAGTTCATTCAAGGTCCAGTGGAAGCCTCTGTACGAGATAAAAAGCCCCAGTATGATTTACCTGCCGAGAACTCCTGGCCTCTTGGCTCGAGAATCTGTTCCTGCACAGGTTTTAGCCTTGGCCAGAGTCTGGTTGGTGGGTCAGCTTTCCTGTGCTAGACAGCATTTTCTGATGATAGTGGCAGTCCATGCATGTAGACCCAGCCTATGAGGGTGTTTTGAATCGCCATGGACGGTCCTCTGTTAAATCCAGAAGGTGGTCCATGTCTTTACTCTGGAGCAGACAATGCTTCAGCCTCTGCAGTCAGCTGGTTAAGACCGGTCTCTTCGTTGGCTGTTTCCCAGTCTTAGCATAGAGGTTTTTCTGATGACAATCCACCCAACTAACAAAAATTCTCAGGAGCAGAACTGATTTTGTTATTATTATTATTTTTTGACGATATGTTTCCTCTCCGTAGGGGTTTGCTTTATATGTCATTCTGAGGGTTGTCAGTGGCCAGAGAAAATGGCCAGTCAATTAGCTACTGCCCACACCACAGTTTCCTTGTGTCCCCTAAATATGGACCTAACTGCAGCAATTCCTATCAGGACTTGGAGGCAAAAGCTTACAAAGGTGTGCATTAATACATCATCTCCATCAGTACATACAATAAGGATTTGTAGGGGTCCCACGGGACTTATCCATAGTCAGGCTGCGGTAAGTGTCTCAATGATAGTGAACTCAGACCCAAAGTATACCTCACTGGACTTTAACTGTAACACAAGGCCTTTGCTCCTAGCTGCTGACAAAGAAATCAGGCTTAATCCCCTATTAAGAAATAATCATTCTTAATCATTTCTGAAAGAAGGTCTGGGAAAAGCTGGCAGAGTCCTCACTCATTTGTGGAGCCACATCACCACACCAAGCAAAAGCATGGGACCAGCCCAGGTGCCTTGCAACCTGGAGATGGGCCCCCTCTTTTATTATCCCCTTACCATTGCAGCTACAGCCAGGTTGCTGTTCAGTTATCTTGGCCAGGGCAGCTATCAGGGATTCTGAGGTCTCTTCAAGGTCACTCAACACATGCTACCTTGAAGAGCTTTTTACTCCCTTTTTTTCCCTGCTGTTTTAACTCTTACTTTGCACTGGGTGTTACAGGGTGTTCTCAGAGGCAGGGGCTGTTTATCACCTCCAACTAGCTCCAGTCCCACGCTCTACTGACTTAGCTAGCCAGGCTTCGCTGGCCACCCGGGATTTCTCCTAAAGAAAATCATATGGGCCAGACCTCCCCACATAGAGGTCGCTGGCTACCCCGGGATTTCACCTGAAGATACCTCTTGCTTCCGCAAACCGGACACTAATATTTCAGTGGAGGAGGAATATGCTGCAGGCAAATCCTCCAGTTGTAGCTCTGCTTCCAGCTGCCTAATTAGGGCCACAGCGGTGGCTCTGTATCGGATGCCCCTCTCAATGCTGCCAATAGAAGCCACCCTACACAATCTGCCTCAGCAGGGCAATCTGGTTTTTGCTTTGGGGCCTCCCATGAATATCGCCATGCCCACAACAGCGGCCACGCAACTCCCACAACCAAAACGCGAACAGCCTTCTTTTCTTTCTCAACATGCAAAGACTCTACTAACTGCAACAATCCCTGTGGCATTTTCTGGGCATCCCCATACTCACGCACAGGTCCCCAGGCATCAACAGCCTGGCCTAGTGGTCCCAGGGCATGCATCCCTGGCCACCCTGGGATTTTCCCCAGCGGAGCCTGCTTTTCCCCACACACCTGGAACGTCATGGTGTGCCCTTTGGATTCCCGCTGACTACATCACTTGTCGGGGGACAGCCCCAGCAAGGAAAGACTCTCTCCATGTGTTCTGGCAGATAATCCAAAGAACTGACACATACCCCTTTCCAGATTCATACCTTCAGGGACACTTACTGACAAGGGCAAGCAGCTGCTTTCTCCAGTGGCGCCTGGCTGGAGCATTTTCTGCAACCACCTACCAAGGGACCCAATTTTATATACCATTCCAGCTGCGACCAAGGCTCATTGTTTTCTTCCACGTCCATGGGCAGCCAGTGTTCCCAGGGACTTCATGCCAACGCCCAGATATTTTCCTTCTTGTTGCTAAGGCATTCTTTGGCCTTGTCCACTGCCCCAGTCATGCCCCTCCTGACCTTGTACCTTACCCCAAGTCCATCCCAAATTCAGGCCCAGCATGCTTCGGGGAAGAGCAAAGCTGATTCCATTAGGGAAGGTTTGCATATAGATGAACAACATTACCCTACAGTCACCATCAGTGTTGTTGGAAAAATTCATATTCACAGGAGGACTCCTTAGTTCAGAGGACTAGATGCAGTGCCTAGGCTATATTGTTGCAGCTTTATGTATTTATAAAACAAGTCTGGAAATTGCTGCCTCCAAGCTCCATTGCAGTTGTGCCTTGACAGAGCTGCCCCTTCATCCTATATCAGGAGTACATGAGAAGCTTAGTACAGCAGAGCAAGAAAAGCAGGGGCATGAAACAGGGTCAAGTTAAACATTATGCTAGGTACACATGGGCTACATTGAGTTTACTTACGAATTTATAGTGCACAACTTCACCTGTTTTTCACCACAAAACTTCAGGGTTAAGTGCTACATCTCCTAACAAAAAGGTCAACAGTTTGAATCCACCAGGTGCTTCTTGGAAACTCGATGGGGCAGATCTACTCTGTGCGATAGAGTCACTATGAATCAGAATTGGTCAACACTTTGTATTTGGATATACTGGTATAAAAACAATTAAAAAAAAAAAAAAACAGAAAGGAAAGCAACAAAGTGATTACATTCAGAGTCAGGATAGTAGTTACCGCTAGTGGTGAAGGAAATGAAGGGTCTTTTGAAGGGTTGTTAATATTCTCTTTCTTGACTTTGGGTTTACATGCATGAGAGCCCAATTTAGAATTATTAACCATGTAAGCTCTAGTTTATCAGCTTTCTGTCAAAAATATTAGACTAGAGTCCTTTTCAAGAGTTTACTATTAATGACAATCACTTGGAGTTATTCCATGCATCCTTGAATAAAGACTACGCTTCAACATTCTTTTTAGAGTTTGGATCACAACAAGTACAAACTTCCCTATAAAAAACTGCTGGCTATAATATGATGAGAATCAATAGATTTGATTTCCCTTCAAGACAGGAAAACAACTAGACTTACTTTCAATTTGATCAACCCTCAGAAAAAGGTTTTATTTTGTTAGAGTTTCAACTTATTTGTCAGTTCTTTTCATCTCTTTTTGTCATAGCTTTGAACAAACATGTATTTTTAGTCAAAATGCTATACACACAAAACAAATACATTTGATAGTAGAGTATTATTTTAAAAATTTAGGTATGTGACCATCAGCCTAATACAGCTGACAAACCTTGGGTGAATATCAAAATTATTACTATGTCCTACATACCCAACCTCTCTAACTTCATTTGCTGACACTCTCATCTTCATTGCTGTTTTTTTGCTGCTATATTTCTCTGCCTTGGACCTTGCTATTTCCTCGTATTGGAACAATCTATCCTAGATATACCCATAGCTCACTCTTCTGTTCATTCATGTCTCTGCCCGAAATGTCACTGTGTAAGAACCTTTGTAAACAATCTTCTCTCAAGTACACCTCATGTGTATCACTCTCAGCTCTCCTCCATGCCCCTCTGCAGCACTCTCATTTCTCCTACTTAAGGAAAAGGACTCTGTTTGGTCACCAGAACCTGTAACTCCAGCATGTAGAATATTGTCTAGCACATAATAGGCAAACAGAAAACATCTGTGAATCAGTTAATTAATCTCTACCTGTATATCGAGCTGAAGACATTCTTTCCACCTTTTACAGAGGAGGAAATGATACCTGAGGTAGTTGAAGTAAATTCTTAGGGTCACATAAGCTAGGATGTTGTTGAAATGGGATTAAAACCACTAAAATGGTTATTTGATATACCCATTCTAAAGACACATCTCAAAAAAAAAAAAAAAAGACACATCTCAAGCAAGACTGAATTGAGTGATGGGAAAGCCTGAATCTAAGACTTCAATTCATCTGATGGACATTAATTTGATGTAGTTGAAGGGAGAGTGTAAAATTGCAAAATGAAAACAAAAGCAATGTAGGCTCAACCACGAAACATGTACTTTATTGAAGAAGCAGAAACAGGATAAACTCTTTATAGGATAGAGATCACTGCCTAAATTGGATAACAGATGCCAAAGAGAGATCAGGCAAAGCTTCAGTGCAAGAATGTAGACCTTGAACCTATTCCTCATTTTCCAGTAACATGGTATCAACTTTAGGATCTAAGCCTTTTCTCCGTCAGCTCTTGTCTCAGAAGGAAGGTTAGGGAGACTGTAGTCTGTCACCATGGCTGAGGGAAGAGGATGGAGTCCAGAGACTGGGAAGAGGCACTGGATCACATCATTTCATGATTCTGATGAATTCTGGTGTTGTTACTTGATTTTAGGTACACACTTCTGCTGGCAGTGTTGGGGTGGCAACACAGGAGGGCATTTCTGCTGGCATGGCGGAGAAGGGCAACACACAGGTGGGCATGGTGGAGGGAGGGCAACACACAGGTGGGCATGGATCAGGGCACTTAGGTGGGCACACCACAGGAGGTGGCAGGCAGGGTTGCTTGCACTGCTGCTGATAGTAAGACATCTTTCCTGAGTCTCTGGGAATCTGCAAAATAAACGCATGACAGTGTTTACTGTAGTGACACTCTTGCTGGCTAAGCAAGTCAGTATCCTTTAAATGAGTTCAGTCAATATTCATCTAGTCCCCAACAAAAGCTTCATAACTGTGTAGGTTTTCTCTCTTCCCTCTTAACATCGTTTCCTGCTATGGATTGAATTGTGTTTCCCAAAAATATGTGTTGGAAGTCTCACCCCTATAAAAAAAATACCTATGGTGAAAACCCTGCTGGCATAGTGGATAAGACCTGCAGCTACTAACCCAAAGGTGGGCAGTTCAAATCCATAGGAACTCCTTGCAAACTCTGTGGGGCAATTCTTTTCTGTTCTATATGTTGCTGGAAGTCAGAATCCATTCAACCACTACTCATTATACCTATGGTTGTAATCTTATCTAGACATAGAGTTTTCTTTGTCATGTTAATCAAAGCATACCTGAGTGGAGTGGCTTCCAAATCTAATCAGGTATGATTTATAAAAAAGATCAAATTAGACACAGAGATGCATACACAGGGGAAGACAGGCGTCATGTGAGAATCGTCTACAAGCAACTAAGGAACACCCAGGCCTACAAAAAGGAAGGAATCAACAGGGCCAAGACCCTGACTTAGACTCTTAACCTCCAGAACTGTAAGAATATAAATTCCTGTTCTTTAAAGCTACCTATTTGTGGTATTTCTGTTATGGCACACCAGGGAACTAAGAGACTTCCCATCAGCTCTTATTCTTTTTTGGCATTTTTTTCACTCTGCCATTTCTAAAAACAAAAATATATCCTATATTGAGGTAGCACTAGGTAGGGCTGAATTTAAATGTTATCTAGAGAAAGGATACCCGACTTGCTAAACTTCTGAGCAATCCCAAAACAAATTGCTACCAACATGATCTGCCATGAAACCCTGACTGAAAGTCTAACTGATCTTGCCATGGGTTCTTTGGGAAGAACTGCAAATGTCCAAATGAAGTTCTAAGGGCTAGTACCTGGAGAAGCAAATCTTTGGAAACAAACAGAAATGTGGGACAGAACTTCATTTCTTATTCCTTATTCTTCTTCCTATATGACTACCCTTTAATTTCATTTCCCACGTGAACGTCAACAAAGCTCACCAAATAAAAATAATAATAAAATATCATATAATTATACCTGCCCTCCACAAAATTCATCGTCTAGATTTCCACAAACCTTAAGCATTATTTTCTTCAAACAAAAGAAGTTTCTACCACAAGTTAAAATCCTTATACTGCCCAATTGCCCAAAAATGCCTTGCAAGTATTGCACTCACCACGGTCTCAAAGCCGGTGACCAAATGAGTTTCAGTAGGATGGCAGCAGGGTGGTAGAGTGTCCTTTTATAAAGGCTAGCCACCCCTTTAGAAGGGGAAGCAGAACGATGCACTGATTTCTCAACCAAAATGCCATCTGCATGCAATTCCAAAAATGCCTTACCACATTCATGCTGATTATCACAAAACTTCCTCGTCCACCATCCTCCTCACCTGGGCAACTGCCCAGTGATTCACCTGAGACTTTGTTTTAGAAGATGGAGCCAGTGTCATGTGGCATGTGAGGAATATGGGTGTTCTCCTACTGAAAGCTGGTAGAGTGGTTGTCTTCCCACAAATCCCCAAACCCCAGGTTCCTTGTATATAAAATTTGCCTCCCTGTTCACCCTCCTGCCCAGCATCCAGTTTTGTACCTGGGATGCAAGAACTATGGTTTACCAAGTCTGATCTGAACACATTTACTCCTCCCCCAAAATTTTTGTTTTTAATACATTTCACCCTTTTTGACAGCCTGTAGTTATTAGGCTTCTTTTCTTGATCACTTAAGAAGACCATTATCATCTTTCAGATATCTAGGCCATTAGAGTCACACACGCTGGGGCTTTTCCTATGGCTCCGTGTAGTACGACTTACATACTGACCTGTACCTGTGGCCCTTATGACCATTAGCCACTGTGGTCTATCAGAAACCCAAAATCTTTTTCTCCCATTTTCTTATAACCATTCAATACCTGGGCTGCATCCACTTAGAAGCTTTTGCATTCTTACTTCCAAAACACTTGCTGCGTATTTCCCCTACCTAATTCAATCCAGTTGTCTTCCTCTCTGGTATTCAATGTTTAAGTAGTATTTAGTATTACATCCCACTAACTTGTTAAGCTCCCTAGAGCCTATTTTCATCAGATCTAAATTACAAACAGTAATATTACCTCAACAGGTTGGTATAAGAAAAAAAATGAGAATATGTATCTAAATGCCTAGCGTAATACACATTACATACTGTCTTCTCAAGGAATATTTACAAGGTATAAAAATAATTATCCATAATAATTACCAGCAGTCTCACAAATGTTCAGATAAAGATTATACCTATTTAGTGTGGGGCATTGGCAGGTTCTAAAGCAGTTTAGAAGGCACAAACTCGAAAACATCCTCAATGTCTACACCTTCTTTCCAGTAATAATACTCCTCCCAAACTTCTTGCAGGGGCATTCAGTGCCTATGCCTTTCTCTGAAAGACCGTCAATACAGCAATTACAGTAGTTCTCAACTGGGGTATGTTAGTGGACTAGAAAAATTAAATATTTTCTTTTGACTGTATGCGAAAGGAATTTTTTTAGGACAAGGCTAACTTATCCTTGGGATTCGAAGATGAAAGTATTTGTTTGGTGAGCTCTGTTCTCTTTCAAGTTACCCAGGAACGACAGCATGGGGCCAGCTGTTTCTCTATAGCACAACCAGACAGGGAAAAGATTTCAACAGACTACTAATAGTGTTTGCAATTAGGAACCTGACTCTTTTCAGAGGTGCCAGAAGAAACGGGGATGTCTTTGCAACATGTGAGGTACTCATACAACATCCTATCTCATATTGAAGTTCTAGGAACTATGAGTAGCATCTGCTCTGGATACAGGAACCGTTTCAGGAGTGTATGGCTTAAAATGGTTTTATCAACTTTAGATTTGCTTGCCTTGCCTCCTTTGAGGGACCTATTTCAGGAATTGATATTGGATTCCAAAAGTCATCTGATAAGCCATTGGGTTTATAAATGAAGTATGGTGGAATAGAGGGAGGGCTAGATTTTCTTAAGAAAAGAATTACTAATAAGCATTTACAGCTTTACAAAGAGAAATAACGATATCTTGTTACACAAAGGAAAGAACCGAAGAGAAGATTGTTCTTCCCTTTCAAAAAAACATGAGTGCCTGAAGCATACGTAGATGTTAAAACTTTGAAAGTCATGTACTATTTACATGAAGGTTGCTGGCTCCTCTACAATAAACTTGTTGTTGTTAGTTGCCTGTCGAGTCCGTTCCAATTCATGGCAACGCATGTGTGCCGAGTAGAGCTGCTCTTTTAAGAATTAGATCGCCAGGCCTGTCTTCCAAGATTGCTTTGGGTGGGTTCGAATCACCAATGTTTTAGGTTAGCAGTGCTGCACAAACTGTTTCTGCTACCCAGGGACTTCATGACACCGAACAAAATTAATGATAACTACTTAATATTATCCAATAGTGGAAAACCTTCAAATTTCTTCATTTTCCTTAAAATCATTTACTTACTTAGCTGTTCTATCTCATAACTCTTTTTAAATCTAGAACAACCTCCACCCCCTACCCTCTTTATTTTCATAATATTTGATTGTTGATAAGACAAGATCAATTTTCTCATCAAATATCCTACCTTCTAGATTTGTTTGATTATTGTTTTGGTGTTAATTTCTTCTTCAATTTCCCCTGTAAATTGAAATTTAAACCTAAACTCCAAATCATCCTAAATGGCAGAAGCTAATCTCAAAGCACTACATTATGTAGAATGTATACGACATTATACATTTATACTACATTATGGGAGACACAAAATGATAGGGACAGAAAACTGAAAGGAATATGCCGGGGGCTGGGGCTTGGGGGAGGCGGGAAAGATAGTCTATAAGAAGGAATAGAGAAACTTGAAATTACAGCTTAATAAAAATTTGTGTCTAAAAATAAGACTAAATGGGTATGAAAATATAACAGGTTTAAGGAGTAAAAGGCTTAATACTGCAAAAATGTCAACTTTGTCCAAACTAATCTATACAATGGAGGTTTTGCTGGGGAGATAAATACTCAACTTTTACTACAAGCCACAGCAACCTGGCTTCAGTCCCACCAGTCGCATGAAAATACTCCTTCTAAGGTCTACTATGGAAACCCTGATGGCATAGTGGTTAAGAGCTAGGGCTGCTAAGCAAAAGGTAGGCAGTTCGAATTCCCCAGGTGCTCCTTGGAAACTCTATGGGGCAGTTCTATACTATCCTATAGGGTCACTAAGGTCTATTATATCTTTCTAACCATCAAATTAATGAGTATTTCCCAGTTTTTATCTTCCTGGGCTTCTCATCTGAATTTCACAACGTCAACTAATCCATCTTTCTTTAAATTCACTACTTGGTGGTTTCTGTGACATTCACATTCCTGATTCTCCTAACTCTGTGCCTGGTCTTTTTCCTCTTCGTCTGAATTTCTTTTTCCAAATGCCATATGGTTCCCTGGCCCATGGCTCTTACCAGTTCATGCATTCTCTAGTCAAAACCCCAACCACTCTTTTGATTTCATAGCCACAAAACTGTTGTTAACTCCTACATCTCCATTTGCATCCCAGAATCCAGTTCAGATTTAAGTATACCCTTGTCTGCTAACATCTGTAGCCTTATGTGCTTTAATTATCAACCGATTCTCCTTCCCACAAACTACAAACACCTCCGGTGTTGTCTATCTTCTATACTTCCAACCACTCAATAACTTGAGTAATTTTAACTCTTTTATTCCTCTACTATGCCTCACTTATCCAATCAAATATTAGGCTGCCAGTTTGACATCATAAACATTTCTGAAATACATTTCCTCTCTTTTATGCTAACTAGCACAGCTCTAGTTCAGGACATCCTCAACTCTGGCACTGATTATTACCATAGCTTCCTAACTTCTCTCTCTTCCCTAGTCTTGTTTGAATCAAAGCTGGCTTCGGCATTGCAGTCAGAGTGATTCATTAAAAGTCAACTCTAAGTCACTTGCAAGCTTAAAGTCCCAGGTCCATTATACAGCCCTTCCTTCACCTCCAGCTTCATTCCTTGTTCCTCCACACCTTGAACTGTATGCTATTGCAATATCAAGCTCCTTGTAATTTTTCTCACATGGCTTTTTTTTTTTCTTCCTTCTGCTTAGTGCATTTATTCACTATACCTGTGATATACTTTTTTCTTGCTATTTTTGCCTGGCTAATGTCGTCATTGGAGCCCTGGTGGTACAGTGGTTAAGAGTTTAGCTGCTATCCAAAAGGTCAGCAATTCAAATCCACCAGTCGCTCCTTGGAAACCCATTGGGGAAGTTCTACTCTGTCCTGCAGTGTTGCTATGAGTTGGAGTCGACTTGATGGCAAAAGGTTTGCTTTATGTGGTTTAATGCTGACACTGTTTTCAACAAAGCCATCGCTCTCAATGATAAGCCTTTTGGACCCCTTCTACTAGGGCATGCACCTCACCTGAGTCCCCAAAAACCCTCTGAGTTTTATTTGTCATATCCATCCACAGTTAGTGGACTTCCCACTCATCTACCTCACCCTGGAATGTGCAAGGTCTTTAAACAGCTTTGCCTGCTTTTCCCTATTATACATTCAGGACATGCTCTGAAACCTGGAACATAGTAGGTACTGAATAAGTATTTGTTGAATATGCTCAGGGAGACTGGCACAGGAATGGAAGCATCCGGATAGTGATGCACAGAGTGAGTACTGTTTAGTGTTCAAACATGACTGACTACCAGCAGACAAACAATCTCATGGAAGAGGCTGTGTCCTGAAAAATTGAGTGTGGTAGGTTATACACTCCAAAGAAGAGGCCACCTATGCCAAGGGCCCATGATTTTCCAGATATCTGCTCTTTCCACTACATTAGACCTCCCAGAAACATGCATCCACCTGTAGCAATCGAGTTATAAGTAGCAAGGTTAGATTTACTCCTATACAAGATCTCCTCACCTCTCCTTGATGTAAATCTTATGGACATTCTTTTTATTTCCACCAATCAAGATGATCCAAGATAAAAATATCTTGGGTCCTCTGAGGACGGGAGAAACTTGAAGAAGACTCAGGTCTCCTCTTTCCTAGTCAGGCATCCCTAGGGCCTCACATGACACAATTTCTAACCCTTTTCCTGCTTATTCTTCCACCTTGGACCTGTGTGCTGGGTGGCTTTGTAGGGCAGATCCAGAGAACCATCCCTAACTTGTGCCTGAGCACAGGATTTCCAGGTATAGACTCATAGAGACCTGGATTTTTGCCCAGCCTTGTACCACAGAGGCTCTTGTGGTTGCAGTTTTAGTAGAAGTTATTGTTGAGGGAATGGGAAATTATTAGTCACTGAGAGTAAAGAATGTATTAAATGCGTATAAGCCTCTCTTCTCTGGGTATTTAAGTTAGTCCTCTAGGCTTTTGATGTTTAACTGAAAATATCACATGTGAAAAGCTGGTTTCTACAGGCCTTCTCATGTTGTTGCTGTTGTTGCTCTCTAATAGCAACAGCAAGAAAAATAGTCCCCTCTCTCCTCTTCTTTGATACCTAAGCCCTGATCCTGCCTCCTCAGGTAAACAGAACTGGTACTTCCCAACAAGGCAGAAGTAACATATTTGCTGTCTTCCTCCTTACAGTCTTCATCTCATGGGGCTGAAGACTCCAGGAAGAGATATGTTATTTCAGTCATCAGTCACTCCATGTTTACCCACAATATCAATATCTGTAAAAAGAGATTGATTCTGTATCTGATAAAATGGCAGTTCTCCTCAAAACTCCCCTGGGCGCTGAGCACCATCTGCACAAAGACATGAAATATCCTGGTGTACTCAGCAGTATAAGTTCAGTGTGCTGGACCCTAGGGTGAAAGGGAGAGAGTGCAAGGAGAAAGCTGGAGAGATAGGCGTCAATCAGACCATCAAGGACCTTGCATGTCATGCCAAGAAATTTGGCCTTTATTTTGTGGGAGACACAAAGCCAGAGAAGGATTTTGATCAGGAAGTGTGAAATCTGTGATTGCGATAGCTCCCTTTAATCATACTGTGGACAACAGAAAAGGTGAGTCTGGAGGCAGAGAGAGGTTAAAGTGCTATCATCAAAATCCACCTGAGAACTGACAAAGGTCAACAAAGGCATCACAAGTGGGAATGGTCAGAATAGATCAGAGTTCAGGACCATGAAATATATAGTAAAATTGGACACTGTCACAGTCCACTTTAATTGTACCAATACCAGTACACAAGTCTCAAAATGTATACGAGATATCTATTGCTGTCAAGTCAATTCCAACTCATAGCGAACCCATAGGACACAGTAGAGCTGCCCTTGAGATTTCCAAGGCTACAATCTTTATGGAAGCAGATTGTCATATCTTTCTTCTACACAGGAGCTGGTTGGTTAGCACTGCCAACCTTTTGATTAACAGCTGAGCCCTTAATCACTTCACCACCAGGGCTCCTTATATGAGAGATACAGAACCTTAATAACTGTGGCATGCATTACTATAGCCAGTGATATGAAGAGACAAACAAGTGACCCTCTCTTATAGAAAGAACAAAAAAAACCTGAACTATGTAAGGTAAATTTTGAAAATTACAGTGAGTTATTTTGATATTAGTAGCATGTGACTTTGTTTTACAGCTGTTTAGCAATGAGAGATTGAGAGTGGACCTTGGCTGCTACGATACTACTGACAGAATAATGTATTGCTCTTAGATTGCTGGAATTTAAAATAGAAGTTCTGGATCATGTCTTCTACTCAACACATCGTTTTAAGGTATTTCCTATGCACCAGACAATTGGTTAGATGTTAGATATGCAATGGAGGAAAAGTCAAGAAAGATTCCTGTCCTCAGGGATCTTACATTCTCGCAGAAGATATACACCAAAATAATATAAACTGACAAATACACAAAATAATTAAAAATTATAATAACATTTTTTGTATTTTACCTATTCCATTGTCATGTGGACCAAAAACTATCTATACCCTGCACCATAGTAATTAAAAAAAAAAAATTTTTTTTTTAAGAAGATTCAATCAAAAGTATACCCTATTCAATTGTATGTTCGGTAAGGGTGACACATAGATTTTTAAAAATACATTGGCCTACCGTTTCCCAGATCACATTCAACAGAATACTCAAATCTGAGCACAAATGATTCCATGGTCCTATGAGCACAGGAAAAGCTATATTCCAACTCACCATCTTGTAGCTCTGAGCAATGACTTGGTAAAAAAGGAAGATGTTTTACTTTACATTTCATCAAATAATATTACTAAGAGATTTTATCTAACGTAACAATTAAGACCCACTTATAAGAGTTGGCTTCTCCCACCAACTGGAGAACCAGAGTGTTAGCCTGTTGAATGGTCACCATAAATATTGTTGGAAACATTTGGGTTCACAGGAGGACACCTTAGTTCAAAGGATTCAATGCAGTGCCTGGGCTGTATTGCTGTAGAATTATCTATTTTTAAAAGGCAGTCTGAGCACTATTATAAGAATGCTAGATAAAGTTTAAACACAGAAGAAAATATTCTTTGATGGTTACAAGGGTGGGGCGGGAGGGAGAGGGATATTCACTAATGACGTAGTAGACAAAAATTTTGTTTAGGTGAAGGGAAGGACAACACATAACACAGGGATAGTCAGTACGATGAGACTAAACCAAAAGAAAAGAAGTTTCCTGAATACAATGAAACTCTTTGAAGGCAAGGGTAGCAGGTACAGGGGTCTGGGGACCATGGTTTCAGGGGACATCTAGGTCAATTGGCATAACAAAATGTATTAAGAAAATGTTCTGCATTCCACTTTGGTGAGAGGTGTCTGGGGTCTTAAACACTAGCAAGCAGTCATCTAAGATGCATAAATTGGTCTCAAACCACCTGGAACAAAGGAGAATAAAGAGTACCAAAGACAAAAGGTAAATATCAGCCCAAAAGACAGAAAGGGTCACATAAGCCAGAGGTTCCATCAGCTTGAGACCGGAAGAACTAGATGGTGCCCAGCTACCACCAATCACTGCCCTGACAGGAAACACAACAGAGAGTCCCAGATAGAGCAGGAGTTCAGAGGGATGCAGATCTTAAATTCTCATAAAAATACCAGACTTAATGGTCTGAGTGAGATGGGAGGAACCCCAACAGTCATGGTCCCTGGACCCTTTGACAGCCCAAGATTGGAACCATTCCCGAAACCAACTCTACAGTAAGAGATTGCCCTGGAGTATAAGATGGACGATAATGCTGGTGAGGAATGAACTTCCAGACTGAAGTAACACTTGAGATTATGTGAGCAACTCTGGGCTGGTGCCGAGATGGGACGCAAGAGGGGGACAGGAGTTGGTTGAATGGACGCGGGGAATACAGGATGGAGTGGAGAAATGAGCTGTCTCATTAAGGGGAGAGCAGGTAAGAGTGCACACCAGGGTGTATATAGCTTTTTGTATGAGAGTCTGACTTGATTTGTAAACTTTCACCTAAAAAAAAAAAAAATAGAGCACAATAAATAAATTTTAAAAAAGAAAACCCTATGGCACACAGTTCTACTCACATGCCTGGGATCACCATGAGTTGAAACTGACTCAACAGCAAATGATTTGGTTTTGGTTTAATGTTACAAGTATTGAAAATATTTTTATAAAATCAGAAAAAAGATCATTGATACTTTCCTCTTCTCTCACTTGCATGAGGTAATAATGTGTGTGTATATATATAAAAAAAAAAAATTTTTTTTTATATATACATATATATACAGGTGTATATATAAACTGTTTTCTTGTTCCTGTTGAACAACAACAACAAAAAAAGGCAGTCTGAGAATTGCTGTTTCCAATCTCCACCCCGATTGTGCCTTGACAGAGCTGCCCCTTCGTCCTATATCACACAGGAGTACATGAGAATCTTAGTACAGCAGAGAGCTTTGACTGAAGAGCAAGAGAGGCATGGGTATGAACCAGGGCGGATTAACCAGTAAGCAAGGAATACACAGGTTAAAATGAGTTTATCTGCTAATCTATAGTGCACAATTTCACCTGTTTTCACCACAGAACAGGTGAAACTCTGGTTGCTTATTGGTTAAGTGATATAGCTACTTAACAAAATGTTGGCAGTTTAAATCCACCAAGTGCTTCTACTCTGTCCTATAGGGTCTCTACGAGATGGAATCCACGCGATGGAATCAGTTTGATTTCTTTTTATTTGTAAATTTAAAAAAACAGAAAAGCAACAAAGTGATTATATTAAGAAAGGAACAAAGGGTCTTTTGAAGGGTTGGTAATATTCTCTTTCTTGATGCTGGGTTTACTTACAAGAATGCTCAACATAGAATTTTTACCATGTAAGCTCAAATTTATCACTTTCTGAGAGTGGTGCTCATGTTTCACCAAAAAAAAAAAAAATTGATAATATTTCTTTGTTTTCCTTAAGGACTAAAAGGAAAAAAATAACCTGTCAACAGTATTAGACTAGAGTCCTTTTCAAGAGTTTACCATTAATGACAATCACTTGGAGTCATTCCGTGTAGCCTTGTATAAACTCTACACTTCAACATTCTTTTTAGAGTTTGGACCACAGCAAGCACAAAATTCCCTATGCGGTTTTGCTCTTTATAATTTATTGAGAATTAATAGACTAGATTCCACTTCAAGATAGGAAAACTAATAGACTTACTTTCCATTTGGTCACCCCTCAAAATAAGCTCTTATTTTGTAAGAGTTTTAATTTATTCTTCAGTTCTTTTCACCTCTGTTGGAAATGGCTTTGAACAACCATATGTACTTTTAGTCAAAACGCTACACAAAAGAAAATACATATGATACTAGAGTATATAAAATTTCAGACATTTGACCATCGGCATAATATAGCTGTCAAACCTTGGATGAATACCAAAATTATTACTATGTCCTACAGACCCAACCTATCTAGCCTCAATTGTTGACAGTCTCTTCTTGATTGATGTTTTTTAGCTATTACTATTCTCTGCCTTGGAACTTGCTATTTCTCCTTATTGAAACAATCTATTCTAGATATACCCATGGCTCACTCTTCTGTTCATTCATGTCTCTGCCCAAAAATCACATGGAAGAACCATTCTAAACATCTTCTGTAAAGTGCACCTCATGTGTATCACTCTCAGTTCTCCTCCATGCCCGTATGCATCGCTCTCATTTCTCCTACTTGACGACACGGGCTCTGTTTGATCACCAGAATCTGTATCTCTAGCATGTAGAATACAGCCTAGCACATAGTAGGCAAATAGAAAACATTTATGAATCAGTTAATTAATCTCTACGAGTGTACTAAGCTGAAGACATTCTTTTCCACATTTTACAGATGAGGAAATAGTACCTGAGATAGTTTAAATTACTTCAAAATAACTTCATAGGGTCACACAAGAAAGAATGTTGTCGAAATCAGTTTAAACCACTAAAATAATTATTTGATATACCAAATCCAAAAGACACATCTCAAGCAAGACTGAATTCAGTGATGGGAAAGCCTGAATGTAAGACTTCAAATCATCTGATGGACATTCACCTGATGTAGTTGAAGGAAGAGTGTAAAAACGCAAAACGAAAACAAAACCAGTGTAGACTCAAGCACAAAACATGTATTTTATTGAAGAAGCAGAAACAGGACACAGCTCTTTATAGGATAGAGATCACTGCCTAAATTAGATCACAGGCAGATGCCAAAGAGAGATGAGGCAAAACTTCAATGCAAGAATGTAGACCTTGATCCAGTCCCACATTTTCCAGCAATGAGGTATCAACTTTAGGATCTAAGCCTTTTCTCTGTCAGCTCTCATCTCAGGAGGAAGGGTGGGGAAGATGCAGTCTGTCACCATAGTTGAGGGAGGAGGATGGAGTCCAGACACTGGGAAGAGCCACTGGATCTCATCATTTCATGGTTCTGATGAATTCTGGTGTTGTTACTTGCTCTTGCCACTAAAGCCACTTGCTCTTAGGTATACATTTTTGCTGGCAGGGTTGGGGTCGCAGTACAGGAGGGCATTTCTGCTGGCATGGCTCAGGAGGGTAATACACAGGTGGGCATGGCTGAGGAGAGCAATACACAGGTAAGCATGGCTCTGGGCACCTTGGAGGTGGACACGGTTCTGGGCACTTCAGAGGTGGACATGGGTCAGGACATTTTGGGGGTGGACATGGCTCTGGGCACTTTAGAGGTGGGCATGGCTCAGGGCACTTAGGTGAGCACACCACAGGAGGTGGCAGGCAGGTCTTCTTGCACTGATGCTGATAGTAAGACATCTTTCCTGAGTCTCTGGGAATCTGAAAAATAAACAGATGACAGTGTTTACTATAGGGACACTCTTTGTGTCTCAGCAAGTCACTATCATTTAAATGAGCTGGGTCAATATTCCTCTAGTCTCCAACAAAATCTTCATAATTGTGTAGCTTTTCCCTCTTCCCTTTTAGTATTGTTTCCTGTTAGGGATTGAATTGTGTTTCCCAAAAAGTACATGTTGGAATTCTCAGCACCTATATCTATGGTGGAAACTCTGGGGGCATAGTGGATAAGAGCTGTAGCCACTAACCAAAAAGTTGGCAGTTCAAATCCACCTGGCACTACTTGGAAACTCTGTGGGGCAATTCTTCTCTGTCCTACAGGGTTGCTGGCAGTCGGAATCCACTCAACAGCAAACAGTTATACCTAAGTTTGTAATCCTATTTGGAAATAGAGTTTTCTTTGTCATGTTAATCAAAGCGTACCTGAGTGGAGTAGGCTCTAAATCTAATCACTTCTGAGCTTTAATAAAGATCAGATTAAGCACAGAGATGCATCCACAGGGAAAGACAGACATCATGCGAGGATCATCTACAAGTCAAGCAATCAAGGAACACCCACCCCTACCAACTAGAAAGGAATCAACAGGGCCGAGACCTTGATTTGGACTCTTAGCCTCTGGAACTGCGAGAACCTAAATTTGTTATTTAAAGCTACCTACTTTTTTTTTTTTACTTGGGGTACTTCTGTTACAGCAGACTAGGAAACTAAGAGACTTCCCATCATCTCTTACATTTTCTGGCATTTTTCTTATTCTGCCCCTTCTAAAAACAGAAATAGATGCTATACTGAGGAAGCATTAAGATGTGGCTGAATTTAAATGTTTTCCAGAAAAATGATACCCAGCCTGCTACACTGCTGAGCAATCCCAAAACAAATTTCTACCAACATCATCTCCATGAGACCCTGACTGAAAGTCTTACTGATCTTGCCACGAGTTTTTTCAAGAGTTGCAAAAGCTCAGTACTACCCGGAAAAACAAATCTTTGGAAAAAACCTGAAATATGGGACAGGACTTCATTTCTTATTCCTTATTGTTCTTCCTATAAGAGTGTCTCTTTAACTTCATCTCCAATATGAACCTCAAGATAGTTCACCAACCAAAAAAACCAAACCAAACCCAGTGCCATCGAGTCAATTCTGGCTCATAGCGACCCTATAAGACAGAGTAGAACTGCCCCACAGAGTTTCCAAGGAGCGCCTAGTGGATTCGAACTGCCTACTCTTTGGTTAGCAGCTCTAGCACTTAACCACTATAATACCAGAGTTTCCAGCTCACCAAAGAGCAGCTAAAATATCATATAATTATACCTGCTTCCCACAAAACTTATCATCTTGATTTCCACAAAGCTCAAGCATTATTTTCTAAAAGAAAAATCCTTTCTACCTCCAGCTGAAATCCTTATACTGCCCAATTACCAAAAAATGTCTTGCAAGTACTGCACTCACCACGGTCTAAAAGCTGATTCCCAACTGAGTGTCAACAGGATGGCAGCAGGATGGTGGAGTGTCCTTTTATAAGGACCAGCAAGCCCTTTACAAGGGGAAGTGGGATGATTCACTGATTTCTCATCCAAAATGCCATCTGCATGCAATTCCGAAAATGACCACACTCATACTGATTATCATAAAACTTTCTCATGCAGCATCCTCCTCACCTGGGCAAATGCACAGTGATTCACTTGAGACTTTGTCTCAGAAGGTAGAGCCAGTGTCACGTGACATGTGAGGAATATGGGAGTTCTCCAACTGAAAGCTGGTAGAGTGGTTGTCTTCCCACAAATCCCCAAACCCCAGGTTCCTTGTATATAAAATTTGCTTCCCCATTCACCCTCTTAACCGGCATCTACTTTTTTACCTGGGATGCAGCAACTATGGTTTGCCAAGTCTGACATCTGAACACATCTTATTCCTCACCTAGAATTTTTATTTTTAATACATTTCTCCTTTTTCCTACAGCCTTTAGAAATTAGGCTTCTTTTCTTGATCACTAATAGGTTTTAACAGGACCAATATCATCTCTCAGATTTCTAGGCCATAAGAGTCACATGCTAGGGGATTTGCCTATGGCTCCACGTAGTGGAGATTTACATACTGACCTGTGTCTCTGGCCCTCATGACCATTAGCCACTGTGGTCCATCAGAAACCCAACTTCGTTTCTCTCGTTTTCTTAAAACAACAATTCAAAATCTGGGTTGCATCCATTTAGAAGCTTTTGCATTCATACTTTCCAAATATTTGGCACTTATTTCCCCTACATAATCCAATCCAGTTGTCTTCCTCTCTGGTATTCAATGTTTAAGTAGTATTTAGTGTTATATGCCACTAATTTGTTAACCTCCCTAGAGCCAATTTTCATCAGCTTTAAATTAGAAACAGTAATAATGTCACTTCAAAAGGTTGCTATAAAAAAATACATGAGAATATGTATCTAAATACCAAGCATAACACACAATACATACTGTTTTCTCAAGGAATATTTACAAAGTATAAAAATAATTATCTGTAATAATTAACCAGCAGTCACAAAAATGTTCAGATACAGATTATCTCTTTTTAGTGTGAGGCATTGGCAGGTTCTAAAGCAGTTTAGAAGGCACCAACTCAAGAATATCCTCAATGTCTACACCTTCTTTCCAGTTAGAATACTCCTCCCAAACTTCTGGCAGGGTGATTCAATGCCTACGCCTTTCTCCAAATGACCTTCACTGCAACATTTACAATAGTTCTAAACTGGACTATGTTAGTTGACTAGAAAAATAAAATATTTCCTTTTGACTGTATATGAGAGGAATTCCTTAAGGACAAGGGTAACCCAGTCTGGGGAATCTAAGATGAAACAACCACTTAAGGGGGAGTTCTGTTCTCTGTCATGATATACAGGAAAGACAGCATGGGGTCAGCTGTTTCTCCATAGCACTAGCAGACAGAGAATAGATATGAACAAGTTAGTAATCTTGTTTGCAGTTAGGAAACTGACTCCTTTCAGAGGTGCCAGAAGGAACAGAAATGTCTTTGCAACATATGAAGTACTCATACAACATGCTATTTCATATTGAAATTCCAGGAATTAGAAGTGGCATATGTTGTGGATACAGGAAATATTTCAGGAGTATATGACATAAAACAGATTTATCAACTCTAGATTTGCTTGCCTTGCCTCCTTTGGGGGAGCTATTTCAGGAATTAATATTGGATTCCAAAAGTCATCCAATAAGTTATTGGGTTTATAAATGAACTATGGTGGCATAGAGGGAGGGCTAGATTTTCTGAAGAAAAGAATTACTGATAAGCATTTACAACCCTAGAGAGAAAAATGATTATCTCTGGTTATACAAAGCAAAGAACCTAAGAGAAGGTAGTTCATTCCTTTCAAAAACATGAGCGCCTAAGCATTCGTAGAAATTAAATCTTTGCAAATAATGTACTAGTTACATGAATGGTGCTGGCTGCTCTCCAATAAACTTGTTATTGTTAGTTGCCAATAGAGTCCATTCCAACTTATGGCAACCCATGTGTGCAGAGTAGAGCCGTCCCTTTAAGAAGTAGATCGCCAGGCCTGTCTTCCAAGATGCCTCTCACTGGGTTCAAACTACCAACCTTTCAGGTCAGCAGTGGCATACAAACTGTTTGCACCACCCAGGGACTTCATGACACTTAACAAAATTAATAATAAAAACTTAGCATTATCTAATAGTGGAAAACCTTCAGATTTCTTCATTTTTCTCAAAATCATTCACTTATAGTAGTTTTTCTATCTCACAACTCTCTTCAAATCTAGAACAGTCTCCAACACCACCCTCTTTATTTTTCCAGATATTTGGTTATTGGTGAGACAAGACCAGTTTTCTTTCAAATATCCCTCCCTTCTTGGTTTGTTTGATTGGTGATTTTGTTGTTACTTAATTTGTTTTCTATTTTCTCCTGTAAATTGGAATTTAGACCTAAACTGCAAATCACTCTAAGTGAAAGAAGCTAATCTCAAAACACTACATAGAGTTCCATTAATATAACATTATGGAAGATGCAAAACTCTAGGGACAGAAAACCGGACAAAGTATGCCAGGGACTGGGACTAGGAGGAGAAAGGCTATCTATAAGAAAGAATAGAGAAATTTGAAACAATACCATAATAAAAATTTATATCTAAAAAATAAGACTAAACGGGTGTAGGAATATAACATGTTTAAATACTGAAAGGCTTACTATCGCAAAAATGTCAACTTTGCTCAAACTAGTCAGTACAAAATAGGTGTTGTTAGGGAGATAAGTACTTAATTTTCACAACAAGCCGTAGCAGCCTGGCTTCGGCCCCACCAGTCTACTAAAAATACTCCTTCTAAGTTCTACTCTATCTTTCTAACCATCAAATTAAATGAGTATTTCCCAGTTTTTATCTCCCTGGACTTCTCTTTTGAATTTCACGATGTCAACCAATCCATCTTTCTTTAAACTCTCTACTTGCTGGTTTCCGTGACATCTACTTTCCTGATTCTCCTAAACCTGTGCCTGGTCTTTGTTCCCCATGGTTTGAACTTCTTTCTCCAAATGTCAAATGGTTCCCTGGTCCATGACTCTTACCAGCTTATCCATTCTCTAGTCATGATCCCTACCGCTCTTTTGATTTAGCAGCCACAAGTCTGTTGTTAACTCCTACATCTCCATTTGCCTGCTGAACATCTCTATCCATATGTCCTCCGATTATCAACTGATTCTCTTTCCTACAAACGAGGAACATCTTCAGTATTCTCTATCTTGTACACCTCCAGCCACTCAATAACTTGAGCTATTTCGATTCTTTTTTCCTCTAATCTGCCCCATTTATCCAATCAAATATCTAGTCTGCCAGTTTTGCATCATAAACATTTCTGAAATTCATTTCATCCCTTCTATGTTAACTATCACTACCCTAGTTCAGGACATCCTCATCTCTGGCCCTGATTTTTACCATAGCTTCCTAACTCCTCTCTTTTCCTCAGTCTTGTTTCATTCAACGCCAGCCTCAACATTGCAGAGTGATCCATTAAAAGTCAAATCTATGTCACTTGCGTGCTTAAAGTGTCAGGTCTATTATACAGCCCTTCCTTCTCCTCTAGCTTCATTCCTTGTTACTCCATGCCTTGAACTGTATGCTATTGCAATATCAAGCTCCTTGTAATTTTTCTCACAGGCCTTTTTTTTTTTTCTTCTGCTCAGTGCATTTATTCACTATATCTGTGATATCTCTTCTTCTTGCTATTTTCCCCAGCTAATGAAGACATTGGAGCCCTGGTGGTGCAGTGGTTAAGAGCTCAGCTGCTAACCAAAATGTTAGCAGTTCAAATCCACCAGCTGCTCCTTGGAAATCCTATGGAGCAGTTCTATTCTGTCCTATAGTGTCGCTACGAGTTGGAATTGACTTGACGGCAATGGGTTTGGTCTTTTTGGTTTAATACTGACGCTATTCTCAACGAATCCATCGGTCCCAATTAAAAGCCCTTTTGGACTCCTTCCACTGGGGCATGTACCTCACCTGAGTCCCCCAAAACACTCTGAGCTTCTTTTGTCATATCCATCCACATTTAGTGGACTTCCCACTCATCTGCTTCACCCTGGAATGTGCAACTTCTTTAAACAGTGAGACTGCTTTTCCCTGTTATACATTCAGGACATGCCATGAAACCTGGAACACAGTAGGTGCTGAATAAGTATTTGTTGAATATGCTCAGGGAGACTGGCACAGGAATGCAAGCATCCAGAGAGTGATGCACAGTGAGTGCTGTTTTTTGTTCAAACATGACTGATGACCAGAAGACAAACAATCTCATGGAAGAGGCTGTGTCCTGAAAAATTGAATGTGGTTGGTTATACATTCCAAAAAGAAGGCCACCTATGCCAAGGGCCCATGATTTTCCAGATATCTCATCTTTCCACTATGTTAGCCCTCCTACCTGTAGCAATAGAATTACAAGTAGCAGGATTAGATTTACTCCTACACAAAGATCTCCTCCCCTCTCCTTGATATAAATCTTATGGAAATTCTCTTTGTTTCCATCAATCAAGTTGATCCAAGATAAAAATAACTTGGGTCCTCTGAGGACAGAAGAAACTTGAAGAAGACCCAAGTCTCCTCTTTCCTAGTCAGGCATCCCCAGGGCCTCATATGACACAATTTCTAACCCCTTTCCTGCCTGGTCTTCCTTCTTGGACCTATATGCTGGATGGTTTGGTAGGGCAGATCCAGATAACCATCCCTAACTTGCTCCTGGGCACAGCATTTCCAGGTACACATCCAGGGAGATCTGGCTTTTTGTCCAGCCTGGTACCATGGAGGTTCCTGTGGTTGCAGTGTTAGTTGTGGTTCTGGTTGAGGGAATGGAAGGTTTTTAGTCATTGAGAGTGAAGAAGGTGTTGAATGTGTATGGGCTTCTCCTCTCTGGGTATTTAAGTTAGTCATCTAGGCTTCTGATGTTTAACTGAAAAAGAGCACATGTGAAAAGCTTGCTTCTATAGGCCTTCTGGTGTTGTTGCTGTTGTTGTTCTCTTAGTCCCAAGAAAGATTCCTAATAGCAGCAGCAAGAAAAACTGCCCTCTCTCTCTCTTCTTTGATACCTAAGCTCTGACTCTGCCTCCTCAAGTAAACAGAACTGGTACACTCCAACAAAGTAGAAGTTGCATATTTGCTATCTTCCTCCTTAAAATCTTCAGCTCATGGGATCGAAGACTCTCAGAAGAGATGTGTCATTTCAGTCATCAGTCACCCCCATGGTAGCCCGCAATATCAATATCTATAAAAACAAAGATGGATTCTGTATCTGATAAAATAGCAGTCCTCCTCAAAGCTCCCATGGGCACTGAGCACCATCTGCGCAAAGACATGAAATGTCCTGATGTGCGCAGAACTGTAAATTCAGTGTTGCTGGATCCTAGCATGAAAGAGAAAGAATGCAGGGAGGGAGCTAGAGAGACAGGCATCAATCAGATCTAGAGGACCTTACATTTCATGCTAAGAAATTTGGCCTTTATTTTGCAGGAGACACAAATCCAGAGAAGGATTTTAATCAGGGAGAGTGAAATCTGCAATTATGAGAGCTTACTTTACATACTGTGGGCAACAGAAAAGGTAAGGCTGGAGGAAGAGAGATTAGAGAGCTATCTTAAAAATCCATCTGAGAACAGAAAGATCAACAAAAGCACATAAGCAGGAATAGCGAGAACAAATCAGAGTCCAGGACTGTGGAATATATAGTAAAATTGGACACTGACACAATCCACTTTAATTGTACCAACACCACTATGCTACACAGGTTTCAAAATAATGTATGAGATATCCATTGCCATCAAGTCTATTCCAATCCATAAAGACCCCATAGCACAGAGTAGAACTGCCCTTGAGGTTTCCAAGGCTGCAGTCTTTATGGAAGCAGACTGCCATATCTTTCACCTACACAGGGCTGGTTAGTTAGCACTGCCAACCTTTTGATTAACAGCCAAGCACCTGATCACTTCATCACTAGGGCTCCTTATGTGAGATATACAGAATCTTAATAACTGTGGCATGCCTTACTATTGCTAGTGACATGAAGAGACAAACAAGTGAACTTCTCTTATGGAAAGAAAAAAAACTCCAAACTATGTAGGGTAAATTTGAAAATTACAGTGAGTTATTTTGATAATAGTACCATGTGATGTAGTTTTATAACTGTTTAGCAATGAGAGTGGACCCTGGGTACTACTATGCTACTAACAGAATAATTTATTGCTCTTAGATTGCTGGAATTGAAAATAGAAGGTTTGGATCGTGTCTTCTACTCAACAGACCATTTTGGGGTATTTATTATGCACCAGACACTTGTTTAGTTGCTGGATATGCAATGGAGGGAAAGTCAAGAAACATTCCTGTCCTCAGGGATCTGACATTCTCATGGAGATATAGGCCAAAATAATATAAACTGGCAAATAAATAATTACAAATTATAATAATGTTTTCACATTTTACCTATTCCATTGTCATGTGGACTAAAAACTACCTATACCCTGCACCATATTAAAAAAAATTATTTTTATGAAGATTCAAGCAAAATTACATCCTATCTGATTGTATGTTTGATAAAGGTGATATGTAGATTTTTTTAAATATACATTGGCCTAATGTTTCCCAACCCATGTTCAACTTAATACTCCAGTCTGAGCACAAATGATTCCCTCGTCCTATGAGCATAGCAAAAGCTATATTCCAAATCACCATCTTGTAACTCTGAGTAGTGACTTGGTAAAAGAGGAATCTGTTTTACTTTAACATTTCAACAAATAATATTACTAGGAGACTTTACCTGACATAACAATTAACATCCAACCAAAAGAGTTGGCTCTTCCCACCAAGTGGGAAACCAGAGTGTTAGCCTGTGGAGTGGTCACCATCAGTACTGTTGGAAACATTCAGGTTCACAGGAGGACCCCTTAGTTCAAAGGACTCAATGCAGAGCCTAGGCTGTACTGCTGTAGCATTACCTATTTTTAAAAGGCAGTCTGGAAATTGCCATCTCCAAGCTCCACCCCAGTTGTGCCTTGACAGAGCCGCTCCTTCATCCTGTATCACACAGGAGTACATGAGAAGCTCAGTATAGCAGAGAGCTTCAGTTGTAGAGCAAGAGAGGCATGGGTGTGAACCAGGAAGGATTAGCCAGTAAGCAAGGTACACACAGGCTAAATTGTTTTTACTTACTAATCTGTAGTGCACAGCTTCACATTTTTTTTTTCTTTTTTAACCACAAAACAGGTGAAATTATGCACCACAGACAAGTAAGCCCAAGTAAGCCCATACATACTTTGCTTATTGGGTAATCTGTCCCTGGTATGAATCTTAGAGCTACTATTTATTGGCCAAGTGACTTTTAAGGAAGCTATTTAACCTTTCTGAGCCTCAGTGTCGTTATCTATAAAACTAAATAATAATGCTATCTATTGCATAATGGGAATTAAATAAGTCAGTGAGTGTAAAGTGCTTAGTGCCGCACCTGGCTCACAGAAGCCTCAAAAATGCCAGCTATTTTTACTAAGTAGCATCAGGTTATTGATGGCCTGAATCTAATCCTGTGTTATGTTTAGGCAGTCATCATTCTCATTCTTCTGACTTCTAGTTCCTGGTGTAAATATAACTGTGCGGAACCAAGGGGATAAATAAAACTTGGCGAAGTCCTAAACATAGTGTGTGGAGTTAAATAAGAAAGAAGTACTGTGAAATAATACTGGCTGGGGAGAGAGGGGCAAATCAGGCAGAGCCTTTAAGGGAATACTAAGGACTTTGAGCAGGTGCAGCATGTGACGGAACTTAAAGTTTAAGGAGCTTGCTCTGGCTACTGTGTGGTGGAGGATGTATCAGATGGGGCCAGACAAGAATTAGGGACATCCCACGTGAAGGCACTGAGGGGATCCTGGGGAGATGATGGTGATTTGGATTAGAGAGGAGTCAGCAAAGGATGTATCAGATGGGGCCAGACAAGAATTAGGGACATCCCACGTGAAGGCACTGAGGGGATCCTGGGGAGATGATGGTGATTTGAATTAGAGAGGAGGCAGCAAAGATGGCGGGAAAGTGAGCAGATTGAGTACAGATTTTGGAGGTGGAATCAGTAGTATTTGCTGAGGGGTTTGTTTTTTTTTTTTGGATGTGGGGTAGAGATAGAGAGGTATGAGTCAAGGATGACTCCCACACTTCTGGCAAAATAATTGGAGAAATGGTGGTGAGAGAGATGGAAAAGCTAGTTTGGGAAGGAAAAATCAAGATTTCAGATCAGAGCTAGTTGAATTTGAGATACTTGAGAAGGTAGCAAGTGAAAATGTAAAATTAACAGCTGAGATTATATTATAAAATTCTGTACATAAAATTATTTCATAACCATTTCCCCATGCTATTAAATTTCATTGGCATCACTATTTGCTGCATAATATTGAATTGAAAGAATGAACTATAGTTTACCTAACCATTCTACTATTGCTATATATTTATGTCTCATACTTTGTTATTTAAATAGTATTTATGGTAGGCAGAATATTGGTTTCCCGAAGATGCTTATCTCCTAGACCCTGGAACCTATGATTATGGTAAATAACATGGCAAAGAGGATTATGCTGGGTTATCATGGTGGGTTCAGCATAATCACAAGTTCTTGTAAGTGGCAGAGGGAGGCAGAAGAGAGAGAACCAGAGAGATGGCAGCATGAAAAGGATTCAGCCAGACTTTGAAGTTAGAGGAATGGGGCCACTAGCCACAGAATGCGGGCAGCCTCTAGAAGCTGGAAGATGGTAGGAAATGAATTATCCTCTAGAGCCTCCTGAAGGAATGAGGCCCTACTGACTCTGATTTTAGCCCAGCGAGAGCCATTTTGGACTTCTGACCTCCAGAACTGTAAGATAATAAATTTGTGGTGTGTTAAGCCATTGAGTTTGTGGTAATTTGTTTTACCAGCAATAGGAAATTAATGTAGCACTGTAATATTCCTTTTATCTGTAAGTCTTTGTTATCATTTCAGATTAGTTAAATAGTTACAAGTTGAGAAATGGGAGCATTGGGTCAAAGATACCCAAATT
Organism: Elephas maximus indicus; assembly: GCF_024166365.1. NCBI lineage: Eukaryota > Metazoa > Chordata > Mammalia > Proboscidea > Elephantidae > Elephas > Elephas maximus. The sequence continues at coordinate 189,128,917 of NC_064821.1, forward strand.
TTACTCCCATTTCTCAACTTGTAGGAGTGTATTTAAAAACATGACATCATCACCAAATGTTTTAATCAAATGATACTCCCACCAGTAGTATACATTGTTATTGTTACTAGGTGCCATTGAGTCAGTTCCGACTCATAGCGACCCTATGCACAACAGAGCAAAACCCTGCCCGGTCCTGCACCATCCTTACAATCCTTGTTATGCTTGAGCTCATTGTTGCAGCCACTGTGTCAATCCACCTCGTTGAGGGTCGTCCTCTTTTCCGCTGATCCTGTACTTTGCCAAGCATGATGTCCTTCTCCAGGGACGGATCCCTCCTGACAACATGTCCAAAGTATGTAAGACGCAGTCTTGCCACCTTTGCCTCTAAGGAGCATTCCGGTTGCACTTCTTCTAAGACAGATTTGTTCGTTCTTTTGGCAGTCCATGGTATATTCAATATTCTTCACCAACACCACAATTTAAAGGCGTCAATTCTTCTTCAGCCTTCCTTATTCATTATCCAGCTTTCACGTGCATATGATGCGATTGAAAATACCATGGCTTGGGTGAGGCGCACCTTAGTCTTCAGGGTGACATCTTTGCTCTTCAACACTTTAAAGAGGTCTTTTGCAGCAGATTTGCCCAATGCAATGCATCTTTTGAGATTTCTTGCCTGCTGCTTCCATGGCTGTTGATTGTGGATCCAAGTCAAATGAAATCCTTGACAACTTCAAACTTTTCTCCGTTCATCATGATGTTGCTCATTGGTCCAGTTGTGAGGATTTTTGTTTTCTTTATGTTGAGGTGCAATCCATACTGAAGGCTGTGGTCTTTTATCCTCATTAGTAAGTGCTTCAAGTCCTCTTCACTTTAAGCAAGCAAGGTTGTGTCATCTGCATAACACAGGTGGTTAATAAGTCTTCCTACAATCCTGGTGCCTCGTTCTTCTTCATATAGTCCAGCTTCTCAGATTATTTTCTCAGCATACAGATCAAATACGTATGGTGAAAGAAAACAACCCTGATGCACACCTTCCCTGACTTTAAACCAATCAGTGTCCCCTTGTTCTCTCCGAACAGCTGCCTCTTGATCTATGTAAAGGTTCCTCATGAGCACAATTAAGTGTTCTGGAATTCCCATTCTTCGTAATGTTATCCATAATTTGTTATGCTCCACACAATTGAATGCCTTTGCATAGTCAATAAAACACAGGTAAACATCCTTCTGGTATTCTCTGCTTTCAGCCAGGATCCATCTGACATCAGCAATGATATCCCTGGTTCCATGTCCTCTTCTGAAACTGGCCTGAATTTCTGGCAGTTCCCTGTCAATATACTGCTGCAGCCATTTTTGAATGATCTTCAGCAAAATTTTGCTTGGGTGTGATATTAATGATATTGTTCAATAATTTCCACATTCGGTTGGATCATCTTTCTTGGGAATAGGCATAAATATGGAACTCTTCCAGTCAGTTGGCCAGGAAGCTGTCTTCCATATTTCTTGGCATAGACGAGTGAGCACCTCCAGCTCTGCATCTATTACTGGAGCCCTGTTTTTTGCCAATACCTTCATTCATTACTTCTTCCTTGGACTTCTTCGTTCATTACCATCAGTTCCTGATCATATGCTACCTCTTGAAATGGTTGAGTATCAACTAATTCTTTTTACTTTAATGACTGTGTGTATTCCTTCCATCTTCTTTTGATGCTTCCCGTGTTGTTTAATATTTTCCCCATGTAATCCTTCACTACTGCAACTCAAGGCTTGAATTTTTTCTTCAGTTCTTTCAGCTTGAGAAACACCGAGCGTGTTCTTCCCTTTCAGTTTTCCATCTCCAGCTCTTGGCACATGTCATTATAATACTTTACTTTGTCTTCTTGAGAGGCCCTTTGAAATCTTCTGTTCAGTTCTTTTACTTCATCAATTCTTCCTTTTGCTTTAGCTGCTCAACGTTCGAGAGCAAGGTTCAGCGTCTCCTCGGACATACATCTTGGTCTTTTTTTTTCTATCTTTTCAATGACCTCTTACTTTCTTCATGGATGATGTCCTTGATGTCATTCCACAACTCTTCTGGCCTTCAGTCACCACTGTTCGATGTGTCAATCTATTCTTGAGATGGTCTCTAAATTCAGGTGTATATACTCAAGGTCATATTTTGGCTCTCGTGGACTTGCTCTGATTTTCTTCAGTTTCAGCTTGAACTTGCATATGAGCAATTGATGATCTATTCCACAGTGGCCCCTGGCCTTGTTCTGACTGATGATATTGAGCTTTTCCATTGTCTCTTTCCACAGATGCAGTTAATTTGATTTCTGTGTGTTCCATCTGATGAGGTCCTTGTGTATAGTTGTCATTTGTACTGGTGAAAGAATGTATTTGCAATGAAGAAGTCATTGGTCTTGCAAAATTCTATCATTCGATCGCCAGCATTGTTTCTATCACCAAGGCCATGTTTTCCAGCTACTGATCCTTCTTTGTTTCCAACTTTCGTGCTCCAATCGCCAGTAATCATCAATGCATCTTGACTGCATGTTCAATCGATTTCAGACTGCAGATGCTGATAAAAATCTTCTATTTCTTCATCTTTGGCCCTAGTGGTTGGTGGGTAAATTTGAATAATAGTCGTATTAACTGGTCTTCCTTGTAGGTGTATGGATATTATCCTATCACTGACAGTGTTGTACTTCAGGATAGATCTTGAAAAGTTCTTTTTGACAGTGAATGCGACACCATTCCTCTTCAAGTTGTCATTCTCAGCATAGTAGACTATATGATTGTCCAATTCAAAATGGCCAATACCAGTCCATTTCAGCTCACTAATGCCTAGGATATTGATGTTTATGCATTCCATTTCATTTTTGACGACTTCCAATGTTCCTAGATTCATACTTCATACATTCCAGCTTCCGATTATTAATGGATGTTTGCAGCTATTTCTTCTTATTTGGAGCCGTGCCACATCAGCAAATGAAGGTCCCGAAAGCTTCACTCCACCCCTGTCATTAAGGCCAACTCTACTTTGAGGAGGCAGCTCTCCCCCGTCATCTTTTGAGTGCCTTCCAACCTGGGGGGCTCATCTTCTAGTACTATATCAGACAATGTTCCGCTGCTATTCATAAGGTTTTCACCAGCTAATGCTTTTCAGAAGTAGACTGCCTGGTCCTTCTTCCTAGTCTGTCTTAGTCTGGAAGTTCAGCTGAAACCTGTCCTCCATGGGTGACCCTGCTGGTATCTGAATACTAGTGGCATAGCTTCCAGCATCACAGCAACACACAAGCCCCCACAGTACGACAAACAGACAGACACGTGGGGGCCAGTAGTATATAATAATGCTTAATTTACTTTCCTTATAATAAATTTTAGGTGTGTGGCTCTATCAGCCCAATATTTTTCATGCAATTAGCAAGCAGGCCTCAGACCTGGCTGCTCTTGATAACTGTTTCATTGTCTATGACGTAACAGAAAAATCTGCTATGAACAATTGAAAATTTACCCTTTCAGTCTGTGCTAGGAACCTGCTATGCCAAGAGCCTTGGCTCCATATAAAGACTCCTGGTTATTTGACTCTTAGGAAACCTGTATTTTGACACTTGCCCAAATATCAGGACATAAAAGATAGTATTCATGGAAGGTGAGTGCAAGATTGTGTTTAGAAAATAGTTACATCTACAGCATTCGAAATCACTTTTAAAGTAACTGGATGCATGCCTCAGCTGCCACAGGAGATAAATAGTCACTCATGCAATAATGGCATGTTTTTATTAATGGACACTAGAAGAAGCCATGGAGTCCCTGGGTGGTACAAGTTAGCTCATCTGCTAAGTGAAAGGCCGGAGGTTCAAGTCCACCCAGAGATGCCTCGGAAGAAAGGCCTGGCAATCTTCTGTACTTCTTCCTAAAAATCAGCCACTGAAAACATTCTACTCTGACATACATGGTGTCACAAAGAGTCAGAGTTGCTATGAGTCGGGGTCAACTCAACAGCAACTGTTTTTTTGTTTTGTTTTGTTTTTTAAAAAGAAGTTGCAATAGATGGTATATGGCTTATTACTAACTCTGTTGTTGTTGTTTTGGGTGCCATCAAGTCAATTTCGACTCATAGCGACCCCAGGTGACAGTAGCACTGCCCCATAGGGTTTTCTTGGCTATAAATTTTACAGAAGCAGATTGCCAGGTCTTTTCCCACAGAGCTGCTGAATTCGAACTGCCAACATTTCAGTTAGCAGCCAAGTGCTTAACCATTGTGCCACCAGGGCTCTTTATTACTGTCTTAGTTGTCTAGTGCTGCTATAACAGAAATACCACAAGTGAATGGCTTTAACAAACAGCAGTTTATTCTCTCACAGTTTAGGAGGCTAGAAGTCTGAATTCAGGGTGCCAGCTCCAGGGATAGGGTTTCTCTCTCTATCAGCCCTGGGGGAAGGTCTTTGTCATTAACCTTTCCCTGGGTCTAGGACCTTCTCAGCCCAGAGACCCCGGGTCCAAAGGACGTGCACACTCCCGGCTCTCCTCGCTTGGTGATAATGAGGTCTCCCTGTCTCTCTGCTTGCTTTTCTCTTTTAAAGCTCTAAAGAGATTGACTCAAAATACAACCTAATATTGCAGATTGAGTCCTGTGTCGTTAACATAAGTGCCTCTAATCCTGCCTCATTAGCATCATAGAGGTAGGATTTATAACACATAGGAAAAACACATCAGATGATAAAATGGTGGGCAATCACATAATACTGGAAATTATGGCCTAGCCAAGTTGACACACACTTTTTTTTGGGGAGGGCACACAAGTCAATCCATAACAATTACTAACTCTACAAAATAAAAACAAATGAACAAATAAAATAACATTGGCTTTGGCATGCATTCTCTCAAATTCAGTTGGCTTAATTTAAATCATTCCTTTTTTTTTTTTTTAAATGAAGGCGTTTAACGTTGATCTGGAGTTCATTTTGCTCTCCAAAATAATCTACAATTTTAAAATTTCCCAATAATATTTCAGTACCAATTTATGCTAGAAAGAATTTTGTAATGAGTTGCTGCTTAGAATCAGATAAATCACTGAAGCATTTCTCTGCTTTCATTGTGGCTAGGTAATTGAGGGAATTGTGTCTGCCTTGAAAATTTCCCAGTCTAAAATCATGTCTGCTTTGCTTTGAAGAGTGGGGTCCTCTGGGATCAGGTCAGTACCTGATAATGCATAAGTCAGACAGTGTATATTGAGAGAAATCCAGGCTTTGCCTGCAGATACCTCAGAGACACCCCTCCAAGCATGGGCCGGGCAATGGCCCATCTAGGTGAGAATGTAGACAAAACTTCCCTATTTTCACAGGAGACTGCCACCCCTGCCAGTGGGCCACCAGTTTCCAATTCATATAAACTCGCCCCCCGTCAAAAATACAGAGTTCCAGAGGGTAAAATTCCAAACTGACAGACAGCCATCTGACTTCTAGCCCCTATTGAAGATGTGCAGAAGCAGCTGCCTTAAAGGGTATCTCAGCCAGGACATACAATCAATTCACTCTTCTAAATACTCTAAATACCCTTGATTTAAGTTGTGCCACAAAAAACCTGCACACTTAGGCCACATTGGCTTAACCCCACAAATATCCACCTTCGCTATTTTGTTTATGCCTTTGTTTTTCTTTTGTTTCAAACAAAAGTTGCTACAAAAAAAGGAAAAGCTGTAGCCATCAAGTTGATTTCGACTCACGGTGACCCCATGCGTATCAGAGTAGAATTGTGCTCTGTAGGATTTTCGATGGCTGATTTTTCAGAAGTAGATTGCCAGGCCTTTCTTCTGAGACACCTCTTGGTGGACTCGAACCTCCAACCGTTTCCTTAGCAGCTGAATACATTAATCATTTGCACCACTCAGGGTCTCAGCTACAAGACATAGTGATATGAAAATTGTCATTGCCTGTGACAAGTTAATGTTCTTAATACCTTGTCCCTGAAAATTTAACATGCTCAATTTCTTTTCAGTTGAAATATAAGTGAAACCTTGTTTCTCCTAACAAATTATAAAATCAATTGTTTTAACAAAGATACTTATTTAATTAACGACATTTCTCTGTGTGAGGGTCACTGCAAGGAAGGTAAGAGATAATGTTAAGCTCTGATGAGTACAGTTAGTTAGCCCTAATTGCTAGGATATTTGTTGTCTTCTTTTTCAAGATGATGACTCTCGGTTTTTATTATTGTATTTTTACAAAGATACAAGATATAATAAAAATCACATCATTTCTTTTTATCACGCTCCTCTTGTGAGCTACCTTATACCCTTAGTGAATGGCTGGGTGTAAAGTGATTAGTATATAAACACTAGACTCTTTTCTGTCCAGTTTATCCTCCTCACTGCCACACATCTGGTCCCATCACTGTTATTCTCAGTAATTCTCCATGGCCTTGCAACACATAAACAATGAACCCGAACTTCTGCATCCTGAGTCTGACATTCAGGACTGCCTTTAGTTGTCTTTCTAGTTCAACCTGTAGTAGTTATTCCTCTGACCATACTGGCCTACTGGCCATGCCTTTGCCCATCCATGAGGCTTTCTCTAGAAAGCCCTTCCCCTTGTCCATCTTTCCCATCTTTTAAAGCATGACTGAAATGATACCTACTGAATGAAGCCTTAGTAAGGCTGTAAGGAGAATTAACTTCTCATACATTCCCACATAATTTTGTACCTATATTCTGGCATTTATAATAGTTCGATTTTGATTAACATAATTTGTATCATAACAGAATGATACAAATTAATAGATTAATAGTTACTAATTATTAAGTACTTCTCATCCGCTGGGGATGGTACCAAATGCTTTTACTTTATGTTATAACATCTGTAATTCTTAAATTTCAAAGAAGTTTTGAAGGAATTCCATAAGGGTATGCACCATGGAATGGCATTGATATGTCTTTAGAGATGGAGAAGAGAACGTTACAATATACTAAAAGAGTCAAAGAAATGCAAAACCCAAATAGGCAAATAAGGAGGTTACACAGAACCTGGGAAGAAAGGTGCGTATTTTAGTAATAGACGATTTGGGGAAATTCAAACACGCAACTTGAATCAAGAAGGCATAGGCTATGAGAGCACCTATTTTGGGAGAATAGCACTGGAATTCCTATTGGCAACAAGGTGACTATTCTAAAGTGCTCCCCTCCTCCTCCTTCTCCTGTGTATACGTATATGAGTGACATTTAAAGTATTTATAAAATTTTCGTGTAGTCAAAGATTAGCCTCAGTTTATATTAAGTGTATGACTGATGACTTTATTTCGACAAGTGGTATTGAGTTAAAAGTTGTAAAACAATTTAGTTAGGTTTCTAAACAGCACTGAACTAATTAAGAAAATGTAAGAATTGAAATAGTATAAATTTACTTCAAGTATATTGCTGGGCTATTAACTAAAAGGTTGATGGTTTGAACCCATGCAGTGGCTCCATGGGAGAAAGGCCTGGCAATCTGCTGCCGTAAAGATTACAGCCTAGGAAACCCTGTGGGGCAGTTCTACTCTCTCACATGAGATCGCTATGAGTCTAAATCAACTCAACAGCACCCAACAACAACAACTACTACAATGTATTTGGGATTATGTTTGTCAGTCAGAGAGTTCAAGTACTTTAAAATTGACTGCATCAACTTATTAACTTCAGTATAAGTTGTTTAGGAGGGTTTCATTAACTAAAGTTGTTAAATGAGCCCCTTGAAAAAGATTGCTAACATTTCTAGAATAGTTAAAACAATAATGCCAGTTACTTGAACTTAAAATTCACAAAAAGCAGTGTTTTAATTTGTAACTATAATAAATTGATTATTAATTTTATAAAACAATAATTAAAAAAAAAAGTTGCCCTGGAGTTAATGACAACTCATGGTGACCCCATGCGTGTCAGAGTAGAACTGTACTCCGTAGGGCTTTCGCAGGCTGTGGCCTTTCAGAAGTAGATCGCCAGCCTTTCTTCCGAGGAACCTCTAGGTAGATTCAAACCACCCAACTTTTGGTTAGTAGCCAAATGTTCACCATTTGTGCATCCAGGGGCTCCTTATAAACCAAAATAGCCCTTAAATCATCTTTGTGATACATAAAAGCCAAATTCAAAGGCACAAAACAGCCTAAGGCAAAGAAAGGTGAACTGAAAACAACAGCTTTACGTGATGCAGAGATTGGGTAGAAAAGACGGACCAAGGCCTAGGAATCAGTCTCAGAAATCTTCTGGACGATGGGACAAGGAGAAGGGAGGAGGGAGGAAGACGAAGAGGAAGGGAAGGCATGATCTGGAGATAGAGTGGTGTCATGCCTTGGCTTTAGCAGAAAATTGCTTTTAATTCCCGGGATTAACCACCAGAGCTATCCCTGCAATGGTGACTCAGCCTAAGACCTCACAAATCCACCTAAACTGCCACAGGCTGATCAGTAGTTTAGAAGAGCAGTCAATGGGTAGGGATGAATAAGGTATTGTGAAAAACTGGTGCAGAAATTTAAAAAGGCTTAGAGGATCCAGGACCTATAGCCAACTCATCTCACCACTTTTGGAATTGACAGTCACATTGTGCGAGAGGACTGACCCCCCATCTTTCACCCAGGACTACCTTCCAAAGCAAAGTTGCTCTTGTTAGTGATTACCTGGTCATACCTGCCTTAAATACCGGCATGACCTAAGTCTGAAATTCCTCTATCTATATTTTCACCTGAATTTCCTCAGGCAATTAGTTTCCCATCATATTAGCAAGTAAACACCCTTCTACCACCCTTTTCCCAGCACTTCTGGGAGGACCTGAAATACAGGTGTGTCTTAACACACGCAAACACTTGTTAGGTGCCATCAAGTCTGTTCCACTTATAATGACCCTGTGTACAACAGAACAAAACACAGCCTGGTCCAGCACCATCCTCACAATCGTTGCTATGTTTGAGCCCATTGTTGCAGCCATGTGTCACTTCATCTCACTGAGGGTCTTTCTCTTTTTTCCCACCCTCTACACAAACACTAAAACACCAGAAAAGAGTAAATAATAACCGTAGCAACTATTGAGCATATACCAAAAACCAAAGAAAACCTGTTGCCATTGAGTCATTTCCAACCCGTAGCAACCCTACAGGACAGAGGAGAACTGCCCTACAGGGTTTGCAAGGCTGGAATTTTTACAGAAGCACGTCTACATCTTTCTCCCACAGAGTCATAGGTGAGTTTGAGCCAACAGTCTCTCGGTTAGCAGCCTAGTGTTTAACTACTGCTCCAACAGGGCTACTTATTGAGTGTAAGGATTGTATACAAATACTGAGGATTCCTGGATGGTAAGAGCCTCCAGAACCCATTCAGCTCCCCGCTGTCCACTCCTCAGGCTGACATTTGAAAACTTGGGGTGCAGCACCACATGTACTAACTTTCATCCTGCCTGCCACTCCCACCTTACCAAGCTACCACTACTCTCTGCACACTTCTTCAGCAGGTAATTGCTCATTTTTTTTCACTGAGCTAGGTAGGGTTCAAGTATCATGCACCAAAATGCTAGAGATTGACTAGAAACTGTTTTGGAATGGTCCCTGGTGAAGAGCCACCTCTCACCTTCACAGCTGCCAACAGTCTCTCCTCTCTGGACAATATACTAAAGTCTTTCTTTCTTTCTACCTGTTTATGGTCTTATAGCCTGGGCAGTGCAAACAGTTAATGTGTTTGGCTGTTAACTGAAAGGTTGGATGTTTGAGTCCACCAAGAGGTGCCTCAGAAGAAAGCCCTGGTGATCTACTTCCATAAAATCAGCTGTTGAAAACTCTATGGACCACAGTTCTACTCTGACACACATGGGATCTCCATGAGTTGGAGTCAACTCATCAGCAATTGGTTTTTATTTTTGTTTTTTAGTTTACGGTCCTATACATGCTCTTTTCCCTACCAGGCACCACAACAAGGCAAACACATCACCCAGTGCAGTTAGTGGTTGTCTAACCATTACCCAAGGACCACCATTTCCCTCTCTAGATTTGACCAGTGCCTTCTGCTCTCCCCTCCCAGGCCCCCTGAGTCCCCAGCCCTGGACTCCAACTATCACTGTCAATGTCTGTCCCTTGACAGACTAAGGGCTCGTTCAGCCATTCCTCTTTGGTTTACCAGTTTCCTCTCACTACAGCTTTAATCCTTCCTTAAAATCAGTGTGGTTTTACGTAGCAGACTACTCTTCAGCATCCTCCTGATTCCATGAAAAAATTGACAGCCAACCAGTGCTCATGGGAGAAGACTGGGGATTGGTATCCATTCACTTTACTTCCCACCTTCTATCAAGAGTCCCTAACTGACAAGACTGTTCTCAAATCATAACTCTTGTGCTGTAGAAGCCATGGTCTACTTCTCCAGGCTGTCTCAATTAGCCTTTTTTAATGGCCATTTTTGTGCATCAAATCACAGGATTCTTTCTTGGCATCACCTTTCCTGGAGACACCATGATACATGCCCTATTCTCTTGGAGTTTATTTCTGCTGTAGCATTGGAAAGAACATGGTAAGTTCAAGTCTTCCACTACTTGCCCACCATTTCTCAATCCCGACACATGCTCTCTCCTTACTCAAAGGCCCTGCCTCCAATGGCCCATTCATTATATCTTCCCATGGCTACCCATCATCTACTGAGATCACTAGAGGCACTGTAAGAAATGGCCTCTGAGTCACAATCTTCCCAGCCTTCCAGGGGAAGATGGAAACCTTGCTAGTCACCCACCAGTACCAATTGTCATCACTTCTATTCCAGCTCATATCAATCCCATGTGTGGCAGAGTAGAACTATGCTCCACAGGGTTTTTCAATGGCTGATTTTTCAGAGGTAAATGGCCAGGACTTTTTTTTCCAAGGAGCCTCTGGGTAGACTTGAACTTCCAACCTTCTGTCAGCAACCGAGCATGTTAACCATTTGCACCACCCAGAGACTCACCACTAGTCACCCAGTACCACCCAAACTGGAGATAGAGATACAAATAAAGACTTAGACAAGTCATTCTAGGAACTGAGGTGAGACACCCAAGAAACATGACTCTGGGGAAAACCCCTTTATTTTCCTTAGGCTTGGCAAAGCTTAGGATCAAAGGTGCAAGATTGAGGCCCTCTTATGTCAATTGGATAAGCTGAGACAGGAAGTAACCTGGAGAGACAGTGATACCTCTGGAAGACATAGAGATATCCCCTTAGGACTTGGTATAGCACCCATCTGGGCTGGAAGAAAGCCATGTGGTTGGACCCGGAGTGTTCCTTCAAGATGGGGTTTTACAGGAATGGACTAGCTAGGTACATAAATAAACAGGTAGACAGAAATAATATTAATTCTAGGATTAACTTTGAAAATCTTCAAATCAAAGCTTTTCATATTAGAGATGAAGAAATTAAGCCTGGAGATGTTGAATGACTTGCTTAAGGTCACGCAGCTGGTTAATGTCAAAAAGAAGCTAACGTCCAGATCTCCTCATTTACATCATAGGGTCACCATGAGTTGGAATCAACTCTGTGACAACTAACAACAGCAGCAACAATCTGGGGGCTCTGAAGCTGTAGCAGATACTGAGAAAGCCTTACTGGTGTTTTTTAGTCACTTATGTGAACCCTCCTTCCTCTGAACATTTATTCAGTTTAGGTATGTGTCAAACTCTGTATTCCTATCTGAAATCTCAGAAAGGATAATATTTACACCAGAGTACTTGTTATTTATCTAATTGTCACAGGATGTGCTCTGGAGAAACAGACACTGTGATGGAGTTTGGCGAGCAGGGTATTTATCAGTGATCAATGTGAAGAGAGGGGAAGGGAGCAGAACTGGGCAGAGGGAGAATTCAAGCTGTTATGGAAGCCCAACAAAGACTTGGTCAATTACACAGAGAGCTTTAGAGCCTATATAACCCATCGAGAGTTGTTCCATAGTGGGCCTAGATGACCAGGCCTTTGTACCCCAGCCCCTGAGCAGTCACTAGATGTGGGTCACCCTGGGAAGGTATGCTTTTGAGGGAGGAAGCTGTCTGCAGCTGAGGCAAACCCTGAAAGAGCTTACAGCTCCCAACAACTAGGTCAATAAATCATTTATCTAAGCAATGCATCTTTGTGTTTGCTAAACTTACGTCTCCTATTGGATAGTGATTTTATCATATCTCACAATTTTGTGGGCCAGGTATTCAGGTGAAGCTTGGGTGAGTAACCCTTCTGCTCCATATGGCATTAACTGGTGGTGTTCACCTGGTAGCTGGTCTGATCTGGAAGGTTCAAGATGGATTTACTCGCATGCCTGATGCCTTGGCAAGAACAGCTGAAAAGCTGGACTCACCTAGGCTCTACTCCTTCTCCAGATAGTCTCAGAGTCTTTGCAGCAGGGTAGTCAGATTCCTTTCATGGTGGCTCAAGATTCCAAGGGAAAGGAAGAAGGAAGTGTCCTGGCATCACTTCTGCACTATTCTATTGGTCAAAGCAGTCATAGGCCTGCCTAGATTCAAGAAGAGGGACATGACTCCCTCATCTCTTTGTGGAGGAATATCAAAAAATCTGTGATCGTATTTAGTCTGTCACAGCTTCCCACCCAAAGCCCTGCTGTCCCCACACCTCTGAGCCCTATCTTCTGGCTTTCTCAAACCTCTAAGCCATGTCCCTGCACACTCCTTATCTCTGTGCATCCCAGTACATAAAACTCTGCTGTCAGCACATTCCTGAGACTTGTTCTCTCCATACCTCAGAATTCTGCCCTCAGCATAGCCTTCCTGAGTGCCTCCCAACAACTCCAAACCCTACAATCCCCAAAACCCAAATCCTCTCATCCAGACATGCCTGACCCTTCCCTCCTCAAAGGCTCCGTGCCAGTTATCAACGTATTGCCTCTCTGCTCCAAATCTACACTTCTTTGCCTGCACTGTGATAATGGAGCTAGACTTCATAATTATTTCTCTTTCCTGCTGCCAGGTTGCTCGGCTTTATCAGTAAGAGGATACTGGAGGGACATTAGAAGAAGAAAATGTTGTTCCTTTCTAGTTCTGTTGCATCTCCTTTCCCAGGCTCCTACAGCATATGTGATTTTTCCTGTGCAGGGGTTCTTCAGGAGCCCTGGTGGCTCAGTGGTTAAGAGCTTGGCTGTTAACCAAAAGGTTGGCAGTTGGAATCCACCAGCCACTCCTTGGAAACTCTACAGGGCAGTTCTACTTTGTCCTATATGGTCACTATGAGTCAGAATCGACTAGATTTCAACAGGTTTGGTTTGGTTTTTGGTTAAGGCTCCTTCAGGCCGTGCCATTCTCTAAGTCCAGTTACTGCAGAGCACAGTTTCTCCCTCACTGGATCCCACGAGGCATAACTCTCCAGATCTGGCTCCCGCAAAGCAAGTAGGCCAGCAGTACCAAACAGCCAGCTGCTTCTCAGTAGAGTACCACTGGCAAGACACCACCCCATGAACAGCTTCCTCCAGCATCCCTGTATGTAACTTTGTGGTAAGTTCCAAGCAATGGCACTTCTTTGTGGATGGCTTCACCCCAAAACCCAGAAGGTAGATTTCCAGAAAGTTCCACTGGTGCAGCACTTCAGTGACTTCATTGTTGTCCAGTGAGCTATGGTTGTGCCCTTTTGTCAAGATCTGAATCTCATCCCTGAGTGAAGGGGAGGAAGGAGAGGTGCTCTGTCTCAGCCTTAAGTCTGCCATTTCTGCATTCTAGAGAGTTTCCTTAATAGTCAGTCCCTCAGTATTCCAATCCCTATCACAGTTAATAATTCTTATATTAAAGTTCCCATGTTCAAATTACTGTGTGGTTTCTGTCTCCTGATTGGACCCCGGCTGATACAAATCTTTAGCCCTGCCCTCCCTACATCACTCAGTGCCATTCATCAAAAATCTCTCAACACGGTCCTCTCAAGACTCCTGAGTCCTGCCTTCAAATAATACCTAGTCCTGTATCCTACTTCTCAGGAAACAGAAATGCTGCCCTGTTGAGTGGCCCACATGCCTGAAGTAATTATCACCCAAGCAAAAACAATAGCCTCTGTAGCAACAACTCCAAACCTGGGAATGAAATGACCATGTCCACATGTTCCCTCTGTCCATCCCAGATACTTCCTTCTATCACCCACCTAATATCCTACAGCTGTGGAAGACATCACCACTCATCAAACCTAAGGAAAATGAAATCTTTACGTCACCCCTGTATATTCCCTGTATTTGCTCAACTGACCCCTCTCAGAAATATCTTGTCTTCCACCTCCTTACCCACCAGCACTCTCCTGGTAGTTGGCATAATTTAGAAAGAAATGCCATGCTCTCATGGCCTTTTCTGGAGATAAGAGATGTCCTTTTCTTTCTCCTATCGTCTACCACCTCGACCACCTGCCACCTCAACCACTACCAATATTGCTAACACTTACTTGGAGACTACTGGAGGGACAAATGTTTTATTCATCAACTCCATGTCTCCTTATCTGTAGTAAGATCTTGATGAATAAATATACCATCTGGAGATTCTTCCCTAAACACACTGTTATGAATGAGTTAACCATCTCCACCATCCCAGTTCTCCTCAATGAGGCCAAAGAGGCCAAGCCTTTCGTATGGCTTTCCATATCCAAGAAAGTAGCAATTCCTCCCTCAACACCCTCAACTTGTCTTAAGGATACATCAAGAACTTTGAGAGTCACTTGCTTGTTTCCTACTTCCTCCAATAAAAATATGTGTCACTGAGTGATTCTAACTCCTGGATTCTTGCTGTCCCAATCCTGTAGGTAGAAGGACTAAAGAAGATGGGGGACACAAAGGGGTAGAAAATAAAGAGCTATTAGAAATTCATTTCACCCTTACTGAGTTTGCAGTAAAATGATACTGTTAGTATAATTTTCTAACCTTTCCCACTTCCAGGTTTCCAAAGAAATAACGAATACCCTATAAAATAACTAAAACATATACCATCCATGGAACGATGGGATTTAGAAAGAGGTACACTGATTTTTAATGAAATAATATCAGCTCATATATGTAGTCATGGGAGCCAAAAAGCAGCACATGGGAAACTCAAACTACAAATTTCTAAGAAAGAGCAAAGTTTATTCTTTCTCTTAAAATTTGATACTTCATCTACCCATTTGCTCAGGACCTGGCCTAAGAGGGAGGAAATATAAGCTAGTAGAGAATTATGTAGCAAAGGTAGACTATAGTAAAGTGAGGGAGGAAGAATGACTTGTTAAATATCCCTTTTCCTTCAACCATTTCTTTTATGAGGTAGTTTTTAGAATATTCACCATTCTCATGGGAGAGATTTGTAGGAAAAAATGACAGAGTGATCTTGCTTCAAGTTCCACTACTCTCACTTGCCTGTGGTTTGCCTTGAGTGAGTTCTTCACTGCTCTAAAGGTCAGTTTCCTGATATGAACAAGAGGAATTAAAAAAAAAAAAATCAGAGACTGTTGAGGTAAAAGAGGCAGGAGGTAAAGCACATAACGTGTAAATGTCTCTGGGACAGTGCGGAGCAGCCTCTGGCACATTGGACCAGTGTGGCCTGATGACTACACAGTCTCAAGACATTAGGCCTCCTATGATGTAACCATCAGATTTCAACCCTACAGTATAGGATTCCATTAGCTCTCCTGGCTGACTTAACATAGACATCCTGAGAGGACCTGTGATTCTCACCTATAGAAAATGGGTTTTTACCTCAAAATTAGGCATATATGATGTCTGAACATTCTCATCTCTTGAATACTACAGGTTTACTTAGGTCAAAGAAAGACATTTTTTCAGCAGCAGCAACAATGTAAGGTCTTCTTTCAGTCCTTTTTTCGGATCCCTGAGCCTTGTCTACCCAAAGCCCTGAACGCTGCTCCCACCTCCAAGCCAGTGAAAGCATTCCCCATGTCAGAAGGAATACAGTATTTTACGCAAATAACGCGTGCAATATACATTTTTTGCCAATTGCACAACCCCCTCATGTGTTATTTTCCTAAATGTGTTATGTGCATTGTATGTGGGCACATTATTTACGTGGGTGTGTTATTTGCCAAAAATACTATATCCACCTAAACAGAAATGATGTCCTTAGAAGTAAATACAAAGCAAACCAAATCATGGTTAGTCATCTTGATTGGGAACTTCTCCCATAGGAAATAGAAGTAATGCACTTTCAGGATCTTCACAGGAGACCAGAACAGCTGCCTTTATCTCATCATCTGCTGTGGTCAAGACAGAGTCAATCTTCTAGCCCCTGGCTGGGAAGATCTTCAGGAAAGAGCTTTAATTCCATCCCTCTGAATCTCATCCCATATGAACAAAAATGCCCTGAGGTCTGGACAACTCAATGAAAGGCTGTTCATATAAGATCCCTTCCCCAATTTAACAGAGGGCTGAATCCTCCCACCCCCTTCATACACCCTCCACCTTGCCCAGAAGTTTCAGAGACACCCTAGCCCACTCTTCTGCTTTCTCCAGTAAAGCATTGTCCCCTGAGAAGCTCAGCTTCCTGTTCACTTGGCATCCAGCCTCAGTAGTCTCTTGCGGGAGGGTGGAATTTGAGGCTGGGGAAGGGCAGTGAGTATCCATCCAAGGAACAAAGATGAGAAAGTGACAGAGGAAGGACCACAGGAGACAACAGAGATCTAGACAGGCAAAAAAAAAAAAAAAAAAAAGAATTTCTGGGGCAATATAGGGAGATACAGCTGAGGCAAAGTTCCTGATGGAAGCACTTCAGTTGACTGCAAGGTGGGGCAGGGCTCCAGTCTTGAGTGGATCACTTTCAGAGGTCTGGGGAGAGGTCTGGCAAGTCATTTTACATTACTGCTGCTGCTAACTATAAAATTTTTTTTTCCCAGGATTAAGAGAACCTGCAATAAATAGTAACCAAAAAACTAACCAGTTGCCTGCCATTGAGCCAACTGTGACTCATGGTAACCCCATGTGTGTCAAAGTAGAACTGTGCTCCACGGGGCTTTCAATGGCTGATTTTTCAGAAGTAGATCACCAGGACATTCTTCTGAGGTGCCTCTGGGTATACACAAACCTTTAACCTTTCAGTCGGCAGCCAAGCTACTTAACTGTTTACACTACGCAGAGCCACACAATAAATAGTAGAAACTTCTTTTTTTTTTTTCAGTTAGCTTTTTCTCAATTAAACTTGTTAGTGCAAAGTTTAAGCTTGAATATAAAGGGCTTTCTGTCTTCTCACCCTCTTTTTCAGTCTCAGGGACTAAAACCTCTTTGTCATGACCACCAACCACATAAGAACTACCATATGCTGGAAATAAGAGCAATAAAATAATTACTACTTTTTTGACACTTAACTGCTAGCCAGGCCTTTGCCTGTGTTAAATAATTCAACCTTCACAATCACCAACGACTAATCTTTTAAAGCATTTGTGGCTCTTTAAAGAAATAATTTAAGAAAAATTGCACATTTAGAAAACATAGACTCAAAATATGAATTGAGTCTGTTTGGCTGGGAGCATATTACCATCTTAATGAATGTAATTATCTCTGTAATTAGGTAACTTGCCTCAGGTTATGCATCTAATGAATCATATAGAGTATGACACCAGCCTGTCAATACTGTCGCCAAAGGAGAAGGGAAATGCTCTCAAATTGGGTCATATGTGGACATGCAGAAGCAACAGAATTGCTTGACCTGGAGAAGAGAAGATTTTGATCGGAGAGAGAGTGGATACCTATACCTGAAGTTGTCACAGTAGGACACACAAGTGCTTTACAAGGTGCTGGTGGTAGAAGTAAGGAGAGTAAGTAAAAGTTAAAGATGGCAGATTTCAGTCTGGCACAAGACAGACATTTCTCACAAGCACATCTTCCCCAGTGAGGTGGTTGTCCTAAAGAGCAGTTACTAAGGAGTCCGGGTCCTGACTAAAAACCTATGTGATTTTTCAGGGCTGACCATAGGCCTCTTAGGGGAAAACTGCCCTCCCTAACCAGATATGGGCATAGCCAACGGATTGCTGTCTCTGAAGAGAGTTAACAGTCAGGGACTCAGGCCCCCTGACTGGCTCTGTTCTAATGCACATCTGCATCTCTAGCCCAGAGGCCTCTGTTCAGAAGCTGCTTTATCAGGGATCCTTCAGCAGAGGCCTTCCTCAGGCGCCTCTGCTGAGACCTCCTATTGAGGAGGGGGGAATCCTTGAAGACACTCTTCTTCACTGGCACTCAATATATGGTATTTTTCCACTCCTACCCCCCTCCCCCTCCTCCACAGGAGGCTTTTGTTCAGGATTCCCTTGGCAGTGACATGAATCCCCACATCTGCTCTGACCCACCTGACCCGCTTCATGTGGGGAAATGGAACAGTAGGGAAGTTGGCATTTTGTCCAAGTTAGCCTCTAGCTTATTCTATTGCAGTAAGTGATTAAAGGCTTGACTTAATTTTGGCTTGTTGTCTTAACCAGCTTCTTGGGCACCTTGGCAGCTCAGCTCTCTTCTCAGCTCAACTCTTGACAGTTACCACCTTGTCCCTGAAAATGTTGCAGCAGAGGCTGGAAGACCTAAGTCAAGGACTTCCTTCCCTGGGGTGGAGGGTGGTTATACCGAAGTTCTCAGAATTGCTCATGCCTTGCATCTTCCCCACCTGGGGCCAGTCTCATATTTGTTCATAGCTTCCTCCGGAAATTTCACAGATCTACCTTCACCACAGAATGATAGGGCAGGAAGAATCACTCAGTAGTTCAAAGACAACCATATTTTTTTGTCTTTATACTTTAATCTTTAACAGATTGGGTCAGAAATCCCTATGTGTGATGGCACCCATGAAATATTTCTTTTGAATATTATAGGGACATATATTTCCCTTGTTTGTTAATAAATGTTGGTCATAATCCATATGTAAGCCAAGTTTGAACAGAAGGTTTGCTCAGACCTATGTTTCCTGTTTAGTCACTCTTCCAAAGACCCCAGTTTCATGACATCATTTTAGTGAAATTTAGAGAGCAGCTTAATACTGTGTAATTAATAACATCCACCTTTGAATTGGTCAGGGATGTTAATTATAAGCAACTGAAGCTCACGTTGGCTGACTAAGCAGAGAAGGAGCTTATTAAATGGCTACTGGGTGGA
Organism: Elephas maximus indicus; assembly: GCF_024166365.1. NCBI lineage: Eukaryota > Metazoa > Chordata > Mammalia > Proboscidea > Elephantidae > Elephas > Elephas maximus. The sequence continues at coordinate 189,147,938 of NC_064821.1, forward strand.
TTACAGAACAGTTGGAAGGGTTGAAGTACCAGACTCGATGGTAAGTATCGAGGAACAATGCCCAAAACCACACCACAGAACTGGCCCAGTGAGGAAGCTCCTACCACTGTTCCTGCTCCACCAATGCAGGTAGCGTCTATGTCAAGAACACACCCTTGCAACCTTGGCTAGCACCCAAAGGGACCCACCTTCTTGCCAGCAAAATGTATTCTGCATGGAGACCCTCTTCCAGCTCCTCCTTTTTGGACCACAGTTCGGATTGGTAGAGCCTGGGTCAGAAGATTGTGCCCTAGTTGCAAAGGAGACCATGAGGCTTATTTTCTGGGTTCCACTTTGGGCAGAAAACCAAATCCATTGCCCTCAAGTTCATTTCGACTCATGGTGACCCATGTGTTACAGAGTATGGAACAGTTCTACTTGGCCGTAATCTTTAAGGAAGCAGATCACCAGGCCTTTCATCCACAAGTCCTCCATATGGGTTTGAACTATCAACTTTTAGGTTAGTAATCAAGGATAATCCATTTGCGCCATCCAGGGACTTCTTTTGGCAAAAGGGATGCAAAATGCCCTGTATATCCAAGGCGTTCAAAGGGTGCCGCAAAGTGAGGAATGAGATTCTACGTATTTGCTAAAGTCCAAAATAGAATTGGTTGAGATGACACTGGGTAGTGTCAGCCACATATTTGGAACATCTGTCTGGGGGCGTCTAGTTTTGCTAGCAGAAATTACTTGGATGTTCACTTAAAAAAAAAAGGGGGATAACACTGAATATCTTAGGCAGCTGCATTCTAGAGTAAGGTAGACCTTACTCCGCCACCTACCACTATCCACTATGCTGAGTGGAATAAGTCAGTCACAGAAAGAAAAATATTGTATAACCCCATTTACATGAAATATCTAGAATAGGTAACTGTATGGAGACCGAAGTCTATTAGTGATTACCAGGGGTGGGAGAGAGGGGAAAAGGGAAGTCATTGCCTAGAGGGCACTGAGTTTCTGTTAAGAGTGATGGAAAAATTTGGAAATGGATAGTGGTGATGGTTGCATGACATGATAAATGTAATTAATGTCACTGCACTGTACATGTAAAAATGTTGAAATGGCAAACATTCTGTTATAAATATACTTACCACAATTAAAAAAAAAAAAAAGATCATTACAGGGCTATTGAAATCTTCTTTATCTGTTCGTTTAGTTTTCTTTTCAAGGAATTGGCACTTTTTTCCTTTTTATTCCATGGTTGTAGAAATGTATATAACACATTTGCCAATTCAATGATTTTAATGTGTACATTTTAATGATACTGGTTATATTAATCATGTTAGGCAACAAATCACCAATGATTGTTGCCAAATTTTACATCACCATGAACAAACACTCAATGCTTTCTAAACAATGACCCTCCTCCTTTCCCCCTCCCTCCTACCCCTGGTAACCGCTAATGAACATTGCTCTCTATACTGTTGCCTATTCCAGATATTTCATATAAGTGAGATCATACAATACTTGCCCTTTTGTGATTGACTTACTTCATTCAGCATAATGTTTTCAAGGTCCATTCATTTTGTAGCATATATCAGGACTTCATTTCTCTTTATGGCTGAGTAATATTCTATTGTATGTAGAAACCACATTTTTTTATCCATTTGTCTTAAGCTGAGCTCTCTAGAGGATCAAAACCAATGAAGCATATATAACCCAAAACAAAACCCTCTATATATATATATATATATATACACACATATATATACACATATATACATATATATACACATATATACATATATATACACATATATACATATATATATACATATATATATATATGGAGAGAGAGAACTTAGCTTTCATAACTCCCAGTCTTTGTTTCTTCTAGAGGCCCATCTTGAACATTCTCTTCTTTTTTTTATTGTAGTAAATATATATGTATGTGTGTATATGTATGTGTATATATATATATAAACTTTTGTCATTTCAACATTTTTTACCTGTACATTTCAGTAACATTATTTTCATTGTGTAGTACAACCATCACCACTACCCATTTCCAAATTTATTTATCACATTTAATACAAACTTTTGATGGTTATTCATCCAGCCCCATGTCACAGCATGGTGTGTCATCAACTTGAAGATCTGAGGTGCCTGCCTGGGGCTTTCTCCTGACTCTGATCTCTGTTCATGGATTCTAGCTCTTAAGATGGCCAATGCGAAGGGACATGAACTTTCCTTAGAAAGGCAGTGATCATGGAGAAAAGCACTCAAGAATGATACAAAGAAACTAGAGAAGTTACCAAAGAGAATAGAGTGAGGGGAAAAGGCGACTCAGTAAAAAACAGGGCACAGTCCAAAAGGCAGGAAATGTTTTATGTTCTCTGAAGGAAATACAAACCAATCTCTCTCCTAATTAAACGCTCTGCATCAACAGCTCTTATTAAATTTAGCAGATGCTCGTTTATCTTCTTTTGCCAGACTGAGTATTCCCAGGACCTTGTACCTTCATCTCACATACTTTGGACATGTTAGCAGGAGGGACCAGTCCCTGGAGAAGGACGTGATGCTTGGTAAAGTAGAGGGTCAGCAAAAAAGAAGAAGATCCTCAATGAGATGGATTGACACCGTGGCTGTAACAATGGGCCCAAGCATAACAACAATTACGAGGATGGTACTGGACCAGGCAGTGTTTCATTGTGCTGTACATAGTGTTGCTATGAGTTGGAACCAACAGGAAGGCACCTAGCAAAAATAACAACAAAAGCGCCTGCAACCACTTGATTCAGGAGAAGCCTCTAACCTGAGGCCTGACCCACAGATTTGGGACTTGCCAGCTTCCACAACTGTGTGGACCATCTCCTTGAAATAAATCTCTTTGTATATATATACAGGACCCCTAGTGATGCGGTGGTTAAGCATTTGGCTGCTTGTACCTTTCATTTCATAACACACTTTCTGGTATTGTACAAGCCTTTCTCCTCCCAGCTTACTGTACAGTGAGCGTGTTCCATTTAAAGGGCAGACACAGGCCAGGCCCCAGCCCTCTGGGTGGTCAGTCAGAGTAGACACTAGGCGTCTGGGGAGTAGCCTGAAGAACAGCCACCTTGTTGGCAGCTGTGGTCCATGGAGCTCCCGTGGAGAGGGTGGTCTTGGGGTGAGTGCAATGGTAATGTCTTATCATTGACATTAAAGGAAGAGATAAGAAAGTGTTTCTTCCCTGTGATAACTGGGGAATAATTTCCTCCACTGATAATGTCTCATTGCTAAAGTGCCTGTCTTTTTTCTTTAAGTAAATCATCAATCTAGGGGAAAATGTCCTATCTGCAGCAGCAACAATGCAAAGTCCCCAACCAGCCCCCTCCCCAGGTCCCAGAGCCCTGTCCCCCCAAGGTGCCTAAACCATGCCCCTCAGCCCCCAGCCAGCAGAAGTGCCTTCTCTCAAGTGCCCCCCCTGCCAGCAGGAATACCAGCCAAAGCAGAAGTGACACCTCTGAAGACACCTCCCCAATCTGGTCATGAAGATACTGCATCCTGCCTGCCCATGCCAACTCCTTCTTTACACCAACAACAGTGAGCCCCACACAGCCTAGATGCTGCCTCTCCTTAGACTCAAGAAAAAAGACATCATCACAGCATACTGGACTTTATCCCACAAATTGACTCCTCCTACCTCCTCTTCCAGGAGACAGCATGGTTTAGACAGAAATGCCTGTTCTCAAAACTTTCCTCAAAGGTCAGGACAGAACCTGGGTCTCCAGCTCCTGCCTACTCACCATGCTGCTCCCTGCTGGTCAAAGAAGATGATTACAAGAATAGGTTTTCTTGCTCACCTTTCTGTCTCCATGGGATTCAACAACTTTATTTAGGTTGGAAGGAGCAAAACCGTTGAAAAATTAAAATAAGAAAACTTTAAATCAATGGAAAATTTTACAGTTCTCCTCAGCACAACTCCATGCTTCTTTAATGAAGGCAATGAGGTCTTCTGATTGCCTTAGCTCTCTAATGATCTCCACAACCTTAATAGAGCTCACCCCTTCCTCTGGTCTCTGAACCCATTAAAGGTATTCCAATCCCTAAAACATCCATGCTTCTTCAATAAAAAATACTTACCCTAATTGATCATGTCTCTGCATTCTTGCTGGGCCTGGGAGAAACTCACAGAGGGAAAAAATAAGGGCCTGTGAGGGGAAGAAGAGACTGCAAAGAAACTCTTGGAAGGACTCTCTAGGCAATCAGGGGCCACGGAAGAGGGAGGTGGTGATCCTACTTAAGTCAAAGTGTCTCCTTTTTCTCTCTGGTCCCTCAGAGGTCCAGATGCCTCCCAAGTCCACTTCTACCCCCAGCAACTGAGAAGGACTCAGCAGGTAGGGGAAATGGTGAGTGTTGGCAATGGAGCCACCAGTGTCAGCATTGCAGAATGAGCCTCTCAGAGGATGAGCTCTGCAAGGTTCAAGGGACCCGAATGGACCTCTACAGCTGGGACCAGGGTTGCGACCTGTCTCTGTGTGGGGTTTGCTCTGCAGGGACAGACCCCAGAGAGGTTTATCTACTGTAGCAGTTCTCAAATTGTTTGGTCTTAGGACTTCTTTGCACTAGTAAAAAAGTATTAAGGACCTCAAAGTGTTTTAGTTCATGTGGAAGATATCTACTGATATTTCTTGTATTAACAGTTCAAACAGAAAATTTTAAAACACAAAATACACAAGCAGTAGTTACACTAACTGTCAGAGTGATGATATCATCACATGCCATGCCATATAGTCTTGGAAATTTCTACTGTACTCTCATGAGAGAATAAGAGTGGAAAAGTCAAATAATGCCTTAGCATATTAGGAAAATGGAGTGCCTGGGTGGTGCAAACACTCAGCTACTATTCCAAAGCTTGGTAGTTTGACTCCACCCAGAAGCACCTTGCAAGAAAGCTTCCTTGTAATTGTTATGGATTGAATTATGCCTCCCAAAATATGTAGGTCTCTTATAGGCTTTCTAACTTGTATTTCTTGATTATTAATTATGTTAAGTGCATTTTCATGTCTTATTTGGTTATTTATATGTCTTCAATTGACCACTAATGTTGGGTTTCTTTCTGGATTGTTTATACTGTTTCACTGATCTGAATCTCTAATCATACTCTACAACCACACCTCTTGATTACTGAATATTTACAGTATGTCTCGAAAGCAGATAGTGTGCATCCTACAGCTTTCTTCTGTTCTAAGAGTGTTTGGGCTAGTCTAGGTTCTTGGTATTTCCATAACTATTTTGAAAATCAGCTTGTCAATTTCTTTAGAAAGGCTGAAAGGCATTTTAATAAGGATTGAGAGGCATCTACATTTCAAAATAAGAGGACTGATATCTTAAAATAGTGTTGTCCAATATGTGAATATAGCTATTCATTTAATTATGCCTCCTTCAATTTCTCACTGGATTTTCAGCATAGAAGTCTTATGCATTTTTTGTTGAATATATTACTGATGTTTTAGGTTTTTATGCTATTATGAAGTTATTTTTTTATTTCATTTTTAATTGTTTGCTGATGGTTTGTAGAAATACAATTGATTTCTATAAGTTGACCTAGTATTCTGTGGCTTTTCTAAATTCACCTATTACACCCAGCCAGTATGCATTTTTGTAGAATCCTGAAGTTTTCTACATAAGTAATTATATCATCTGCGATTAAGACTTTTTTTTTCTGCCCTTCCAATCCATGCTTTTCTTTATTTTTCTTATCTTATTGGATTGCCTGTGACCTCCAATAAGTGTGGAATGCAAGTAGTAGGTTGGGATATACTTGCCTTGCTCCTTATATTATTGTTGTGTGCTGTTGAATCGATTGCAACTCATAGTGGCCCTATAGGACAGGGTAGAACAGCCCCATTAGGTTTTCTTGACTGTTATCTTTTTTTGTTTCCATTTTTTTTTTATTGTGCTTTACATGAAAGTTTACAGAGCAAATTAGCTTCTCATTAAATGATTACTACACATGTTTTGTGACATTGGTTGCCTTTCCCCTTCTCTACCTTGTGTTCCTCACTTCCATTTGTCCTACTTTCCTGTTCCTTCCTGCCTTCTCATCCTTGCCCTATGACAGATTGCCCATTTAGTGTCGTATACATCGTTGAGCTATGTGTGTTATTGTTTGTTTTATGGGCCTGTCTAATCTCTAGGCTATCAGGGGCCACTGAAGAGGGAGATGGGGATCCTACTTAAGCCAAAGTGTATCCTTTTTCTCTTTGGTCCCTCAGAGGTCCAGGTGTCTACCAAGTCCACCTCTACCCTCAGCACCTGATAAGAACTCAACAGGTAGGAGAAATGGGGAGTGTTGGCAATGGAGCCACCAGTGTCAACATTGCAGGATGGGCCTCTGAGGAGATGAGCTCTATAAGGTTCAAGGAACACAAGTGGGTGGGACTCTGTTGCTGGGATCAGGGTTGTGACCTGTCTCTGCATGGGGCTTGACCTGAGAGGATGGACCCCAGAGAGATTTAACTACTCAGCAGTTCCCAAATTGTTTGGTCTTAGGACTTCTTTAAACTTATAAAAATTATCGAGGATCCCAAAGTGTTTTAGTTCATATGGAAGATATTTATTGATATTTCTCATATTAACAATTAAAACTGAGAAATTTTCAAACATAAAATACACCAGCAGACATGACACTAGCTGTCAGAGTGATGATGTTATCACATGCCATATAGTCTGTGGAAATTCCTGCCATACACTCATGAGAGAATGAGAATGGAAAAGTCAAATAACTTCTTAATATTAGCAAAAAGTATCCCTGGGTGATGAAAACACTCAGCTACTAACCAAAAGTTTGGCAGTTCAAATTCACCTAGAAGCACCTTGGAAGAAAGGTGCCTTGGTGATTGTTATAGATGGATTATGTCCCCAAAAATGTATGCTGTATCAATTGGTCTCAACCCACCTGGAGCAAAGGAGAATGAAGAACACCAAGGTCACACGATAACTATGAGCCCAAGAGGCAGAAAGGGCCACAAGAACCAGAGACCTACATCATCCTGAGACCAGAAGAACTAGTTGGTGCCTGGCCACAACCGATGACTGCCCTGACAGGGAGCACAGCAAAGAACCCCTGAGGGATCAGGAGATCAGTGGGATGCAGACCCCAAATTCTCATAAAAAGACCATGCTTAATGGTCTTACTGAGACTAGAGGAATCCTGGTGGTCATGGTCCCCAAACCTTCTGTTGGCCCAGGACAGGAACCATTCCAGAAGACAACGCATCAGACATGGAAGGGACTGGACAGTGGGTCGGAGAGAGATGCTGATGAAGAGTGAGCTATTTGTATCAGGTGGACACTTGAGACTGTGTTGGCATCTCCTGTCTGGAGAGGGGGTGGGAGGATAGAGAGAGTTGGAAGCTGGCAAAATTGTCACGAAAGGAGAGACTGAAAGGGCTGACTCATTAGGGGGAGAGCAAGTGGGAGTATGGAGTAAGGTGTATATAAACTTATATGTGTCTGACTTGATTTGTAAACATTCACTTGAAGCTCAATAAAAGTTAAAAAAAAAAATGTATGCTGTAAATCCTGACTTCTTTCCTGTAGTTATAATCCCATTTGGAAATGGGTTGCCTTTGTTATGTTAATGTGGAAGGATTAGTCTAGGGTGTATCTTGAGTCTAGCTCTTTTGAGATTCAAAAAAAGATTAAACAAGTGAGCTGAGAGATGGGGTAAAATAGATACCAAGACAAATGGAGATCTCCAAAGAACCAGGAAGCAGAAGCTGAATAGACAAGGACCTCCTGAAGAGCCGACAGAGAGAGAAAGTCTTCCCCTTAAGCCTATGCTCCCTATTCAGATTCCTAGCCTGCTAAACTGTGAGAAAATACATTACCATTTTTTAAAGCCATCCACTTGTGGTATTTCTGTTATAGCAGCACCAGATACTACAACAGAGATCTACTTCCAAAAGATCACAGGCATTGCAAATCCTATAGAGCACAGTTCTCCTCTGTCACACATGGGGTTGCCATGAGTCAGAACCGACTCAACGGAAACTACTTTGATTTGGTTTTATTATGAAAATGGTGTTGACCTTGCAGACATCTTTGAAAGGACCTTGGGGTCCCCACACCACACTTTGAGAGCAGCTGGTCTAGTGAGTCACTGTGGCCAGATCCCCAGTGTTTCTGAGTCTTAGACAACATGGCAAGAGAGGGTGTGGAAGGGCTAAGGACTTTCGCCTCAGGTTTCAGTCTCAGCTCGCTGTTGAGTAGCATTTATGTTTGTTACTTAACTCTCTTGCTATATGGAGTTCTGCATTTTTACTCAGCCACCAACTATTAAGACCTATCAAGTGTCTGGGGCCCTAATGGACCAATAGTTAAGAGCTTGGCTGCTAAGCAAAAGGTCAGCAGTTCAAACCCACCAGCCACTATTTGGAAATCCTATGAGGCAGTTCTACTCTGTCCTATAGGGTTGCTATGAGTTTGAAACTACTGAGCACCAGTGGGGTTGTTTGTGTTTTTTTTGGGGGGTGGGGGAGTTTTCAAGTGTCTGTTTCTTATAAGATCTGGAGATAAAGAGAAGAGGAGAATGAGGGTCTCTAGAGAACCTTCCTCAGTGGTCTGTTTGGCTACAGGGGACACATATGTGCTGTTGGAACATTAGACTGCATCAGACACAGGCTTGGATCATGGTGCACAGGATATGCCAGGGTAAGGCATTGAACAGGGAAGGCGAAGAAGGAGGAAGAACAGAGAAGGGCTTCTCGATTTCTTTTCTGAGCTTCTTCCTTGGACTCCTAAGGGCTGTAGTCATGATCTTCCAGGGAACTAATCACATTCAGTGAATATGGGAGTTTAAATATCATCATATTCTATGCATTTCCGAATTCTCCTTCTCACCTGCTGCACAGTAACCCCTCCCCTATTTCTGTGGGAGTAAAATCAATCCCAGTCAATTGAAAAATATACCTGAAGGGAAAGCAAAGTTCTAGGACTGCCTTGGGGTGGGGGTAGAACACTTGGGAGGGATTTGGGTCTTTCCCCCAAAGTCCACACTTTTCTCTTCCTCCCATTAAGATTGTAGGTTCACAAAAGCAAAGAAGCTTCCTGAATAAACTGAATGCTTCGAAGGCCAGAGTTGCAGGGACAGGGTTTTGGGGACCATGGTTTCAGGGGACATCTAAGTCAATTGGCATAATAAAATCTATTAAGAAAACCTTCTGCATCTCACTTTGGAGGGTGGCATCTGGCATTTTAAACACTAGCAAGTGGCCATTTAAGATGCATCAATTGGTCTCAACCCACCTGGAGCAAAGGAGAATGAAGAACACCAAAGACACAAGGTAATTATAAGCCCAAGAGACAGAAAGAGCCACATAAACCAGAGACTACATCAACCTGAGACCAGAAGAACTAGATGGTGCCCGGCTACAACCAATGACTGCCCTGACAGGGAACACAACAGAGAACCCCTGAGAGAACAGGAGAGCAGTGGGATGCAGACCTCAAATTCTCCGAAAAAGACCAGACTTAATGGTGTGACTGAGACTAAGAGGGTCCCAGGGGTCATGGTCCCCAGACCTTCTGTTAGCCCAAGATAGGAAACATCCCCAAAGCCAACTCTTCAGACAGGGATTAGACAGGACAATGGGATAGAAAATGATTCTGGTGAAGAATGGGCTTCTTGGATCAAGTAGACACATGAGACTATGTTGGTATCTCCTGTCTGGAGGGGAGAGGAGAGGGCAGTGGGGGTCAGAAGCTGGCCAAATGGACACTAAAAAAGAGAGTAGAAGGAAGGAGTGTGCTGTCTCATTAGGGGGAGAGCAATTAGGAGTATATAGCAAGGCAAGGCGTATATAAATTTTTGTATGAGAGACTGACTTGATTTGTAAACTTTTACTTAAAGCACAATAAAAATTAAAAAAAAAAAAAGATGGTATGTTCCCAAGTACATTCGCTGTGCCAAGGATTGTCCTCGTTGGCTTATTTCAGATTATGAAACAGAAAAAGACCAGAGGAGGCTTCTGGCTCTTGTTTTACTGGTTATTAGTCTTTTCTGGCCCTAGATCTTTCTCCACTGTCTGTGCATTGTCTTTGTATAGACTGCATTTTCTTGGCAATTTGCAAAGCTTGTTGTGTTTTGTTTTCAGATTAGGATCCAAGTTTTCTTAACTAATTTTACCTACGACTATTGCCTGGGCTAGGTAAGGTCCTCCAACCATTCACCATCCTTTCCATACCTTTGAGGTGTTTCTAGCACCTCCACCTGGTAACTTGTGGTATGAAAGCATCAGAGACTACTGAGATATGCCTAGGAAAGGAGCATAAGTACAATAAAACCCAAAAGCGACAGTAGACTAGAAAGAGGTTTTCTTTTTTTTATTTTGACAGATTAGGCATGAGAAAATGTATACTAGTCCATTAATTAGTCCAGAAAGTCTTTCTGGTGAAGAAAAGAAAAAGATGCAAGATGCATCTATGAAGGCAGCTGGAAAGTGGAAGAATGGATAAACTGCCATGGAAGAGTCAACTCATAGGTATCTTATAGCCTTTCTAACTTGCGTTTCTTGATTATTAATTATGTTAAGCATATTTCCATGTCTTATTTGGTTTCTTATACATCTTCGATTGACCATCAATGTTGGGTTTCTTTCTAGATTGTTTGTACTGTTCCTTGATCTGTATGTTGATGCATACGCCAAACCACACACTCTTGTTTACTGAACATTTATAGTATGTCTTGAAATCAGATAATGTGCAACCTACAGCTGTCTTCAGTTCTAAGACTGTTTGGTCTAGTCTAGGCTCTTCACATTTCCATAAGTATTTTAAAAATCAGCTTGTCAATTTCTTCAAAAAGGCTTGCTGGTATTTTTATAAGGGTTGAGAGGCATCTACGCTTCAAAATAAGATTACTCGTATCTCTAAAATAGTGCAATCCAGTACATATATTAAATTATGTCCTCTTTAATTTCTCTCTGGATTGTTTTATAGCTTTCAGTCTATAAGTCTTGTACAATTTTTGTTAAACATATTATTGATGTTTTATGTTTTTATGTTATTGTGAATTTATTTTTTATTTCATTTCTTATTGCTTGTTGATGGTATGTAGAAATAGAACTGATTTCTATATGTTGACCTAGTATTCCATGGCTTTGTTAAATTCACATACTACACCCACTACACATTTTTGTAGATTCCTAAGGTTTTCTACATAGGTAATCATATCATCTGCGATTAAGATATTTTTTATGTGTTCCCTTCCAATCCACGCTTTTCTTTTCTTTTTTTCAATATTATTACACTGACTGTGATCTTCCGTAAGGGTGAAATGCAAGTAGTAAGTTAGGGTATACTTGCCTACTCCTGATATTGTTGTTGTGTGCCATTGAGCCAATTCCAACTCACAGTGGCCCTATAGGACAAAACAGAACTACCCCATTGGGTGTCCTAGGACATAACCTTTTTTTTTTTATATACTGTATTTTTTAATGTGCTTTAGATGAAGATTTACAGAGTGAATTAAAGCCTCGTTAAACAATTAATATGCATATTGTTTTGTAACATTGGTTGCCAGCCCCGCAACATGTCAACACTATTCCCTTCTTGACCTTGAGTTCCCACTTCCATTTGGCCAACTTTCCTGTCCTTTCCTTCTCATCCTTGTCCCAGCTGGTGTGCCCATTTAGTCTCGTATACATGGTTGAGCTCATGTGTTATTGTTTGTTTTATGGACCTGTCTAATCTTTGACTGAAAGTTGAACCTCAGGAGTGACTTCATTAATGAGTTAAAAGGGTGTCCAGGGCCATATTTTTGAGGGTTTTCCGGTCTCCATCAGACCAATAAGCTTGATCTTCTTTTATGACTTTGAATTTTTTCTATATTTTTCTCCAGCTCTGTCCTGGACCCTCTATTAGGATCCCTGTCAGAGCAGTCTACATCGGTAGCCAGGCACCATCCAGTTGTGCTGGACTTAGTCCAGTGGAGGCTATGGTAGCTGTGGTCCATTAGACCTTTGGACTAATCCTTCCCTTCTGTCTGGTTTTTTTCACTTTTCCTTGCCCCAGATGGGGTAAGATCAGTGGAGTAGATGGCTTAGATGGCCACTGACAAGCTTTTAAGATCCCAGACGCTACTCGCCAGAGTAGGATGTAGAACATTCTCTTTATACACTATGTTATGCCAGTTGAGATAGAAGTTCCCCAAGACCGTGGTTCCCAGCACTCAGTCCAGTAATTCAGTCCCTCAGGGAGTTTGGATGTGTCTATCCACTTCGCCAGTATTATGTACTGTCTTATCCTTCACTAAGGTTATCACTTATCTGTTATCTAGTAATTGTTTTCCCTCTCCTCTCACATAACCATCAAAGATTGTCTCTTTCTCTGTGTAAACCTTATCACTGGTTTTTATACTAGCAGCCTCATACAGTATTTGTCCTTTTGTGATTGACCTACTTCATTCAGCATGATGCCGTCCAAATTCATCTATGTTGTGAGATGTTTGGCGGATTCATCATTGTTCTTTATCAGTGGATAGTATTCCATTGTATGTACCATAGTTTGTTTATCCATTCTTCTGTCGATTGGCACTTAGATTGTTTTCATCTTTATGCTATTGTGAATAGTGCTGCAATGAACATGGGTATGCATGTGTTTATTGTTGTGACAGCTCTTATTTCTCTAAGATACATACATTCTCCCAACCCAGTGCCATTGAGTCGATTCCAACTCATAGCGACCCTAAAGGGCAGAGTAGAACTGCCCCATAGATTTTCAAGGAGCAACTGGCGGATTTGAACTGCTGACTCTTTGGTTAGCAGCCGTAGCACCTAACCACCATGCCACTAGGGTTTCCATATATATTCTAGGGTATGGAATATTTGGATCATATGGTATTTCTATTTCTAGCTTTTTAAGGAAGAGCCATATTGTTATCCAAAATGGTTGTACCATGTTGCATTCCCACCAGCAGTGCACAAGAGCTACAATTTCCCTACAACCTCTCCAACATTTGTTATTTTCTGTTTTTTTTCATTCTTGCCGGTAATGTTGGGGTTAGATCGTATCTCCCTGTAATTTTGATTTGCATTTCTCTAATGGCTAATGATCGCAAGCATTTCCTCATGTGTCTGTTAGCCACCTGAATGTCTTTTTTGCTGAAGTATCTGTCCATATCTTTTGCCCATATTTTAATTGGATTATTCGTCTTCTTATTGTAGAGGTGTTGGATTTTCCTATACATTTTAGAGATTTAGACCTTTGTCAGATATGTCACAGTCAATTGTTTTCCCCAGTCTGTAGGTTCTCTTTTCATTCTTTTGGTGAAGGCTGTCATTGAGTGTAAGTGTTTAATTTCTAGAAGATTCCATTTATCTAGCTTATCTTCTGATGTTTGTATATTGTTAATTATGATTTGTGTGCTCTTTATGGAAACCCTGGTGGCGTAGTGGTTAAGTGCTATGGCTGCTAATTCAAATCTGCAAGCCGTTCCTTGGAAACTCTATGGGGCAGTTCTACTCTGCCCTGTAGGGTCTCTCTGAGTCAGAATCGACTCAATGGTAAAGGAGTACTATGCTATTTATGCCATATATTAGGGCCCCTAGCGTTAAACTTATTTTTTTTCTTCTGAGATCTTTATAATTTTGGCTTTATATTTAGCTCTTTGATTCATTTTGAATTAGTTTTTTTGTGTGTGTGGAGTGATATATAGGTCCTGTTTCCCTTTTTTACACATGGACACCCAGTTTAGCCAGTACCATTTGTTAAAAAGACTATCTTTTCCCCATTTAGCAGACTTTGGGCCTTGATCAAAGATGAGGCAGCCTTAGGGAGATGGATTTACATCTGGGTTCTCAAGTCTGTTCCATTGGTCACTATGCCTGTTGTCGTACCAGTACCAGGCTGATTTAACTACCATAGCTGTGTAGTAGGTTCTGAGGTCAGGAGTGCGAGGCCTATTTGTTCTTTTTCTTCAGTAATGCTTTACTTATTTGGGGCCTCTTCCCTTGCCATATACAGTTAATGGTTAGTTTTCCCATCCTGTTAAATAATGTCATTGGTATTTAGGGATAGCATTGTGTTTGTAGATTGCTTTGGGTAGAATTGACATTTTCACAATGTTGAGTCTCCCAATCCACAAGCATGAAATGTTTTTCCATTTATGTAAGTCTCTTTTGTTGTCTTGCAGTTGTAAACAGAGAAAATATTGAAGTTGTCAAGGATTTCATTTTACTTGGATTCACAATCAATGCCCATGGAAGCACCAATCAAGAAATCAAATGACATTATGCATTGGGCAAATCTGGTGCAAAAGACCTCTTTAAAGTTTTAAAAAAAACAAAGATGTTGCTTTGAGGACTAAGGTGTGCCTAACCCAAGAAATGGTATTTTTAATCACCTCAAATGCATGTGAAAACTGGATGGTGAATAAAGAAGACTGAAGAATTGATGCCTTTGAATGATGTCATTGATGAAGAGTACTGAATATACCACAGACTGCCAGAAGAATAAATAAATCTGTCTTGGAAGAAGTACAGTCAGAATTCTCCTTAGAAGCAAGGATGGCAAGACTTCTTCTTGGGTACTCTGGACATGTTATCAAGAGGGACCAGCCCCTGGAGAAGGATATCACACCTGGTAAGGTATGGCGTCAGTGAAAAAGAGGAAGACACTTATAGAGATGGATTGATGCATTGGCTGCAACAGTGGGCTCAAGCACAACAATGATTGTGAGGATGGCGCAGGACCAGTCAGTGTTTAGTTCTGTTGTGCTTAGTGACCCCATGAGTCAGAACCAATTCACCAGCACCTGACTGCGACAATATTTTTAAATGAGTGAGAGATGTCATTTTTTAATCTTTTTTTTTTAATTTCTGAGAAAGGCAATTGTGGAAACGAAGGTGAAAAAAGTGAATTGGCAAAAGGGCTCTGATTTTAGAGTATTCTTGCCATTGACAGAATCCTAAGATTGGCCTCCAGTGGTGGGTGGGAAACACTCAAACTTCACCAACTTTTTTGACTTTTTTTATGGTATTAGAAAAGGTATTCATACAACATGATTAATGTCACTGAGTTGTACATGTAAAAAATGTTGAATTTGTGAATGTGGTGTTAGCTATATTTTCAACACACACAAAAAATTTTAAGTTTATCCTGAATTTACTGTTAACCTCAAAAGGAATTTATTTATCAGACTATGCAATTCACTTTTAGTCTATCAGAAAATGATAAGTTCATGAGATCTGGATATATTTCTCATTCGGGAATCTTTCCTACCCTCCTAAAAAAGAGGTTACAAACAGAGGACGCTGAGGGACCTTATCAGTGAAGGAGTAGTCAGAAGGTGTATGATGGCTTAATTCATAGCAGTTGATTGTAGAAAGGGGAGGAGAGGTATGTCCAACTTCCAAGAAGGATTCTGAGAGATCCTGTCACATCACCTGAAACCTTTCTGAGTCCTGTTGGAGATACTAGAAAATTTCATTCTCCATGTGTCCAGTACGTGTCCAGTAAGATTCAGGGCTGTTTAAGAAAAAAGGATGGACAGGAAAAGCATCCAGTAGTTCATGACAAGATTTGGGAGGTGATGGTTCTAGGGAACATCACTTCTGCACAAAAGGGCAGTCGCTGCCATCAATGCTCAGAGGGCAGCCCATAAAATCAAGGTAGAATTGTTATATATATCACAGGGGCCATCATTTCTGTGAGTGGATAGAAACTCTTAGCAGAAATTTCATCCTAGTACATGATGGTGGCCCTAGGGAACCCCTCCAAAAAGAATGCACAACTCTGAGCTAAGGCCCCCTTTCTTGGCAGGCAGTGACCAATCAGAGTCTGAAAGACAGTGGTCAACATGCTGTCCAAAGATTCCCCAAGGAAAGGAGGCTGTTCTTTGTCACCCAGGATATCCGAGTCTTCCCTTAGCAAAAACATATCTGAAGCATCTGCTGTCTTTTTTGGTTGGTTCATGAATCACTCAACTGTATGTAAGCTCTTTTTTCCCCCCTCTTTATTTCCCATTTTTCCTGATCACCCTCTCTGTTATGGATTAAATTGTGTTCTGTTGAAAATAGGGTTTTTCTTTTGTTATGTTAATGAGGGCATACCAGCATAAGGTGGATCCTAAACCTAAACACTTTTGACTTATAAAAAGACCAGAATTGACAAAGAGGCACACACAGGGGGAAGACAAATACTATCTGAAGATGGAGGAAGATGTATCTACAAGCCAAAAAAACAAAAACAAAAACAAAAAAACCCTGCTGTTGAGTCGATTCTGACTTATAGCAGCCCTATAGGACAGAGTAGAACTGTCCCATAGAGTTTCCAAGGACTGCCTGGTGGATTCGAACTGCCAGCCTTTTGGTTAGCAGCTGTAGCACTTCACCACTATGCCACCAGGGTTTCCATCTACAAGCCAAGGAACTCCAGAGATTGCCGGATACTAGATGATGAAATATACAGACAGGCCTCCACCTAGAGCCACGCTCTGAATTTGGACTTCTATTCTCCTAAATTATGAGAAAATAAATTTCTGTTCTTATGAGAAAGTAAATTTCTGTTCTTTTAAGCCACTCATTTGTAATATTTCTGTTATACCAGCACTAGGTATCTAAGACACCCTCCTTGAAGAATTTTATGAACACTACTCATTTCCAAATCAAGTGAGCTCTAAAGAGAATTTAAATCAAAGTTGAACATCTCAGGAGTAGGAAACGTGGAGTATTCTCTAACCCACTCTGTTCAGCAGTCTTATTTCGAAATTTAACAAGTGCACAGAGGACGCCTCTCTCATAAATTTGGTTTTGTATTCTAAAAGATCACACAGTTCAAGAAACACTTCAATGAGAATATCTGGTTTCTAATTCTGACTCTGACATAAACCACTCATGTGAGGTGGGGTGACTCGCCTAACATCACTGGGAACCAGTTTTCTTACCTGAACTGTTGTACCTAATGATACTGCTACTGATGTTTTTAAATTAAGGTATAATTTACTTACAGGAAGAACAGAGATTTTAAGGGTACACTTTAACAAGTTTGACAAATTTTTACACTGCTTACACCTATAAAAACAGCACACAAATTTCTAATATCCTTTTAATAGTAAACATTTCATCACTTCTGTTTATACACCAGGATCAGTCTCTCTAAATCTATGTAAAAAGCAGATTTAGGGCTGAAATGTAATGGGTCCTTTAGTCCCCTAGGGATCTGAGTTGGACCCTAAGAGCCCCCCTTCAGCGTATCAGACAGACAGAGCCAATCCTCTCACCTGCTTCCCAACACTGCTCTGTCCTCAGGTGACAGGAAGTTAGAAGGAGGATCCCTACCTGGGTCCTTCTATGCTGAACTCACACATGCTGGGAAATGGGTGGAAAATTGCTAAGTTTCCGACATGCAAGCTTTTCCAACACGTCAGGGTTTCTGAACACATTTGTCCAATTTGTCACATTTGACCAACCTAAAATTCCAGTTTGATCGCTGCCAGAGGATTAAGAATATTTCTCAGCCTTTCTAGAAGAACAGGAAAAAGTTGGAGAATGACACATTGTCTAGGGTCTGAGGGAGACTACTTTTCCTGTGCTGTTCCAGACTGCTGAGTGAAAAAGAGGAAGACCCTCAATGAGATGGGTTGATACAGCGGTTGAAACAGTAGAATCAAAAATAAAACTTGTGAGCATGGCACAGGACCGAGCAACTTTTCTTTCTATTATATATAGGGTTGTTATGAGTTGGAATCAACTCAACAGCACTTAACAACAGCACCAATTGTAGACACTGGGCAGCTGACAAAAGTCAACAACCAAAATCTCCCTGAGTTCCTGATACATTGGAAGCAGGGCTGACCAGTAGGGTAAAACGTTGATGTCAATTTTTAATTCCATTCCCATTGACTTTGTACCTTCCACATGCATAATAGTCTGCTTTACTTCTATACTGGAAGCATCAGATCAGAGACACTTGAAAAAGCCATTTTAAAGGAAAACAAGAAATTTCAAGAAAAGTCTTGGATGGCGGAACAAGATAGGCTTACCCTCTCTCTTCCTCCTGGAGATAGGCCTTGAGCAGCCATAATTCTGGGGGCCTGGACCATTGACTGATTAAGGACTTCTGGGGTAGTTGGTTTCAGGATTGGAAGGCACGTCAGGATCCAGAGGCAGCAGCCAGAGTCTATCTGTCTTTCTCTGACACTTGCTATGACTCTCTGCTCTCAGCCATAAATCTCTCTCATTTTGGCCCTGCATTAAAAACCAAAACTAAACCCATTGCCATCACGTGGATTCTGATTCATAGTGACCCCATAGGACTGAGTAGAACTGTCCCATAGGATTTCCAAGAAGCAACTGGGGGATTCAAACTGCCGACCTTTTGTTTAGCAGCCAAGCTCTTAACTACTGTGCCACCAGGGCTCCTATATTAGAAAGTCACAGATTCACTTCCATTATATTTTCCATTATCAAGGAAACAGTCCTAAAATTTGGGAGGTAAAATATGCTAAATTCTGTGACGCTTTAGACTTTATTCCAGGCACCCTCTGTTCAACCAACTATATTAAGACTTTCTCAGGACCACAAGACCTCCTGAGGCACAGCTGGGAAGTGATGGTGCCCAGGCATCATAGATCACAGGCCTGTGTGCAGTAAAGGAGCCCCAAGGATGGAAGAGCCTCACAGGACCAAGAAAGAGGCCTAGTGACTAAGTGGAGGTTCATATCTGACTACCTGGAAATACAGGATAAAAGTCCTTATCTGTCAGGCAGTTCAAGAAGTGTAACTGAAGAAGAGAAAGGCAGATTGTAATATTACATCATGGATAACAATCTGAAACAAATCAGTGTGAAGCTGGTAGAGGAGGATTGAGGCAAGTGCTGGAGTTCAGAACAGCTCCAGAAGGGGAAAGAATCCTCTGAATAGCATCTACACCAGGGAATCCTCTTCCTCGTAGCCTTCCCGTTGACCCAAATGTAGTGTGCTCGTCAAACATCTGCCATAATACACTGTCTCTTCATTCTGCATGTTCTCATCTGCCTCCTACTAGTCTGTGAGCTTTTCTCGGGCCTGGCTGGGTGTTAGTCATCACTGTGTCTTCCCCTGCTCACAGGTTCTGACCATTAGTAGATGCTCAGTGGCCTTTGAGTAAAGGAGTTAACTTCCTTGGACCTCAAACATCAGTGCTAGAGATGGTATGTGTGGTGTGGACGGTAACTTCCTTTGCTTTGTATGAAATTGGGAACAAGACGCTACGACAAAATATGAAGTTAAAATCCAGTCCTAACGTTCCAAAAAAGGGCTCGACTCTACAAATTCCAAGTATAAAGATTTCTTTCCTTTTACTTCCTCTTATCCACCCAATCTCCACTGAAGGGTCGATGTACAGTACAGTTGAGGAAAATGCATCCATCCCTATATCCCTCACTTCTATCCTGTGTGCACCTGTTCACACATACACGCACACACACACACAAATTGTTCCAGGGGAAATAGAAATGATGTTAATCACCAAAAAGCTGCCAAACTGGAAATAAATAATAAATATTTTTTCATTTTTGTTTTCCCAACGATATCAGCAGTGCAGAGGCCAAACATCTGCTATATTACACTGTCCCTTACCTTTGTGTGTTCACATCTGTCTCCTACAAGACTGAGTTTTTCTTGGTCCTGGCAGGGTCTTACTCATCACTGTGCCCTCTTCTGCTCACACTGTGTGGCCTCTAGTAGGTACTCGATAGGCTTTGGATAAAGGATCTTGAGTTCATTTGACCCCAGACTTTAGTGCTAGAGATAGTGTATGTGGTGTGAACAGTAACTTCATTTTGTTTGTATAGAACTTGCAGAGAAGACAGTAGGATAAGATATAGAGTGCCTTAAAATGTAGTCCTGGAATCCCATAAAAGGGCATAACTCTGAATTCTGAATCCAGGAAATTATTTCCTCTTATCTCCTCAAATCCACCCAAACTCAGCTGAAGAATGCAGGTACAGCTGAGGAAAAGGTTTCTGTCACTATATCCCTCTCACTTCTCACCACCCAGCACACACACATGCTCACACACATGTACACACACACACAATAATTTCAGAAGAAATAGAAAAGTTGCTAATCACCAAAAAGCAGCCAAACAAGAATGTGACATACAAAGAGGGAGTTTGGCAACTTTTTCAGAACTTAATGAGACATCAAGACACCAGGAAAGAGTGGGGAAACCCCTTCTGTTTCCTCCTGCCTGGCTGAGCCCCAAATAAAAGGACCTTGCTCTGGGCTTCTTCATGCCACTTGGATCACTGAGGGTAGAACAGCCTGGACAGGCAGGTGAGTGGGGTGATGCTGCTCTGTGTGGGAGGAGGGCCTCCTAGAGGTGATGGGTAGGTTTCCTATTGGAGGCAATGAGAGAATCTTGTAGAGTTATGGGTTGGAGTGAGATTCCTAGAAGAGATGGCAGACACAGAGATAGAGACAGCTGCACAAGTCAGTACAAAAAACACAGGGTGAGAGAAAAATAGACCACGGAAATGTGGGCTGGAGAACAATCCACAAAGTCAGGGGCTCTAAACTGGCAGTCAGCTCACCATCTGTTTTTGTAAATAAAATTTTATTGGAACACAGTCATGACCATTCATTTCTCTACTGTCCATGACTGCTTTTGCACTACAAAGGCAGAGTTGAATACTTGTGACAGAGACTATCTGGCCTGCAAAGCTTAAAATATTTACTATACTGCAATTTACAGAAAAAAACTTTGTTGACTACTATTCTAAATCTTAAAAAGCCTTTTGCAAATTAATGTGATTAAAGGTATAGATGAGGAAACCAAAGCTCTAGATCACACAAATGAATTTTGGTTAAAGCTAAGGCTAGAACTTACTTTTACTAACTCCCAGTATATTTTTCTTTTTGACCTCCACCTTGAATATCCTCTTCTTTATTTATTTTTGTAAATACATATGTATATAATTTACCATTTTGACATTTTTTACGTGTACAATTCAGTAACATTATTTTATTTGAGTTGTACAACCATCACTACTCTCCATTTCCGTATTTATTTATCACCCTTAACAAACTTTTGATGTTTAAGGATCCAGCCCCATGTCACAGAAAAGGGATCTGAGGTGCCTGCCTGGGGCTTTCTCCTAACTCTGGTCTCTGTTCATGGATTCTAGCTCTTAAAATGGCCAGTGAGATGGGACATGAACTTTCTTTGGAGAAGCAGTGATCATGGAAAAAGGTAGCCACGGTTGATACAGAGGAACTACAGAAGTTACCAAAGAGAGTAGAGCAAGGGGAAGAAATGACTCAGTAAAAAACAATGCACAGTCCAAAAGACAGTAACTGTTTTATGTTCTTGGAAGAAAATACAAACCAATACTCTTTGTAACTAGACTCCGTGCATCAGCAATTCTGACAAAATTTAGCAGGTGTTCTGTTATCCTCTAACCCTCTTTGCCTCAGGATGAGTATTCCCAGGACCTTGTACCTTTCAGCTCCAGACACACCGTGTGGTACTGCCCAAACCTTTCTCACCCTGACTCCCCGTAGTGTGGGCATGTTCATTTAAACTGCAGACACAGGCCAGCCCCAGCCCTCTGAGTGGTCAGTAAGAGCAGACAGTGGGCACCTGGGGAGCACCCTGAAGAAAAGCCACCTTGTTGACAGATGTGGCCCATGGACACTCCTGTGGGTTGGGTGGTCTTGGGAATTAGTGCAATGGGAATATCTTACCACTGATATTAAAGGGGAGATGATAAGATAGAGTATTTCTCCTCTGTAATAAATGGAGAATAATCTCCTCCACTGATGATGTCTTATTGCTAAAGTGCCTGTCTTCTTTTTTTTCAGTAAATTGTCAATCTAGGGGAAAATGTCCTATCAGCAGCAGCAGCAATGCAAAGTCCCCAGCCAGCCACCTCCCAAGGTCCTGGAGCCCTGCCCTCCCGTGGTGCCTGTGCCCTGTCCTCCACAGGTCGCACAGCCCTGTTTTCCCAAGGTGCCTGAACTATTCCCCCCACCCCCCAGCCAGCAGAAATGCCCTCCTGCCAAGTGCCCCCCATGCCAGCAGGAATAGCAGCCAAAGCAGAAGTGACACCTCTGAAGACAGACACCTCCCCAACCTGGTCGTGAAGATACCACATCCTGCCTGCCCATGCCAACCTCTTCTTTCCATCAACAACACTGAACCCCACAAAGCCTAGATGCTGCCTTGCTTCAGACTCAAGAAGACAGAAATCATCGTGCTCTACTGGGCTTTCTGCCACTAATCAACCACTCCTCCCATCTCCTCTCTAAGGAAACAACATGGTTTAGACAGAAGTGCCCTGTTCTCAAAACTTTCCTCAGAGGTCAGGACAGAACCTGGGTCTCCAGCTCCTACCTACTCACCATGCTGCCTCCTGCTGGTCAAATAAAGTGATTACAAGGACAGATTTCCTGCTCACCTCTCTGCCTCCACAGGATTCAACAACTTTATTTAGGTTTCAAGGAACAAACACCATTGAAAAAATTTAAAAAGAAAACTGCTTAAATCAATAGAAAATTCGACAGTTCTTCGCAACACAACTCCATGATCCTTTAGTGAAGACAACGGGGTCTTCTGTTTGCATTCGCTCCCTAATGATCTCCACAACCTTAACAGAGCTCACTCCTTCCTCTGGTCTCTAAACCCATTAAATGCATTCCAATCCCTAAGATGCCCATGCTTCTTCAATAAAACATACTTATCCCTAATTGACCATGTCTCTGCTTTTTTGCTGGGACTGGGAAAAAATAAGAGCATTTGAGGGAAAGGAGAAACTGGCAAGAAATTCTTGGAAGGACTCCCTAGGCAATCGGGGGCCACTGAAGTGGGAGATGGGGATCTTACTTAAGCCAAAGTGTCTCCTTTTTCTCTCTGTCCTCTCAGAGGTCCAGGTGCCTACCCAGTCCACCTCTACCCTCAGCACCCGATGAGAACTCAGCAGGTAGGAGAGATGGAGAATGTTGGCAATGGAGCCACCAGTGTCAACATTGCAGGATGGGCTTCTCAGGGGATGAGCTGTATAAGGTTCAAGGGACACGTGTGGGTGGCACTCTATTGCTGGGATCAGGGTCGTGACCTGTCTCTGCATGGGGCTTGACCTGAGAGGATGGACCCCAGAGAGATTTAACTACTCAGCAGTTCTCAAATTATTTGGTCTTAGGACTTCTTTAAGCTCATAAAAATTATTGAGGATGCCAAAGTGTTTCAGTTCGTATGGAAGATATTTATTGGTATTTCTCATATTAACAATTAAAACTGAGAAATTTCAAAACACAAAATACACCAGCAGGCATGACACTAGCTGTCAGAGTGATGTTGTTATCACATGCCATAAAGACTGTGGAAATTCCTACCATACACGCTTGAGAGAATGAGAATGGAAAAGTCAAATAACTTCTTAGTATTAGCAAAAAGTATCCCTGGGTGATGACAAGTTTGGCAGTTCAAATTCATCTAGAAGCACCTTGGAAGAAAGGTGCCTTTGTGATTGCTATGGATTGAATTATGTCCCCCAAAATGTTTGTTGTAAATCCTAACTTCTTTCCTGTAGTTATAATCCCATTTGGAAATGGGTAGTCTTTGTTATGTTAATGCAGAAAGATTAGTTTAGGGTGTACCTTGAGTCAAGCTCTTTCGAGATTCAAAAAATGATTAAACAAGTGAGCTGAGAAATTTTTTTTTTTTTTTTCTGAGAGATGGGGTAAAATAGATGCCAAGACAAATGGAGATCTCCAAGGAACCAGGAAGCAGAAGCTGAATAGACAAGGAAATCCTGCAAAGCCAACAGAGACAGAAAGCCTTCCCCTTGAGCCTGTGCTCCCTATTCAGATTCCTAGCCTGTAAAATGTGAGAAAATAAATTTCCATTTTTTAAAGCCATCCACTTGTGGTATTTCTGTTATAGCAGCACCAGATACTACAACAGAGATCTACTTCCAAAATATCACAGGCATTGCAAACCCTATAGAGCACAGTTCTACTCTGTGACACACTGGGGCTGCCATGAGTCAGAATCAACTCAGTGGTAATTGGTCTGGTTTGGTTGCATTATGAAAATAGTGTTGACCTTGCAGACATCCTTGAAAGAATCTTGGGGACCCCAAGTTCCCCACACCACACTTTGAGAATAAGTGGTCTACTGAGTCACTGTGGCCAAGTCTCCAGTGTTTCTGAGCCACAGACAGCACTACAAGAGAGGGTGTGGAAGGGCTAAGAACTTTCTCCGCAGGTTTGAGTCCCAGCTCACTGATAAGTAGAATTTATGTCTGTTGTTTAACTACCTTGCTATATGAAGTTCTGCTTTTTACTCAACAACCAATTAATAACTCCTATGAAGTGTCAGTTTGTCATACTGTGGGGGCTTGTCTGTTGCTGTGATGCTGGAAGCTACGCCACCAGTATTCAAATACT
The DNA here is from genome assembly GCF_024166365.1 of Elephas maximus indicus. Taxonomy (NCBI): domain Eukaryota; kingdom Metazoa; phylum Chordata; class Mammalia; order Proboscidea; family Elephantidae; genus Elephas; species Elephas maximus. The sequence goes on from NC_064821.1 coordinate 189,172,333, forward strand.
AGCAGGGTCACCCACGGCGGACAGGTTTCAGCTGAGCTAGAACAGCTCAGACTAGGGAGACAGGCCCGGCAGTCCACTGCTGAAAAGAATTAGCCAGTGAAAACCTTATGAATAGCAGCAGAACACTGATACAGTGCCAGAAGATGAGCCCCTCAGGTTGGAAGGCAATCAAAAGACAACTGGGGAAGAACTGCCTCCTCAAAGTAGAGTTGACTTTAATGATGTGGGTGGAGTTAAGCATTCAGAACCTTCATTTACTGATGTGACACGACTCAAAATGAGAAGCAACAGCTGCAAATATCCATTATTAATCAGAATGTGGAATGTATGAAGTGTGAATTTAGGAAAATTGGAAATCATCAAAAACGAAATGGAACACAAAAAGATCGATATCCGAGTCACTAGTGAGCTGAAATGGACTGGTCTGGCCATTTTGAATCGGACAATTATATGGTCTACTATGCCAGGAATGACAACTTGAAGAGGAATGGCATTGCATTCATTGTCAAAAAGAACATTTCAAGATCTATCCTGAAGTACAACACTGTCAGTGATGGGACAATATTCATAAGCCTACAAAGAAGACCAGTTAATATGACTATTATTCAAATTTATGCACCAATCACTAAGGCCAAAGATGAAGAAATTGAAGATTTTAACCAACTTCTGCAGTCTGAAATTGATCAAAAATGCAATCAGTATGCATTGATAATTACTGGAGATTGGAATGTGAAAGTTGGAAACAAAGAAGGGTCAATAGTTGGAAAATATGGTCTTAGTGATAGAAACAATGCCAGAAATCACATAATAGAGTTTTGCAAGGCCAACGACTTCTTCATTGCAAATACCTTTTTTCACCAACATAAACAGCCACTATACACATGGACCTCACCAGATGGAATACACAGGAATCAAATTGGCCACGTCTATAGGAAGAGACTATGGAAAAGCTCAATATTATCAGTCAACAAGGGGAGGGATCAACTGTGGAACAGACCATCATTTGCTCATATACAAGTTCATGTTGAAGCTGAAGAAAATTAGAACAAATGGACAAGAGTCAAAGTACAAATTTAAGTATATCTCACCTGAATTTAGAGACCATATCAAGGATAGATTTGACATGTTGAACACTAATGCCCAAAGATCAGAGCAGTTGTGGGATGATATCAAGGATACCATATATGAAGAAAACAAGAGGTCATTAAAAAGATAGAAGAGAAAGAAAAGACCTAAATGGGTGTCAGAAGAAACTCCGAAACTTGCTCTTGAATGTCAAGTAGCTAAAGCAAAAGGAAGAAATGATGAAGTAAAAGAGCTGAACAGAATATTTCAAAGGGCAGCTTGAGAAGACAACGTAAAGTATTATGATGACATGTGCAAAGACCTGGAGATAGAAAACCAAAAGGGAAGAACACGCTCAGCATTTCTCAAGCTGAAAGAACTGAAGAAAAACTTCAAGCCTCGAGTTGCAATAACGAAGGATTCCAAGGGGAAAATATTAAACAATGCAGGGAGCATCAAAAGAAGATGGAAGGAATACACACAGCCACTATACCAAAAAGAATTGGTCGAAGTTCAACCATTTCAGGAGGTAACCTATCAGGAACTGACGGTACTGAAGGAAGAGGTCCAAGCTGCTCTGAAGGCACTGCCAAAAAACAAGGCTCTGGGAGTTGACAGAATACCAATTGAGATGTTCTGACAAACAGGTGCAGTTCAGGGAGTGCTCACATGTTTACGCCAAGAAATTTGGAAGACAGCAGCTACCGGGCCAACAGACCAGAAGAGATTCATATTTATGCCTATTCCCAAGAAACGTGATCCGACTGAATGCAGAAATTATCAAACAATATTATTAATATCATATGCAAGCAAAATTTTGCTGAAGATCATTAAGAAGCAGCTACAGGAGTATATCAACAGGGAACTGCCAGAATACCAGAGATATCGTTGCTGATGTCAGATGAATCCTGGCTGAAAGCACAGAATACCAGAAAGATGTTTACCTGTGTTTTATTCATTATGCTAAGGCATTCGACTGTGTGGACCATAACAAATTCTGGATAACATTGCAGAGAATTCTGGAACACTTAATTGTGCTCACGAGAAACCTGAACATGGATCAGGAGGTAGTCATTCAAACAGAACAAGGGGATGCTACATGGATTAAAATCAGGAAAGCTGCACGTCAGGGTTGTATCCTTTCACCATGTTTTCCCGCTATTGTGAATTTACTTTTTATTTCATTTCTTACTGCTTGTTGATGATATGGAGAAATAGAATTGATTTCTATAAGTTGGCCTAATTTTCTGTGGCTTTGCTAAATTCTCATATTACACCCAGTATGCGTTTTTGTAGATTCCTTAGGTTTTCTATATAGGTAGTTACATCATCTGTGATTAAGACATTTTTTGCTTCTTCCCTTACAATCCATGCTTTTCTTTATTTTTCTTATTGCATTGGCTGTGATCTCCTGTAAGTGTAGAATCCAAGTAGTAAGTTGGGATATACTTGTCTTGCTCCTGATATTGTTGTTGTGTGCCTTTGAGTCAATTCCAACTCATAGAGGTCATATAGGATAGAGTAGAACAAACCCATCGGGCTTCCTAGACTGTAATCTTTTTTTTTTTTAATATGCACTTAATTTTTTTATTGTGCTTTAGCTGAAGGTTTACAGAGACAATTAATTTCTCATTAAGCAATAAGCATACATATTGTTTTGTGACAATGGTTCCCAACCCCATGACATATCAACACTATCCCCTTCTTGACTTTGAGTTCCCCACTTACATTCGTCCAGCTTTCTGCCCCATCCTGCCTTCTCATTCTTGCCCTGGGCTGGTGTGCCCATTTAGTCTTCTACACACGATTGAGTTACATGTATTATTGTTTGGTTTACGGGCCTGTCTAATCTTGAGCCTCAGGAGTGATTTCAGCACTGAGTTAAAAGTGTGTCCAGGGCCATACTCTCAGGGTTTCTCTGGTCTCCATCAGACCAATAAGCCTGATTTTTTTTATGACTCTGAATTTTGTTCTATATTTTTCTCCAGCTCTGTCCTGGACCCACTATTAGTATCCCTGTCAGAGCAGCCCATGTCCGTAGCCAGGCAAAAAATAGTTGTGCTGGACTCAGTCTAGTGGAGACTGTGGTAGTTGTGTTCCATTAGGCCTTTGGACTAAACTTTCCCTTATCCTCAGTGGAGTAGCCTAGATGGCTGCTCACAAGCTTTTAAGATCTCAGACGCTACTCACCAGAGTAGGATGTAGAACATTTCCTTTATACACTATGCTATGCCAATTGAGCTAGATGTCCACATAGACCCTTGTCCCTAGCACTCAGTCCAGTAATTTGGTCCCTCAAGGAGTTTGGATGTGTCTTGGAAGTCTTCATGGCCTCACGTTGGTCAAGTTGTGTTGACTTCCCCAGTATTGTGCTCTGCCTTACACTTCACTGAAGTTGCCACTTATCTATTGTCTAGTAACTGTTTGTCCTCCCCACCCTCATAACCACCAAAGATTGTTTCTTTCTGTATGTAAACCTTATCACAAGTTTTTATACTAGTGGTCTCATACAGTATTTGCCCTTTTGTGATTGATAGGGTAGCTATGAGTTGGAATTGACTCGACATCAGTGGGTTTTGTGATTGACTTATTTCACTCAGCATAATGCCCTCCAGATTCATTCTTGTTGTGAGATGTTTTGCAGATTCATCATTGTTCTTTATCCTTGGGTAGTATTCGATTTTGTGTATGTACCACAGTTCGTTAATCCGTTAATCTGTTGATGGGCACTTAGGTTGTTTCCATCTTTTTCTATTGTGAATAGTGCTGCAATGAGCATGGGTGTGCATATGTCTATTTGTGTGATGGCTCTTATTTCTGTAGGATGTATTCCCAGGGGTGTGATTGCTGGATCCTATGGTATTTCTATTTCTAACTTTTTAAGGAATCACCATATTGTTATCCAAAATGGTTATACCATGTTGCATTCCTACCAGCAGTGCACAAGACTTCCAATCTCCCTGCAACCTCTCCAACATTTATTATTTTCTGTTTTTTTGATTCATGCCAGTAATGTCAGAGTGAGATGGTAACTTCTTGTAGGTTTGATTTGCATTTCTCTAACGGCTAGTAATTGGGAGCATTTCCTCATGTGTCTGTTAGCCACCCAAATGGCTTCTTTGGTGAAGTGTCTGTTCATATTTTTTGCCCATATTTTAATTGCATTGTTTTTCTTTTTATTGGAGAGGTGTTGGCTTTTCCTATAGATTTCAGAGATTAGACTTCTTTGTCAGATATGTCATAACCAAAATTTTTTCCCAGACTGTTGGTTCTCCTTTTACTCCTTTGATGAAGTCTTTTTTGATTAATTTTGTGTTTCATTTCTAGGAGATCACATTTATCTAGCTTATCTTGTAGTGTTTGTGTATTGTTAATTATGCTTTGTATGCTCTTTATGCCATATATTAGGGCCCCTAGTGTTGACTTTATTTTTTTTCTTCCATGATCTTTATGCTTTTTGGCTGTATGTTTAACTCTTTGATCAATTTTGAGTTAGTTTTTTGTGTGTGGAGTGATACACAGGTCCTGTTTCATTTTTTTATGCTTGGACATCCATTTTTGCCAGCACCATTTGTTAAAAAGGCTATCTTTTCAACATTTAGTGAGCTTTTGGCATTGGTTAAAGATCAGTTGGCCAGAGATAGATAGATTTCCATCTGGTTCTTGATTCTGTTCCATTGGTCAATGTGTCAATTGTTGTTCCAGTTCCAGGCTGTTTTGACTACCATAGCTGTGCAATAGGTACTAAGGTCAGGTAATGTGAGGTCTCCTACTTTGCTCTTTTTTTTCACCAGTGCTTTACTTATTTGGGGCCTCTTCGCTTGCCATATACAGCTAATGGTTAGTTTTCCCATCTCATTAAGGAATGTTGCTGATATTCCTATCAAGACTGAATTGTATTTGTAGATTGCTTTGGGTAGAATTGACATTTTCACAATGTTGAGCCTACCTATCCATGAGCATGGAATGTTTTCCCATTTATGTAAGCCTCTTTTGGTCTCTTGCAGTAGTAAACAGAGAAAATATTGAAGTCATTAAGGACTTCATTTTATTTGGATTTACAGTCATTGCCCATGGAAACACCAGTCAAGAAATCAAACGAGGGGTAGAGCCAAGGGGGTGGAATAGACAGATGCTTCCGGTGAGCCCTCTTACAACAAAGACTTGAAAAAACAAGTGAGACGAGTATATTTATGACAGACTAAGAGCTCTGAACATCAAAGGCAAGTCTAGAAAGCAAACAGAGGGGCAGGGGGAGGAAGAGATAGTTCAGAAGCAGAGAAGAGTTACCGGACCCAAATCGTGGGAAACCCTCAGGCACCACTCCTGGGAGCGGCAGCAGTGGTCTGGTACTAGCGTTCGGCAGCAGTTTCCTCAAGGAGAAGAAGGCAGCCACACAACCTACTCATACTTCTGGAACCAGGGAAGAACAGCGCCCTCGGCAAAAGCTAAGTACTTGCATATATTTTACCAGGACACCCCCCCACACCGCCCTCACCAGCTCCCAAGCTGACTTCAATGACTGACTTCCCCAGGCATGAGATAGGTCCTGTTGAGCTCCTAGAGCAATCCTCCCAGCCTTGGAGAAGGAAAAAAATTTGCAATTGGGGAAAAAGATAATTCTCTAGCTCCACTAATCAGGGGAGCTCAGGACAGAAGCAGCTCCTGTTCAGGTGTAAATGGACCGTGAACATTGAACACCTTTCCCCTGTGTGTGGACCTGTGTGGGCCTATTTCAGGAAAATATGCCCTTGTCAGCAGACTCCAACCATTTTAGCTGTGCGGTGGAGAGGTGGGTGTTTGATGTTTGACATTGCTTTGCCTTTTAAACAGGGTCCTCAATCACCCACATCAGGGGCTAACAAAGGGTGGCTCCACTCAGGTCACCCAGACACCTGTGGCAGAAGTCCAGGGATAAATGGTACCTCCCAGTCCTTACAACCAAAAACATTTGGTGCCCATGGTCCGTCTGCAGAACACACCCACCTGTTCACACTAGGGAACAGGTAGATGCTTTCCTCAGAGACACGTGAGGGACAATTCTCAGCCCCCTGCCTTGTTCAGTGTGTGACCCCCTGCTGTAACCAGATCCTGGTACCTACACCAATCACCCCTGCCCCTCTAAGACTGTAGGACAGAGCCTGTGCCACACACTTGATGACCAGCTACCTGGACACCTGAGCTAAATTCATACAAGAAAAGTGAATGGACTCCTAGACTGATATACCTGATAACAGCTCTAGCCGTCTAGGGACAGGACATCAGAGCTGCAAAGGCGAAAATAATCAAGCTAGCTCATTCAAGCAACCCATCTGGGTGTATCAAAACAAAACAAAGTAAGAAGCTACAACATAGTAAGCAATCATAAAATAAACACCATAACTTATGGATGACTCGGAAAGAACAGTCAATATCAAGTCACATAAAGAAACAGATCGTGATCACCTCAAGAAGCTCTCAAAACAAAGAATCAAGGGATCTTCTAGGTGAAAATGGCTTTCTGGAATTACCAGAGGCAGAATAGAGAAGATTAATATACAGAATGCTTCAAGACATCAGGAAGGAAATCAGGCAATTTGCAGAACAAGCCAAGTAACACACGATAAAGTAATTGAAGAAATTTAAAAGATTATCCAGGAACATAATGAAAAATTTAATAAGTGGGGAAAATCCGTAGACAGACAGCAATCAGAAATTCAGAAGATTAACAATAAAATTACAGAAGTAGATAACTCAATAGAAAGTCAGAGAAGCAGGTTTGAACAAGTGGAAGGCAGAATTTGTGAACTTGAAGATAAAACACTTGGCACTAATATATTGGAAGAAAAATCAGATAAAAGAATTTTTAAAAAATGAAGAAACCTTAAGAATCACGGGGGACTTTATCAAGAGAAATAACCTATGACTGATTGCAGTACCAGAATAGGGAAGGACAACAGAAAATACAGAGAGAATTGTTGAAGATTTCTTGGCAAAAACTTCACTGATATCATGAAAGATGAGAGGATATCTATCCAAGATGCTCGTTGAACTCCACATAAGGTAGGTTTTTAAAAAAGTCACCAAGACATATTATAATCAAACTTGCCAAAACCAAAGACGATGAGGGAATTTTAAGAGTAGCTAGGGATAAACAAAAAGTCACCTACAAATGAGAGTCAACAAGAATAAGCTCTGACCAGTCAGCAGAAACCATGCAGGCAAGAAGGCAATGGGATGACTTATATAAAAATTTATTGGAAAAAATTGCCAGCCAAGAATCTTATATCCAGCAAAACTGTCTCTCAAATATGAAGGTGAAATTAGGACATTTTCAGATAAACTGAAGTTTAGGGAATTTGTAAGAACCAAATCAAAACTACAAGGAATACTAAAGGGAGCTCTTTGGTTAGAAAATCAATAATATCAGGTATCAGCGCAAGCCTAGAACACTGGGCAGAGCAATCAGAAGTCAACCAAGACAGTGAAATCAAAAAAAGCAAAGCAAGATTAAAAAAAAAAAAAGCTCAAAACAGTGTAACCACAATGTGATTATATAAATGAAGACAACATTAAAACAATAAAGAGGGACTAAGAAATGTAATCATAGATCTTCCACATGGAAAGGAAGACATGGTGATAGAAAGAAATAAAAAAAAAGTTAGGTTTAAATTTAGAAATATAGGGGTAAGTAATAAGGTAACCATAAAGCAGACAAACAACCTTAAAAATTAAAATAAAATAGAGAGGCGGGGCCAAGATGGTGGACTAGGTGCACGCTACCGCGGATCCCTCTTGCAACAAAGACTCGGAAAAACAAGTGAATAGATCACATACATAACAATCTACGAACTCTGAACAATAAACACAGACTTAGAGACGGAGAACGAACAAATATGGATAGACAGCGATCATTTTCAGAACCAGGAACAGAGTACCAGGCAGGTGACCTTCGGAGCCTGATCTGGGGCAGAGCCCAGGGGGGCAGACGGCACAGACAAGGGGCACAGCCCTACCCCCCAAACTCATCCCGGGAGAGAGCCTAGCCATTTGGCGCAGGCAGCGTAGCGGCGCAGCCGGTGGGAGAAGCACCCAGGAGGCAGTGACTGATCTTGGAGCGGGGAGAGCAGCGTCCCAGTTGGGGAGCCGTCCCGCCCGGAGTTTGGCGGGAAGCGGGCGTGGCTCGAGCGTGGGTATCAGCTATATTTCCCTAAAGCGACCCCGGGGGCGGGCCCAGCCGTTCGTGCAGGCGACGCCGACCCAGTTCGCGCTACCGGTTCGGCGCACCGGAGGGAGAAGTCCCTGGGAGGAAGTGACTGGTCTTGGAGCAGGGAGAGCAGCATCCCAGCCGGGGAGCCGTCCCTCCGGGATTTTGGCAAGCGCGGGGGGGCGTGAGCCCGTTCCCCTGAATAGACCCCGGGGGCGGGCCCAGCTGTTCGTGAGGGTGGCGCCCACCCATGTCGCACGAGCGGTGTGGCTCACTGGAGAGAGAAGTCCCCGGGAGGAAGTGACTGGTCTTGGAGCAGGGAGAGCAGCATCCCAGCCAGGGAGCCGTCCCGCCAGAATTTTGGCGGACGCGGGCGGAACTTGAACGCGGGGTTCAGCTCTATATTCTGAGATGCTACACTCCTAGCTCTCTGATCCCTCCCCCACCCTCCCCAGGCGGCTCCATTAACATCCGAATACCCGGAGCCAGAGGGAGAATTCAGATACGGATCTGACTGCATTTTTTTTTAGCTGATTACCTGGAAAATCTAGTTTCCCAGTGATGGCTCGGAGACAGAAGTCCATACCAAACCACATAAAGAAACAGACCATGACAGCTTCTCCAACCCCCCAAACAAAAGAATCAAAATCTTTCCCAAATGAAGATAAAATCCTGGAATTATCAGACACAGAATACAAAAAAACTAATTTACAGAATGCTTAAAGACATCACAAATGAAATTAGGATAACTGCAGAAAAAGCCAAGGAACACACTGATAAAACTGTTGAAGAACTCAAAAAGATTATTCAAGAACATAGTGGAAAAATTAATAAGTTGCAAGAATCCATAGAGAGACAGCATGTAGAAATCCAAAAGATTAACAATAAAATTACAGAATTAGACAACGCAATAGGAAGTCAGAGGAGCAGACTCGAGCATTTGAATGTAGACTGGGACATCTGGAGGACCAGGGAATCAACACCAACATAGCTGAAAAAAAAATCAGATAAAAGAATTAAAAAAAATGAAGAAACCCTAAGAATCATGTGGACTCTATCAAGGAGGATAACTTGCGAGTGATTGGAGTCCCAGAACAGGGAGGGGGGACAGAAAACACAGAGAAAATAGTTGAAGAACTCCTGACAGAAAACTTCCCTGACATCATGAAAGACGAAAGGATATCTACCCAAGATGCTCATCGAACCCCATTTAAGATTGATCCAAAAAGAAAAACACCAAGACGTATTATCATCAAACTTGCCAAAACCAAAGATAAACAGAAAATTTAAGAAGCAGCCAGGGAGAAAAGAAAGGTTTCCTTCAAGGGAGAATCAATAAGAATAAGTTCAGACTACTCAGCAGAAACCATGCAGGCAAGAAGGGAATGGGACGACGTACACAGAGCACTGAAGGAGAAAAACTGCCAACCAAGGATCATATATCCAGCAAAACTCTCTCTGAAATATGAAGGAGAAATTAAGATATTGACAGATAAACACAAGTTTAGAGAATTTGCAAAAACCAAACCAAGGCTACAAGAAATGCTAAAGGAGATTGTTTGGTCAGATGACCAATAATATCAGGTACCAGCACAATACAAGGTCACAAAACAGAACGTCCTGATATCAACTCAAATAGGGAAATCACAAAAACAAACAAATTAAGATTAATTCTAATAAATAAATAAATAAATAAAATAATACAAATAACAGGGAATCATGGAAATCAATAGATAAAAGATCACAATAATCAAAAAGAGGGACTAAATATAGGAGGCATTGAACTGCCAGATGGAGAGTGATACAAGGCGATATAGAATGACACAAGTTAGGTTTTTACTTAGAAAAATAGGGGTAAATAACAAGGTAACCACAAAAAGGAATATCAACTCCCTAACTCAAGAAAAAAGCCAAGAAAAATGTAACGACTCAACTAACATAAAGTTAAACATTATGAAAATGATGATCTCACAATCTCCTAAGAAAAACGTCTCAGCACAAAAAAGTATGTGGAAAAATGAAATGGCCAACAACTCACATGAAAAGGCATCAAAATGACAGCACTAAAAACTTATTTATCTATAATTACGGTGAATGTAAATGGACTAAATGCACCAAGAAAGAGACAGAGAGTCATGGACTGGATAAAGAAACACGATCCATCTATATGCTGCCTACAAGAGACACACCTTAGACTTAGAGACACAAACAAACTAAAACTCAAAGGATGGAAAAAAATATATCAAGCAAACAATAAGCAAAAAAGAAGAGGAGTAGCAATATTAATTTCTGACAAAATAGACTTTAGACTTAAATCCACCACAAAGGATAAAGAAGGACACTATATAATGATAAAAGGGACAATTGATCAGGAAGACATAACCATATTAAATATTTATGCACCCAATGACAGGGCTGCAAGATACATAAATCAAATTTTAACAGACTTGAAAAGTGAGATAGACACCTCCACATTTATAGTAGGAGACTTCAACACACCACTTTCGGAGAAGGACAGGACATCCAGTAAGAAGCTCCACAGAGACACGGAAGACCTATTTACAACAATCAACCAACTTGACCTCGTTGACTTATAAAGAACTCTCCACCCAACTGCTGGAAAATATACTTTTTTTTCTAGTGCACACGGAACGTTCTCTAGAATAGACCACATATTAGGTCATAAAACAAACCTTTGCAGAGTCCAAAACATCGAAATATTACAAAGCATCTTATCAGACCACAAGGCAATGACACTAGAAATCAATAACAGAAAAACTAGGGAAAAGAACTCAAATACTTGGAAAATGAACAATACCCTCCTGAAAAAAGACTGGGTTATAGAAGACATCAAGGAGGGAATAAGGAAATTCTTAGAAAGCAACGAGAATGAAAATACTTCCTAGCAAAACCTCTGGGACACAGCAAAAGCAGTGCTCAGAGGCCAATTTATATCGATAAATGCACACATACAAAAAGAAGAAAGAGCCAAAATCAGAGAACTGTCCCGACAACTTGAACAAATAGAAAGTGAGCAACAAAAGAACCCATCAGGCACCAGAAGAAAACAAATAATAAAAATTAGAGCTGAACGAAATGAATTAGAGAACAGAAAAACATTTGAAAGAATTAACAAAGCCAAAAGCTGGTTCTTTGAAAAAATTAACAAAATTGATAAACCACTGGCTAGACTAAAGAAAAACGGGAAAGGAAGCAAATAACCCGAATAAGAAACGAGAAGGACCACATCACAACAGAGCCAAATGAAATTAAAAGAATCATTTCAGATTACTACGAAAAATTGTACTCTAACAAATTTGAAAACCTAGAAGAAATGGATAAATTCTTAGAAAAACACTACCTACCTAAACTAACACATTCAGAAGTAGAACAACTAAATAGACCCATAACAAAAAAAGAGATTGAAACGGTAATCAAAAAACTTCCAACAAAAAAAAGTCCTGGAGCAGACGGCTTCACTGCAGAGTTCTACCAAACCTTCAGAGAAGACTTAACACCACTACTACTGAAGGTATTTCAAAGCATAGAAAAAGACGGAATACTACCCAACTCATTCTATGAAGCTACCATCTCCCTGATACCAAAACCAGGTAAAGACATTACAAAAAAAGAAAATTATACACCTATATCCCTCATGAACATAGATGCAAAAATCCTCAACAAAATTCTAGCCAATAGAATCCAACAACACATCAAACAAATAATTCACCATGATCAAGTGGGATTTATACCAGGTATGCAAGGCTGGTTTAATATCAGAAAAACCATTAATGTAGCCCATCACATAAATAAAACAAAAGATAAAAACCACATGATCTTATCAATAGATGCAGAAAAGGCATTTGACAAAGTCCAACACCCATTTATGATAAAAACTCTTACCAAAATAGGAATTGAAGGAAAATTCCTCAACATAATAAAGGGCATCTATGCAAAGCCAACAGCCAATATCACTCTAAATGGAGAGAACCTGAAAGCATTTCCCTTGAGAACGGGAGCCAGACAAGGATGCCCTTTATCACCGCTCTTATTCAACATCGTACTTGAAGTCCTAGCCAGGGCAATTAGGCTAGACAAAGAAATAAAGGGTATCCAGATTGGCGAGGAGGAACTAAAGCTACCACTATCTGCAGATGACATGATCGTATACATGGAAAACCCTAAGGAATCCTCCAGAAAACTACTGAAACTAATAGAAGAGTTTGGCAGAGTCTCAGGTTATAAAATAAACATACAAAAATCACTTGGATTCCTCTACATCAACAAAAAGAACACCGAAGAGGAAATAACCAAATCAATACCATTCACAGTAGCCCCCAAGAAGATAAAATACTTAGGAATAAATCTTACCAAGGATGTAAAAGACCTATACAAAGAAAACTAAAAAACTCTGCTACAAGAAATTCAAAAGGACATACTTAAGTGGAAAAACATACCCTGCTCATGGATACGAAGACTTAACATAGTAAAAATGTCTATTCTACCAAAAGCCATCTATACATGTAACGCACTTCCAATCCAAATACCAATGTCATATTTTAAGGGGATAGAGAAACAAATCACTAATTTCATATGGAAGGGAAAGAAGCCCCAGATAAGTAAAGCATTACTGAAAAAGAAGAAGAAAGTGGGAGGCCTCACTCTACCTGATTTCAGAACCTATTATACAGCCACAGTAGTCAAAACAGCCTGGTACTGGTACAACAACCGGCACATAGACCAATGGAACAGAATTGAGAACCCAGATATAAATCCATCCATGTATGAGCAGCTGATATTTGACAAAGGGCCAGTGTCAATCAATTGGGGAAATGATAGCCTTTTTAACAAATGGTGCTGGCATAACTGGATATCCATTTGCCAAAAAATGAAACAGGACCCATACCTTACACCATGCACAAAAACTAACTCCAAGTGGATCAAAGACCTAAACATAAAGACTAAAACGATAAAGATCATGGAAGAAAAAATAGGGACAACCCTAGGAGCCCCAATACAGGGAATAAACAGAATACAAAACATTACCAAAATGCTGAAGAGAAACCAGATAACTGGGAACTCCTAAAAATCAAACACCTATGCTCATCTAAAGACTTCACCAAAAGAGTAAAAAGACCACCTACAGACTGGGAAAGAATATTCAGCTATGACATCTCAGACCAGCGCCTGATCTCTAAAATCTACATGATTCTGTCAAAACTCAACCACAAAAAGACAAACAACCCAATCAAGAAGTGTGCAAAGGATATGAACACACATTTCACTAAAGAAGATATTCAGGCAGCCAACAGACACATGAGAAAATGCTCCCGATCATTAGCCATTAGAGAAATGCAAATTAAAACTACAATGAGATTCCATCTCACACCAACTAGACTGGCATTAATCCAAAAAACACAAAATAATAAATGTTGGAGAGGCTGCGGAGAGATTGGAACTCTCATACACTGCTGGTGGGATTGTAAAATGGTACAACCACTTTGGAAATCCATCTGGTGTTATCTTAAACAGTTAGAAATAGAACTACCATACAACCCAGAAATCCCACTCCTCGGAATATACCCTAGAGATACAATAGCCTTCACACAAACAGATATATGCACACCCATGTTTATTGCAGCTCTGTTTACAATAGCAAAAAGCTGGAAGCAACCAAGGTGTCCATCAACGGATGAATGGGTAAATAAATTGTGGTATATTCACACAATGGAATACTACGCATCGATAAAGAACAGTGATGAATCTCTGAAACATTTCATAACATGGAGGAACCTGGAAGGCATTATGCTGAGCGAAATGAGTCAGAGGCAAAAGGACAAATATTGTATAAGACCTCTATTATAAGATCTTGAGAAATAGAAAAAACTGAGAAGAACACATACTTTTGTGGTTACAAAGGGGGGAGGGAGGGAGGGAGGGAAGGAGAGGGTTTTTTATTGATCAATCAGTAGATAAGAACTGCTTTGGGTGAAGGGAAAGACAACACTCAATACAAGGAAGGTCAGCACAATTGGACTGGACTAAAAGCAAAGAGGTTTCCGGGATAAAATGAAAGCTTCAAAGGTCAGCGGAGCAGGGGCTGGGGTCTGGGGAACATGGTTTGAGGGGACTTCTAAGTCAATGGGCAAAACAATTCTATTTTCAAAACATTCTGCATCCCACTTTGAAATGTGGCGTCTGGGGTCCTAAATGCCAACAAGCGGCCATCTAAGATACATCAATTGGTCTCAACCCACCTGGAGCAAAGGCAAAGGAAGAACACCAAGGTCACATGACAACTAAGAGCCCAAGAGACAGAAAGGGCCACATGAACCAGAGACCTACATTATCCTGAGACCAGAAGAACTAGTTGGTGCCCGGCCACAATCGATGACTGCCCTGTCAGGGAGCACAACAGACAACTCCTGAGGGAGCAGGAGACCAATGGGATACAGACCCCAAATTCTCATAAAAAGACCATACTTAATGGTATGACTGCGACTAGAGGAATCCCGGAGACAATGCTCCCCAGACCTTCTGATGGCACAGGACAGGAACCATCCCCGAAGACAACTCATCAGGCATGAAAAGGACTGGTCAGCGGGGGGGAGAGAGATGCTGATGATGACAGAGCTAATTAAATCAGGTGGACACTGGAGAGTGTGTTGGCAACTCTTGACTGGAGGGGGGATGGGAAGATAGAGAAAGAGGGAAGACTGCAAAATTGGCACGAAACGAGAGACTGAAAGGGCTGACTCAATAGGGGGAGAGCAAGTGGGAGAAGGTGGTAAGATGGATGTAAACTTACATGTGACAGACTGATTGGAATGGTAAGTGTTCACTTGAAGCTTAATAAAAATTAATTAAATAAGTAAATAAATAAAACGGGAAATTGAGCCCCCCCCAAAAAATTAAAATTAAATACAAGAAAAAAATAGAGACTCAGCAGAAACAAAATCAAGAACGAATATGAGGAAATTACAATATATAAAGATAATTTACTCAGCACATAAAATTGAGTGGGAAAAAGGAACAGTCAACAACACACAAAAAAAGACATCAAAAAGATAGCACTAAATTCATATCTATCCATAATTACGCTGAATGTAAACGGACTAAATGAAGCAATAAAGAGACAGAGAATGGCAGAATGGCTTAAGAAACATGATCCATGTATATGCTACCAACAAGAGACACACTTTAGACTTAGAGACACAAACAAACTAAAACTCAAAGGATGGAAAAAATATATCGACCAAACAAAAATCTAAAAAGAGCAGAACTGGAAATATGAATTTCTTACAAAATAGGCTTTAAAGTTAAATCCATCGTAAAGGATAAGGAAGGACACTATATAATTATTAAAGGGACAATATACCAAGAAGATGTACCCATATTAAATATTTATCCATCTAATGACAGGGCTCCAAGATACATAAAACAAACTCTATCAGTATTGAAAAGTGAGATAGACAGCTCCACAATAATAGTAGGAGACGTCAACACACCACTTTCGGTGAAGGACAGGACATCCAGAAAGAAGCTCAATAAAGACACAGAAGATCTAAATGGCATAATCAATGAACTTGACCTCATAGACATATACAGAACACTCCACCCAACAGCAACCAAGTATACTTTCTTATCTAGTGCACATGGAACATTCCCTGCTCAAAACAGACTGCATTAATGAAGACATTAAGGATGGAATAAAGAAATTCACAGAATGAGAACAAAAACACTTCCTTATCAAAACCTTTGGGACACAGCGAAAGCAGTGCTCAGAGGTCAAATTATATCAACAAATGCACACATACAAAAAGAACAAAGGGCCAAAATCAAAGAATTATCCCTACAACTTGAACAAATAGAAAGAGAGCAACAAAAGAAACCCTCAGGCACCAGAAGAAACCAAATAATAAAAATTAGAGCAGAACTAAATGAAATAGAAAACAGAAAACAATTGAAAGAATTAACAAGACCAAAAGCTGGTTCTTTGAAAAAATCAGCAAAACTGATAAACCATCGGCCAAACTGAAAAAAGAAAAACAAGAGAGGAAGCGAATAACCCAAAAAAGAAATGAGATGGGTGATATTACAATAGACCCAACTGAAATTAAAAGCATCTTATCGAATTACTATAAAAAATTGTACTCTAACAAATTTGAAAACTTAGAAAAAATGGGTGAATTCCTAGAAACACACTACCTGCCTGAACTAACACAAACAGAGGTAGAACAACTAAATAGACCTAAAACAAAAGAAGGGATTGAAAAGACAATCAAAAAACTCCCAACAACAACAAAAAAAGTCCTGTCTCTGATGGCTTCACTGCAGAATTCTACCAAACATTCAGAGAAGAGCTAACACCACTGCTACTAAAGGTATTTCACAGCATAGAAAAGGAGGCAATACTCCCAAACTCGTTCTAGGGAGTCAGCATATCCCTGATACCAAACCACGTAAAAAAAAAAAAAAAGATACCACAAAAACAGAAAGTTACAGACCTATAACCCTCATGAACTTAGATGCAAAAATCCTCAACAAAATTCTAGCCAAGAGAATTCAACAACATATCAAAAAAAAAAAAAAATTCACCTTGACCAAGTGGGATTCATATCAGGTATGCAGGGATGCTTCAACATTAGAAAAACAAATAATGTAATCCACCATAGAAATAAAACAATAGACAAAAACCACATGATCTTATCAATTGATGCAGAAAAGGCATTTGACAAAATCCAACACCCGTTCATGATAAAAACTCTCAGCAAAATAGGAATTGAAGGAAAATTCCTCAACGTAACAAATGGCATCTATACAAAGCCAATAGCCAACATCACTCTAAATGGAGAGAGCCTGAAAGCATTTCCCTTGAGAACGGGAACCAGACACGGATGCCCTTTATCACCGCTCTTATTCAACATTGTGCTAGAGGTCCTAGCCAGAGAAATTAGGCTTGACAAAGAAATAAAGAGCATCCGGATTGGCAAGGAAGAAGTAAAATTATCTCTGCAGAAGGCATGATCTTATACACAGAAAACACTACGGAATCCTCCAGAAAACTACTGAAACTAATAGAAGAGTTCAGCAGAGTCTCAGGTTATAAGATAAACATATAAAAATCACTTGGATTCCTCTACATCACCAAAAAGAACATCTAAGAGGAAATCACCTAATCAATACCATTCACAGTAGCCCCCAAGAAGATAAAATACTTAGGAATAAATCTTACCAAAGATGTAAAAGACCTACACAAAGAAAACTACAAAGTACTAGTGCAAGACACAAAAAGGGGCCTACATAAGTGGAAAAACATACCTTGCTCATGGATAGGAAGACTTAACATAGTAAAAATGTCTATTCTACCAAAAGCCATCTATACATACAATGCACTTCCGATCCAAATTCCAATGACATTTTTTAAAGTGATGGAGAAACAAATCATCAACTTCATATGGAAGGACAAGAGACCCCAGAAAAGTAAAGCATTTTTGAAAAGAGAAGAACAAAGTAGGAGGCCTCACTCTACCTGATTTGAGAACATATTATACTGCCACAGTAGTCAAAACAACCTGGTACTGGTACAACAACAGGCACATAGACCAATGGAACACATTCGAGAATCCAGACATAAATCCATCCACAGATGAGCAGTTGATATTTGACAAAGGCCTCAAAGCAGTTAAATGGGGAAAAGGCAGTCATTTTAACAAGTGGTGCTGGCATAACCGGATATCCACCTGCAAAAAAATGAAACAAGGCCCATACCTCACACCTTGTACAAAAACGAGCTCAAAATGGATCAAAGACCTAAATATAAAATCTGAAACGATAAATATCATGGAAGAAAAAATAGGGACATTGTTAGGAGCCCTAATACATGGCATAAAGAGTATATAAAGCATTACTAACAATGCAGAAGAAAAACTAGATAACTGGGAGCTCCTAAATATCAAATACCTCTGATCATCCAAAGACTTCACCAAAAGAGTAAAAAGATCACCTACAGACTGGGAAAAAGTTTTTATTGACATTTCTGATCAGCACCTGATCTCTAAAATCTACATGACACTGCAAACACTCAACTAAAAAAAGTTAAATAACCCAATTAAAAAATGGGCAAAAGATATGAACAGACACTTCACTAAAGAAGACTTTCGGGTAGCTAACAGGTACAAGGGGAAATGCTCAGGTGCATTAGCCATTAGAGAAATGCAAATCAAAACTACAATGAGATTCCATCTCATTCCAACAAGGTTGGCATTAATCCAAAAAACAGAAAATAATAAATGTTGGAGAGGCTGTGGAGAGATTGGGACACTTATACACTGCTGGTGGGAACATAAAATGGTACAACCACTTTGGCGCTTCCTTACAAAGCTAGAAATAGAATTACCATATGATCCAGCAATCCCATTCCTTGGAACATATCCTAGAGAAATAAGAGCCTTTACACAAACAGATATATCCACACACAAGTTCATGGCAGCACAGTTTACAACAGCAAAAAGATGGAAGCCACCAAGGTGCCCGTCAATGGACAAATGGGTAAATAAATTATGGTATATTCACACAATGGAATACAACACACTGATAAAGAACAGTGATGAATCTGTGAAACATTTCATAACCTAGAGGAATCTGGAAGTCTTTATGCTTAGTGAAATGAGTCAGTTACATAATATACAAATATTGTATAAGACCACTATTATAAGAACTCAAGAAATAGTTTAAACAGAGAAGAAAATATTCCTTGATGGTTACCAGAGCGGGGACGGAGGGAGTGGGAGAGAGGGGTATTCACTAATTAGATAGTAGATGAGAACTACTTTAGGTGAAGGGAAAGACAACACAAAATACAGGTGAGGTAAGCACAACTGGACTAAAACCACAAGTAAAGAAGTGTCCAGAAAAAACTGAATGCTTCAAAGGCTAGCATAGCAGAGATGACATTTGGGCACCATGGTTTCAGGGGACATGTAAGTTAATTCGCATAGTAAAATCTATTAAGAAAACATTCTGCATCCCACTTTGGAGAGTGGCGTCTGGGGTCTTAAACACTAGCAAGCAGCCATGTAAGATGCATCAATTGGTCTCAACCCACCTGGACTAAAGGAAAATGAAGAAAACCAAGGACACAAGGTAATTATGAGCCCAAGAGACAGAAAGGGCCACATATACCAGAGACTATATCAGCCTGAAACCAGAAGAACTAGATGGTGCTTGGCTACAACTGATGACTACCCTGACAGGGAACACAACAGAGAACCCTTGAGGGAGCAGGAAAGCAGTGGGATGCAGACCCCAAATTCTCGTAAAAACACCAGGCTTCATGGTCTGACTGAGACTGGAAGGACCCCTGTGGTCATGGCCACCAGACCTTCTGTTGGACGGGAACCATTCCCAAAGCCAACTCTTCAAACAGGGATTGGACTGGACAATTGGATGGAGAGGGATGCTGGTGAGGAATGAGCTTTTTGGATCAGGTGGACACTTGAGACTATGTTGGCATCTCCTGTCTGGAGGGGCGATGAGAAGGTAGAGGGGGTTAGAAGCTGGGGAAATGGACAAGAAAAGAGAGAGTGGAGGGAGGGAGCAGGCTGCCTCATTAGGGGGAGAGTAATTGGGAATGTGTAGCAAGGTGTATATAAGTTTTTGTGTGAGAGACTATCTTGATTTGTAAACTTTCACTTAAAGCACAATAAAAATTTTTTAAAAATCAAACGACATAATTCATTGGGCAAATCTGCTGCAAAAGACCTCTTTAATGTCTTAAAAAGCAAAAATGTTGCTTTGAGGACTAAGGTGCACCCAACTCAAGAAATGGTATTTTCAATCACCTGAAATGCATGTGAAAACTGGACAATGAAGGAGGACTGAAGAAAAATTGATGGCTTTGAATGATGGCATTGGTGAAGAATATTGAAAACACCATGGACTGTTAGAAGAATAAACAAATCTGTCTTGGAAGAAGTACAGCCAGAATTCTCCTTAGAAGCAAAGATGGTGAGGCTTCTTGGGCACTTTGGCAATGTCATCAAGAGGGACCAGTCCCTGGAGAAGGATATCATGCTTGGTACGGTACAGTGTCAAAGAAAAAGAGAAAGACCCTCATCAAGACACAGATTGACACAGTGGCTGCAACACTGGACTCAAGCATAACAATGATTGTGAGGATGGCGCAGGACTGGGCAGTGTTTAGTTCTGTCATACATAGTGTCCTCATGAGCTGGAACCAACTCACCAGCACCTAACTGCAACAATATTTTAAATGGGTGAGAGATGTCATTTTGTTATTATTATTTTATTTCATTATTTCTGAGAAAGGCAACTGTGGAAACAAAGGTGGAAAAGGTAAACTGGCAAAATGGTCTTGATTTAAGTGTATTCTTGTCATTGACAGAGTTCTAAGATTGGCCACCAGTGGTGGGTGGGAAATATTCAACCTTCACCAACTTGTATGAATTTTTTTAAATGATATTAAAAAACGTATCCACACAAGATGTTTAATGTGAGCAGTGTCACTGAATCACACATGTAAAAAATGTTGAATTTGTGGTTGTGGTGTTACTTCTATTTTCAACACACACACACAAAAATTTTTTTAATAATTTTTATTGTGCTTTAAGTGAAAGTTTACAAATCAAGTCAGTCTGTCACATATAAGCTTATATACATCTTACTCCATACTCCCACTTACTCTCCCCCTAATGAGTCAGCCTGCTCCCTCCTTCTAGTCTCTCCTTTCCTGACAATTTTGCCAGTTTCTAACCCTCTCTACCCTCCTATCTCCCCTCCAGACAGGAGATGCCAACACAGTCTCAAGTGTCCACCTGGTACAAGTAGCTCACTCTTCATCAGCATCTCTGTCCAATTCATTGTCCAGTCCCTTCTATGTCTGATGAGTTTTCTTCAGGAATATTTCCTGTCATGGGCCAACAGGTTTGGGGACCATGACCGCTGGGATTCCTCTACTCTCAGTCAGACCACTAAATCTGGTCTTTTAATGAGAACTTGGGGTCTGCATCCCACTGTTCTCCTGCTCCCTCAGGGGTTCTGTGTTCTGCTCCCTGTCAGGGCAGTCATTGGTTGTGGCCAGACACCGTCTAGTTCTTCTGGTCTCAGGATGATGTAAGTCTCTAGTTCATGTGGCCTTTTCTGTCTCTTGGGCTCATAGTTATCGTGTGATCTTGGTGTTCTTCATTCTCCTTTGATCCAGGTGGGTTGAGACCAATTGATGCATCTTAGATGGCCACTTGTTAGCATTTAAGACCCCAGATGCCGCATTTCAAAGTGGGATGCAGAATGTTTTCATAAATAGAATTATTTTGCCAATTGACTTAGAAGTCCCCTTAAGCCATAGTCCCAAACCCCCGCCCTTACTCCGCTGACCTTTGAAGCATTCAGTTTATCCCAGAAACTTCTCTGCTTTTGGTCCAGTCCAGTTGAGCTGACCTTCCGTGTATTGAGTATTGTCCTTCCCTTCACCTAAAGTAGTTCTTATCTACTAACTAATCAGTAAATAACCCTCTCCCACCCTCCCTCCCTCGTAACCACAAAAGTATGTGTTCTTCTCAGTTTATACTATTTCTCAAGATCTTGTAATAGTGGTCTTATACAATATTTGTCCTTTTGCCTCTGACTAATTTCACTCAGCATAATTCCTTCCAGGTCCCTCCATGTTATGAAATATTTCACAGATTCATCACTGTTCTTTATCGATGCGTAGTATTCCATTGTGTGAATATACCATAATTTATTTAACCATTCATCTGTTGATGGACACCTTGGTTACTTCTAGCTTTTTGCTATTGTAAACAGAGCTGCAATAAACATGGGTGTGCATATATCTGTTCGTATAAAGGCTCTTATTTCTCTAGGATATATTCCGAGGAGTGGGATTTCTGGGTTGTATGGTAGTTCTGTTTCTGTTTAAGATAACGCCAGGTAGATTTCCAAAGTGGTTGTACCATTTTACATTCCCACCAGCAGTGTATACGAGTTCCAATCTCTCTGCAGCCTCTCCAACATTTATTATTTTGTGTTTTTTGGATTAATGCCAGCCTTTTTGGAGTGAGATGGAATCTCATCGTAGTTTTAATTTGTATTTCTCTAATGGCTAATGATCGAGACCATTTTCTCATGTATCTGTTAGCTGCCTGAATATCTTCTTTAGTGAAGTGCGTGTTCATATCCTTTGCCCACTTCTTGATTGGGTTGTTTGTCTTTTTGTGGTTGAGTTTTGACAGAGTCATATAGAGTTTAGAGATCAGGCGCTGGTCGGAGATGTCGTAGCTGAAAATTCTTTCCCAGTCTGTAGGTGGTCTTTTTACTCTTTTGGTGAAGTCTTTAGATGAGCATAGGTGTTTGATTTTTAGGAGTTCCCAGTTACTTGGTTTCTCTTCGTCATGTTTGGTAATGTTTTGTATTCTGTTTATGCCTTGTATTAGGGCTCCTAAAGTTGTCCCTATTTTTTCTTCCATGATCTTTATCGTTTTAGTCTTTATGTTTAGGTCTTTGATCCATTTGGAGTTAGTTTTTGTGCATGGTGTGAGGTATGGGTCCTGTTTCATTTTTTTGCAAATGGATATGCAGTTATGCCAGCACCATTTGTTAAAAAGACTATCTTTTCCCCAATTAACTGACACGGGGTCTTTGTCAAATATCAGCTGCTCATATGTGGATGGATTTATATCTGGGTTCTCAATTCTGTTCCATTGGTCTATGTGCCTGTTTTTGTACTAGTACCAGGCTGTTTTGACTACTGTGGCTGTATAATAGGTTCTGAAATCAGATAGAGAGAGGCCTCCCACTTTCTTCTTCTTTTTCAGTAATGCTGTACTTATCTGGGGCTTCTTTCCCTTCCATATGAAGTTGGTGATTTGTTTCTCCATCACATAAAAAATGTCATTGGAATTTGGATCGGAAGTGCATTGTATGAATAGATGGCTTTTGGTAGAATAGACATTTTTACTATGTTAAGTCTTCCTATCCATGAGCAAGGTATGTTTTTCCACTTATGTAGGTCCTTTTTAGTGTCTTGCACTAGTACTTTGTAGTTTTCTTTGTGTAGGTCTTTTACATCTTTGGTAAGATTTATTCCTAAGTATTTTATCTTCTTGGGGGCTACTGTGAATGGTATTGATTTGGTGATTTCCTCTTCGATGTTCTTTTTGTTGATGTAGAGGAAACCAAGTGATTTTTGTATGTTTATCTTACAACCTGAGACTCTGCCAAAGTCTTAGTTTCAGTAGTTTTCTGGAGGATTCCTTAGGGTTTTCTCTGTATAAGAACATGTCATCTGCAAATAGAGATAATTTGACTTCCTCCTTGCCAATCCGGATGCCCTTTATTTCTTTGTCTAGCCAAATTGCTCTGGCTCGGACCTCTAGCACAATGTTGAATAAGAGCGGTGATAAAGGGCATCCTTGTCTGGTTCCCATTCTCAAGGGAAATGCTTTCACGCTCTCTCCATTTACAGTGATGTTGGCTGCTGGCTTTGTATAATAGATGCCCCTTATTATGTTGAGGAATTTTCCTTCAATTCCTATTTTGCTGAGAGTTTTTATTATAACTGGGTGTTGGACTTTGTCAAATGCCTTTTCTGCATCAATTGATAAGATCATGTGGTTTTTGTCTTTTGTCTTTTGTTTTATTTCTGTGGTGGATTACATTAATGGTTTTTCTAATATTAAACCAGCCTTGCACATGTGGTACCTGGTATAAATCCCGCTTGGTCGTGGTGGATTATTTTTTTGATATGTTGTTGAATTCTATTGGCTAGAATTTGTTGAGGATTTTTGCACCCATGTTCACGAGGGATATTGGTGTGTAATTTTCTTTTTTTGTGGTGTCTTTACCTGGTTTTGGTATCAGGGATATAGTGGCTTCATAGAATGAGTTAGGTAGTATTCCATCATTTTCTATGCTTTGAAATACCTTTGGTAGTAGTGGTGTTAACTCTTCTCTGAAAGTTTGGTAGAACTCTGCAGTGAAGCCGTCCGGGCCAGGGCTTTTTTTTGTTGGGAGTTTTTTGATTACCTTTTCAATCTCTTTTTTTGTTATGGGTCTGTTTAGTTGTTCTACTTCTGATTGTGTTAGTTTAGGTAGGTATTGTTTTTCTAGGAATTCATCCGTTTTTTCTAGGTTTGCAAATTTGTTAGAGTATAATTTTTCATGATAATCTGATATGATTCTTTTAATTTCAGTTGGGTCTGTTGTGATGTGGCCCATCTCGTTTCTTATTCGGGTTATTTGTTTCCTGTATTTCTTTAGTCAGTCTGGCCAATGGTTTATCAATTTTGTTAATTTTTTCAAAGCACCAGCTTTTGGCTTTGTTAATTCTTTCAATTGTTTTTCTGTTCTCTAATTCATTTTTTTTTTAATTCATTTAGTTCAGCTCTAATTTTTATTATTTGTTTTCTTCTGGTGCCTGATGGTTTCTTTTGTTGCTCTTTTCCTATTTGTTCAAGTTGTCGGGACAGTTCTCTGATTTTGGCTCTTTCTTCTTTTTGTATGTGTGCATTTATCGATAGAAATTGACCTCTGAGCACTGCTTTTGCTGTGTCTCAGAGGTTTGATAGGAAGTGTTTTCATTCTCGTTGCAGTCTATGAATTTCTTTATTCCCTCCTTAATGTCTTCTATAACCCAGTCTTTTTTCAGGAGGGTATTGGTCAGTTTCCAAGTATTTGATTTTTTTTCCCTGATATTTCTGTTATTGATTTCCACTTTTATGGCCTTGTGGTCTGAGAAGATGCTTTGCAATATTTCGATGTTTTGGATTCTGCAAAGGTTTGTTTTATGACCTAATATGTGGTCTATTCTAGAGAATGTTCCATGTGCACTAGAAAAAATAGTATACTTTGCAGCTGTTGGGTGGAGTGTTCTGTATATATCTATGAGGTCAAGTTGGTTGATTGTGGCAAATAGGTCTTCCGTGTCTCTATTGAGCTTCTTACTGGAAGTCCTGCCCTTCTCCAAAAGTGGGGTGTTGAAGTCTCCTACTATAATTGTGGAGGTGTCTATCTCACTTTTCAGTTCTGTTAAAGATTGTTTTATGTATCTTGCAGCCCTGTCATTGGGTGCATAAATATTTAGTGTGGTTATATCTTCCTGGTCTATTGTCCCTTTAATCATTATGTAGTGTCCTTCTTTATCCTTTGTGGTGGATTTAACTTTAAAGTCTATTTTGTCAGGAATTAATATGGCTACTCCTGTTCTTTTTTGCTTATTGTTTCCTTGATATATTTTTTTCCATCCTTTGAGTTTTAGTTTGTTTGTGTCTGTAAGTCTAAGGTGTGTCTCTTCTAGGCAGCATAAAGACGGATCATGTTTCTTTATCCAGTCTGAGATTCTCTGTCTCTTCATTGGTGCATTTAGTCCATTTACATTCAGCGTAATTATAAATATGTGTTTTTTTTGATGACTTTTTGTGTTTGTTGTTGACAATTTCATTTTTCCACTTACTTTTTTGTGCTGAGACATTTTTCTTTCTAAATTGTGTGTTCCTCATTTTCATAGTAGTTGACTTTATATTTGCTGAGTCGTTATGTTTTTCTTGGTTTTTATTTTGAGTTACGGAGTTGTTATACCTCTTCGTGGTTACCTTAATATTTACCACTATTTTTCTAAGTAAAAACCTAACTTGTATTGTCCTATATTGCCTTGTTTCCCTCTTCATATGGCAGTTCTGTGCCACCTGTATTTAGTCCCTCTTTTTGATTATTGTGATCTTTTACGTATTGACTTCAATGATTCCCTGTTTTGAGCAGTTTTTTCTTTTTAAAATTAATCTTCATTTGTTTTTGTGATTTCCTATTTGAGTTGATATCAGGATGTTCTGTTCTGTGACCTTGTGTTGTGCTGGTATCTGATATTATTGGTTTTCTGACCAAACAATTTCCTTTTGTATTTCTTGTAGCTTTGGTTTGGTTTTGGCAAATTCTCTAAGCTTGTGTTTATCTGTAAATGTTTTTATTTTGCCTTCATATTTGAGAGAGAGTTTTGCTGGGTATATGATCCTTGGCTGGCAGTTTTTCTCCTTCAGTGCTCTATATATGTCATCCCATTGCCTTCTTGCCTGCATGGTTTCTGCTGAGTAGTCTGAACTTATTCTTATTGATTCTCCCTTGTAGGAGACCTTTCTTTTCTCCCTGGCTGCTTTTAAAATTTTCTCTTTATCTTTGGTTTTGGCAAGTTTGATGATAATATGTCTTGGTGTTTTTCTTTTTGGATCAATCTTAAATGGGGTTCGATGAGCATCTTGGATAGATATCCTTTCATTTTTCATGATGTCAGGGAAGTTTTCTGCCAATAGATCTTCAACTATTCTCTCTGTATTTTCTGTTACCCCTCCCTGTTCCGGGACTCCAATCACATGCAAGTTATTCGTCTTGATAGAGTCCCACATGTTTCTTAGGGTTTCTTCATTTTTTAAAATTCTTTTATCTGATTTTTTTTTCAGCTGTATTGGTGTCAATTCCTTTGTCCTCCAGGTCCCCCACCCTGCATTCCAATTGCTCAATTCTGCTCCTCTGACTTCCTATTGAGTTGTCTAATCTGTAATTTTACTGTTAATCTTTTGGTTTTCTGAATGTTGTCTCTCTATGGATTCTTGCAGCTTATTAAATTTCCACTATGTTCTTGAAAAATCTTTTTGAGTTCTTTAACTGCTTTATCAGTGTGTTCCTTGGCTTTTTCTGTAGATTGCCTTATTTCATTTCTGAGGTCACCCCTGATGTCTTGAAGCATTCTGCAAATTAGTTTTTTATATTCTGCATCTGGCAATTCCAGGATTGTGTCTTCATTTGGGAAAGATTTTGATTCTTTAGTTTGGGGAGTTGTAGAAGCAATCATGGTCTGCTTCTGTATGTGGTTTGATATCAATTGCTGTCTCTGAGCCATCTCTAAGATATTGTAGTTTTTTATTTTATATTTGCTCATTGAGTCTTATCTTGGTTTGTTTTCTTTCAATATATGTAGATGGGCTACTAGATTGCGCTGTCTTGATTGTTGTAGCCCTTGTATCACTTATGACCTATTACCAGCTGGTTTGGGCTGTTACCAGGAATATAAGCCTAAGAGTCCATTGAGTAGAATCTGATCTTGGGTTATCAAGTGTGTGGTGCAGACTGTCACCTATCCACCTAGAGGAGTAGTGGTAATAGTTGTGTGCACCAGATTCTAGTAGCAGCAGGGATTCACACTCCAGCAGCGGCAGGATGCTGACAGGCTTCCCCCAAGTGCCAGTGAGGTAGGTGTGTCTCTATTCCTAAAGCACTTTGGTGGGTGGGCTCTGCAGCTGTACCTTAGGCCCCCAATGCAAGTACCTCTACAGATTGGTAGGTGTCACCCTCCTTAGACCCCTAAGGCAGGAGGCTAGGTGGTCTGGGGAGAGCTTCAGCCCTCAGTTCCCTGTTGTGGGTCAGTGAGGGCTCTGTTGAATACGCAGAGATATCAGACCTGGGAAACTTGTCTTTCCAGTAATCCGCTAAAACAATTACGCTCAGATCCCTATCAGAATTGCCTTTGCATTATAATAGCCACCTTGTTCCCTGTAGGGATGAAAGCCCAAGACTGTGGATCACATATGTTTGGCTGGAGCTTGTATTGTATTTTTAGTCCAGTTAGGGAAGGATTTTTGGTCCCTGGGTTTTTTATAGCTGCTTCTCTCAGGCCAGGAGAATGGGTTAGGAAAAGAACAACAACAACAAAAAAAAAAGTGCGGCGCACTTCCCTCTCTGGCTCAGGAAATCCCAATGTTAATGAAGCTGCCTGGTAAGGGGAGGGGAGGGTTCAGATAAATGGAGAGAGTAGCACCCCAGAATACAGACGATGTTACAAATCTTATTTGGCGATGACTGTTTTATCTGAGATTTCTGAGGGTTGTGTAGCCTGTGTTCATTGCCTCGGTTGAGACTGCCCCCGAGGGTCAGGCCTGCGTCCCGTGCTTGTGCTGTCTCAGAAGCCGTGGTCAGTTCCTCCGCTCCCAGTCCAAAACCCAGCACCAAGATTCCCCAGCTGAAACGCTGCACTCCAGGCTCCAAAAACAGTCACTTCCTCCCGTAACTTCTCCTCCTGTCAGCTGCATCGCTGCGCTGCCTGCGTGCAGTGTCTGGGCTTCCCCCAAGGTCACTTCTGGGGGCTAGGTCAGCGTCTGGTGTTTGCGCCATCTCAGGATGCTGTGCGCAGCTCCACTGCACCCAGTCCAAAGCCCGGCGCCAAGGTTTCCTGACTGGGATGCTGGCTCCAGGCTCCAAAAACAGTCGCTGCTTCCCCATGGCTGTCCGTTCTCAGTCTCTCTCACTCAGGTCAACTCTTTAGATCTGTGTTTGATGGTCAGGGTTTGTAGATTGTCATGTATGTGATCGATTCACTTGTTTTTCTCAGTCTTTGTTGCAAGAGGGATCCGAGGTAGCTTCTACCTAGTCAGCCATCTTGGCCCTGCCTTCCCACACAAAAAAAAAATTTTAAGGTTATCTTGAAGTTACTGTTACCGTCAAAAGCAAAATGTTTATCAGACTATGTAATCAACTTTTAGTCTATAAGAAAAAAATACAGTTCTTAAGATCTGGATATATTTCTCATTGGGGAATCTTTCCTAGCCTCCTAAAAAAGAGGTTATGAACAGTGGGCATTGAGAAACCTTATCAGTGAAGGAGTAGTCAGAAGGTGCGTAATGGTTTAATTCATAGCTGGTGATTATAGAAAGGGGAGGACCAGTATGTCCAGCCTTCAAGAAGGATCTCGGGAGATCCTGTCACATCTTCTGAAACCTTTCTGTGTCCTGTTGGAGACACTAGGAAATTTCATTCTCCATATGTCCAGTATGCTCATTTGAAGCTTCTTTTGGTACTGTAGGATTCAGGGGTGTTTAAGAAAAGAGGATGGACAGGAACAGGATCCAGTAGTTCATGACAAGATTTGGGAGGTGATAGTTCTCGGGAACCATCTTCTGCACAAAAGGGAACTGCCATTGAGGCTCAGTGGGTAGCGTGTAAAACCGGGGTAGAATTTTTACATACATTACAAGGGCCTTCATTTCCGTGAGTGGATAGAAACTCTTAGCAGAAATTTCATCCCAGTACATGATGGTCTCCCTAGGGAACTCCTCCCAAAAGTGTGCACAACTCTAAGCTGAGGCCTCCTTTCCCAGCAGGCAGTGACCAGTTAGAGGTGAAAGACAGTGTTCAACATGCTGTCCAAGGATTCTCCAAGGGAGGGAGGCTGGCCTCTGTCACCCAGGATCTCTGATTCTGCCCTTAGTAAAAATGTTCCTGAGGCAACTGCTGTCTATTTTGATTAGTTCATGCATCACCCAACCATGTGTAAACTCTTTTTCCCCCTCTTTATTTCCCATTTTTCCTGAACACACTCTGTGTTGTGTATTAAATTGTGTTCTGTTGAAAATAGGGTTTGACTTTTGTTATGTTAATGAGGGAATACCAGCATAAGGTGGATCCTATATCTAAATACTTTTGAGTTATAAAAAGACCAGAATCAAGAAAGAAACACACATGGGGGGGGAAGACAACTGCTATCTGAAGATGGAGGAAGATGTATCTAAATACTTTTGAGTTATAAAAAGACCAGAATCAAGAAAGAAACACACATGGGGGGGAAGACAACTGCTATCTGAAGATGGAGGAAGATGTATCTAGTAGTCAAATAATACAAACCAAACCAAATCCCTTGCCATCGAGTCGATTTCAACTCATAGCAACCCTATAGGACAGAGTAGAACTGCCCCTAGAGTTCCAAAGGAGTGTCTGGTGGATTCAAATTGCCAACCTTTTGGTTAGCAGCCATAGCACTTAACCACTATGCCACCAGTGTTTCCATCTACAAGCCAAACACACCCTCCTTGAAGAATTTTATGAACACTACTCATTTCCAAATCAAGTGTGCTCTAAAGTGAATTTCAATCAAAGTCGGACATCTCAGGAGTAGGGATCCTGGAGTATTCTATAACCCACTGTGTTCAGCAGTCTTGATTTATTTACAAATTTAATAAGCGCAGAGAAGACTCCTCTCTCATAAATTTGGTTTTGTATTCTAACCCACAATAGATAAAAGACAACAGCTCGAGGAGCACTTCAGTGAGAATATCTGGCTTCTAATTCTGACTCTGACATAAACCACTCATGTGAGGCAGGGTAACTTCCCTAACATCGCTGGGCACCAGTTTTCTCACCTGAATTGTTGTACCTAATGATACCGCTACTGTTCTTTTTAAATTACAATATACTTTACTTACAGTAAGTGCACAGATTTTAAGTGTACACTTTAATGAGTTTGATATACTCTTTACATATATAAAACCAACACGCAAATTTCTAAAATCATTTTAATAGTAAATCTTTCATCATTTCTGTTTATATACCACGATCAGTCCTCTAAACCTATGAAAAAGCAGATTTAGGGCTGAAATGTCTGGCTCCTTTAGTCCCCCAGGGATCTGAGTTGGACCCTAAGAGCCCCATTCAGCGTATCAGACAGACAGAGCCACTCCTCTCACCTGCTTCCCCACAATTCTCTGTCCTCAGGTGACAGGAAGTTAGGAGGAGGATCCCTACCAGGGTCCTTCCTTGCTGAACTCACACATGCTGGGAAATGGGTGGAAAATTGCTGAGTTTCGACATCCAAGCTTTTCCATCTCATCAGGTTTTCTAAACATATTTGTCCAATTTGTCACATTTGACCAACCTAAAATTCCAGTTTGATCACTGCCAGAGGATTAAGAACATTTCTGAGTCTTTCTAGAAGAACAGGAAAAAGGTGGAGCATGACGCATCGTCTAGGGTCTGAGGTACACTACTTCTTTTTGTGTGCTGCTCTAGACTAGTGAGTGAGAAAGAGGAAGACCCTCAATGAGATGGGTTGACACAGTGGCTGAAACAATAGTTTCAAAAATAAAACTTGTGAGGATGGCACAGGACCGGACAACTTTTCTTTCTATTATGCATAAGGTTGCTATGAGTAGGAATCAACTCGACAGCACTTAAAAACAACAATTTTAGACACTGGGCAGCTGACAAAAGTCAAGAAGTAAAACCTCCTTGAGTTCCTGGTACATTGGAGCAGGGCTGCCCAGTAGGGTAAAAAGTTGATGCCAAGTCTCTTGTATTTTTAATTCCCTTCCCATTGACTGGAAATCCTGGTGGTGTAGTGGTTAAGTGCTATAGCTACTAACCAAAAGTTTGTCAGTTCCAATCCACCAGGTGCTCCTTGGAAACTCTATGGGGCAATTCTACTCTGTCCTATAGGGTCGCTATAGTCGGAATCGACTCGACGCCAGTGGGTTTGGTTTTTGGTTATTGGTTCCATTGAACTTGTACCTTCCACATACATAATAGTCTGCTTTACTTCTATACTGGAAGCATCAGATCAGAGACACTTGAAAAAGCCATTTTAAAGGAAAACAAGAAATTTCAAGAAAAGTCTTGGATGGCAGAACAAGATACGGTTACCCTCTCTCTTCCTCCTGGAGATAGGCCTTGAGCAGCCATAATTCCGGGGGCCTGGATCACTGACTGATTAAGGACTTCTAGGGTAGTTGGTTTCAGGATTGGAAGGCATGTCAGAACCCATAGGCAGCAGCCAGAGTCTGTCTCTCTTTCCCTGACACTTGCTGTGACTGTCTGCTCTTAGCCATAAATCTCTCTCATTTTGGCCTTTCATTAAAAACCAAAACCAAACCCATTGCCATCAAGTGGATTCTGACTCATAGTGACCCTATAGGACAGAGAACAACTGTCCGATAGGATTTCCAAGAAGCAGCTGGTGGATTCAAACTGCCAACCTTTTGGTTAGCAGCAAAGCTCTTAATCACTGTGCCATCAGGGCTCCTGCATTAAAAAAAAAAAAAAAAAAATTTCTTTTTTTTTTTTTATAAATTCACTTTCATTACATTTTCCAGTATCAAGGAAACTTTCCTAAAATTTGGGAGGTAAAATAGGCTAAATTTGAGGCTTTAGACTCTATTTGAGCATCGTCTGTCCAACCAGCTATATTGATACTTTCCCAGGACAGCAAGACCTCCTGAGGCATGGCTAAGAAGCTGTGGTGCCCAGACATCATAGATCACAGGCCTGTGTGCAATAAAGGAGCCCCAAGGATGTAAGAGCCTCACAGGATCAAGAAAGACAACTAGTGACTAAATGGAGGTTCATATCTGACTACTTGGAAAAACAGGATAAAAGTCCTTGTCTGTCAGGCAGTTCAAGAAGTGTAACTGAAGAAGAGAAAGGCAGATTGCAATATTACATCATGGATGACAATCTGAAACAAATCAGTGTGAAGCTGGTAGAGGAGGATTGAGGCAAGTGCTGGAGTTCAGAACAGCTCCAGAAGGGGAAAGAATCCTCTGAATAGCATCTACACCAGGGAATCCTCTTCCTCGTAGCCTTCCTGTTGACCCAAACGTAGTGTGCTCATCAAACATCTGCCATATTACACCGTCTCTTCATTCTTCATTCTGCATGTTCACATCTGCCTCCTACTAGACTGTGAGCCTTTCTCGGGCCTGGCTGGGTGTTAGTCATCACTGTGTCTTCCCCTGCTCACAGATTCTGACCACTAGTAGATGCTCAGTGGCCTTTGAGTAAAGAAGTTAACTTCATTAGACCTCAAACATCAGTGCTAGAGATGGTATGTGTGGTGTGGACGGTAACTTCCTTTGCTTTGTATGAAATTGGGAACAAGACACTACGATAAAATACGAAAAACCAGATATGAAGTAAGTTAAAAATCCAGTCCTAATGTTCCAAAAAAGGACTCGACTCTACAAATTCCGAGTACAAGGACTTCTTTCCTTTTACTTCCTCTTATCCACCCAATCTCCACTGAAGGGTCCACATACAGTACAGTACAGTTGAGGAAAATGCATCCGTTCCTATATCACTCTCTTTTATCCTGTGTGCACCTGTGCACACATACAGACACACACACAAACACACATAAATTGTTCCAGGGGAAATAGAAATGATGTTAATCACCATAAAGCTGCCAAGCTGGAAATAAATAACAAATATTATTTCATTTCTGTTTTCCCAATGATATCAGCAGTAAACAGGCCAAACATCTGCTATATTACACTGTCCCTTACCTTTGTGTGTTCACATCTGTCTCCTACTAGACTGAGTTTTTCTTGGTCCTGGCAGGGTCTTACTCATCACTTTGCCCTCCTCTGCTCACACTGTGTGACGCCCTAGTAGGTACTCCATGGGCTTTGGATAAAAGATCTTAACTTCATTTGACTCCAGACTTTAGTGCTAGAGATAGTGTATGTGGTGTGAACAGTAACTTCATTTTCTTTGTATAGAACTTGCAGAGAAGACAGTAGGATGGGATATGGAGTGCATTAAAATGTATCCCTGGAATCCCATAAAAGGGCACAACTCTATGAATTCTGAATCCAGCAAATTATTTCCTCTTATCTCCTCATATCCACCCAAACTCTGCTGAAGAATGCAGGTACAGCTGAGAAAAAGGTTTCTGTCGCTATATCCCTCTCACTTATCACCACCCTGCACACACACGACGCACATGTACACACACACACAATAATTTCAGAAGAAATAGATAAGTTGTTAGTCACCAAAAAGCTGCTGAACAAGAATGTGGCATACAAAGAGGCAGTTTGACAACTTTTTCAGAACTTAATGAGACATTAAGACACCAGGAAAGAGTGGGGAAACCCCTTCTGTTTCCTCCTGCCTGGCTGAGCCCCAAATAAAAGGACCCTGCTCTGGGCTTCTTCCTGCCACTTGGATCACTGAGGGTAGAACAGCCTGGACAGGCAGGTGAGTGGAGTGATGCTGGTCTGCGTGGGAAAAGGGCCTCCTAGAGGTGATGGGTAGGTTTCCTATTGGAGGCAATGAGAGAATCTTGTAGAGTTATGGGTTGGAGTGGGATTCCTAGAAGAGATGGCAGACACAGAGATAGAGGCAGCTGCACAAGTCAGTACAAAAAACACAGGGTGAGAGAAAAATAGACCAAGGAAATGTGGGCTGGAGAACAATCCACAAAGTCAGGGGCTCTAAACTGGCAGTCAGCTCACCATCTGTTTTTGTAAATAAAATTTTATTGGAACACAGTCATGACCATTCATTTCTCTACTGTCCATGACTGCTTTTGCACTACAAAGGCAGAGTTGAATACTTGTGACAGAGACTATCTGGCCTGCAAAGCTTAAAATATTTACTATACTGCAATTTACAGAAAAAACTTTGTTGACTACTATTCTAAATCTTAAAAGGCCTTTTGCAAATTAATGTGATTAAAGGTATAGATGAGGAAACCAAAGCTCTAGATCACACAAATGAATTTTAGTTAAACCTAAGCCTAGAGCTTACCTTTACTAACTCCCAGTATATTTTTCTTTTTAAGCTCCAACTTGAATATTCTCTTTATTTATTTTCATAATTATATATATACATATAATTTACCATTTTAACATTTTTGCTTGTACAATTCAGTAACATTATTTTCTTTGCATTGTACAACCATCACTACTCTCCGTTTCCAAATTTATTTATCACCTTTAACACAAACTTTTGATGGTTGAGCATCTAGCCCCATGTCACTGCATGGTGAGTCATTAACTTGAGAATCTGAGGTGTCTGCCTGCGGTTTTCTCCTAACTCTGGTCTCTGTTCATGGATTCTAGCTCTTAAGATGGCCAACGAGGTGAGACATGAACTTCCCTTGGAGAAGCAATGATCAGAAAAAAAAGTAGTCGAGGCTGATACAAAGGAACTGGAGAAGTTACCAAAGAGAGTAGAGTAAGGGGAATAAATGGCTCAGTAAAAAACAGGGCAGAGTCCAAAAGACAAGTAAATGTTTTATGTTCTCTGAAGAAAATACAAACCAATCCTTTTCTTAAATAGCGTCTCTGCATCATCAATTCTTACAAAATTTAACAGGTGCTCCGTTGTCCTCTAACCCTCTTTTTCTAAGGATGAGTATTTCCAGGACCTGGCACCTTTCATCTCAAGACACACCCTGTGGTACTGCCCAAGCCTTTCTCCCCCTGACTCACCATAGTGTGGGCATGTTCCATTGAAACGGCAGACACAGGCCAGGCCCCAGCCCTCTGGGTGGTCAGTCAGAGCAGACACTGGGCATCTGGGGAGCAGCCTGAAGAAAGCCACCTTGTTGGCAGCTGTGGTCTATGGACACTCCTGTGGGTTGGGTGGTCTTGGGAGTGAGTGCAGTGGGAAAATCTTATCACTGATAATAAAGGGGGAGATGATAAGATAGAGTGTTTCTCCCCTGTAGTAACTGGAGAATAATCTCCTCTGCTGATAATGTCTCATTGCTAAAGTGCCTGTCTTCTTTCTTTCAGTAAATCATCGATCTAGGGGAAAATGTCCTATCAGCAGCAGCAGCAACGCAAAGTCCCCAGCCAGCCCCCTCCCCAGGTCCTGGAGCCCTGCCCTCCCGTGGTGCCTGTGCCCTGTCCTCCACAGGTCCCAGAGCCCTGTCTTCCCAAGGTGCCTGAACCATTCCCCCAAGCCCCCAGCCAGCAGAAATGCCCTCCTGTCAAGTGCCCCCCATGCCAGCAAGAATACCAGCCAAAGCAGAAGTGACACCTCTGAAGGCACCTCCCCAACCTGGTCATGAAGATACCGCATCCTACCTGCCCATGCCAACCCCTTCTTTCCATCAACAACACTGAACCCCACAAAGCCTAGATGCCGCCTTACCTCAGACTCAAGAAGAAAGAAATCATCATACTCTACTGGGCTTTCTGCCACAAATCAACCACTCCTCCCACCTCCTATCTCAGGAGACAGCATGGCTTAGACAGAAGTGCCCTGTTCTCAAAACTTTCCGCAGAGGTCAGGACAGAATCTGGGTCTCCAGCTCCTGCCGACTCACCCATGCTGCTTCCTGCTGGTCAAATAAGGTGATTACAAGGACAGATTTTCTTGCTCACCTCTCTGCCTCCATGGGATTCAGCTTTATTTAGGTTTCAGGGGGCAAACCTACTGAAAAATTTTAAAAAGAAAACTGGTTAAATCAATAGAAAATTCGACAGTTCTTTGCAGCACAACTCCACACTCCTTTAATGAAGACAACACGACCTTTTGTTTGCATTAGCTCCCTAATGATCTCCACAACCTTAATGGAGCTCGCCTCTTCCCCTGGCCTCTGAATCTATTAAATGCATTCCAATCCCTAAGACATCCATGCTTTTTAAATTAAAAAATTAAAAAATACACATCCCTAATTGATCATGTCTCAGGTGTCTTGCTGGGACTGGGAGAAAGTCACAGGAGGGGACAATAAAGGACTGTGAAAGGAAGGAGAGACTGACAAGAAATCCTTGGAAGGACTCTGTAGGCAATCAGGTGCCACAGAAGAGAGATATGGGATCCTACTTAAGCCAACATGTCTCCTTTTTCTCTGTGGTCCCTCAGAGGTCCAGATGCCTCCCAAGCCCACGTTTACCCCCAGCACCTGAGACGGAATAATCAGGTGGGAGAGATGGGAAGTGTTGACAACAGAGCCACTAATGTCAATATTTAAGGATGGGCCTTTCAGAGGATGAGCTCTGCAAAGTTCAAGGACCCAAGCGGAACTCTACAGTGGGGACCAAGATACTGACCTTTGTCTGTATGGGGCTTGTCCTGTAGGGATGGCTCCCAGAGAGGTTTATCTACTGTAGCAGTTCTGAAATTGATTGGTCTTAGGATTTCTTCACACTGGCAAAGATTATTGAAGGCCCCGAAGTGTTTTAGTTCTTGTGGAAGTTATCTATTTATAGTTCTCATATTAGCAATTAAAACTGAGAAGAATTTAAAAGACAAAATACACAAGCAGACATTATACTAGCTGTCAGAGAGATGATGTCATCACATGCTGTATAGTTTGTCGAAATTTCTACTATACGCTCATGAGAGAATAAGAGTGAAAAAGTCAAATAACATCTAAGTTTATCAGGAAAATGGAGTCTCTCGGCGGTGTAAACACTTAACTACTAACTAAAAGTTTGGGAGTTCAAGTCCACCCAGAGGAACTTTGGAAGAAAGGCATCTTGGTTATTGTTATGGGTTGAATAGTATCCCCAAAATATGTGTTGTAAATCCTTACGTCCATGCATGTGGTGGAGCCCTGGTGGCACAGTGATTAAGAGCTCGGCTGCTAACTAAAAGGTGGAAAGTTGGAATCCACCAGCCACTCCTTGGAAACCCTAGGGATAGTTGTTTTCAGTCCTATAAGGTCACTAAGTGTTGAAATCCACTGGACCAAAATGGGCTTGGTGTTCTGGTTTTATACCTGTGGCTATAGTCCCATTTGGGAATGAGTTGTCTTTGTTATGTTAATTAGACAGTATTTTTTTTTTTAGTATAGGATGCATCTTGAGTCAAGCTGTTTTGAGATACAAAAAGAGATTAAGCAAGTGAGCTGAGAGAGAGATGGGTAAGATGGATGCCAAGACACATAGAAATCTCCAAGGAACCAGGAAGCAGAAGCTGAAGAAACAAGGATCTTCCTGCAGAACCAACAGAGAGAGAAAGGCTTCACCTGGAGCTGGCGCTCTAAATTCAGACTTCCAGCCTCATAAACTTATTTAAGAAAATAAATTTCTGTTTGTTAAATCCGACCATTTGTGCTATTTCTGTTATAGCAGCATTACATACCTAAGACAGTGATCTACTTCCAAAAGATCACAGCCATTGCAAACCTATAGAGCACAGCTCTACTCTGATCACATGGGGTTGCCATGAGTCAGAGTCAACTCAAGGGAAACTCGTGTGGTTTCATTTTATTATGAAAATAGTGTTGTCTTTGCAGACATCCTTGAGAGAATCTTGGGGACCCCAAGGACCCCACCACACACTTGAGAACAACTGGTCTAGCAAGTCACTGTGGCTAGGTCTCCAGTGTATCTGAGCCTGGGACAACACGGCAAGAGGGGGTGTGGAAGGGCTAAGGACGTTCTCCTTTGGTTTCAGTCTCAGCTCACTGGTGACTAGGATTTATGTCTGTTGTTAACTACGTTGCTATATTGAGTTCTATACTTTTGAGACAGATAAGGTTAACTGTGCTGGCGGAACAAAAGAGCTGTTAAAAGATTACTATCCAGAAACTGGGTAAACAGGAACCACGCCCTGTCAACATGAGATAAGTCTGAAACAACCGTGAATTACTATCTCCTTCTTAGGGTTTTTCAAGTCCCTTCCCCCTTTACAGGCTCCCACATGCACAGAAGAACAAAGCATGACCACCGTTTAACCTTCCTTAGCCCTCGAAAGATGGTGACGTAGTGCCAAAGATCAGTGCGCTTGAGCTATATCCCATAATAAGTGATGCCAAGGGCTGCCAAGAGGACTGCATCTTGAATATCAGTGGGTTCCATCTTGGATTCCAGATGCTTGTGCAATCTAATTAACATGCACCGCCATTATGAGAAGTGCCTATCCCTTGAAAGAAGCCCACTAAATATTCATTACTCTATTGTCTCCACCGAACCCATA
Organism: Elephas maximus indicus; assembly: GCF_024166365.1. NCBI lineage: Eukaryota > Metazoa > Chordata > Mammalia > Proboscidea > Elephantidae > Elephas > Elephas maximus. The sequence goes on from NC_064821.1 coordinate 189,211,073, forward strand.
TAAGCCCTAGCCTCGCTTCCCTTTTCGAGTCAGTCTTTTGGAGAGGCTTAGATCCCCGCTGACTCCTTTTGCTTGACTCAAGCAAAATAAAGCTTCCTGAAGATAAAGTTTGTCTTTCGCATGTGTTCTTACTTGGGAAAAAACAAGGACCCTTTGTGTCAGATTGGCAATTGGTAACACTTTCACTCAACAACCATTTATTTTGAGCCCCAGTGGTGTGGTTGTTAAGCTTTTTTTTGTTTTTTTTTTTAAGTAATTTTTATTGTGCTTTAAGTGAAAGTTTACAAATCAAATCAGCCTGTCACATATAAACTTATATATACCTTACTACATACTCCCATTTACTCTCCCGCTAATGAGTCAGCTCGCTCCCTCCTTCCAGTCTCTCCTTTCGTGACCGTTTTGCCAGTTTCTAACCCTCTCTACACTCCCATCTCCCCTCCAGACAGTTGTTAAGCTTTTGACTGCTAACTGAAAGGTCAGCGGTTCAAATCCACCAGCCACTACTTGGAAACCCTGTGGGGCAGTTCTACTCTGTCTTATGGGGTCATTATGAACCAAAATAGACTCGACAGCAATGGGTTTGGTTTAGCTTTTTAATCAAGTGTCCGCTTCTGATGAGACCTGGAGATAAAGAGGAAAATGAGGCTCTCTAGAGAACTTTCCTTAGTGGCCTGTTGGGCTGCAGGGGACACATATGTGCTGTGTGGACCATTAGATTGCATCAGACATTGGCTAGCATCAAGGTGCAGAGAACATACCTGGGTGAGGCATTGAAAGTGGAAGGTGAGGAAGAAGGAAGAACAGAGAATGATTTCTTGTTTTTTGTTTTTTTTTTCTGGGCTTCTTCCTTGGGCACCTAAGTGCCATAGACATGATCTTCCAGGAGCTAATCATATTCAGTGAATATGGAAGTTTTAAATCTCATCATATTCTATACATTTCCCAATTCTCCTTCCTCCCACCTGCTGCACAGCAGCCACTCCCTTATTTCTATGGAAGTAAAATCAATCCCAGTCAATTGAAAAATACACCTGAATGGAAAACAAAGTTCCCATACAACTTAGGGTGAGGGGACAGGGGAGTGGTAGAAGACAGCGGAAAAGGACTAAATTTTACCTATAGTAGGATTGGGAGAGGTTTGGGTATTGCTCCCAAATTCCACACTTTCTTCCTTTTCCCCATTAAGATTGTAGGTTCCTGGGTCCATTCACTGTGCCCAGGATTGTCCCTGTTGGCTTGTTTCAGATTCTGAAACAGAGAAAGAGCAGAAGAGGCTTCTGGTTCTTTTTCTATCACTTGTTACTCTCTTCTGGCCCTAGACCTTTCTTCACTGTAGTTGTATAGACTGTATTTTCTCTACAATTTATGCAGCTTGGAGTGTTTTGCTTTGTTTTCAGCTTAGGATCCAAGTTTTCTTAAATAACTTTAGTATAACTATTGCCTGGTCTAGTAAGGACCTCCAGTTCATTCACTGTCCTGCAAATACCACTAAGGTGTTCCTAGCACCTCCAGCTGGGGACTTGTGGTATCAAAATATCAGAGACTACTGATATATGCCTAGGAAAGGACCATAAGGGCATAAAAGCCAAAGGTGACAGTAGACTAGAAAGAGGTTTTCTTTTCTTTCTTTCTTTTTTTTTTTTTTGACAGATTAGGCTTGAGAAAATGTATCCCAGTCCACAGATCAGTCCAGGAAGTCTTTCTGGTAAAGGAAAGAAAAAGGTGCAGGATGCATCCGTGAAGGCAGCTGGAAAATAGAGGACTGGGCAAACAGCCGTGGAAGAATCAATTCATAGGTATCGTTTAGGCTTCCTAACTTGCATTTCTTGATTATTAATTATGTTAACCACATTTTCATGTCTTATTTGGTTATTTATACTTCTTCAACTGACCATTAATGTTGGGTTTGTTTCTAGATTGTTTATACTGTTCTATTGATTTGTATGTCTATCCATACTCTACAACCACACACTCTTGTTTACTGAACATTTACACTATGTCTTGAAATCAGATAGTGTGTGTTATACACATTTCTTCTAAGACTATTTGGGCTAGTCTAGATTCTTCACATTTCCATAAGTATTTCAAAAATCAGCTTGTCAGTTTCTTCAAAAAGGCTGGCTAGTATTTTTATAAGAATTAAGAGGCATCTACACTTCAAAATAAGAGGATTGATACCTTTAAAATAGTGTCATCCAATAAGTGTATTATATTACATCTTCTTTAATTTCTTTCTGGATTGTTTTGTAGTTTTCAGTCTAGAAGTCTTATACATTTTTTTGTTAAATATACTACTGACGTTTTATGTTTTTATGCTATTGTGAATTTATTTTTTATCTCATTTCTTTTTTTTAATTTTTATTGTGCTTTTTTTAAGTGAAGTCAATCTCTCATACAAAATTTATATACACCTTGCTATATACTCCTAGTTGCTCTCCCCCTAATGAGACAACATGCTCTTTCTCTCCACCCTGTATTTCTGTGTCCATTCAGCCAGCCTCTGTCCCCCTCAGCCTTCACATCTCCCCTCCAGACAGGAGCTGCCCACATAGTCTCATGTGTCTACTTGATCCAAGAGGCTCACTCCTCACCGGTATCATTTTCTATCTTATAGTCCAGTCCAATCCCTGTCTGAAGAGTTTTTATTTCATTTCTTCTTGCTTGTTGATGGTTTGTAGAAATAGAATTGATTTCTATAAGTTAACTTAGTATTCTGTGGCTTTGCTAAATTCACACGTTACACCCAGTAGGCATTTTTGTAGATTCCTTAGGTTTTCTACATAGGTAGTTATATCATCTGTGATTAAGATATTTTTTGTTTCTTCCCTTCCAACCCATGCTTTTCTTTATTTTTCTTATCTTATTACTTTGGCTGTGATCTCCAGTAAGTATGGAATACAAGTAGTAAGTTGGGATATACTTGCCTTGATCCTGCTATTATTGTTGTTGTGTACCATTGAGTCGATTCCAACTCATAGAGACCCTATAGGACAAAGTAGAACTGTCCCATAGGATTTCCTAGGCTGTAATCTTTACAGGAGCAAATTGCCAAACTTTTCTCCCATGGAGCAGCTGGTGGATTCAAATTGCCAATGTTCCAGTTAACAATCTATCACTTAGCCATTGCACCACCAGGTCTCCTAGCTCCTGATATGAAGGGAGAAATATTTAACAATTAATATAATATTAGAAAAAAGCCAGTTGGTCAACAGTTGGGAAATCAGAAAATTTCATTCTCCCTGTGTCCAGCATGCTAGTTTGAAGCTTCTTATGGAGCTGTGGGATTCAAAGCTGTTTTTGGAAAGAGGAATGACAGGAAGAGGATCCAGTAGTTCATGACAAGATTTAGGAGGTGATGGTTCCAGGGAACATTACTTCTGCACAAAAGGCACTGTCCTCAATGCTCAAAAGGCAGCTCATAAAATCAGGGTACATTTGTTATATGCATTACAAAGCCCATCATTTCTGTGAGTGGGTAAAAACTCAGCAGAAATTTCATCCCAGCACACGTTGGTCTCCCTAGGGAACCCCTTACAAAAGTATGCACAACTCTGAGCTGAGACCCCCATTCCTGGAAGGCAGTGACCAAACAGAGGCTGCAGGACAGTTTACTCCATGCTGTCCAGGGAGGCTGGCCTCTGTCACCCAAGATTTCTGAGTCTCTCCTAAGCAAAAAACTTTTCTAAGGCTACTTCCTTCTCTTTTGGTTGGTTCATGAATTATCCAATCCTAGGTCAACTTCTCTTTTTTTCTCCTCTTTATTTCCCATTTTCCCTGATCATACCCCCTGTTATGAACTAAATTGTGTCCCACAAAAATGTACATTGAATCCTGGACTCAGTGCCTACTGATGTGATCTTGTTTGGAAAAGAGTTTTTCTTTTGTTATGTTAATGAGGACATATCAGTGTAATAAAAAAAAAAATAATAGTGGATCCTAAACCTAATTGGAAACCCTGGTGGCATAGTGGTTAAGTGCTATGGCTGCTAACCAAAAGGTCATCAGTTCGAATCCACCAGGTGCTCCTTGGAAACTGTATGGGGCAGTTCTACTCTGTCCTATAGTGTCACTGTGAGTCGGAATCGACTCGACAGCAATGGGTTTTGGGTTAAACCTAATTACTTTTGAATTATGAAAAGACCAGAATAGATGCAAAGACACACAGAGGGGGGAAATAAATGCTATCTGAAGATGGAGGCAGATGTATTTACAATCCCAGGAACTCCAAAGATTGATGGCTACTAGAAGATGAAATAGACAAAGATGGACCTCACCCTAAAGCCATGCCCTGAATTTGGACTTCTAGTCTCCCAAACTAGGAGAAAATTAATTTCTGCTCTTTAAACCATACATTTGTGATATTTCTGTTAAGCAGCACTTGGTAACTAAGACACCTTCCTTGAAGAACTTTATGAACACTGCTCATTTCCAAATCAAGTGAGCTCTAAAAAGGATTTCAATCAAAGTTAAACATTTCCAGAGTAGGAATCCTGGAGTATTATATAATCCACTGTGTTCAGCAGTCTTGATTTATTTCCAAATTTAATGAGCTCACTAGTGGACTTCTCTCTCATAATTTGGTTTTGTATTCTAAACCACAGAAGGTAAAAGACAACAGTGAAGCTCAAGGAGAACTTCAATGAGAATATCTGGATTCTAGTTCTGACTCTGTTTAAACCATGTATGTGAGGTAGGCTAATTCCCCTAACATCATGGGCACCAGTTTTCTCAACTGAGCTGTTGTATCTAATGATATCACTAATGTTCTGTTTAAATTAAGGTACAGCTTACTGAAAGTAAAATGCACAGGTTTTAAGTGTACACTTTAATGGGTTTGACAAATATTTACACTGTTTACACCTATAAAACCAATTTGTCTTTTTTTTTTTTTTAATTGTGCTTTAGGAGAAAGTTTACAAGTCCAGTTAATCTCTCTCTCATAAATTTACACACATATTGTTTTGTAACATTGGTTGCAGTCCCCATAATGTGACAATGTGCTCTTCCTTTCCACTCCAGATTCCCTGTGTCTATTTGTCAAGTTCCTGTCCCTTCCTGCCTTCTCGTGTTCCTTTTGGACAGGAGCTGCCAATTTGGTCTCATATATTTGATTGAACAAAGAAGCACGTTCCTCACACTTGTTATTTTTTGTTTTATAGGCCTATCTAATCTTTGGGAACCCCGGTGGCTTAGTGGTTAACAACTAAGGCTGCTAACCAAGAGGTCGGCAGTTTGAATCCAATAGGTGTTCCTTGGAAATGCTACAGGGCAGTTCTACTTTGTCCTATAGGGTTACTATGAGTCAGAATTGAATTGACAGCAATGGGTTTGGTTTTTTGTTTTGTTTTGTTTTTTAATCTTTGTCTGAAATGTGGGTTTTGGGAATAGTTTTAGTGCTGGGTTAGCAGAGCATCTGGGCCTGTAGTTTTGGGGTTCCTGAAGTTCCTGTCAGACCAGTAAGTCTGGTCTTTTTACGTAAAGTTGAATTCTGTTCTACGTTTTTCTCCTTCTCTGTCCATGACTCTCTGTTGTGATCCCTGTCAGGGTGTTCATTGGTGGTAGTCCGGCACCATCTACTTCTTCTGGTCTCAGGCTGGTGGAGTCGCTGGTTCATGTAGTCCTTTAGTCCTTTGGGCTAGTATTGTCCTTATGTCTTTGGTTTCATTCTCTTTTGCTCTGGGTGGGATGGGACCTATAGATGTATCTCAGATGGCCACTCCCGTGCTTTTAAGACCCCAGATGCTACTCACCAAAGTGGGATGTAGAACATTTTCTTTATAAACTTTATTATGCTAACTGACCTAGAAGTTTCCTGAGACTATGCTCCCCAGGCCTCAGCCCCAGCTACCCAGCCCCTCAAAGTGTTTGGATGTGCTAGGAAACTTCTATGCTTTTGCCTTGGTCCAGTTGAACTGACTTCCCCTGTATTGTAAAAACACACAAAATTTTTAATGTCCTTTTATTATTAAATGCTTTATCATTTCTGTTCACACACCAAGATCAGTCCCTCTAAACCTATGTAAAAAGAAGATTTAGGGCTGAAATGTACCGTGTCCTTTAGCTCCTCAGGGATCTGAGTTGTACCCCTAACAGCCCCGTTCACACTGTCAGACAGGCAGTGCCAGCCCACTCACCTGCTTCACCACACAGCTCTGTCCTCAGATGACAGGAAGTTATGCGAAGGATCCCTACCTCGGTCCTTCTGTGCTGAACTCACACAGGCTGGGAAATGGGTGGAATATTGCTGAGTTTCCAACATCCGGGTTTTTCAATAGCATCAGATTTTCTGAACACATTTGTCCAATTTGTCCAACCTAAAATTCCTGTTTGGTCACTGCCGGAGGATTAAGAACATTTCTCAGCCTTTCTAGAAGAACAGGAAAAAGGTGGAGAATGATGCATCGTCTCGGGTCTGGAGGAGACTACTTTTTGTGTGCTGTTCTAGACTGGTGAGTGAGAAAGAGGGAGACTCAGTGAGAAAGATTGACACAGTGGCTGCAACAATGGACTCCAACATACCTACTATTGTGAGGATGGCACGGGACTGGGCAACTTTTCGTTCTGTCATACATGGGGTTGTTACGAGTGGGAATCGACTCAACAGCACCTAACAACAATAAGAACAACATCTAGACACAGTGTACCAACGGGACAGCTGACAAAAGTCAAGAAATAAAACCTCCCTGGTTCCTGACACATTGGAGGCAGGGCTGACCATGTGGGTAAAGGCTGATGCCAAAAGTATTTCTTGTATTTTTAATTCCCTTCCCATTTCACCTTCCATATGTATAAGAGTCTCCCTTACTTCTACGCTGGGAGCATCAGATCGGTCACTTAAGAAGCCATTTGAAAGGAAAACAAGAAATGTCAAGAACAGCCTTTGATGGTGGAAGAAAGTATTAAGCCTCTACAGTTTACCTTTAGTGAGATTTAAAGTGTTAGGTTCTATTCCTCAGCCCACACCCCTCACCTCCTTCCTGGAGACAGGTCTTGAGCAGCCAGAATTCTAGGGGCCTGGATCATGGAATAAGGACATCCAGGGTGGCTAGTTTCAGGATTTGAAGGCAGATCAGGAGCCAGAGACAGCAGCCAGCATCTGTCTTTCTCTAAAACTTGCCGTTACTCTCTGCTCTTAACCCTAAATCTCTCTCAAATTGGTCCTGCATTTCAGGGTGATAAATTGACTTTCAATATGTTTTCTAGTATCAAGCTGTCTTTCCTATAACTTGGGAGTTTTAACTCCCAAGTTAAAATATGCTACAGTCTGTGGGGCTTTAGACTCTACTCAAGGCACCCTCTGTTCAGCCCACTATACTGAGACTTTCCCAGGACCACAGACTTCATGAGGTACCAGCTGCGCAGTGGTGGTGCCCAGACATCAGAGATCGCAGGCCTGCATGCAATAAAGGAACACCAAGGGTGGAAGAGCCTCACAGGACCAAGAAAGACGGCTAGTAAATAAGGGCCAGGTTTCTATTTGACTACCTGGAAATACAGGATAAAAGGTCCTCATCTGTCAATCAGTTCAGGAAGTGTACCTGAAGAAGGGGAGAAGTAGACTGTAATACTACCTCATGGATGACAACTGGGATCAGGACTGTATGAAGCTGGTGGAGGAGGACTAAGGCAAGTGCTGGAGTTCAGAACAGCTCCAGAAGGGGAGAGAATCCTCTGAGTAGCATCTATGCAAGGGAATTCTCTTCCTCATAACCTTCCAGTTGACCCAAATGTAGTGTGCTGGTCAAACATCTGCCATATTGCACTGTCTTTTCGTTCTGTGTGTTCACATCTGCCTCCTACTAGACAGTGAGCTTTTCTTGGACCTGGCTGGGTCTTAGTCATCACTGTGTGCTCCCTTGCTGTCAGGGTCTGACCCCCAGTAGGTGCTCAGTGCCCTTTCAGTAAAGGATTTAACTTCATTTGACCCCAGACATTTTTTTTGTTTATCAGTGTTAGAGATGGCGTGTGTGGTGTGGACAGTAACTTTGTTTACTTTGTATAAAACTTGGGAAGAAGGCACCAGGATGAAATATGAGGTAAATTAAAATCCAGTCCTAATGTTCCAAAAAAGGACACAACTCTACAAATTTCAGGTACAAGGAATTCTTTCCTTTTACTTTCTCTTATTCACCCAATCCCCACTGAAGGGGTCCATGTACAGTACAGTTGAGGAAAATGCATCTGTCCTTATATCACTCTGCTCTACCCTGTATGCACACATGCACACACATACACACAAATCGTTCCAGGGGAAATAGAAATGATGTTAATTACCAAAAAGCTGCCAAACTGGAGATAAAGAGTAAATATTTTTTTCATTTCTGTTTTCCCAACGATATCAGCAGTGCACAGGTCAAACATCTGCTATATTACATTGTCCCTTACCTTTGTGTGTTGATGTCTGTCTCCTACTAGACTGTGAGTTTTTCTTGGTCCTGGAAGGGTCTTAGTCATCACTGTGCCCTGGGCATCACCGGTTCACAACTACTATCTCTGAGTTTTTCACTGCACTATGAAGATGTCAGGGATGTGCAGAAGAAGGGGTGGAGAGAAAGTCCTTGTCTTCCCTGAGCAAAGTCTTGACCCAAAAATGAATCAGAAACTCTGGACTCCCAACTTCATAATAGCTCTTAATCATTGAAGGTTGGAAAGAAGATCAAACCCATCACTCTCCAATGGAAGACCAATATCTGGGATTCATACTAAGTGACTGGGTAAAACAAGAGAGAGAGGAGAGACAGACAGAGAGAGAGAGAGAGGGAGAGAGAAGTGAAGCCATTGCAACTGTCTGTATTTCTGTTTTCTCTTGGTTGCCAAATCATGAGCCAAAGAGCGGAAATATTCCTGAACCTAGGAGCCCCCAAATGCTAATGCCTGGGCAGTGTCTTTAAGACAAGGGAAGAAATCCAGGTCAGGGCCCTCAATCACTTTAAAAAATTATGAGTTTAGTCACTGGTCTTTAACTCTCACTTTCTAGCCCACTGTACTTTGCCCTGGAATTTGTTAGTATGCTCATGTGTTTTTTTCTCAGTTGCCAGTAGGGTTGAGAATTGCTTTATTTCACCTTCTTATAATATAAGGTAGAGAGGCAGTTGTTCAGCAAGGGACTAAAAGCGAACCCTGGTCATGGCACAAAAGAAGAAGCATGGGGATATGAGAGGTTGACAGAAATTGAAATGGCACAGAGGATGAGATGTTCACGCCTCCAAGAGCCCACATCCATAATGGCCTTCCACTTTGGGTTTCTACACTCAACCAAACTGCCTTGTTGAACCTAAGGAGATGGCCATGGGCTGACACTCACATAGAAACACCTGCCTCATCTTGAACTGCCCTTCCCATGGAGAAGAAAATGCCATTACTCACTGGGTAGTGCCAAACTAGGATTTTCTATACAGAGAAGGAGTTTGACAAGCATTTTCTGGAACTGAAGGGCTCCACCCAGAACCAGGAAGTCTGGGGGAAATCCCCCAGCCCAGATTAATCCACAATAAAAGGGCTTTAGTTGGCACCTCCTTAGACCACTTGTATCCTCTCAACACAGGCGCCACTGGGAGAGGCAGGTGAGTGAAATGGCTCTGCCAGGATGAATCCCATGTGCCTGGCCCGGGCCTCATTTGGGGCTGCAGATAGAATTGCTAAATTTAGACCTTGACTCTGTTTTCTCAGAGACTTTGTTGAAAATTGAAAGGGTAAATATTGAAAAAGATGAATTATTAATGGATAAACATACATCTTTTGAATGGAACTTATAGAATGATTTTCTCTGAGAAATTTAGAAGCCATTCACTATAATATAAAATGTCTTGGGTGAAAAAAAATGCATGATAGAAATGTTAAGTGGCTTACCCAAAGTTCCAGAGAGAATATGTAGAAAAGTCAGGACAGATTGGACCATGGATGTCCTCACTTTCAGTCCAGTGTTCATTTTCCTTAGTTTAGATGACAAGAAAGTGGGTAGAAGCATTAAGTTAAAAAAGAAAAAAACTAAGATTGTGGGCTTGTTGTTGTAGTTGGTTGCCTTCATATCTGAAGTTGCCATGATTCTGACTCATGACATCCCCATGTATGCAGAGTATAACTGTTCCATAGGATTTTCAAGACTGTGACCTTTTGGAAGCAGTTTGCCAGGGCTGTCTTCCTAGGCTTCTCTGGATGGCTTTTAACCACCAACCTTTCAGCTAGTAGCTTAAAAAAAAAAAAAAAACTCTTAATAATTTGTGCCACCCAGGAATTCCTAGAAGGGAAACTAACAGATGCTTTATCATGGGATAATATTCCTACATTCCAGGATTTGGGATGTTCAGCTGTGAGATGACTCTTTCTTACAACTTGCTTGATTTGGACCATGAAGTGGGAGGAAGGGAGTTCTAATACCCTCTTCATAAACTGTAAACTCATGGAGAGTGAACTAAGGAAAGGAGGAAGTGGGGAATGGAATAACAGGGAAAAGAGAAGGCATTAGAAACTGGCCAAAGAGAGTCAACAGGAGCAGAAGAAATACCCTCTTCTGAGGTCAGGCCCAGAGACTCCCTGATCAGGAAGGCCCGAGGAACCCTGGTCTGACAGACAGCAGCCTCCCTCCTCAGCAGGACAAGGCTTAAGGCATCTAGATCAAGGGTGCTTGCAGCCTCTGTGCTCACTGAGGAGGGTGGGCCAGGGTGCAGAGAGCCTTCCTGCACCATCAACCCCATGGAAGGCATTTATGATCATGTCTAATGTGGATTGCTCTGCTATCTCTGCTAGAAATTTCCACACACACATTTATTTCTGCTCTTCCGGCAATGCAGAGTAATAGTGGGATAGCCTTTCAGGTATTGGCAAGACGCTTTTTTGCCTCCCCTCCCCCATTTCTTCTCTACCCCAGGCTGAGCATGGCCCTGTACTCCTTCCCACCCCGGGAGACAATTTCTGATTTTTTTTTCTTCTTGTCTTCTTCCTTTGGACAACTTATGGAGCACTCATTTTTACTACGTGCCACCTCTCTATCAAATTGGTCTCTTTAATTCATACAACCTTAGAATGTGGCCACTGATTTTTCTAGTTTAAAGGTGGAATCTGAGGAAAAGTGAAATTAGTTTGCTCATGTTCACAAGGCTAGTAGGTAACAATGACACAGGGACAAAAAACCAGGTCTCTAACTTAAATCTTCCTGGTCCTTACCTCCACACCTGGCTACACTGATGCTGGACCCTGTCCTGCTGGTCACTTTCCTCTTAACTGGGCACCAGTAAGACAGTAGAGCCCCAAATGTGCCACAATCCAGAGGCTGGGTCACCTCAGGGCAGCCAGATTGGTTAACCACAGAAAAACTATCTTACAGTTCCAAAGGGGTTCCTGATTTGCAGCTGCTTCTATGCTGGCTCCTTAGGTGTGGCAGGTGTGCCAGAAAGACTGGTGGAAAAATGGTCCCTGAGGGGATCCAAGGGCTATGGAGGTTTAATTGGGAAAACACCAACAACAAAAATAAAACAAACCAAAAAGTATCTTCTGTTTCTTACAGTTTCTCTTCAGCCAAGGAAAGATGTCTTATCAGCAACAGCAACAAAGCAAAGTCCCCTGCCAGCTCCCTCCCCAGGTCCCAGGGCCCTGTCCCCCCAAGGTGCCTGAGCCCTGCCCTCCCAAGGTACATGTGCCCTGTCCCCCACCTCCCAGCCAGCAAAAGTGTCCCCCTGTACAGCATCCCCCGTGCCAACAGGAATATCTGCCGAAGCAGAAGTGACACCGCTGAAGCCACCCTCCCCAAGCCTGGATATGAGACAGCTGGATTCTCTTCCCTCTCACCCACATATGGCTCCAGGAGAGGCTACTTCTCCCCAAACTCAAGATGAATCTGGTTTCTGTGTAGTAATCAACTGGATCTCCCATCTACCCCAAATGGAGAGAAGAGGTTGGACAGACGTAACATGTTCTCAGAGGTTCCTTGGAGCCTGGGCAGACCTGTGCTTCCTGGGCTACAAAAAAGGGTTTGTTCTTCCAGCCGCTGCATCCTACACCCACAATGCTGTTGGTCTGTCCCTGACAACTTCTAACCCTGGAGTCTAAAGAAGAATTCCAAGAAGAAGGAAAAAAATTAGATTTTCTTCAGATTTCATAAACAAAACCAGAATTCTCCTAAATGACCTTAAAATCCATACAAGAAACCATTCTCCCCATCTACATGCCTCAGAGAAGTCACCGAAGCCACCTACCTTTCCAACCCCTCACCCACTCCCCCCCATCTCTTATTGTTAGACTGCTCCCTCTGTAGCACCCCCAACATATTGGAATCCTGCCTCAGCCTCTCTGTTTGATTCATTAAAAGTATCACTCAGAAATCTTGACTTTTGTTCAGTTAATGCCCAGATCCTGTGAGTGTAGAAGGATGGGTTTGGGGACTCAGGAATGCAGGAAGTTATAGGAAAATAAATAATGGCCTAGCCAAAGAAGGAGGGCACATGGGTCCATCTGAACCCTGCTCCCCAGCCCCTAGTCTCCAAATCCAACTAACTAGCTCTAAAAATGAGGAGATACCCTTAGCTCCTCAGCCTCCTTTCCGAGGAAGGGCACCAAAGAGAGAAAGTGAGGCATGTTAACTATGGAACTAGAAAACAGGCTGAACAATGGTGGGGTTTGCATGACCCGAAGGAAGTGAAGAGTAAAGTATTTCATTTGAATTACATTTAAATTATTATACCACGCTTCAGACAGAATACTTCTAAATGAAACAGAGGAGATTCAAAGAAGTATAAGACCTCTACTGTGTATAGTTATAAGACGTGTATTTGCAATCAAAAGACCAAATCCCACCCCTATATCTGATATTTTAGGGTTCATTCTAACACAAGGAATGAGAAGCTGCCATATCTAAGAATTTGAAATAGCTAAAAGAAAGGAAACATAATCATTTCAAAACTCCCCTTGAGGTATTAAGGGATGGGTGCCCACAATGAGTAGTGGTTATGTTACAGCTCTGTTTATTACTAAATTTTTAACAAAACCAGTCATGAGTTACCTCTGAGTCCACTCCAACTCATGGTGACCCCATGTGTGTCAGAATAGAACTGTGCTCCATTGGTTGTCAGTGGCTGATTTTTCAAAAGCTAATTGCCAGGCCTTTCTTCTGAGTTATCTCTGGGTGGACTTGAACCTCCAATCTTTCAGTTAGCGGTCAAGTGTGATAACCATCTGCACCACTAGGAGCTCAATAAATTTTTAGGGAGATGCAAATATAAGTTTTTGTCCTCTGCCTTTAAGAAGCACAAAACCTGGTAATGGGGGGAGAAACAATTAAGAAAAGGAGAAAAGGAGGCTGAGAAGGACATAATCAATGTCACTGAACTGTACTTGTAGAAATTGTTGAATTGGTGTACGATCTGCTGCATATATTCTCAACAACAACAAAACAAATTATTTAAAAAATTAGGAAGCGGGGCAAAGATGGCAGAAAAGACAGACACTTCTAGTGAGCCCTCTTAAGACAAAGACCAGAAAAAACAAGTGAAACAAGTATATTTTATGACAAGCTAGGAGCCCTGAACTTCAAAGACAAGGTTAGAAAATGAACTGAGGGGAAGGGGGAGGAAAAGACAATTCAAAAGCGGAGAGGAGTTACAGGACCTGAACCACCAGAAGTCTTCAGGCACCATTCCCAGGAATGGCTGTGGTGGGCTGATGCTAGCATTTGGCTGCAGTTTCCTCAGGGAGAAGCAGCCAGCCACAGTGCCTACTCACACCTCTGGAACACGAGAAGAATGGCGCTCTCAGCAAAAGCTAAGTAGTTGTGTATATTTTGCCATGACCTCCACCCCCAAGCCAGCTTCAACAGCTGTTGATTTCCCTGGTCCTGAGAAAGGCCCTGTTGAGCACCTAGAACCATCCTCCAGGCCCTGGAGAAGGAATAAATTCGCAATTGGGGGAAAAGTTAATTTGACAGCTCCACTAATCGGGAGATGTCAGGACAGAAACAGCTCCTATCCAGGCATAAATGGTCCATGGACTTTAAGTACCTTTCCCCTATGCATGGACCTGTGTGGGCCTATTTCAGGAGAATAGGCCCTTATTGGCAGACTACAACTGTTTCAGCTGTTCAGTGGAGAGGTGGGTGTTAGATGTTTGTCACTGTGCTGCCTATTAAACAGGGTCCTCACCTAGCCACATCAAGGGCCTAAGGACTGGTGGCTCCACTCAGGTCACTCAGCCACTCACAACAGGGGTCCAAGGATAACTGGTACCTCCCACTCCTTACAACCAAAAACATTGGGTGCCCATGGTCTTTCTGCAGAACCTACCCACCTGTACGCTGTAGGGAACAGGGACACGGTTTCCTCAGAGACACTTGGGGGATGATTCTTAGCCCCCTGCCTTGTTCAGAGCATGACCTCCTGTGGCAACCAGGTACCAGTACCTACACCAATTACCCCTGATACTCTAAAATTGTAGGACAGAGCCTGTACCACAAACTTGATGATCAGCTACATGGACAACTGAGCTGAATTCATACAAAAAAAGTGAATGGACTCGTAGACTGAAATACCTGATAACAGCTCTAGCCATCTGGGGACAGGACCTCAGAGCTCCTAAGGTGAAAATAATCAAGGTACCTCACTCAAGCAACCCATTTGGGCATGTCAAAACAAAACAAAGCAAGAAGCTAGGATACAGTAAGCAGACAAAAAATAAACTAATACAATAACTTGTAGATGGCTCAGAGACAACAGTCAATGTCAAGTCACATAAAGAAACAGACCATGATCACCTCAACAAGCTCTCAGAACAAGGAATCAAGGGATCTTCTAGATGAAAGTGCCTTCCTGGAATTACCAGAGGCAGAATAGAGAAGATTAATATACAGAACCCTTCAAGACATCAGGAAGAAAATCAGGCAATAAGCAGAACAAGCCAAGGAACAGAAAGATAAAAGAGTTGAAGAAATTAAAAAGGTTATTCAGGAACATAATGGAAAATTTAATAAGCGGGAAAAACCCATACACAGACAACTATCAGAAATTTAGAAGATTAACAATAAAATTACAGAAGTAGACAACTAGACAGAAAGTCAGAGGAGTAGAATTGAGCAAGTGGAAAGCAGAATTTGTGAACTTGTAGATAAAGCACTTGGCAGCAATATATTTGAAGAAAAATCAGATAAAAAAATTTTTTAAAAATGGAGAAAAGTTAAGAATCATGTGGGACTCTACCAAGAGAAATAACCTACGAGTGATTGCGTACCAGAACAGGGAGGGATAACAGGAAATACAGAGAGAATTTTGAAGATTTGCTGGCAGAAAACTTCCCTGATATCGTGAAAGATGAGAAGATATATATTCAAGATGCTCAGCGAACTCCACATTAGGTAGATTTAAAGAAAAAGTCACCAAGGCATATTATAATCAAACTTGCCAAAACCCAAAGATAAGGAGAGAATTTTAAGAGCCGCTAGGGATAAATGAGAAGTCACCTACAAATGAGAGTCAATAAGAATAAGCTCGGACTAGTCAGCAGAAACCATGCAGGCAAGAAGGCAATGGAATGACTTGTATAAAAAATTTAAGGAAAAAAGTTGCCAGCGAAGAATCATATATCCAGCAAAACTCTCTCTCAAATATGAAGGTGAAATTAGGACATTTCCAGATGAACAGAGGTTTAGGGAATTCATAAAATTCAAACCAAAACTACAAGAAATACTAAAGGGTATTCTTTGGTTACAAAATCAATAATGTCAGGTATCAACCCAAGACTAGAACACTGGGCAGAGCAATCAGATCTCAACCCAGACAGGGAAATCACAAAAATAAATCAAGATAAACAAACTGATCAATTGGAAAACGATTTGGTGCTTCATTAAAAAGCTAGAAATAGAACTACCATATGATCCAGCAATCCAACTCCTTTGAAATATGTCCTAGAGAAATAAGAGCCTTTACACGAACAGATATGTGCACACCCATGTTTATTGCAGCACTATTTACAATAGCAAAAACATGGAACCAACCAAGGTGCCCATCAACAGATGAATGGTTAAATAAATTATGGCATATTCACACAATGTAATACTACTCATTGATAAAAAACAGTGATGACTCTGTGAAACATTTCATAACACAGAGGAATCTGGAAGGCATTATGCTGAGTGAAATTAGTTGCAAAAGGACAAATATTGTATAAGACCACTATTGTAAGAACTTCAGAAATAATTTAAACTGAGAAGAAAACATTCTTTTGTGGTTACGAGAGGGGGGAGGGAGGGAGGGTGGGAGATGCATATTCACTAATTAGATAGTAGATAAGAACTACTTTACGTGAAGGGAAAGACAACACACAATACAGGGGAGGTCAGCACAATTGGACTAAACCAAAAGCAAAGAAGTTTCCTGAATAAACTGAATGATTCGAAGGCCAGCATAGCAGGGGCAGAGGTCGGGGGACCATGGTTTCAGGGGAGATCTAAGTCAACTGGCATAATAAAATCTATTAACAAACATTCTGCATCCCACTTTGTTTGTGGCTTCTGGGGTCTTAAACACTAGCAAGCAGCCATCTAAGATGCATCAATTGGTCTCAACCCACCTGGATCAAAGGAGAATGAAGAACACCAAGGACACAAGGCAATTATGAGCCCAAGAGACAGAAAGGGTCACATGAACCAGCGACTACATCATCCTGAGACCAGAAGAACTAGATGGTGCACGGTTGCAACCGATGACTGCCCTGACAGGGAACACAACAGAGAACCCCTGAGGAAGCAGGAGAGCAGTGGGGTATAAACCCCAAATTCTCATAAGACCAGACTTAATGGTCTGACTGAGACTGGAAGGACCCAGTGGTCATGGCCCCCAGACCTTCTGTTGCCCCAGGACAGGAACCATTCCCGAAGCCAACTCTTCAGACATGGATTGGACTGGACAATGGGTTGGAGAGGGATGCTGGTGAAGAGTGAGCTTCTTGGATCAGGTGGACACTTGAGACTGTGTTGGCATCTCTTGCCTGGAGGGGGGATGAGAGGGTGGAGGGGGTTAGAAGCTGGTGAAAAGGACACAAAAAGAGAGAGTGGAGGGAGATAGCGGACTGTCTCATTAGGGGGAGAGTAATTGGGAGTGTGTAGCAAGGTATATGTGGGTTTTTGTGTGAGATACTGACTTGATTTGTAAACTTTCACTTAAAGCACAATAAAAATTATTTTAAAAAATAATTTAAAAAAACCACTCAAAGTAGGGATGTTGTTATGTAAAAGAAGGCAATATTAAACAATAAAGACGGACTAAGAAACGTTAAGAAACGTAGTCATAGATATTTCATATGGGGAGGAACACAAGGCGATACAAAGAAATGAAAGTTAGGTTTAAGTTTAGAAAAATAGGGGTAAATAATAAGGTAACCACAAAGGAGATGAACTATCTTACACATCAAAATAAAATACAAGAAAAAAATAGTCAGCAGAAACAAAATCGACAATCACAAATATGAGGAAAAGAAAATATATAAAGATAATCTACTCTGCACAAAAAATTAAGTGGGAAAAAGGAACTGTCAGCAACACAAAAAAAGATATGAAAATGATAGCACTAAATTAGTAATTATAGTGGATGTAAATGGACTAAATGCATCAATAAAGAGACAGAGAGTGGCAGAATGGATTAAAAAATGTGATCCATCTAGATGCTGCCTACGAGAGACACACCTTAGACGTAGAGACAAAAACAAACTAAAACTCAAAGGATGGAAAAAAATATATCAAGCAAACACAATCAGAAAAGAGCCAAAGTGGCAATATTAATTTCTGACAAAATAGACTTTAAAGTTAAATCCATCAGAAAGGATAAGGAAAGACACTATATAATGATTAAAGGGACAATATACCAGGAGGATATAACCATAATAAATATTTATGCACCCAATGACAGGGTTTCAAGATACATAAAACAAACTCTATCAGCTTTGAAAAGTGAGATAGACAGTTCCACAATAATAGTAGGAGACTTCAACACACCACTTTTGGTGAAGGACAGGACATCCAGAAAGAAGCTCAATAAAGACACGGGAGATCTAAGTGCCACAATCAACCAATTTGATCTTGGAGATATATACAGGACACTCCACCCAACAGCAGCCAAGTATACTTTCTTTTCTAGAGCACATAGAACATTCTCTAGAATTGACCACATATTGGGCCATAAAGCAAGCCTTAGCAGAATCCAAAACATTGATATATTACAAAGCATCTTCTCTGACCATAAAGCCATAAAAGTAGAAATCAATAACAGAAGGAGCAGGCCAGAGAAATTGAACACTTGGAAACTGAACAATACCCTGCTCAGAAAAGGCTGGATTATAAAAGACATTAAGGATGGAATAAAGAAATTCATAGAATCCAATGAGAAAGAAAACACTTCCTAACAGAACCATTGGGTCACAGCGACAGCAGTGCTCAGAGGTCAAATTATATCAACAAATGCACACATACAAAAAGAAGGGGCCAAAATCAAAGAATTATCCCTACAACTTGAACAAATAGAAAGAGAGCAACAAAAGAAACCTGCAGGCACCAGAAGAAAACAAATAATAAAAATTAGAGCAGAACTAAATGAAATAGAAACAGAAAAACAATTGAAAGAATTAACAAGACCAAAAGCTGTTTTTTTGAAAAAATTAACAAAATTGATAAACCATTGGCCAAACTGACAAAGGAAAAACAGGGGAGGAAGCAGAAAACCTGAATAGAAAATGAGATAGGTGATATTACAACAGACCCAACTGAAATTAAAAGAATCATATCAGATTACTATGAAAAATTGTACTCTAACAAATTTGAAAACTTAGAAGAAATGGATGAAATCCTAGAGACACATTACCGACCTAAACTAATACAAACAGAGGTAGAACAACTAAATAGACCCATAACAAAACAAAAGATGGAAACGGTAACCGAAAAACTCCCAACAAAAAAAAAAGCCCTGGCCCTGACAGCTTCACGGCAGAGTTTTACCAAACTTTCAGAGAAGAGTTAACACCACTACTATTAAAGGTATTTCAGAGCATAGAAAAGGATGGAATAGTCCCAAACTCATTCTAGGAATCAGCATATCCCTGATACCAAAACCAGGTAAAGACACCACAAAAAAAAAAAAAAAAAAAGTTGCAGACCTATATCCTTCATGAACTTAGATGCAAGAATCCTCAACAAAATTCTAGCCAATAGAATTCAACAACATATCAAAAAATAATTCACCATGACCAAGTGGGATTCATACTAGGTATGCAGAGATGGTTCAAAATTAGAAAAACAAGTAATGTAACCCATCATTTAAATAAAACAAAAGAGAAGAATCACATGATTTTATCAATTCATGCAGAAAAGGCATTTGACAAAGTTCAACACCCATTCATGATAAAAAGTCTCAGCAAAACAAGAATACAAGGAAAATTCCTCAACATAATGAAGGGGATTTATATAAAGCCAATAGCCAACATCATCCTAAATGGAGTGAGCCATACAAAAATCAGTTGGATTCCTCTACACCAACAAAAAGAACATCAAAAAGGAAATCACCAAATCAATACCATTTACAGTAGCCCCCAAGAAGTTAAAATACTTAGAAATAAATCTTACCAGAGATGTAGAAGACTTATACAAAGAAAACTACAAAACAGTTCTTCAAGAAACCAAAAGAGACCTACATAAGTGGAAAAACATACCTTGCTCATGGATAGGAAGACTTAACATTGTAAAAATGTCTATTCCACCAAAAGCCATCTATAGATTTAATGCAATTCCAATCCAAATCCCAATGACATTTTTAATGAGATGGAGAAACAAATTATATGGGAGGCTTACTCTACCTGACTTTGCAACATAGTATACCGCCACAGTCAAAACGACCTGGTACTGGTACAACAACATATACATAGACCAATGGAACAGAATTGAGAATCCAGACAAAAATCCTTCCACATATGAGCAGTTGATATTTGACAAAGGCCCAAAGTCAGCTAATTAGGGAAAAGGCAGTCTTTTTAACAAGTGATGCTGGCATAACTGGATATCCATCTGCAAAAAAATGGAACAAGACCCATACCTCACACCATGCACAGTAACGAACTCAAAATGGATCAAAGACCTAAACATAAAATCTAAAATGATAAAGATCATGGAAGAAAAAATAGGGACAACGTTACAAGCCCTAATACATGCCATAAACAGTATACAAAACATTACTAACAATGCAGAAGAAAAACTAGATAACTGGTGGCTCCTAAAAATCAAACACCTTTGCTCATCCAAAGACTTCACCAAAAGAGTAAAAAGATTACCTATAGACTGGGAAAAAGTTTTTAGCTATAACATTTCCGATCAGCACCTGATCTCTAAAATCTACAAAATGCTGCAAAAACTCAACTGCCAAAAGGCAAATAACCCAATTAAAAAATGGGCAAAAGATATGAACAGACACTTCATTAAAGAAGACATTCAGGTAGCTAACAGATACATGAGGAAATGCTCATGATCATTAGCCATTAGAGAAATGCAAATCAAAACTACAATGAGATTTCATCTCACTCCAACAAGACTGGTATTAACGCAAAAAACACAAACCAATAAGTTGGAGAGGCTGTGGAGAGATTGGAACACTTATACACTGCTGGTGGGAATGTAAAATGGTACAACCACTTTGGAAATCAATTTGGTGCTTCCTTAAAAAGCTAGAAATAGGAGGCGGGGCCAAGATGGCAGACTAGGTGGACACTACCGCGGATCCCTTTTGCAACAAAGACTCGGAAAAACAAGTGAATCGATCACATACATAACAATCTACGAACTCTGAACAACAAACACAGATTTAGAGACGGAGAACGAACAAATACGGGGAGACAGCGATTGTTTTCAGAGCCAGGAGACAGTGTACCAGGCAGGTGACCTTCAGAGCCCAATTTGGGGCAGAGCCCAGGGGGGCAGACGGCACAGACAAGGGGCCCAGCCCTAGCACCCGAACTCATCCCGGGAGGGAGCCCAGCCGGTTGGCGCAGGTGGAGTGGCGGCGCAGCCAGTGGGAGAAGTCCCCGGGAGGCAGTGACTGGTCTTGGAGCAGGGAGAGCAGCGTCCCAGCCGGGGAAATGTCCCTCCGGGAGTTTGGCGGGGACCAGGAGTGGCACGACTGCGGGTACCAGCTACATTTCCCCGAATTGACCCGGGGGGGCCCAGTCGTTCATGCGGGGGCGCCCACCCAGTTCGCATGAGTGGCGTGGCGCACCGGAGGGAGAAGACCCCGGGAGGAAGTGACTGGTCGTGAAGTGGGGAGAGGACCGTCCCAGCCGGGGAGCCTTCCTGCCTGGATTTTGGCGGGAGTGGGCGGGGCGTGAGCGCGGGGACCAGCTACATTCCCCTGAATTGACCCCGCGGGGGCCCAGCCATTCGTGCAGGCGGCGCCCACCTAGTTCGCGCGAGCAGCGCGGCACGCCGGAGGGAGAAGTCCCCGGGAGGAAGTGACTGGCCTTGGAGCAGGGAGAGCAGCGTCGCAGCCGGGGAGCCGTCCCGCCGGGATTTTGGCGGGAGTGGGCGGGGCGTGAGCACGGAGAGCAGCTACATTCCCCTGAATTGACCCCGGGGCTGTCCCAACCAGTTCGCGCGGGCCCAGCTGGTTCGCGTGGGCGGTGTGGCAGAGCAGCCGGTGGAAGAAGTCCCCAGGAGGCAGTGGCTGGTCTTGGAGCGGGGAGAGCAGCGCCCCAGCCGGGACGCGCAGTTGCGATTCAGGCGCGGGGACCTGCTCCGCTCTCCTGAGATGACCCCGGGGGAGGGGAGCCCACCCGGTTCGCAGGAGCGGCGCGCGATGCGGCTTGCGGGATGGGAGTCCCCAGGAGGCAGCGACTGATTTTGGAGACGGGAGAGCACGGTCCCAGTAGGGGAGCCTTAACCTTGGGGGTGGGGCTGACAGCGGAGGATCTGACCGTGACGCCAGCGGGCCAGAACCCCCGGGGGGCAATCTCCACACAACCAGGACCTATAGGCGACGCGCCCCACAGAAATCTCAGATATAAGAGTCATTCCAAGTAAGACAAACAACTCTGGCTGTATTCTGAGGTGCTACACTCCTAGCTCTCTGATCCCTCCCCCACCCTCCCCAGGTGGCTCCATTAACATCCGAATAGCCTGAGCCAGAGGGAGAACTCTGACAGGGATCTCACTGCATTTTTTTTTAGCGGATTTTCTGGAAAAACTAGTTTCCCAGTGATGGCTCAGAGACAGCAGTCCATATCAAACCACATGAAGAAGCAGACCATGACAGCTTCTCCAACCCCCCAAACAAAAGAATCAAAATCTTTCCGAAATGAAGGTACAATCCTGGAATTACCAGATACAGAATATAAAATACTAATTTACAGAATGCTTAAAGACATCACAAATGAAATTAGGCTAACTGCAGAAAAAGCCAAGGAACACACTGATAAAACTGTTGAAGAAATCAAAAAGATTATTCAAGAACATAGTGGAAAAATTAACAAGTTGCAAGAATCCATAGAGAGACAGCATGTAGAAATCCAAAAGATTAACAATAAAATTACAGAATTTGACAACGCAATAGGAAGTCAGAGGAGCAGACTCGAGCAATTAGAATGCAGACTGGGACATCTGGAGGACCAGGGAATCAACACCAACATAGCTGAAAAAAATCAGATAAAAGAATTAAAAAAATGAAGAACCCCTAAGAATTATGTGGGACTCCATCAAGAAGGAAAACTTGCGAGTGATTAGAGTCCCAGAACATAGAGGGGGGACAGAAAACACAGAGAAAATAGTTGAAGAACTCCTGACACAAAACTTCCCTGACATCATGAAAGACGAAAGGATATCTATCCAAGATGCTCATCGAACCCCATTTAAGATTGATCCAAAAAGAAAAACACCAAGACATATTATCATCAAACTTGCCAAAACCAAAGATAAACAGAAAATTTAAAAAGCAGCCAGGGAGAAAAGAAAGGTTTCCTTCAAGGGAGAATCAATAAGAATAAGTTCAGACTACTCAGCAGAAACCATGCAGGCAAGAAGAGAATAGGACGACGTACACAGAGCACTGAAGGAGAAAAACTGCCAACCAAGGATCATATATCCAGCAAAACTCTCTCTGAAATATGAAGGAGAAATTAAGATATTTACAGATAAACACAAGTTTAGAGAATTTGCAAAAACCAAACCAAGGCTACAAGAAATGCTAAAGGAGATTGTTTGGTCAGATGACCAATAATATCAGGTACCAGCACAATACAAGGTCACAAAACAGAACGTCCTGATATCAACTCAAATAGGGAAAGCACAAAAACAAACAAATTAAGATTAATTCTAATAAATAAATAAATAAACAAAATAATACACATGACAGGGAATCATGGAAATCAATAGATAAAAGATCACAATAATCAAAAAGAGGGACTAAATATAGGAGGCATTGAACTGCCAGATGGAGAGTGATACAAGGCGATATAGAATGATACAAGTTAGGTTTTTACTTAGAAAAATAGGGGTAAATAATAAGGTAACCACAAAAAGGTATATCAGCTCCCTAACTCAAGAAAAAAGCCAAGAAAAATGTAACGACTCAACTAACATAAAGTTAAACATCATGAAAATGAGGATCTCACAATCTACTAAGAAAAACGTCCCAGCACAAAAAAGTATGTGGAAAAATGAAATGGCCAACAACTCACATGAAAAGGCATCAAAATGACAGCACTAAAAACTTATTTATCTATAATTACGGTGAATGTAAATGGACTAAATGCACCAATAAAGAGACAGAGAGTCACGGCCTGGATAAAGAAACACGATCCATCTATATGCTGCCTACAAGAGACACACCTTAGACTTAGAGACACAAACAAACTAAAACTCAAAGGATGGAAAAAAATATATCAAGCAAATAATAAGCAAAAAAGAAGAGGAGTAGCAATATTAATTTCTGACAAAATAGACTTTAGACTTAAATCGGCCACAAAGGATAAAGAAGAACACTATATAATGATAAAAGGGACAATTGATCAGGAAGACATAACCATATTAAATATTTATGCACCCAATGACAGGGCTGCAAGATACATAAATCAAATTTTAACAGACTTGAAAAGTGAGATAGACACCTCCACATTTATAGTAGGAGACGTCAACACACCACTTTCGGAGAAGGACAGGACATCCAGTAAGAAGCTCAATAGAGACTGGAAGAACTACTTACAACAATCAACCAACTTGACCTCATTGACTTATACAGAACTGTCCATCCAACTGCTGCAAAGTATACTCTTTTTTCTAGGGCACATGGAACATTCTCTAGAATAGACCACATGTTAGGTCATAAAACAAATCTTTGCAGAGTCCAAAACATTGAAATATTACAAAGCATCTTATCAGACCACAAGGCAATGAAACTAGAAATCAATAACAGAAAAACTAGGGAAAAGAAATCAAATGCTTGGAAAATGAACAATACCCTCCTGAAAAAAGACTGGGTTATAGAAGACATCAAGGAGGGAATAAGGAAATTCTTAGAAAGCAACGAGAATGAAAATACTTCCTAGCAAAACCTCTGGGACACAGCAAAAGCAGTGCTCAGAGGCCAATTTATATCAATAAATGCACACATACAAAAAGAAGAAAGAGCCAAAATCAGAGAACTGTCCCGACAACTTGAACAAATAGAAAGTGAGCAACAAAAGAACCCATCAGGCACCAGAAGAAAACAAATAATAAAAATTAGAGCTGAACGAAATGAATTAGAGAACAGAAAAACAATTGAAAGAATTAACAAAGCCAAAAGCTGGTTCTTTGAAAAAATTAACAAAATTGATAAACCACTGGCTAGACTGACTAAAGAAAAACAGGAAAGGAAGCAAATAACCCGAATAAGAAACGAGAATTACCACATCACAACAAAGCCAAATGAAATTAAAAGAATCATTTCAGATTACTACGAAAAATTGTACTCTAACAAATTTGAAAACCTAGAAGAAATGGATAAATTCTTAGAAAAACACTACCTACCTAAACTAACACATTCAGAAGTAGAACAACTAAATAGACCCATAACAAAAAAAGAGATTGAAACGGTAATCAAAAAACTTCCAACAAAAAAAAGTCCTGGAGCAGACGGCTTCACTGCAGAGTTCTACCAAACCTTCAGAGAAGACTTAACACCACTACTACTGAAGGTATTTCAAAGCATAGAAAAAGACGGAATACTACCCAACTCATTCTATGAAGCTACCATCTCCCTGATACCAAAACCAGGTAAAGACATTACAAAAAAAGAAAATTATACACCTATATCCCTCGTGAACATAGATGCAAAAATCCTCAACAAAATTCTAGCCAATAGAATCCAACAACACATCAAAAAAATAATTCACCCTGATCAAGTGGGATTTATACCAGGTATGCAAGGCTGGTTTAATATCAGAAAAACCATTAATGTAATCCATCACATAAATAAAACAAAAGATAAAAACCACATGATCTTATCAATAGATGCAGAAAAGCCATTTGACAAAGTCCAACACCCATTTATGATAAAAACTCTTACCAAAATAGGAATTGAAGGAAAATTCCTCAACATAATAAAGGGCATCTATGCAAAGCCAACAGCCAATATCACTCTAAATGGAGAGAACCTGAAAGCATTTCCCTTGAGAACGGGTACCAGACAAGGATGCCCTTTATCACCGCTCTTATTCAACATCGTACTTGAAGTCCTAGCCAGGGCAATTAGGCTAGACAAAGAAATAAAGGGTATCCGGATTGGCAAGGAGGAAGTAAAGCTATCACTATTTGCAGATGACATGATCGTATACACGGAAAACCCTAAGGAATCCTCCAGAAAACTACTGAAACTAATAGAAGAGTTTGGCAGAGTCTCAGGTTATAAAATAAACATACAAAAATCACTTGGATTCCTCTACATCAACAAAAAGAACACCGAAGAGGAAATAACCAAATCAATACCATTCACAGTAGCCCCCAAGAAGATAAAATACTTAGGAATAAATCTTACCAAGGATGTAAAAGACCTATACAAAGAAAACTACAAAGCTCTACTACAAGAAATTCAAAAGGACATACTTAAGTGGAAAAACATACCTTGCTCTTGGATAGGAAGACTTAACATAGTAAAAATGTCTATTCTACCAAAAGCCATCTATACATATAACGCACTTCTGATCCAAATTCCAATGTCATATTTTAAGGGGATAGAGAAACAAATCACCAATTTCATACGGAAGGGAAAGAACCCCCGGATAAGTAAAGCATTACTGAAAAGAAGAAGAAAGTGGGAGGCCTCACTCTACCTGATTTCAGAATCTATTATACAGCTACAGTAGTCAAAACAGCCTGGTACTGGTACAACAACAGGCACATAGACCAATGGAACAGAATTGAGAACCCAGATATAAATCCATCCATGGATGAGCAGCTGATATTTGACAAAGGACCAGTGTCAGTTAATTGGGGAAAAGAGAGTCTTTTTAACAAATCGTGCTGGCATAACTGGATATCCATTTCCAAAAGAATGAAACAGGACCCATACCTCACACCATGCACAAAAACTAACTCCAAGTGGATCAAAGACCTAAACATAAAGATTAAAGCGATAAAGATCATGGAAGAAAAAATAGGGACAACCCTAGGAGCCCTAATACAGGGAATAAACAGAATACAAAACATTACCAAAATGATGAAGAGAAACCAGATAACTGGGAGCTCCTAAAAATCAAACACCTATGCTCATCTAAAGACTTCTCCAAAAGAGTAAAAAGACCACCTACAGACTGGGAAAGAATATTCAGCTATGACATCTCCGACCAGCGCCTGATCTCTAAAATCTACGTGATTCTGTCAAAACTCAACCACAAAAAGACAAACAACCCAATCAAGAAGTGGGCAAAGGATATGAACACACATTTCACTAAAGAAGATATTCAGGCAGCCAACAGATACATGAGAAAATGCTCCTGATCATTAGCCATTAGAGAAATGCAAATTAAAACTACGATGAGATTCCATCTCACACCAACTAGACTGGCATTAATCCAAAAAACACAAAATAATAAATGTTGGAGAGGCTGCGGAGAGATTGGAACTCTCATACACTGCTGGTGGGAATGTAAAATGGTACAACCACTTTGGAAATCCATCTGGCGTTATCTTAAACAGTTAGAAATAGAACTACCAAACAACCCAGAAATCCCACTCCTCGGAATATACCCTAGAGATACAACAGCCTTCACACAAACAGATATATGCACACCCATGTTTATTGCAGCTCTGTTTACAATAGCAAAAAGCTGGAAGCAACCAAGGTGTCCGTCAACGGATGAATGGGTAAATAAATTGTGGTATATTCACACAATGGGATACTACGCATCGATAAAGAACAGTGACGAATCTCTGAAACATTTCATAACATGGAGGAATCTGGAAGGCATTATGCTGAGCGAAATGAGTCAGAGGCAAAAGGACAAATATTGTATAAGACCACTATTATAAGATCTTGAGAAATAGAAAAAACTGAGAAGAACACATACTTTTGTGGTTACAAAGTGGGGAGGGAGGGAGGGAGGGAGAGGGTTTTTTATTGATCAATCAGTAGATAAGAACTGCTTTGGGTGAAGGGAAAGACAACACTCAATACAAGGAAGGTCAGCACAATTGGACTGGACTAAAAGCAAAGAGGTTTCCGGGATAAAATGAAAGCTTCAAAGGTCAGCGGAGCAGGGGCTGGGGTCTGGGGAACATGGTTTGAGGGGACTTCTAAGTCAATGGGCAAAACAATTCTATTTTCAAAACATTCTGCATCCCACTTTGAAATGTGGCGTCTGGGGTCCTAAATCTAACAAGCGGCCATCTAAGATGCATCAATTTGTCTCAACCCACCTGGAGCAAAGGAAAATGAAGAACACCAAGGTTACACAACAACTAAGAACCCAAGAGACAGAAAGGGCCACATGAACCAGAGACCTACATCATCCTGAGACCAGAAGAACTAGTTGGTGCCCAGCCACAATCGATGACTGCCCTGTCAGGGAGCACAACAGAGAACTTCTGAGGGAGCAGGAGATCAGTGGGATACAGACCCCAAATTCTCATAAAAAGACCATACTTAATGGTCTGACTGCGACTAGAGGAATCCCGGCTGCAATGCTCCCCAGACCTTCTGTTGGCACAGGACAGGAACCATCCCCGAAGACAACTCATCAGACATGAAAGGGACTGGTCAGCAGAGGGGAGAGAGATGCTGATGAAGACAGAGCGAATTAAATCAGGTGGACACTGGAGAATGTGTTGGCAACTCTTGACTGGAGGGGGGAAGGGAAGATAGAGAGAGAGGGAAGACGGCAAAATTGGCACGAAACGAGAGACTGAAAGGGCTGACTCAATAGGGGGAGAGCAAGTGGGAGAAGGGAGTGAGATGTATGTAACTTACATGTGACAGACTGATTGGAATTGTAAATGTTCACTTGAAGCTTAATAAAAGTTAATTAAAAAAAAAAAGACTAGAAATAGAACTACCATATGATCCAGCAATCCCACTCCTTGGAATATATCCTAGAGAAATAAGAGCCTTTACACGAACAGATATATGCACACCCATGTTCATTGCAGCAGTGTTTACAACAGCAAAAAGATGGAAGCAGCCAAGGTGCCCATCAATGAATGAATGGATAAATAAATTATGGTATATTCACACAATAGAATACTACTCATTGATAAAAAACAGTGATGACTCTGTGAAACATTTCGTAACACAGAGGAATCTGGAAGGCATTATGCTGAGTGAAATTAGTCAGTTGCAAAAGGACAAATATTGTATAAGACCACTATTACAAGAACTCGAGAAATATTTTAAACAGAGAAGAAAATATTCTTTGATGGTTATGAGGGGGGAAAGGAGGGAGGGAGAGAGGGAGGGGAGGAAAGAGGGAGGGAGGGAAAAGGTTATTCACTAATTAGGTAGTAGATAAGAACTGCTTTAGGTGAAGGGAAAGACAACACACAATATAGGGGAGGTCAGCACAACTGGACTAAACCAAAAGCAAAGAAGTTTCCTGAATAAACTGAATGATTCGAAGGCCAGCATAGCAGGGGCAGGGGTCAGGGGACCATGGCTTCAGGGGACATCTAGGTCAATTGGCATGATAAAATCTATTAAGAAAACATTCTGCATCCCACTTTGAAGATCGGCCCCTGGGGTCTTAAATGCTAGCAAGCGGCCATCTAAGGTGCATCAATTGGTCTCAACCCACCTAGACCAAAGGAAAATGGAGAATACCAAGGACACAAGGTAATTACGAGACCAAGAGACAGAAGGGACCACCTAAACCAGAGACTACATCAGCCTGAGACCAGAACTAGATAAAAAAAAAAAAATAGTGCCCAGTAAAACCTATGATTGCCCTGACAGGGAACACAATAGAGAAACCCTGATGGAGTAGGAGAGCAGTGGGATGCAGACTCTAAATTCTCGTAAAAAGACCAGACTTAATGGTCTGACTGAGACTAGAAGGACCCTGGCGGTCACGGCCCCCAGACCTTCTGTTAGCCCAGGACAGGAACCATTCCCAAAGCCAACTCTTCAGACAGGGATTGGGCTGGACAATGGGATAGAAAAAGTTGCTGGTGAAGAATGAGTTTCTTGGATCAAGTAGATGCTTGAGACTATGTTGGCACCTCCTATCTGGAGGGGAGATGAGAGGGCGGGGGGTTAGAAGCTGGCTGAATGGATACAAAAAGAGAGAGTGGAGGGAAGGAGCGGCCTGTGTAGGGGACAGCAATTAGGAGTATATAGCAAAGAGTAAATAAACTTTTGTATGAGAGACTGACTTGATTTGTAAAACTTTCACTTAAGGCACAATAAAAATTTAAAAAAATATAAATAAATAAAAGAAGCACAAAACCTCACAAGAAATGCAAGTAAATATAACAATAGCTACAAGAAGAAAATTGTGACAAGTGATAAAGTCACTATGGCCCAAATTGTTCTCTTCTGTTGGCCCTCACACCTGCCCAATTTGATATTTCCTGTCCTTGTGAATTTTTTTTGTGAACAGCACCGCCATTTTCTCACTTTTCTTCTACGAGACCAGTTTCTGCTACATAGTCGAAAATCACACAGCGTGAGGATATTAGAGAAATCATTGCAATTCAATAAATAACATGTAAGTAGAGCAGTTGCATACAAATTTTTTATGTCCTAAAGCATACAAGTTTGGGAGGACATGAAAGATCAGTTGGTATATGATGACTGACAAGCATTGCATTATTGAAAAAACTGGAGTTGTTCTTCACCTATAAACAGATGCTGAAATAAATTCCATATGTACAAAAGAGTTAAACATAAAAAATTAAATCAGAAAAACTAGAAGAAACTGCATTTAAACTTTTTTCATTCTTTGGTCTAGGAAAAGTACTTTAATATTTGGTTTAATTTTACTGCTGTGCCTTCAAAAACATTACAATTCATGAAATCTGAATTAAACTTAATATATTTTTTCTACTTGTGGTTTTACTCCAACCTCTAGTGGTAGAGGAAGCATAAGGGAGAGTAGCTTATGGCCAGACCCAGCCTTGATTACAATAGATTTTTTAAAATTAAAGAAACAAGAAAGCCCAGCCTCTGGAGAAGATCCTCAAAAATATGTCCCATATTTGCAGTCATCATTGTGTCTTGGGCAGAAGCAGATAAGAAAATCAATTAAAAAAAGAGAAAATAATAGCCATAATCCTACCACTAAGAGATTGCCGCCATCAATACTTAGATAAGATTCTAGTTCTCTCTTTGCATTCACATATTTGCATGTAAACTGAGTGTCACCTCACCAGCTTTTTGGGTCTTACACCTCTATGCTCGGGAAGGAGGAGGATTACTTCTTAGGACTTCCTGGGTCCTTCCTTCCAGCAACTGCCTCCCGCTGTAGTGTGCTCCTCTCCACCCAACTTCACTGTGCTATAGGTCACTGCCCAGAACTCCGGAATCTCTGACCCTCTCTAGATGGTGCTGCTAACAATGTAGTAACCCACAATTATCACACATCCAGCCATTCCCCAACACACCACCGTAGACCACAGGTGTGACAGACTCACTGAAAGGCTGCAGGTAACTGAAGGGAATACATAACACTATGTGTAAAAAATGGCGGACCTTACAGCCCAAGAGAAAAGAACGCCTTCTCTAGGCACGACCCATTTCCTAATCTTGCTTTTCTGTCTTGGAGCCTATCCATCCTCCCTTGCCTCCAAGATAGCCTTATTCTTTAAACTTCCACATTTCCAGTCTCACTCCATCCTCTACTCACAGCATTTGGTCTCCCCAAAGATTCACCCCCTTCTCCACACCAATGCAATCTATGGCTCACAACACCTCATGCATTGCTCCAAACCTGGGTTATTCTAGAACAACACCATTTTATATGTGAGACAGGGAATGATATCAGCAGAAAAATCTAGGGTGGCGGTTGGAGGTACTCTCAGGCTCCATAGTCTGATCCTTCCCAAGGTCTCTGTCTCAGTCTCTCTCTCTCTCTCTCTCTAATATATATAATATATCCATCCATATATAGATAATATAATACATTGGTTAAGTGTTCAGCTGCTAATCAAAGGGTTGGTGGTTTGAACTCACCCAGTGGCTCTGTGGGAGAAAGACCTGGCAATCTGCTTCCATAAAGATTGCAGCCAAGAAAACCATGTGACAGTTCTACTCTGGCACTTGGAGTCACCATGAGTCAGAATTGATTCAACAGCACCCAACAACAGCATAAAATTCATAAAGTAATCCCTTCAATCTCTTCTAGAAATCAGAAAAAGGGGTCACAAGCTTGGCCTTCCAGTGGTATTAGTGCTGAGTCCTGCATCACCAGCTGGGCCCAGACATCTCACTTATTTGCTTCTCCAAGCTGCTCTTCTTTTTAGAAGCTTCATATGAAATGAAGAGTGTCCCAATCTATACCCTTTTATCCATGGGTTTAGACAATTCTGGAGGAAGCAGATATTCGTCAGACCCAGGCATCTCATCTTAATTGTTTAAATCACTTACCAAATGTCCATCTTGCTGTTGCATTTAAAAAAAAAAAAAAGTGTCTGTCAAGTTGATTCCAACTTATGGCAACCCCATTTGTGTCAGAATAGAACTGTGGTCCAAATCCACCCCATTCCAGGTCCTCTCCATTGCTCGTGAAGGGGGCCTCACAAAGCAGAGAATTTATATGGGGTGGGGGGAGGGGTTGTTCAGGGCTAAAGGAAGATACTATTGGGACCCAAGATGGATCCTTACATGTGAGTTCATCTCTGCCTGGAGCAGATGGGAGCTGTGTCCTCAACAAACCCTGGGTGATCTGGGATTTCCAGCCTATAAGGCCCATAGTGCCTGCCTTCTGGAGTCTCTGGAGCTAAGACAGCTGTACTAATGAAACAAATCTCCTAGTTATAACTCCCACCTGTATGAATTTGGATCTCCTTCCTCTTACAGATAGTTCATTTTATTCTTAATTCCCCTGCTGGAATTTGTCTTGTATATCCATTTATTCTCCAGACACTCACTGAGCATCTATTACGTGCCAGGCCCTTGGCCAGCACTGAAGATGCATAGAATAACAAGAGAGCAGCAGGGCACTGGGTGAGACAGGAGGCAGGAATGTACACAGCCACTGCCTCCAGCAGAATAGGTGAGGGAATCCAGCTGTGGGACTGCACTGGGGATGTTCCAGGACAGTATTTCTTGACTGAAGCGGCAATCAGAGAGGTCCGCGTGGAAGGAGGAATTTTTAAGTTGAGTCTAAAAGATAAAAATAAAGAATGGGGAAGACATTCTAGTTAGGGAGAAGAGTAGTTGCAAAGCTATTGAAATAATATGATTCCGTCTCTTCATGGGGATTAATCATTCATTGCCGAGTCATTGACATGTGGGGCCATGCACAGGGCACTGGGATTACAGAGATAAAAATAAATGGTTCCTGATCTCAAGACCAGCCTCTCATGTGAAACAGAGATCTTGGGAAATAAATAACTACAAAATATGAGGATAAAACCTCAGAATGAGCTTTACGCAGGCACCTAACACCTGGGAGGGTCAGATAAATCATGCCCAAGGTAAGTTTCCTGGGAGTTCAAGGTTAGGAGAGGGAGGAGAGGGGACATAGCTGGCACAGAGAAACCAGGGAGTTTCCAAAAAGCCAAGTGCATGTCAGGAACTGCAAGTAGTTTAACCCCAGAATCTGTGATGACCGAGCTGAAAGCAGTGGCCAGATTCATAATGGTCTCATAGACCCAACTAACAACCTTGGATCTCATCTTAAATTCTGGGGTAAAGTTAGACTTTTACAAAAATCAGTGTGACAGTTCTGTGGAGTATGAATTAGAGTGAGGCACTTTGGAGGCAGGAAGACCTGTAAGGATGAGAGTCTCAATTAGGCCACAGCAATGCCTGTGAGTGTGATGGGGACTGACTTGAGAGAGAGTTGCACAGTGGCATCCAGACACGAGTCTCGGTTAGCATCCTGTGGTTTAGAAAATACACTAGGCAGACAGATCCTTAGGACACATTTGGTGTGAGGTGAGTGGGAGGCAGGAGTTTGGGATGATCCAGGTTTCTAACTTAGAAATCTTGGTGAATGGGGATGTTATTCACAGAGCTGGAGAGCACAAGAGGAACATGTTAGAAAAGAAGTGGAAAGTGATGAATTCTGATTTTGTAAAATTGGCTTGAGGTACCAAAGTATACGCAATGGGTGTTCACCTTTGGACCTAGGAACAGGGAAGGGGGTGTTCAGCAATGGTGAAGAATGAGATAATTAGCAAGTGTATGAAGTGAAGGAAGCCAAGTGAAGTTGAAAGGAAAGGAGTCTGCAGAGGAGGCAGAGTCATGAAGGAGACTAAGATGAGGCCGGAGAAGTGGGGGACTATCCATGTAGCAGAGGAGCCCAAGGGAAGAGGGGTAAAATGGAGGACATGACAGTGTCAAATACTGCAGTGAGTCAAATAGGATAAATACTGAACCATGTCCATAAAGACATCATAGAACCTCCCTTCCACAATACATAATGAAGTGAGCAAAAGTACACAATTACCGGGGAAAAATCACCAATGGCTACTAAGGAATAAGAGGGAAAAGGATATATAAGTGTTTCCCATGGGCCAGATGCGGCCCACAGAATAGGGAAGGCTGTCTGTTTAAAACTCTGTCCTAGAGGGCCACCTAGAGGTGCAGTCACCAGTGGAGAGAAGCGGGGGGACTGCCAAATGCCTGGGTGCCACTGAGCCAGAGCCACAGCCTAAGGAACTGGCCAAAAAAGATGCATTTGCAAATATTGAAGAACTGTGATCAAAACCCCAGTGAGGGGTAGGGCACAGCATTCCTTGAGGAACATATTCAGTTCCCCATAAAAGAAAAGTTCAGCCAAGCCCAGGAAGCTCCTAAGTCAGCCAGAACAGTATTTGGTCACATAAGAACTTGTCTGGCCCTTCTCTCTCCTCACTAGGTAGCCTCTGCCCTGAGGGACCAGAGGCAGCTGGGTGAGTGAGGGAAGAGGAGTGGAAACTCCAAGGAGCAAATAGACAAGCTGCTCTCCTCTCCTGTGCAGACTTCCTGCCTGCAGCAGTCCCTAGTGGGCAAGAGAGGGAAATCTAAAGTTCAGGAAAATAGACCTTTCAATTCCTGCAATAAGATTACTTGTGTAAACAGAAGTGACTTGGCCGGAAAACTTCTTATTGTCTAAGCACAATCCTAAAAGTCAGTGGTATCTGCCAGAGATTTCACCTTGAGAGGAAGAAAGATTCATCCCCACAGAGACGGTTTGAAGACATACCAGGGGAAGGAATTGAGTAGTTTTACGACTTCCTTCTACAGGTCCTGTTTGTTCAGTTACCCAGAAAGATAGAAAAGGAAAAAGAAAAAGAAAAAAAAAAAAAGAGGGGGACCTCCTTGTGAAGAAAAAATTGCTGACACAGAACCTCCCTGGCCTGGTACAATGTATGAGATGAGACATACCAGGCCTGTAGGCACACAGGGAGGAATTTATGAACAATCTTATGACTTTGTTGACCTCTATAAAAGTTTAAATTACTGTCTTTTATCAATTACATTTCCTTCATCTCTCCCTACTCAAAACTGAATTCATTCACTAACAGTTAATATTGAAATGTTTAATCTGGTTGTGAGCACCAGCAGTAGCTTTGACTTGAAGACAGAAAAAAAAAAAAAAAAATACAGAGAAGCCCAAGGAAAATATTGAGTTGGAAAAGTGGGATTTCAGGGCCAAGGTCAGAAAACACAGGGAGATGATAGATAGATAGATAGTAGATATACAGAAAGATAGATGATAGATAGATACAG
This sequence comes from Elephas maximus indicus, assembly GCF_024166365.1. Taxonomy (NCBI): domain Eukaryota; kingdom Metazoa; phylum Chordata; class Mammalia; order Proboscidea; family Elephantidae; genus Elephas; species Elephas maximus. The sequence continues at coordinate 189,246,424 of NC_064821.1, forward strand.
ATCAGGCAGGCCAAGTGATAAAGAAGCCAAACCAGCCTTGACAAAAATATTAATAATTATAAAAATATTTATTGAGGGCTCTACATCTGTGGTATCTTTATTAACCTTCCCAATAACCCTATGAATACAGGGAAGCTGTGTAGTACAATCATTGAGAGTGTAGGCTGTGCACTGGGAGATGAGCCTAGCATGTTGTAAGCACTCCATATAAGTTATGTATTGTCCTAAGATAGGTGCTAGTATTATAGCATTTTATAGATGAGGAAATTGAGACTTGGAAAGGTTAAATAAATTTCTAGGAGGTCACTAGTTAAGTCAAGGACAAAGGCAGGATTTGAACCCAGGGATCTAACTCCAGGATCGTCTCTCTTAACCCCTAACTGAGCCCAGGCTTCAACACTCACACATCTCCTCATCCAGTCACTCTGTTTATGAGATCCAGCCACCTAAGAAGCTTGGTCTATGTTTCATCTCCATGGTGCCTTGCTGTCAGCCATCTGCCAGTCAAACCCTAAGCCAAAGGTTAACATGATACCTGGGATGTTAAATGTAACAGTGCCAGGAATGCTGAACTTTAGACAGGAGGATTTCAAAGACTAAAAAGATGGACAAACTACATTACGGTAGAAGTCCAGCAATGATATACTTTTATTCAGTAAGAACTTCTTGAACAAGAAATAAGAAAGAGAAGAAAGGAGAGAGAGGAAGATGACAAAGACTAGCAGAAATGACTACATGTTTTGACATCATTGTCATAAACCACTGCCCTCTCCATATCCATATTAATATCTTTGGTCCAGAGCTGAAGAGCAAATGGGGCTGGGTCTCCTGAAACAGGTGTGGAAAATGCTTCTCACCAGCTTTAAGGAGATAGAACTCATGGACAAAATATAGGGAGAAAAGAAAATGAGTACAGAGGAATGGGGCTGATACAAAGGGTATGGATTTAACACCAAGTATCCCAATGGCAGGGGTTTAAATTCTGGTCCACTCTCCCTTTTCTTTTGGTTAGTTTGGGCTTTAAATATACATGGTATTCTTTCTTCTTTGTGAAAATCAAATAAGCTCTGTAATGGAATTCCCCATCCTCCTCAGCCCCTTCTCCCCTTCCTCAGTCCTTTCCCAGGACCACCCCATGCTCCCCCATCCAGTAAGTGCTTGTTGGACTGAAAGCAACTCAAGGTTTCTGGTCTGACCAGTGACTGGTACGAGGGCCAGAGCCATAAAACCACCTGTCATGGATTGAGTTGTGTTCCCTAAAAATATGTGTATCAATTTGGCAAGGCCATGATTTCCACTATCGTGTAACTGTCCACCATTTTGTCATCCAATAAGATTTTCCTATGTGTTGTAAATCCTATCACTATGTTAATAAGATGGATTATAGGCAGTTATTTTTATGAGATCTACAAGATCAGATTGTGGCTTAAGATAATTTCTTTTGAGATATAAAAGAAAGAAGTGAGCAGAGAGACGGGGAACCTCATACCACCAAGAAAACAGTGCCTGAAGCAGGGCGCATCCTTTGGACCTGGGGTACCTGAGAAGAGAAGCTCCTAGTCCAGGGGAAGATTGATGACGTGGACCTTCCTCCAGAGCCGACAAAGAAAGTTTTCCCCTGGAGCTGACACCCTGAATTTGGACTTTAGCCTACTAGACTATGAAAGAATAAACTTTTGTGTGTTAAAGCCATCTACTTGTGGTATTTCTGTTACAGCAGCACTAGATGACTAAGACACCATCCAAGATGCACCACTGTACCCCACTCTTAACACCCTCACACGCAAATCCATCTTCTAACATAAAACTGTTCTCCTTTGTCCTTAGCGCCCATTAACAGAAGCACCACCAGCTTGAAATCTTTCTTCTTTCTTAATTTTTCCTTTCTTCTGTCTTCTTAATTTTCCACAGCAAGTCAGTAACCAAATCCCAAAAATTTGCCTCTCTAAACATGTTTTTTTCATTAGCCTCCTCTTTCTACCACAGTCACTGCCCTCCTTTGGACTTAGAAAATTTTTAACTTCTACTTTCTCCCACCACCACCCTCAATCCACCCTACACTTGGCCTCCAGAAATATCTTTCGACATCTTAAATGTGATCACATTACAATTTTAATCAAAAGTCACTCATAAATCATCAGTGATTGGTTGCCAAATCCAACCTTCTGGATGTGAGTTCAAGGCACTATGTGCCTGAGCCCTATTTAGCTTTCCTGCACCAACCTCCCATTACCACCAGACACACTGTGTTATGAATTGAATTGTATCCCCCCATAATTTGTGTCAACTTGGCTAGACTATGATCCCCAGTATTGTGTGGCTACCCTCCTTTGTGTGATCTGATGTAATTATCGGATCTGTTGTAAATTCTAACCTCTATGATGTTAATGAGGCAGGATTAGAGGCAATTACTTTAATAAGGCAGGACACAATCTACAGTATTAGGTTGCATCTTGAGTCAATCTCTTTTGAGATATAAACGAGAGAAGCAAACAGAAAGGAGAGGGACCTCATTACCACAAAGAAAGAAGAGCCAGGAGCAGAGTGCACCCTTTGGACCCAGAGTCCCTGTGCTGAGAAACTCCTAGACCAGGAGAAGATTGATGACAAGGACCTTTCTCCAGAGATGACAGAGAGAGAAAGCTTCCCCTTTGAGTGGGCTCCCTGAATTTGGATTTCTAGCCTCCTAAACTGTGAGAGAATAAATTTCTGCTTGTTAAAGCCATCTGCTTGTGGTATTTCTGTTATAGCAGGACTAGATAACTAAAACATACCCCTATTCCAGTTACAACCATTCAATGGCCAGGTCTTTGAAAAGGACAAAAAGGAGCCTTTTAAGAGGCTCTGCCCTGCAAACCTTTCTATTCTAAGACAACGCCTGAGGTTAACCAAACTGGTCAGGGATGGTCAGGAGTATCAAACTGAATTCCTTCACAATATACATTATTTGCCTTGTGTATCAAGTGATAGCCCCTCTGATTGGGGAGAAAAAAAATGCAGAGCTCCATCGGACAGTGAATTATAGCCAAACACATTGAGCAAAAGAGAAAAATAATCCTTGGACTTGGGCTAGGGATTATGAGGAGGTAAAAAGAGATTTCAGAAAAACAGGGAGGAGAAGAAAGTCAAAACGACTATAATCAATTCAGGAAAGTTTTGCTAGAACGGTGAAGAAGGGGACAATTTCAGAGGAGTTAAAGTTTAGGGAAGGAGCCCTGGCAGCACAGTGGGTAAGGGCTCAGCTGCTAACTGAAAGGTCAGTGGTCCAAACCCACCAGCCACTCCATGGGAGAAAGATGTGTCAGTCTGCTTCTGTAAAGATTGCAGCCTTGGAAACCCTATAGGGCATTTCTACTCTGTCCTGTAGGGTCACTATGAGTCAGGACCAACTCAATGGCACACGAAACAGCGAAGTTTGGGGAGGCTGGCGGAAAAAACAGAGACCATGGGTAACCCTAGGGACGAAGCTTTTCTGTTCCTGGCAGCAATGAGCCTGACTACACTTAGAGCTCAGCAGCCTTCACTGCAGCCTGGTTTCACCAGCATGAATTTTGAGGGAAGAGGTGGGACAGCAAAGAGGGTGATTACTCATAGGTCTGTTCTCACAACAAACTCTGGAGTTGAGCTGGAGCTCTGCAGCCACACAACAATATCTCCTTGATGATGCGGGGCATGATCTCACAGATGAAGGGTTCCCCCTCCCCCTCCCCCTGGATTCTTCAGAGCTGGACAGAGGAACCAGAGGGCAAGCCCACCTTCCTGAGCACAGCCATAACATCCACTTCACTCGACTACTTGTCAAGTTCTCTACCAACACAAGGGCGTAAGTTGTGTTTGGACAACTGGAAATGGCCCCTCTTTTACCCCTCCTCTCCGGGAAGGGACCTGCAGTCCCCAGCCACTGAGCAGGGGTGGGATGGTTGTTTGAGTGAAAGATTCCTCACATGTTCAGAGCAAGAGCTGGGGTGTGCTTCACCTTAGAATAGAAATGCTTAGCAATTTCATCTGCCTTTCCAGTGAGCCATACTGATTTTAAAACTGAAATTAGATAACACTTTATATTGCTAAAGGAAATCAAAGGCACAGCAATAGAATCAACCTGAAGTATTGTCAGGAACTGAAAAGCCCTGTCCACATCCTAGAAGTTACACTGTCCATACAGGAAGGCCTCGCTCAGGGTAAAACTCAACGGAGGGAAAAAGAAACTCCTTTCTTAAAATCATACTGTGTGGCTCTAGCATTCACATTTTCAGAACAATTAGAGCTTGCCAGTTCATTTTTTCTCCTGATGTTTTCCCTTACACTAAGCTCTATGTACAACCCAGATGGGGGATGAGGGAGGTTGGAGGAGAAATTTTAGAGTGGTCCGTGAGAATCCCATCATGGTAGAGATTCATTATCCTCCCTTCCCCAGTCCTCAAGTGAGAAAGCAGTTCTCAAAGTTCTGGGGGCTTAGGCAGGTCACAGGATTGAATGAAGGTACCTAAATCCACTAATATACCCCCTGTTATGGAATGAATTGTGTCCCCCAAAAATGTGTGGCAACTTGGCTAGGCCATGATTCCCTGTATTGTGATGGTTCATCATTTTGTCATTTGATATGATTTTCCTATGTGTTGTAAATTCTACCTCTATGATGTTAATGAGGCAGGAGTAGAGGCAGTTATGTTAATGAAGCAGGACTCCATCTACAAGATTAGGTTTTTTCTTGAGTCAATCTCTTTTGAGATATAAAAGAGAGAAGCAAGCAGAGAGACAGGAGGACTTCACACCAACAAGAAAGTAGTGCCAGGAGCAGAGCATGTCCTCTGAACCTGGGGTCCTTGCACTGAGAAGCTCCTAGACCAACAGAAGATTGATTGCAAGGACCTTCTTCTAGTGCTGATAGAGAGTGAAAGCCTTCCTCTGGAGCTAGCATCCTGAACTCGGACTTCCAACCTACTAGACTGAGAGAGAATAAATTTCTCTTTGTTAAAGCCATCCACTTGTAGTATTTCTGTTATAGTAGCACTAGATAACTAAGACATCCTCCCATTCCACCTGCAGAGGTGGTCTTTCAGGAGTTACTTAAAATCTTTTTTATGTCCTGATGACTTCAGCAGTGCGATCAAACTTAGAAACTCAACAAAATAATGTTTTTAAATTAATAAAATAAAATACACGGGGCTACAGAAGATACCAGCTATACTGAAATACAGGTGCTATGTTTGGGGACCCAAGGACCCTAAGTTATGAACCTCTGCTAGAGGCTATGGGATGGAGATGAGGGAAAGTGAAAAGAAAGAGTAATGATTGGTAGATCAGGAAATGTTGTTACAAATCCATACAAAGACAAGAGACAAAAAATATAAACCAAACCCATTGCCATCGAATCAATTCTGACTCACATCAACCTTACAGGACAGAGTAGAACTGCCCCAGGATTTCCAAGGTTTCCAAGGAGCAGCTGGTGGATTTGAACTGCCAACCCCACCAACCATTAGGTAGCAGCCAAGCTCTTAACCACTGTGCCACCAGGGACCCATGACAAGAAGACAGCCCCTTAAGTGAGAAGATGAGCCCATCTCAAGAAGCCTTTCTTAAGAACAAGGGCAGGGAGCAAGTGTGAGTAGTAAGCCTACACTGGTCCTCTGTGACCTCAGGTGTGGTCTTCCACCTAAAACCTGTCTGGTATTTCTTTGCAGGGCCCAGAAAATTAAGAAGCAATGTCGAGTGATGATAAAAGCAAATCTGGTGAACAAAAGACTGAGCCCAAGTGTGAACAAAAGTGTGAACAAAAGTGTGAGCCCAAATGTCAGCCCAGTTGTTTAAAGAAGCTGTTGCAACTGTGCTCTGACAAGTGCCCACGCGACAAGTGTCCATCACCATGCGCACCAAAGTGCCCTCCTCCATGCCCCCCTCCATGCCCCCCTCCATGCCCCCCTCCATGCCCCCCTCCATGCCCTCCCCCCAAGCTCTGTGCCAAGCCCTGTCCTTCTAAATGTCCCTCTCCTTGCCCACCCCCGGAGTGAGGCACCATGGGCACCATCGTCATCTTCACCATGTCCAGCACCGTGGCGTTGGGGGCTGAAACCATGAACTGAAACCATGAACTGACAAGTAAATGTGTTCTTCTGCTGTGCAAAACTCTTCTCCTGGGTTTGTATGTATTTGCTTTTATTTCGATAGCTCTAACCCACCCACCAAGTAGCAATCCCTGGAGAGTAAGGCTAGACTTCCAGCCCTCCTCCACCACTGATGGCCCTGGCAGTCTGCCTTCCCCTCTGACTCAGCCCCTCTTCCAAAGGGTGCACCCAGGGAATTTCACCCCTGTTAGGGTGAAACCTGGGAGATCCATAAATGTGGCTGCAGATTTTAAAGTGTTTAACCTAAAAAGCCAAGTTGGCATGAGGGAGGTGGGAGGGTATGAGGGGGAAAGAGGGGTGGGAAGTGAGGAAGGTTCCAGGTGGGCTCAGGAGAGAAAGGCAATTCTACTCTATGCTATTACTCTTGTCGCATAATACTTGGGCAGAAGGGCTCTGAGAACAACTGTGGGGGTTTAAACTCCAGCTCTGCCCTTTTACCTGTGACTCTGTGACCTTAAGCAATCTGCTTAACTTTTCTGTGCCTCAGTTTCCTTCTCTCCATCAAAGGAATGATAATACTAATAGTACCTGTGTTACAGGATTATTGTGAAGCTGATGGAGTTCATACAAAGTGCCTGGTTTCCTGGGATATACGAGTGCTCTGTGAAGGTAGCACCCTACCCCTGTCTGGTGTGACACATCACACAGGAACTTACCTGCTGCTGCTTCTTCTCACTGCTAGGTTGTAAGTCTCCTGGAAACAATAGTCAGGTTCTACCTTACACCTATGGAGTCCCTGGGTGATGCAAATAGTTAAGGTGCTTGACTGCTAACTGAAAGTTTGGAGGCTCAAGCCTACCAACAGGTACCATGGAAGAAAGGCCTGGCTATGTGCTTCCAAAAAATCATGACATTGAAAACCCTATGGAGCACAGTCCTACTCTAACACATGTGGGATCGCCATGAGCTGAATTAACTCCACAGCAACTGGTTTGTTTTTGTTTTTGTTTTTTTGGTTTTTTTTTTTTAATTTAAACTTGTTTGTACACAGCTAACCCATTGCCATCAAGTCAATTCCAACTCATAGGGACCCTATAGGACAGAGTGGAACTGCCCCACAGGGTTTCCAAAGAGTGGTTGGTGGATTCCAAATGCTGACTTTTTGGTTAGCAGCCATAGTTCCTAACCACTGTGCCACCAGGGATGGTCTTAAAAGAAGAAGAAGAAAAAAAAAGAATTGTGGATTACACCAACATCAATTTCCTGGTTTCTGATAGTGAACTATAGTTACATGAGATGGTACCATTGAGGGAAACCAGGTGAAGTATACATGGGACCTCTCTGTACTATTTTTGCGGCTTCCTATAATTTCAAAATAAAAAGTTAAGTACAAAAAACAATAGAAAAGGATAAGCCTGGGAGGACCCCTATTAGAAATAAACAGGGCAAGCATTCACAGCTGACATGTTAGTGGGGGTTATGAGAGAAAGAGAGAGAAGGAAGGGAGAGAGGGATTGCTCCTGGTAGTCAAAAGGTTAAGTCCTCACCTGCTAACCAAAAGGTTGATGGTTAGAACCTACCTAGCTTACCTGGTGATCTGCTTCTATAAAGGTTATAGCCTAGAAAACCCTTGAGGCAGTTCTACTCTGTCACTTGGGGCCACTATGAGCTGAAAATCATCTCTACGGCACCTAACAATACAGAGAGTCAACTTCAAACCAGCTTAACTGACAAAAGGGAATGTATTGGTTCATATTGCTGCAAAGGACATGGGGGAAGGGGTGCTATGGAATTAAAGAGAGAACTGCAGGAACCCAGACTTCAGGGCCAATTGCCACCCTCTCACTCTCATCTCTGCCGGTCTCCACTCCTCTTTAGGGTGGGTCTCATCCTCTCTTCCGGCCCTCTCCACATGGCAAGGACCTTGGCCATCTGCAGACCCAGCCTGTTGATGGTTGGGCATGGATGGGCATGAGGGCTCCCTGTTGTCTCCAGGAAGGAATCTGGTTGCATAGGAGGTCTATGAGCCCAGCCCTGTGGCCAAGTAGATGAGAAAGCTTTGTCATGTGGCTAATACCAGCTGTGAATTGTATTTACACCATTTAAGTGGAAATAGGTTTAGGATTCTCTGCAGTGGTAATGAGAGGCAATGAAAGAGGCCAAAGCTGGGACAGCTTCCTGTTGAATCTCTCCAAGAAACAGCTCTCTATACTTCCTAGCATAGAAGATGGTTCAGGACAGCTAGTCCAAAATGTGCCAAATCAAAGACAACTGCAACTCCACCAGACCAAAGCTGTATACTCAGCTAGTTACAGAAACAAACTGGTCTCACCACTTCTAGAGCTAGACAGGACCTTTAACATACAGCCCCCTCATTTTCCAGATAGGAAACTTTGGGGCTTTAGGGTCTCCTGCCAAGGACAGGAGCCTGGCGCTGAAGTTCTCATGCCCCAGAGTCCTGCAGAGAGGCTCCTTCTGGACCCTGGTGCCTCAGGAAGCCTAGTTTAGGACTTTGGGGGACCTGTGGTTAACTGTTGAAACACACGCCTACACCATGGTAGTTGAGTAGATTCTGACTCATAGGAACCCTACCGGGCAGAGTAGAACTAAAATGGCCCATAGGGTTTCCAAGGCTGTAATCTTTATGAAAGCAGGAAGCAGACTGCCACATCTTTCTCTCTCTCTCTTTTTTTTTTTCAAGAGTTCAGCTTTTGATTGAACATGTTCCAAAAGAGGTTTAGTCAAAAAGACCAAAGCCCATGTCATCATCGGACTCTTCAGATTCTTTGTTTGCTTCCACTTTCTTCTCAGCTGTGGCAGCAGTAGTGGAGGTGGCAGGTCCTCCCGCTGGCGCAGCACCGGCTGCTGGGGTAGGTCCACCAGCCTCTACAGTGCAGATGAGGCTGCAGACGTTGACCTCGGCCAGGGCGTTTGCAAACAAGCCAGGCCAGAAAGGTTCAACGTTTACACCGGCTGCTTTAATAAAGGCATTGAGCTTATCCTCCCTCACGGTCACCTCGTCGTCCTGCAGGATGAGGACCCAGTAGATGCAGGTGAGCTCAGAGACGGAGGCCCTGATGCCGGGACTGGGGCTGCTGGGCTGGCGACTGCCCGACGTGGTGCTAGTCGCAGAATGAAGTGAAGGCCTCACCCCAAAGTGGTGGGTTGGAACAACCGAACTTCGGCTTGGCCGATGAGCGCTTAACCACTGTGCCACGAGGACTCCTTAACTGTTGAAAAACCCATGGCAAACTCTCCTACCTCAACAGAAATCAAAATGAAAAGAAAGGAAGGAAGGGAAGGAAAAGAGGGAAAGAGGGAGGGAAAGAAAATTAGAAGAATAATGTGACATCCTCTTTCAGCTATTAAATGATCACTTTTAAATAATCCCAATGCTGAAGAATATGTCACTGTTGGTGGAAATGTAAATAGACAAAAATCCTTTTAGAAAACAATTCGGGAATATGTATCAAAAGCATAAATCTAGTCAACCCCTTGGTCCAATTGTTCCACTTACTGGAATCTATGCAAAGAAAAATAGTTCTAAAATGAAAAGCTACATAAATAAAGGTGTTTATCACAGTGTTAGTTAGAAACTATTTAAATACCCAACAGGGGGTTGATGAAATAAATTTGGGCATATTACATGATGGAACACATAGCAATTAAAATATATTAAAAGGAAAAAGGCAAAGTCTCAATTGAATGTACAGCACAAAGCAACTACTGTAACCAAAAACTTTTATAAATAACAATAATAATAATAGAAGGAAATTTGCCAGCATTCTAGCTTTTTTAGGGCAATGAGGTTATGGGTAATCAGTGAAGTATTTTTATTTTCACTGACTTCTGAATTTTCCTTAATACCCTTTTATTTCTTTTGTAATGGAAAAAAAGGAGTTTAGCTTGAATACTTCAGAGATCCCCAAATTCCTTTCATTTACTCAATGAACAACAAAAAAAAGGAGGGGACAGAAGGAAGACCTTCCTAGTGAGCACATACCATATAGAAGGCACCCCTACTTTGGATGCCTGCCTTCTAGGCATAGGGTCTCAGTTCCAGGACTTTGGGGGGCTCTATGGGAATGTGGACCAGGGGCCCTGAGAGCTCTGGGCACAGCCTGGGTGGAGGCCAGCTCTGAGAACATGAAACCATCTATTGCCAATTTAGTCCTCTTTTCTCCCATCTTAATGAAACCAAAGATAGACATCTCTTAATAGGTATTTTCCCAGCTAAGAACTGGATCAAAGGCGATTCTAGGTAAGATGGTTAGAGCATGATGAGTGTGCTACCTCCCTGCAGATTGCCATAATTACCCCCGGCCCCAGCAGCAGTCCCAGAGCCCTGCTGCAAGTGGTAGAGGGCTTTGTAAATAAATAAACAACAAGTGACAAAAGTCATCACGAGAACCTGGGCAGGCAGGGCCAGGCTAGATGGCTCACGACAATGTGACAGGGCAGGACCAAGCCCTCTCCCTTCAAGGAAAAGCAGTTCTGAAGGTCCACTAAGAAGGTAACGAGAGGAGACTACGTCACAGATACCCTGGCATTGTGCTTGGTTTGAGAATCAGGCAGAGTACAGCTGGCCTTGAAGAAAAACTTCTAAGCCCTCCCAAACCAGGCCAGGTGGGTGCACTGGCTATGAGGTGGGTTGCGAGGTGCCTTGAGAGGGCTGGGCACAGAATCATAGGTATGTCTCATTTTGAAGCTAGAAGGAACCATTGAAATCATTTTGATGCATCTCCACACATTAATGGAAACTGAAGAAACGGCAGGAAGTAGCCAGCTCCTAAACCTGCCCTATTTTTCCTGTCCTGCTTCCACGTGACCAAGTATTTCAGTCTGGGCACACAAAAGCAGGCACATCCAGGGAGGCACTATCAACAAGCCATAACTGCTTCAATGTCACCGTTGTTCATGCTCAGCAAACAGATCGATCAATTCAGTAAGTCATTTGCCAAGCACATAAAGACTCTAAGATGCAAACTGGTTGTAAAATGCACACCAGGGTATTTTCAGCTGTACTTTTCTCCCAGAAACCTCAGATATCTGACCTCTAGAGTCATATGCTGCCCCAGGCTCGGAGGAAATTCTGTCCAGACCCAGGGTTCATGGTCCTTTCCGTCAGAAACTCCATTAAGGCCTTCATCATCATCACCCATTTTACTTGGAGCTTCCTAACTGGCTTCCCAAGCTCCAAGTTCACCTTCCAGTCCCCGCTCCAAAAGAAGTCAGGCAAGGCAGCTACTTCCTTGCTTACAACACTTAAAGCCCTTTTGCCTAGAGACCAACTCAAAACTCTTCGGGATCTAGCCCCTGCCACCTCCTCTAGCCTTACTTCGCCACATCTCCACATCCTTTAGAGCTTTGCAACTCAGCAACAGGTAACTGCTGGCATTTCCTGGCACTCTGCAGAGTTTCTGGCCTTTGTGTTTTTACATTTGTTTCTCCTCCATCATTCCTCCTTCTTCCACTGAACCCTCCTTCAAATGATCCACCTGGGCAAATCTTCAGCCTTTAACTCAATTCAAGACTCATCTCCTCCCCCAGGCTGGTTAGATGCTCCTTTCTGTGGTCTCAGAGCATTGCTTACCACAACATATTCTGGTCATTTGCTTACAATCTGTCTCTACCACTAGACTATAGGCCATTTGAGAATAGAGACTGCCTGGCACATAGTAGACATTGAGTAATAATAAATGAGTGAGTGTTCAGTAGCTACTAAGGCACTTTTCCAAAGAGGAGTGGGTAGCTCTGCCCTAAGCCCTGTTCGTTGTGTTCCTTAACCTCAACCCATGGTGTCATTCCCAGAATTCTGAGGTGAAGAGAAAGAGAACGGGATGAATATGGGTGATCTGAGCCAGGAGAATGGCAGCCCTGGCCTTGGTCACAGTGTACCTTCCCCTTAGACCACACGATGCAGATCCTAACAGCCGACACCATGACTTCACCCAGGAGGTGCAGCTTGTTTCAGAGAAGGTCTCTCACCTTGTGAGGCAGTGTGGTAGAGGGGAAAGGGCTTTGCCATCACACAGACTTGGATTCAATTTTGACTCTCTATTAACCAGCTGTGTAGCTCCAACTACGTTATTTAACCTCAAGGGGATAAGGAGGTCTCCGTTTTTTCACCTGAAGAATGGGAAGAAAAGTCTCAGCAAGGTTGGGGTGGGATGGTTCAATGATACAATGTATGCAAAAACCCTGCCATGGAAATTAACCAGAAAGCTAAGATACCAACAGCACTCAAGTACCTTAGTCAACCTTTGGAATCACAATCCATCAGCTGCAGTAGGAAGAGACTCTTACCCCCTCTACTGTGTGAAGTGATAGGTTTTGAGGGAGAAAGTGGGAGTTGCAGGAAAGGAAGAAAAAAAAAATCTTTGAGGGCAAGTAGATTTAGGGGACCATCCCTCTCATCTCATTCCCAAACTGGCTCAATAGTAGAAAGAGAAGGAGGCTTTTGTGTCACTGAATATCAGAGCTGGATATTGCATTTAAAATACCCTCAATATCTAGGAGAAGAAACAAAAGTCCAGAGAGGGAAACACTGAATTGGTTGTAGGAAGAGTCTAGGATTCCTAACTTCCATTTAGACCAAGACAGTATGAGGCCCAGGCTCAGAAGGGAAAAGAGTGAAGACCAGCATCATCAAACCCAAACAATTTGGGAACATCGTGTCTCCCTATCGTCTTGTTAGTGGTCTTTAACCTAAGGTCCATGAACTCCCCTGAAGGTGAAGGCATGTCTGTGTTTATTTCCCCATAACCCCCAAATTATTAAGAGCTACTGACTGATCTGTGTCTTGTTTTCTTCTTGAAGCTCATAAAGAGCTTCAAATAGAATGGTCTCCCAAATGTTTTTTACATGGACCAGTGCCTAGAGCAGACACAAGTTCACCACATGACCCTGAACAAGCCCCTTAACATTTTTGTGTTTGTTTTGTCATCTAAAAAAATGTAGTCGATAAATAGTTCAGTACCTCCTGTGCAAAGCACATGCTGAGACTAAAACAGAGGGGTGGAATCAGATGGCCTGTCATGTCCCTCTGGCTCTGATGGCCTGTCATTTACAGGTCCTCCCACAACCTCTGATTCAGACTCCCTGTGTGGGTGACACAGGAGTCAGGGAAGTGAGAGGAATGGTGGACTCTCCCCAAGGAACCGCAATGTCAGTAAGCTCTCCAGAAGCACCTGCTCCCCAGGAAACGAGGTGAGCCACATTCTGCACCACTCAGCTTTATCAGAGCCTTTGCCCTGTAATATGCAGACGGGGCAACCAAGTGAATCAGAGAAATCTGGGAACTTTTACAATCTGAACAAAGGAGATAGTTATTTGATGGGAACAGGAAGGTGGGGGAGTCTCTTCTACTGGCCCTAATTACACCCTGGCTCCCAATAATGACAGCTGCAGAAATCCACAATCTTAAATCTTAGTATTAAATCAGATTAGCCCCAATCTCGCTAGAGGGCTGGGACTGATCACAGAAACTACTTAGTCACCTAATCTTGAGATCTGGGATGGGACAATCTCCCCAAAGATGTCCAAGCCATGGTCTCAGATACTGGGCCACTAAGGCTAATTTTCTAGAGTCCAGACCTTAAATACTACCACTCTGCACCTAGGAAAAGAGAGGTCACCTAAAGTCACCCAGCCTCCTGGCTGAGCCACTGCCCAGTGTAGGGGACAGAAGAACTGGATCTTCTTGCGAATGGATTGTAGCCTAATCAATAAGGAATAAAACATATACACACATCCACACACACACATGCACATCCACACACTTACAAAATCATGCCCAGATGAACCATTTATGCATGGTCACATTTATCGTATCACGGACTGTTGGCACTGAAATGGACCCCAATGATTCCTAATCTAACTTCACTGTTTTAAAAATAATGAAACAAACCAGAGAAAGTCAGGGACTTGCCTGAGGTCACACACCTGGTTAGGGATAGAGTCAGAATCTCGACCTCTGTGCAGTGCATTGTCTACCGCATCACAGTGAGTAGACAAGTACAATTCAAAGACTGAGTACTACTGCACAGATAGAGTAAAAGACAAAGAACAAGAAGAACTGGTGGGTGGGGGATCAAGAAAGACTGCATGAGGGAGGTAAGTCCTGAAGAGATTTCAGAATATTCTGGGAGCACAAATTTCTCCATTCTGATTCAAATTTCACTAACATTCTGTAGCGGCTTGATGACCTTATGTACTGGTACACGTATTCTCTAATTTATTCCTCACGAGAAATCTGTGAAGTAGTCATATCCCTTCTCAACAAGAGGAAACTGAGACTCTGAGAGGTTAAGCAGCTTACCCAATATTACACACACTCTGGGTAATGGAGTCAGCCCTAGGTCAGTGGGATCCTGAGTCCAGTTCTTTTCTCATGTATCACGGTGCCTACAGCCAGCCTTTGATAGAAGAGCTGATATTACAGGTAAAAATACTCTTAAATAAGGTAGCTATGAGTTAGGATCTCATTTTCTTCATCTGAGACTTTCCTTCTTCAGAGTTCCTAACAGCTTCAGACATAAGGGAAGTGTATTTGTGTCCTGTTGTTTATATAACAAATTACCACAAACTTAAAACAACAAAAAAAAGTATTATCTTACAGTTCTGGAGGTCAGAAGTATGAAATGGGTCTAAAATTAAAGTGCTGTCAGGGCTATGTCCCTTCTGAGGGCTCTAAGGGAGAATTTGTTTCCTTGCCTTTTCAGCTTCTAGAGATCGCCCACATTCCTTGGCTTCAAAGCCAGCAAGAGCCAGTCAAGTCTTTCTCACATGGCATCACTCTGACACTGACTCTTCTGCCTCACTCTTCCACACTTAGAGACCCTTTTGACTACATTAGTTCCATCTGAATAATCCAGGACAAACTCTGTATTTTAAAGTCAGTTTATTATCAACCTTAATTCCATCTGCTACTTTAATTCCCCTTTGCTATGTGACCTAACATATTCACAAATTCTGGGGATTAAGATGTGCACATCTCTGCAAGGCCATTATCCACCTATGACAGAAGGATTTGGGGGTCAATTCCAGTACTGCTCCATTGTCATGAATCAGCTTAATTGTTGGCAGAAATTTCTTTAGGGGAGTCAAAGTCTGGGATCTCTCTAGCTGGATTCGCTACCTCCATGAGAACGTGACTTGGCCTCTCCATTGTCCTGCACATCCCTACGTGGTTCCTTCTCCTTGGACTCAACCAAAGCCCCAGAAATGCATGTGACATGAGCAAGGTCATCTCATGTAACCTGTTGTAGGAAACTTCTAGAAATATCTAAGCAGGTTTCTTCCCCTCACCCCCTTCCTGAGTCTTCCTTGGACTCTCTGCACATCTCACTTGCATCTCTCTACTTCAACAGCCTCTTAACAGGAGTTCCTCCCTCTAGGCTGCCTGGAATGCCCTCACCTGCCATCCTTGATTGGGTAATCCCTATTTTCTAGAAAGACACAGCACAGACGTCTTCTCCCCCAGTAGCCTTCCCTGATTGTTCACCTTTTCCACCCTAGACTGATGTAGATGTCTTCCTCTAGGGAGCTAGGTAGTGGATTACATCTGTCTTGCCCATCTTCTCCATAAGGCTGTGACTCCCTTGGAAGCAGGATCATGAGTGACTGAAAGAATGAATGAATGAACTCAGTAATGGAGAATTTCTGCCTCCTAGCATGCAGGAGAGTTGCTTTGCCCCTTAAACAACATTCCACGGAAAAGATGAAGGAGATTATGAGGGAGAGGAGAAAGGGAAGAAGGAGGATGAAAAAGAGGAGAAGGATAAAGAAAAGGAGGAGGAGGGCTTCCTATTTCTATACCTGATCACCCAGTTCTCAGATTCCCCAAACGACCTTGTCTCTTCAGACAAAACCACTGGATATTCCAACGCCTTCACCCCATACAACCCCTGCTCCCACTCTCAGCCTCCAGAAGATTATGTCTCTCACAGGAACACCAGCAAGACTTCCTTGGGTCACCTCTGACCCCTCCCCACTCAGGCATCTCTCTCTTACCAGGACACCAAGGGACTCCACTCTAACATTACATCAGTCCTCTGTCCACCAGTCTTAAAAGGTCAAAAATGTCATCTGATCTTCCCCAGGTCCGCTTTTAAAATGTTTATAGGGATCAAACAGCCAAAACTAGGTAAACACTTGGAGACATATCTGACTTTAGACAAATGCCTCTCTGAGACAATGATCTAAGCCTACTTCTTCAAGTTAAGGAAGCAATCATCATCTTTAAAGTCCCTGGAACTTGGTCAACTTAGCAAACAAGCACAAGGCCAACAGTTCATGGACTTGGAACTTCTTTCAGCATGAATCTTTTCTTATTTTCAACTCAGTGAGGTCCTCCTCTACTCCCAGTAGTCTCCCACATTTATCCTTTCCATTCCTTCATTAATGCACTACTTTGTCAATAACTATCTTCCATTACCTTCCAATTACTATGCTTATGGCACAGCCCCAAGCCCCCTACCCTCTAGGAACTTACAATCCAGGAAAGCAATAGTATTTTGTAAGTAAGTAACTGAAATTCCTAATAACAATAGTAAATGTCTTATAAATAGCACAAACAATAAATATTATGGGAGTTCATATAAAGAGGTGAATTCATTTCTGTCTGAGAGTAATCAGGAAACGCTCTTGGAAGGTGATAGACTTGAGCTGAGCCTTGAAGAATGCTTAAGATTTCAACACGCAAAGAGAGGTAGGGCACATCAGGTAAAAGATTTGGAGGTAGGGTGTGTTTGCTTTGAAACTTTCCTTTCCATCCCCTGGCTTTTACTGACCTGAGTTCTAAGAAAAGATTTTCCAAAAGGCAAGGAGACAGACTAAACTTGTTCCACTCTGTCTTCTTGGTCACTATGAAAACTCTGTGAATAATTCCACTTTTAGGAGGGTGTTATGAATCAAGATTGAGAAGATGGCCTGACTTCTCCCTCCTCTTTCTTCCTCTCCACTCCACCCAACAACCAATGAGCAGCAAATGACACCAATTTCCCTCAAGACTTCCATGAAGGAGGCTGTAGGCCCTCCTCTCTCCAAGAGGCTATATGCCCTTTGTTTGCTTAGAGACACAGGACAAGCCATCTTCCTTGAGTGAGTCTGGATGTGGGACTTTCCAGGATAGATGAAAGGGGAGCCAGATGAAAAGGTCTGAAACAGGCCATACATGTTCTTGACCCAGACAGACCCCAGTTTAGGCAGGAAGTCTTCCACTGGGGAAGACATGATGAGCAAGGTGGATCTTATCTCTCACCACATCCTGAATCAGTTTGTACAGACGGAACCCCAACCCTGATTTAACAGACTGAGATAACGTTTTATGAACATTCTTTCCCTGCTGTCTCTCATGACAGAGATCTGAGAGAAACCCCTCCCTACTGAAGTCTGGTGAGAACCCAGAGGCCAAAATGGAGGCTGATTAACAGGCATCCCAAGCAGTGACTCAAACCATCGGCAATTTCAGAAGAAGCTCATTATGATGACTCTACAATTAGGACCTTGGCCCACGTGGCCAGTCAGTCCTTCAGAAGACTGCACCAAGCACTATATAAAAGTCCTTACCTTGCTGGGCTCCACAGTCTGCATCCTTTGCTGAGTCTTGCTGAAGATCAGGTGAGTGGGTCATCTATGCCCTCTTTCTCCCTGGCTGCTCTGTCTCTTGGAGACTTCTCTTCTGGCTGTTCCTTGGACTCTACTTTCTTCTGATTTTTGTAGCAGTTTGCCATTTCTTGGACATCTCAAATCATCCTATCTGATCTCTCTATCTAGTCTCACACTTAATTTTTCAAAAGAATTAGGCTAGGGGAAGAGAAGGAAAAGAACTGTAGTAAGACTGGGGTTTGGGGTTATGGATATTCAGATAAAACTATAAGAATAATTCCCACCTAGGACGAGAATGTCAGAAGGCCCTGAGGTAAGGATAGAAAAGTCTCCACTCTCTACCTTTCACCTCCCAGGCCCCAACCTGATAATTTTAATGCAGGTAATTTCAAATCTCATCTTTATTTCAGGTTCTGAAAAATCACCTGAAGATGTCCTTTAATGAGCAGCAATGCAAGCAGCCATGTGTGCCCCCTCCGTGTCTTCAAAAGAACCAAGAGCAGTGCCAGGCAAAGGCTGAGGAAGTGTGCCTCCCTCCAAGCCAGGACCCCTGCCAAGAGAAGTGCCCAGCCCAAATTCAGGAGGTGGGTCTTCCTCAATGCCAGGAATTAAGCCAAGAAAACTATCCACAGCAAGGCCAAGATCCATGCCTATCCCCATGCCAAGACCAATGCCTTCCTCAGTGCATGGAGCCGTGCCAGGAGCTATCCCAGACTAAATGTGTAGAAATTTTCCCACAGAATTCCCAGGAGAAGTGCTCTCCCCCTGGCAAGGGAAAGTAGCTGCTCATTGGGCCATCTAGGGTCAAGAAGATGGCCAACAGATGAAAACCCAACTCTAGCCCATGCTAAGTTCTCCTGTAGTTATTTTTATGTGCAATGTAGTTTCTCACCTCTTGGCTTTCTCAGTATTCCAGGACTTAATCTGCATCTCTAAAGACAGTTCTCTCTGTATTTCATCAGTCACTGTGAATAAGTATTGTTTTCAGCAGTCTGGTGGAAGTTCTCAAATGTGGAAATGGTGTGGTTACCAGTGGAGACTACAGAAGCCTAGCACAGCTCCCTTGGGTCAAAAATTCACCCAGCCCTGGGTGCGTACCAGCCAAGGATGTCTTCATTCATCTTTCAGTGTCATACTGGAAACCAGCTGAGTTTCAACGGACATTGCACTTACCACCACGACAATGGGTATTTAGAAGAAGAGGTTGGTGGTGTTGCAAAAGTAAAAAATGTGTAATTTTGTCTCTGCATCCTAAAAAGAAGAGTGAATAACTGGACATTGGAATATTGATTGTGCCTTTAAAAAAATGAAACAAAAATATATAAATTACTGAATCCATACAGCCAATAAGGAAAGCCGAGGTGGGATCTCATGGGGTGCTTATTGATTTTGGGGCCCCATAACTGGTTTACTTCAGGCCCTAATTTTTCACCTTGTACACCTTTCAGAGAGGTGATTTGTGTCTGTGTGATTTAAGCTGGTCGGCTCTCCAGCTTCCTTGCCTTCTTCTCCTTGGTGAACGTAAAATATGTAATAAATCTGATTCTAAGACTGGTATCTGACTTGATGTGTGCTCTTTCCTCTTCACTACCCAACCACTTGCTGTCCTTAAGATGACTGTTTTTTATTTTATTTCGTTTTATTTTTATTTTTTGAGAATCATGAGTAGAAATTAAAAAACAGATCTCATAGGCTTATAGAAGTGCTGAAAGAGATCTCATTAAGGATCACCTGAACCACCCCACCTACAACATATCAAATGTTCACCTATGCACACATTTTACAAAGAGAAAACCCAGCAAGGGGATAAGACTTGCCAACACTCCAGACATTGGGTGCAGGATCATTTCCACTACAGCATCTTTCCTCTCTGATCCTTGTTTCCAGGGGAAAGGGCTAAAATGGGGAGAAGGGAGTTGTGTGAAAGAAGGGGTCCTAAATTCATCCATGTCACCTCCAAAGCATAGTATCCTTATCAGAAGGAAGAAATAAGCCTGAGATAAACACGAACTTGAGGGACAAAATTGTCTGCCATGCCATCTGCCTGGATTTCAGGGTAACTTCCCTGCACTCTATTTTCCCAGCTGTTTAGGAAACACAAGTCTGTGGGTTCTGGGGTTGTGTGAAAGGATCAAGGGCTTCCTCAGTAGTACCCTGATGTTAGATGAGGGTTCAGAGGCACCAAGGGACATCCTTCTGAGGAGCGAGGGGGCTCCTTCTTCATTTCCTTGGGTCCCCTTTCTATCCAGTGTGTATGACTGTGTCCTGGTGAAGGGTCAGAACAGCTCCTTTCCAGAAGCTGTGTGGACCCTGATGCTTCTGCTGTTTGGCTGACTTAGGCCATTCGGGTGCCAGATCACTCCTGTCTCTCCATCTTAGAGATTTCTAAGACAAGAGAGAATTGGGGAATGGTTTGGGAGAAGAGTTCAAGAGGCAACACAGAGCTGTCACACACTCATTGTGTCCCCAGAGGTCACACTGAGGCCCTACATGTGCCTGGCCCTGGGCTGTACACACATTCTCCAATATAGTCCTGACAGTAACCTCAGGAGGTTCATGGATTTCCCTTCACCAGATAAGGAAAACCACTCAGAGGTGTTAAGGAACTTGTCTGGCCTCACAAAGCTAGTAAGTGATGGAGTCAGGATTCTAACCCGACACCCTCCGACTCTAGAACCAAGCTCTTACTTGCATAAGGTAAGGGTCTGTGGCACCCCGAAAGGACTTTTGGATGCTGTACTTTTTTTGTTCATTTATCCACCTAAGAAGTGCTCACTTAATACCTACCAAGTGTTAGGTACCACGCCAGGTGTTGCAGAAAGAGTGGTGAGCCAGGCACATGCAGCATCCCTGTACAGGGAGCTAGAGAGTCATGTTTTCCTCAGGCCACACATGCCAAGGGAGCCTTTCTGAAAAACTTCTGGATGCCTCAATTCCCTGAACATCTCCTGATGCCTGACTCACAGTTCCCTTTCCTACCCTGCCTGGATGGAATAGGTTTTCTCTTCCATTTTTTAATCTTAGAATAAGCCAGGTACTCTCTGGGACCCCAACCAGAATAAAAACCTCCTTATCAGTGGCACTTCAGAGAGAGCCAAGGGAGACTTTGACATCTCCAGCCTGGCTCAAGTCCAGGAAGCTTCTTTGTTCTCTGACAGTGAAGGAATGCATAGATTGGAGTCTATAATCAGACATCCAGATGCTGAGGGTAAACCCCGGGCTAACGAGCAGGGACAGCCCAGCAATATCACTGAGGGGAACAACCTGTTCATGACAGGGGAGGCCTCAGCAGATCATACACAGATGGGAAGGAGATGAGCCTGCAGACTGCAGCCAGGAGGACAGATAGGGGAGCAGATGTCAGCCAAGCAGCAGGCCATCATCTAGCCCTGTCATGGGAACCTTCCTCAGGTTCACAGAGCTCTGACCCAGCCTCTGCCTGGGCTGTGGCACCTGGGGCCCTGGACCCCAAAAACTCAGCCCCGGGGCACAGGACACAGAGCCCAGGGGCCATGGGGGCAGTTAGGACCAAGCACATGCAGCCAGACTCCCCAGCTGTTTGTATCTGTGCTGAAGATTCCTTCAAGAAAGGGGAGAGGGACGTTCCCAAGGAGGGTCCGAGATGCTAAGGGTTTTAATTGAAAGTTAACTCAATATGTGACAAAGTGGGGCTAAGGGCCCCACATGGCAAAAGAAAGAAATGCAAACTGGTGGGAGTTCAAAGGAGGGTAGCGTGGATTCATTGATTCATTAGATACGTAGTTATGGAGGACCCACTAAGGACAAGGACTATGCCAGGCCCCAGAGACGTGTGAACAGGTGGGAGGGGGTGAATGTGACAGCAGTGGCCTAAAAGACTTTCATATTAGGAAGTTTTGAAATCTACTTCATCCAGAGAAGAAATCACCACCCACCTGTCAATTTGTCTTAGAACTGTGGCGGCATGTGTGTTGCTATGATGCTGGAAGCTCTGCCACCAGTATTTCAAATACCAGCAGGGTCATCCATGGTAAACAGGTTTTAGCAGAGCTTCCCAAATAAGGCAGACATAGAAGAAAGGCCTGGTGATCTACTTCTAAAAATTAGACAATGAAAGCCCTATGGATCACAACAGAATATTGTCCAATATAGTGCTGGAAATGAGCCCTCTAGGATGAAAGCACTCAAAATGCGCAGTGGCTGCAGCAATGAACTTGAGCACACCAATGATCATGAAGATGGTACAGGTCCAGGCAACATTTTGTTCTTTTGTATATGGGGTCGCCATAAGTCAGAGCCAATTCTGTGGCAACTAAAACAACAGAGAAGAAAATACCTGAGGAGGCAGGATAGCTGTCCTCAAGTATTTTAAGTGCTTTTATAAGGAATAGATTAGATTTCTGTGAAGCTGCAAAGGGCAGAGTTTGGACCAATAGACCAAAGTGAAAAATTTTGGTTCACTTTAAGAACTTTCTTATGATCAGGTCTGTTTGATGGTAGCAGGAGCTACCTTTGGACGTGTTGTACTTCCATTGACTGGAGGTATGCAAGCTGGTGGGTGACAAGCAGATGTGAGCTCTGAAATTCCTTCCAGTGTGTCTAACTCTGAGACTAGTCTCCCTTCCTGGGTAGATTGGGACTCAGGCACAGGGGGCACCTAACAGGGAAGAGATGATTCCAAAGACCTGACCCTGAGATCAGGCACAAAGGAAGCTCCACTGGCTTCTAGAACCTTCTTGGGAGGCCCTTCAGGGAACCCAAACTCTCAGGAACCAGCAGAGTGTGTGACCATGTCTTGAGGCTAAAGGAAAGGAGGAGGACAGGGAAGTTATGGGAAATGACACAGCCAGATTTGGGAATTTTATTAAAATGTCTTTGGAACACAATGTTTAGGGGACAATGAACTTCCGTTAAGGGTTGAAAGTTTTTGGAAACAGTTAATGGTGATGGTTGAACAACATGATGAACATAATTAGTGTTAACAAAAAATGTCTTTGGAACTCACAAATGCTTCAGCCCTGAGCAACACATTACAGTAATTCCTCACTGCCTTCCAGACCCATCTCCCTTTTATCATTAGGTTGGTTGGTCGGTTGGTTGGTCGGTGGGTTGGTCGGTGGGTTGGTCGGTGGGTTGGTCGGTGGGTTGGTCGGTGGGTTGGTCGGTGGGTTGGTCGGTGGGTTGGTCGGTGGGTGGGTCGGTGGGTGGGTCGGTGGGTGGGTCGGTGGGTGGGTCGGTGGGTGGGTCGGTGGGTGGGTCGGTGGGTGGGTCGGTGGGTTGGTGGGTTGGTTGGTGGGTGGGTGGATGGGTGGATTGGTTGGTTTTTGCCATCTGGACCTCCTTTCTCTCCTAGACCAAACTGATCCACTTACCCCATGTGCATGCACACCTAACAAGTCATTGCAGCCTCCTTTCTTCCCGCACCTGCTTCTCCCCACCTGAGGAATCTCCCCCAACTTGTCTCTGCCCATCTACAGGTTTCAAACTCATCTCCTTCAGAAAGCCCTCCAGGATATCAAGCCCACTTCCCAATATACAGAGAGGCCCTGCAGCACTTCAGCTTGGGCTCTGTCCAGATGTACTGGTCTAGGGGTGGTGTCTGTGGTCCCCTTACAGCATCCTGTGTGTGAATGACCTGTGTCAGGATGAGAGCCCCAAATGACAGGGCATGGGCTATTATCTTTACCTGACTTCGCAGAGCCAACCACAGAGAGGTCTGAGATACAATGACCACCAGCCACCCAACATGCTATCTGAGGCAGGAGAAAAGGAGCTTTACTGGTCTCTGGAGTCACCTGGGAGTGACATGTATTGATAAAGTGATCAACTATCCCAGTTTGCCCAGGACTGGGGATTCCTGGGACTCAAAATTTTCCGTTTCAAAATTGAGACAGTGCCAGGCAAACTAGTATGAGTTGATCAGCCTAATTGACTACCTGGAAGATATGATGCTTGGTGCTGTGGTAGCACAGATGGAAAGCAGACAAAAGCCTCCATGCTGGAGGAATTTACAGGCCAAGATTGGAACAAGGAAACCTTATAGAAACTGAGAGCCCAGAAGGCTTAGTGTCCACTTCCCAGCCCCCTCCACGACTCTGTTCTGTGTGTGCTGGGTGGGAGATGGTAGATCAAAAGAAGGTGCCCAGGCTAGCCCTGTATAAGCACAAACCCACAGGTCCTAGCCCAGAGAGGTAGTATAGTGAGGGATATCTCCATGATTGCCCCCAACCCAACAGCCTTTATTAGCCTCAGAAAGAGAAAGCTTTCACTGGCCAGTGGGCAGCAGAACATACTTATCCATTATCCACTCCTGCTCTTCCTTCACCCCCACTAATACTTTTCTCACACCTGGAGATGTCTGGAGAATAGACTGGCTGGCCCATCCAACCTCAAGTTCCTCCATCTCCCCCAGTCCTCATGCAGTTTCAGAACAAACATTTCCTCCTTTAGAAGATTCTGGGACACCTTTTCTCTTTCCAGCATTTCCATCTACTAGCCATAGGGACACACGGCTCCTGTTGACCACACCCAGCCAGGGCTGAGTCAGAGACAGCCATATACATTGGGGTCTGGCCAAGCATCCCCAGCCAGTCACTGGCAGAGGCAAGAGTACAAAGATGAAGCATCCAACAGAGTAGAGGAGGAGGGTTATATGTGCAAGACAGAGCAAAATAACTTAGGGGACAGGGGAAGTATCCATGGTGGTTCAGACACGGCATAGGCTAAGGAATCAGACTGCCTAGATTCAAATCTACACTCCACCACTGCTATTCTTTCCTTTAGAAAAACATTTACTGAGATCCGCCTATGTGCCAAGCAGTGCTCCAAGCACTGGAGATATAGCAGAGAACTAGATGCATAAAGTCTCTGCTTACAGAGATTACATGACAAGGGACAGGGGGACAGACAAAAAACAGCTAAGCAAATGTATAAATTAGAACATTCCAGGTAGTAAACCTGTGAAGAAAATAAAGCAGAGAGAGACAGGGGGCAGGGGTGTGCTTTAGCCAGGGTACTCTAGAAAGGCATATCTGAGAAGATGGTATCTGAACAGAAATGTGAATTATATGAAGGAGCCAGTCATTTGGGGACCCAGGGAAGAGTGTTAGAGGAGAGAGAATAGCAATTGCAAGGGAGCTGTACGGGTCAGATCATGTATGGGGTCTCGTTCTGGATGCTACCTTTGAAGGTGGACACTGACAGACTTTTAGAGTCCATCTGGATGAACATGAACAGAAGAGCAAGACCTTCTCATGTGAGCAGCAGCTGAAGAATGGGCCATCTCATCTGGAAATGATGACTCAGGCAGTATACAATGGCTTTCTTCAGACTTTTCAAATGTTGAAGAGCGAGGCAGTGGATTTATTGATGACTAAGGTACTGCAGAAGAAAAAGCCTGGTGATCTGATTCTGTTAAGATTACAGCCAAGGGGGTGGAGCCAAGACGGTAGACTAGTCAGCCACTTTTAGCAATCTCTCTGCAACAAAGACCAAAAAAAAAAAAAAAAGTAAAACAGATACAGACATCAATCCTGGAACCCTAAACCTTAAATAAAGGGATAAAGTATTAGATCAGAAGCCACTGAGAAGAAGAAACTGATAGGAAATGGTGAACAAGTAGAGATATGGAGTGGAGGTTCCCGGCAGACCAGCGCGACACAGCATGGCCATCTTGGACTAAAGCCAACAACCCCGCATAAAGAACACAGACACGTTCATGGAATTCCCAATAGGAGATACAGGTACGATGCTGACACAGCCAGAGCTAAGTAAGACATGTTTGCTGGCTTCAGCTCAAGGGAGTGCCCAGGCACTCTCACATGGTAACCACAGGAACATGTTCTTACAATCCCCAACCCTCTGATGAGTAGTGACATGAACCACTCCATCCAGACAGCCCCAATTGCCAGGCACCACAGTATGAACCCATCCTACTGTCCTCCTCCACCTAGCCTCATCCCCTCCTTTTGCCCCCTTGCCTCTCTCCTCCACCCACCCAAAGTAGAACCACCCTGGTCCCCAGGCCCCTACCTGCTGGCTACAGACCCACCCTGCAACATGTCAGGACTCCCGAGCAGAACTTGCCCAACCCCCAGGCCCCTTCCCACTAGCTCCAACCCCACCCTGCCACATGCTGCAGCCCCTAGTGAAACAAGCCTGGCCCTAGATCCCTCCCACCAGCACTTGCCCTACTTTGTTGCACACTATGGCCATGATCAGAACTAAAGCCACATAACTGGTGATGCTCCAGCCCCCAGCTCCAGGCCCAGTGCTACAGACAAACAACCTGTACCCACCCTCTCCACCCCCCCCACTGCCAAAGCTGCCCTGCTGCACCATAACCAAGTGACTCGCCCTGCCCATCCAGACAAGGTAAAGAGAACCATTAGGCGAGAAAACAACACACCTAGCTCCCCCACCCAGACATGACCAAACCAAACAAAAAAGGAGGACAAAGCAAATAAACCTACAATCAATAAATAAAGAAAATAAAATCTGAATGTCTCAGAGACAGCACACAATGTCAAAATGTATTTTTAAAAAGGACAAGATGGCTCCAGTAAGTAACCAAAATAAACCACCAGACAACCTTCTGGTAGGAAAAAAGACACTGGTGGTATCAGATAAAGAATGCTAAAGTCTAACACTCAGGGTTCTCCAAAAGATTAGGGAAGAGATCAAGGACAACACAGACAAAACTAAGGAAAAACAGACAAAATCAAGGAAAACACAAAGCAATGGAAGAATTAAAGAAAATAATATAAAAACAAAATGTCAAAATAAACAGTTGGAAATCATACAAAAACAGCAATTAGAAATCCGAAAGACAAAAAAACAAAATTTCAGAAATGGACAATGCAATAGAAGGTTTTAGGGGCAAATTTGAAACAATGGAAGACAGAATCAGCAAAACTGAAGACAAATCCATAGATGCCACTTTGTTTGAGGAAAAATCAGAGAAAAGAATGAAGGAAATCTAAGAACTATGTGGGATACAATCAAGAGGAAAAAATTGCACATGATTGGAGTTCCAGACCGGGGGAGAAAACAGAAAACACAGAGAACATCATTGAAGATTCGTTGACAGAAAACTTCTCTAATATCATCAAAGATGAAAAGCTGGCCACCCAAGAAGCTCAAAGAATCCCATATAGAATAGACCCCAAGAGAAAGTCCCCAAGACATATAATCACCCTCACCAAAGAAAAAAGACAAAGAAAGATTCCTGACAGCAACTCGAAAAAAACAGAAGTCACATACAAAGGGGAAACAATAAGACTAAGCTCTAATTACTCGGGAGAATTCATGCAGGCAAGAGGGTAATGGGGTGACATATATAAAACCTTGAAAGAAAAAAAAAATGATACACCAAGAATAATACATCCTACAAAATTCTCATTTAAATATTTTGGCAAAATTAGAACATTTCCAGATAAACAGAAATTAAGGGGATTTGTAAAAACCAAATCAAGCTTACAAAAATGATTAAAGGGAGTTCTTCAGTTAGAGAACCAACAACATCATACAACAACTTGAATCTAGGACACAGGTCAGTATCAGCCAGGTACCATCCTAGGTAATGAACTCTCAATGATAAAACAAAACTAAAAGATTTAAAACAAGGAGCAGAGACATCAATCTGTAAATGATGACAATGTAATAACAATAAAAGGGGGTATAAACAGTGTAGATATAGAACTTCCTAATGAAGAAGAAGTCAAGGAGATATCAAGTAATAAAAGACTGGTTCAACCTTAAGAAGATAAGAGTAAATTTCAAGGTAACCACAAAGGAAGTTAACAAACCTACTCATCAAAATAAAAAAGAAAAACATAAAGCCTCAGTAAACACAAAATCTATAACAAGAAACAAAAGGAAATTCCACAAGCAAAAGGAACTAAGCATTACAGAGTAAGAGGAATAAAGAAAGCTTCAGCACCACAAAAAAAAAGCACTACATAATGGCAGCAATAAACTCACACCTATAGATAATCATATTGAATGTAAATGGCTTAAATGCGCCCATAAAGAGACAGAGAGTGACATAATGGATTTTAAAAAAAAGGACCCATCAATACGCTGTCTACGAGAGACACACCTCAGACACAAAGACATAAATATATCAAAATTCAAAGGATGGAAAAAATATATCAAGCAAACAGCAACCAAAAAAAAAGCAGAAGTGGCAATACTAATCTCAAATAAAATAAGCTTTAAGGCAAAATCCCCCAGAAAAGACAAGGAAGGACATTATAAAATGATTAAATGGACAATCCACCATGGTGACATAACCATAATAAATATCTATGCATCCAATGATAGGGCTCCAAAATACATAAAATAAACTCTAACAGCTCTGAAAAGAGAAACTGACAGTTCCACAATTATAGTAGAAGAATTCAACACACCACTGTCAGTAAAGGACAGAAAATCTAGAAAGAAACTCAGCAAATATACAGGAGATCTAAAGGTCATGGTTGGCCATCTTGAACTCATAGACATGTATCAAACACTTCACTCAACAACAGCAACATGTACTTTTTTTTCCAAAGCACATGGGACATTCCCCAGAATAGATCACATCTTAGGCCACACAGCAACCCTCAACAAAATCCAAAACATTGAGATAATAACATAAAGCTTCTTCTCTGATCACAGCTCCATAAAAGTAGAAATTAATAACAGGAAGAGCTAAGAAAAACATGGAAACTGAACAACACCTTGCTTAAAAACCACTGGGTGATAGAAAAAAAACAAAGATGAAATCAAAAAATTCCTGGAATCTAATGAGAATGAAAACACATCACACCAAAACCTTTGGGACACAGCAAAGGCAGGGTTCAGAGGTAAGTTTATAGCGATAGACACACACATAAAAGCAGGAGGGGGGACAAAATCAAAACATCAGCCCTAAAACTTGAACAAATTAAAAAAAAAAGCCCATAGCCACCAGAATAAAGGAAATAATAAAGATCAGAGCAGAGATAAATGAAACAGAGACTAGAAAAACAATAGAAAGAATAAGCAAAACCAAAAGTTGATTCTTTGAAATCATCAACAAAATCGACAAACCATTGGCCAAATTAACAAAAGAAAAACAGGAGAGGAAGCAAATAACGCAAAAAAGAAATGAAATGGGGACATTACACAAGACTCAAGTGAGATTAAAAATGATCATAATAGAGTATTATGAAAAACTATACCCCAACAAATTCAAAAACCTAGAGGAAATGGACAAATTTCTAGAAACACACTACCTATCTAAAGTAACACAAACTGAGGTAGAAAACCTGAACAGAGCCATAACAAGAGAAGAGAGTGAAAAGGAAATTAAAAAAAAAAAGACTCCCAACAACTACAACAACAAAAAAGCCCTGGCCCAGATGGCTTCACTGGAAAATTCTACCAAACATTCAGAGAAGAGCTTGCACCAATACTACTCAAACTATTTCAGAACACAGAAAAGGAAGGGATACTTCCTAATTCATTCTGTGAATCCAGCTTAACCCTAATACCAAAACCAGGCAAAGACACTACAAAAAAGAAAATTACAGACCAACGTCTCTCATGAGTATAGAAGCAAAAATTCTCAACAAAATTCTGACCAATAGAATTCCGCATCATATTTAAAAAATGATAATAATACATCACCCCAAGTGGGATTCATATCAAGGAGGTTCAACATTAGAAAATTAATCAATGTAATCCACCACATAAATAAAACAAAAGAAAAGAACCACATGATCATCTCAATCCATGCAGAAAAGACATTATAAAAGTCCAATACCCATTCCTGATAAAAAACTCTCTATAATACAGGAATAAAAGGGAAATTCCTCAACATAATAAAGGGCATCTGTACAAACCAACAGCCAACATCATCCTCAATAGAGAGAGGCTAAAAACATTGCCCCTGAAAACAGGAACAAGACAAGGATGCCCTTTATCACCACTCCTATTTAACATTGCATTGGAAGTCCTAGCTAGAGTGATAAGGCAAGAAAAAGAAATACAGGGCATCCAAATTGGTAAAGAATAAGTAAAACTACCCCTATTCTCAGATGATATAATAGAGAACCCTAAAGACTCTACAAGAAAACTACTGGAACTAATAGAAAGATTCAGCAGAATAGAAGGATACGAGAAAAGCACACAAAAATCTACCAGATTCCTATCCATGAATCAAGAGAACTACGAAAAGGAAAACAGGAAAGCAATACCACTTATAATACCCCCTAAAAAAATAAAGAACTTAGGAATAAACCCAACCAGGAAAATAAAAGACCTATACAAATAAAACTACAAAACACTACTGCAAGAAACCAAACAAGACCTACATAAATGGAAAAACATACCATGCTCATGGATAGGTAGGCTCAATATTGTGAAAATGTCAATTCTACCCAAAGCAACCTACAAATACAATGCAATCCCGATACAAATAACAACAGTATTCTTTAACAAGATAGAAAACTAATCATTAACTTTACATGGAAAGGAAAGAGGCCCTGGGTAAGTAAAACACTATTGAAGAAGAAGAACAAAGTCGGAGGCCTCGAATTACCTGACCTCAGAACCTTCTATACAGCTACAGTAGTCAAAAGAGCCTGGTACTGGTAAAACGACAGACACGTTGACCAATGCAACAGAATCCAGAACCCAGATGTAAATCCATCTACCCATGGCCACCTGTTCTTTGACAAAGGCGAAAAATCCGTTAAATGTGGAAAAAAAAGTCTTGTTAACAAATGTAGTTAACAAAGCTGAATGGTCATCTGTAAAAAATTAAACAAGACCCATACCTCACACCATACACAAAACCTAATTCAAAATGGATCAAAGGCCTAAATACAAAACCAAAAACAATAAAGATCATGGAAGAAAAAATGGGGCCAATGTTAGGGGCCCTAATACATGGTGTAAATAAAGATGCAAATCATAACTAACAGTACACAAACACCAAAAGATAAGCTAGATAACCGATATCTTCTAAAAATTAAACAGTATACTCATGGTAAAGAGCGAACCTACAAACTGGGAGAAAAATTTTTGACTACAACATATTGGATAAAGTTCTAATCTCTAAAATCTATAGGAAAATCTAACACCTCTACAACAAAAAGACAAATAATCCAATTAAAAAATGGGCAAAGGATATTAACAGACACTTCACAAAAGAAAACATTCGGGAAGCTAACAGACACATAAGGAAATGCTCATAATCACTAGTCATTAGAAAAATGCAAATCAAAACTACAATGAGGAAATGGACACAAAAAGAGAGAGTGGAGGGAGGGAGCAGGCTGTCTCATTAGGGAGAGAGAAATTGGGAGTATGTAGCAAGGTGTATGTAAGTTTTTGTGTGAGAGACTGACTTGATTTGTAAGCTTTCACTTAAGCACAATAAAAATTAAAAAAAAAAAACTACAATGAAATACCATCTCATGCACATTACTGGCATGAATCAAGAAAAAACAAAAAATAACCAATGTTGGAGATGTTTTGGGGGAGATTGGAACTCTTACGCACTTCTGATGAGAATGTAAAATGGTACAACCACTTTGGAAAATGATATGGCGCTTCCTTAAAAAGCTAGAAATAGAAATACCAGACAATCCAGCAATCCCACTCCTAGGAATATATCCTAGAGAAATAAGAGCTGTCACATGAAGAGAAATATGCACACCCACGTTCATTGCAGCTTTATTCAAAATAGCAAAAAGATGGAAATAACCTAAGTGCCCATCAACACATGAATGAATAAACAAAGTATACAGATAATGGAATACTATGCAACCATAAAGAACAATGATGAATCTTCAAAACATCTCACAACATGAGTTCGCTTCGGCAGCACATATACTAAAATTGGAACAATACAGAGAAGATTAGTGTGGCCCCTGCAGAAGGATGACATGCAAATTTGTGAAGCATCCCATATTTTTCTCACCTAAAGTGCAATAAAATTAAAAAACCACAGAGAAGAAACAAATCTGCATGAGCCATGACCTCATCTAAAAAATAAAAATAAATAAAAATCTCGCAGCAAGTATGAATCTGGGGGTGTTATACTGAGTGAAATAAGTCAGTCACAAAAGGACAAATACTGTATGAGACCACTATTACAAAAACTCAAGGAAAGCTTTACACACAGAAAGAAACAATCTTTGATGGTTATGAGGGAGGGGAGAGGTGGCAATGGAAAAATGCTAACTAGAGAGTAGATAAGGGGTAACTCTGGTGAAGAGTAAGACAGTATACAATACTGAGGAAGTCAGCACAATACTGGGGAACTT
Source organism: Elephas maximus indicus (assembly GCF_024166365.1). Classification (NCBI taxonomy): domain Eukaryota; kingdom Metazoa; phylum Chordata; class Mammalia; order Proboscidea; family Elephantidae; genus Elephas; species Elephas maximus. The sequence goes on from NC_064821.1 coordinate 189,278,375, forward strand.
GACCAAGGCAGAGTCATAGAAGCTTCCAAACTCCCTGAGGAACAGAGGTATTGGGCTGAGGGCTGTGCTGACCATGATCTCAAGAGACATCCAGCTCAAGTTGCATAACATAGTTTATAAAGAAAATGCTCTACATTCGACTCTGGTGAGTAGCATCTGGGACTTTAAAAGCCCATGAGTAGCCTTATAAGACACATCTACTGGTCCTGTCCAGGCTGGAGAAAAAGAGAATGAAGAAGACAAAAGACACAAGGGAAAGATTAATCCAAAGGACTAAAGGACCTCAAAGACCAAAATCTCCACCGGTCTGTGCCCAGAACAACTAGGTGGCACCCGGCTACCACCAACAACTGCTCTGACAGGGGATCACAATAGAGGGTCCTGGACAGAGAGGGAGAAAAACGTAGAACAAAATTCAAATTCACAAAAAAAAGCTCAGACTTGCTGGTCTGACAGAAACTGGAGAAATCCGAAGAGTGTGGCCTCCAGACGCCATTTTAACTCACAGTGAAGATGCTCCCGCAGTTCACTCTTCAGTCAATGATTAGACAGATCTATAGGGCAAACAATAACACATGTGAGGAATGTGCTTCGTAGTTCAATCATGTATACAAACTAAATGGGCACACCAGCCCAAAAGCAAAGAAAGGAAGGGAAGAAGGGTCAGGAAAACTGGACGAATGGAAACAGAGACCCAGTAGGGGAGAAGGAGAGAATGTTGACACATCACCGGTTTGGCAATCAATGTCACAAAACAGTTTTTGTATTAATTGTTTAATGAGAAACTAATTTGCTCTGTAAACTTTCACCTAAAGCACAATATATGTGTGTGTGCACACGAACACACGTGTGTGTGTGCACTCGTGCGTGTGCATGTGTTTTAACAGAAAAGCCCATGTGGAAGGTCAGCCCTTTGAGAGGAAGAGGGGCACCTGCCCAGCTGTAACAGAAGGGAGGATGGAAAGACAGTAGAGAAGGCAGGTGGGTTTGTTGATGTTGTGGTGGGGAGACAAGGGAGTCCTCAGTTGAAGTCTTCCATTTTCTTAATGAAGGACAAGATGAGGTCCAAGGTCATCACCTGAGACTACATAGGGGCAGGAACTGTGGGAGTTAAGAAGAGAGAAAGAGCCCACCAATAGGCAGTGACTGACAGCCCTAAAGCTCCCTGGAAGTTCTCGGAATATATCAGACTTTGCATATTCTCTTCCCTCTGCAGGGAATTGTCTGTTCCCCACTTGTCTTCCAGATAGCCACCTTCAAGATTTGGCCCAAGTGACATGCCCTCTCTAGAGCTCTCCCTGCAGTGCCCCTCCTCCCCGAATAGACTGAGTTCTGCTCACGCACTTTGTGCCCCATTGCTACTTGCTCACACATACAGCATCCCTTGGAGGGGGCCCCACTGGAAGGAATTCGTTTGTTTGCATGGCAGTCTCCCCCACTGAGCTGGGAGCCCCCAGCCAGCAGAAATCTGTCATCTTCTCCCCACTTAAAAAAAAAAAAAAACAGTGGATGTTAAATACAGGTCTTCTGGATTTGAACAGGTCAGTTTGCTGGTCAAAACAAATACCAGGCTAGAGTTACTCTGGGATGTGAGAGGCTAATGAAAGATGTCTGGCTGCAGGTGTCTAGGTGTGGGCAGGCTAGGCGGAAGGTGCATGGCTGAGCGGCCACTTCCCCAAACCAGGAGAGATGCCAACCCTGAAGCCCAGGATCCCATTTATAAGGCTTCCATAGGTGGCTCTGAACTTTGTGTGAATGCCATGCCCCAGTTCCAAAGGTAACCCCACCTGAGCCATTAACACCACAGAGGATGAATCATGTTAAAATGGCAAAGATGCTTTAGGCCATGGTCAGATTCCAGGTGGAGCTGTGCCACATAGTTCACTGGCCCAAACCTGCCTCCCTACTCCCGTCTGGCCTCCTCAGCACCGTCTGGAGCCTCACACACATGAGGATTGCACCCTGCACCCTCACACCATAATATGCCCCACATGCATGCATGAACACAGACACGTCTCCCACATGCACTTACCACACCCACCACACCACATGCACGTACGTGTAATCACACATATACACAAAGGGGTGGAGATGAGGAATAGCCCAGTCAGGGCCACAGCTGATCCTCCCTCAGAGCTTTCATGACTCTGGGTGCTGGGACCGTGTCTCCTCCCTTGCCTATTGCCTAATGCATGATCCAGAAGCACGGGCCATGCTGACAACAGAAGCAGAAGGAAGGTGACAATTCTGCTCTTTGCTAAAGCACCTCTACCATTTTTGTCTATCACAGTATCCTTAGCCTGAGTGCCCATGGATTTCCTCTGATGTCGGGGGAAGGTCATGTCTGATGATCCAGCTCTTCACTTCAAGGAAACCTGAGTTTGATGAGGAGACACAGCTAACCTCAGGGTGTTCCCACGATGAGGGGGAAGATAGCCCTACCCCAGGAGCTGCCAGTGGGGGTCAAAAGACACAGTCCTTGCCTTAAGGTCACCCCAGTTTGAGGGGCAAGAAAAAGCCTCTGGAGCCAGGAGACCCCCACATGCTAATGTCCTCACAAAGTTTGAGAGTATCCTGTCCCATGCATGTTCATCTTCACCCTTTACATGCTTTGGTTTTTAAAAAGATATAGCATGAAATACCAAGTGCTATATACATGTTATATAAATGTTATATAAGTGTTTTCCAGCCATATGTTGAATACTCAACGGAGATTTAAAAACATTGATTCTAACGCCCCAATCCCTTGTATCATTACAGCTTAACATATCTACCACCCACACTTATCTTGTCCCAATTCTAAATGCAAGAATTTTGATGTCAAAAGTGGACTGGGGGTCAAGAACTGGGGATAGTGACAGTTTACCCAGAATGTGGACCTGCCCCATGTTCACAAGCCCTTGGTAAAGTCATCATCTGGGTCACCAGACTCCAGTTTCTCCACCCTTGCCCCCAGCTCTCCAGAGCCCAGATGACTCTCCTCAGGTCACATCTGCACAAATGATGGCACCACTCAGTGGAGCTGACTCATGGAAAGAATTACTCCAACGGCATTTGAAAGAAGAGGACAGTTGTGCAAGGTGTTTTTTGACAAACTGTAAGGAGAGGCCGGATGTGAAGCAGCAATAAGGACTAGTTGGTAATTATCATTGTTTCTACTTGGAATCTCCAGGTAACAAATCTAGCTCAATGTCCAGAGACCCAGATGTTGCTAAAGACAAAGTGACTGGATCTTATTGACTATTCCACCCATGGCTCAAATTGTATAAAAAGGGCCACTCTATGTTTCAGTTTTATTTGAAATCAAGTTATCATTCCCATCTGACTGCCCCGTGGGTGCCAACTCTGGGATAGGTGTAAGAGCCAGGGATGTAAGGTCCGTTCAGTCCCCTTATGTGTGAAAGGATGGGAAGGTACTCTGAACTGTAACCAAGCATGTTGCTGTCAAGTTGGTTCCAACTCATAGCAACCCTATAGGACAGTGTAGAACTGCCCCATAGGGTTTCCGAGGAGTGGCTGGTGGACTCGAACTGCTGACCTTTTGGTTAGCAGCTGAACTATTAACCACTTTTGCCACCAGAGATGGCACTAGATGATCCTTAAGTTCCCTTCTATCTCTAACATCATTGTCTTTAAGCAGGAGTCAGGAGGGACCATGGAGTGGAAAATCACCCATTTGTGTATGAAACAACTGGGGAACCACCAGAGCACTCAAGTACAAGGTCCCAAGAGAAAAGACCTGGTCTCCAGCTCACACTGCCGACTAGTGGCAAATTCCTGGCATAAAGAATGCTTGGTAGCTGAATGTGAATGTGAAGACTGCTCATGAAACAGACATGGTGTGTCCACCCATCTGTTCATTCATTCAACAAGCATTTAATGAGAGCCTTCTATGCCTGGTATTGAGCCAGGCTCTAGGAATTCAGAAAAGAATTAAACAACGTCGTTGCCCTCCAGGGACTCAAAGCCTACCAGGGGAGGTAGACACAGAAACAGAAAAAAATTGCAGTATGATGAAAGGAATACCATGTTAGAAAATGTCTAGCTTAAAAAGTGGCCAGGAGAAGGAGGGAGCAAGCCTTCCAAAGTGGGCAAGGAAACGAATTCACAGAAGATACAGTTGATCTGTGACTTAAGAGAAACTGGACTTAGGGCCCTAGTTTCAGCTTGGCCCCTAATTCAGGTACCTCTGGCCTACGTGTAAGTCACTTGTGCTCTTGGTTTCCTGATTTATAAAATGAGGGTGTTGAAGTAGATGCCCACAAACCTTTTGTTGAACTCATAAAAAGTTCCAAACATCAAAGACTAAGTACAATGACTCCAAGCCCAGGCATGGACCCAAAAACTCAAATAAAATTCAGCGTCAACAGGTCAAAATCAGCCCTGGCTCAGGTACTATATATAAGCTTAAGGTAAGAACTCAATCTTTAATATTTGGCAATGTCCAAATCTCAATACATCTGTAATATTTCCGGTGGTAAGGACATTTCCAAGTTCTAGCAAATATGGCAATGTTTTAGCACCTTCTTCATAATTATGTTAATAATGCAAAAACACTTTTAGATTAAATGGATTTATGCCCTCCTGCCATGGAGAATTGGAAGATGCCTGATGTAGCTTTATGTTATGACTCAGGAAAGGCCTTAAGGGACTAGCTTCTAGAATCTAACTACTGCCAGACAGTATGGGTCCACACAAGTTACATCAAATGAAAATGGTTGTCTTTGGCAAATGTCCTCCAAAATTCAGTTGATGAACATTCAGTAAGTCCAGGAAACAAACATGTGCCTTGTTATATAGGGCGGGATTGGGGATGGTGATGGAGACCAATTTGTAGCTAGTTCACAACAAGAGGGCTCATAGAAGAGACAAAACTATTCTAGAGTTTATTTATAAAAATAATCAGATGATAACCAAGAAATTAATGAAAGTGGACTTGTATCAAAACATAGTAAAGTGTTTTATAAAGCTACAAAAAAAAAAAAAGGCATGGTACAAGCATGGGAAAGACAGAAAGATCAATGGAACAGAGGAGACAGTCAAGAAATGAACCAAGAATGTATAACTTAATATATAATAATTAATAAATAAATAATAAAATGGTGGGGCAATTATTAAAATTCTAAACTAATTTCATTTGAATTCAAAAGATAAATGTAAAAAATTATTAAAATTTTAAAAATATAGGTAACTTGTTCTCACAGTGGGCTTTAAGTGTATAAGCAGAGGCAACGGAAACAAGAAAAAATAAAATTTCTATGTGTCCACAAAAAAGAAAATTAAGTAGCACAAGAAAATCTGAAAAAAATTAATTCACAATACATATAGCCAGCAAAAGATTAATATACTAAAGAAGAAGTCCATAAGAAAAAGATGGAATAACTCTACCAGGCAGAGGGAAAAATCATGGACAGGAAATGCACAAATAAATAAATAAATATCAATTAAGACACTCAAAAAAAAAACAAAAACACTCATCACTAGTCATCAAAGGAGTAAAATGAAAGCAGCCATTGTGCCTATCAGATCTGCAAAGAGTGAAACAATACAAGGAACGATAACACCCAGTGTTGACAAAGGTGTGTAGAAATGAGCCGTCCCATACAATGGTTGTGGGAGTTTAAATTAGAACACTCTTTCAGGAGGAAACCTGGCAATGATAATAACAATGATAACAGCCAATAGTTTTGAGCTTGAAGCGGGCCAGGACATGATCTAAGTGTTTACTGTGTATCAGGTGTCTCATAGCAACTCAGAAAATGAGGCACTGTTATTATCGACATTCACCAGTGAGGAAATCTTCCAAGGTCACTCAGCTGACAAGTGGCAGAGCTGGGATTCAATCTTAGGTGGCCTAGCTCCAGATCCCGTGTTCTTACAGGTCCATAAAGAGTACGTGTGTGCTGTGATCCTGCTTCTGGGAATTTACCATAAGAAAACAATTGACAGGTGTTTACAAACTTACACATACAAGAATGTTTATTGCAGCGATTTTACGAAACCAGGAAAAAAAGGCAACAATGGAAATAAACAACAGTAGAGAACTAATTTTTAAAAATTGAAGTATATCCACACAAGGATTCCTGTGGGTGGCACTCCACTACTAACCTAAAAGGAGCCCTGGTGGCACAGTGGCTAAGAGCTCAGCTGCTAACCAAAAGGTCGGCAGTTTGAATACACCAGCCCCTCCTTGGAAACTCTATGGGGCAGTTCTACTCTGTCCTGTAGGGCCGCTATGAGTTGGAATTGATTCCACAGCAATGGGTTTTTGTTTTGTTTTGCTTCATTTTTTTTTTTTTTTTTTTAACTAACCTCAAGATTGGAGGTTTGAAAACACCCAACAGCACCGTGGAAGAAAGGCCTGGTGATTTGCTTCTGAGAGATTACAGTCAAGAAAATTTTATGGAGCACCATGAGTCGGAATCACTCAATGGCAATGGTTTTTTGTTTTTATATCCATACAATGGTATAGTATTCAGTCATTAAAACATGCTGTAGAAAAATAATGATATATTACTGTGAATTTTAAAAAGTAGGCTCTAAAATAATAGCTAGGCAATTATTTACTCTAAAATAAGATCCATGTAATCTAGGTCTACAGGTTATTTTTACTTTATATTGTCAGTATTTTACAGATGTTCTAAGCAAGCAGGCATTGCTTTTGTAATCAAAAGTACATTTACTAGTGTATAAAGAGAAAGAAGTGGTTCTTTTGATTGATGTATCTGATCTGTCTTCTATTTCTATTTCTTAAGCCTTGTAATATTTGTATTTTTTACTAAAAAAAAATATTACAATAAAAGATTTGTGACTGACACATTTGAGGGAACAGGACATAACTGTTCATCACAAATACAAATTAATGAGTTAATTCATGAAGACCCTGCAGCTCTCTCCATGTGCTTGTGCTTCTCAGAGCTTTGAGCCCAAGACGAGAGGAGCAAGTATTCAGGACCAAGAGGGCAGGGACGCTCCTCCTCCCTACTCCAAGCAAGGCTGCCAGAGGGGTGGGGGAGGTGGGGTGGCCTTTCCCTGCTGAGCAGCCTCCTTGGCCAACTTCAGACACTGGGGAGGGAGCTGAACTATGTAGGTGGGCGCAGGTAGGGTGGGGAGGTGTCTCCTCACAGCTTATGAAAATTGGGCACCAGTATTGTGCTCTGTCTGGCCCCCAGCACCTGAAAGGCCGAGGCCACCAGTTTGCAGCTAGTCATTCACAGGTGGCAGCTTCTGGTCCACACGGGGCAGTGCTGCACAACTTCAGCTGTGTGCTGAGCCTGTATTCCTGCCAGGCTATTAGTCCCTGGAGGCATTCAGCACTTCACGGTCTATCATACACCCTCATGCCCATTACCTCATTGCGCCTCTGAACAGCCGACCTGACTGTGTGCCCTTGTAACAGCCCTCATGGCCCTGCTCTCGGCTGCCCCGCCCCGGTCCCCAGCATCCAGAACACTGCAATGGACACGGCAGAGAGGGAGCAGTACCTCCTTCGCAGCGTTATTGTGGAGGTGAAATGCGGAGGTCTTGGCTGTTAAACTCTTGGCAAGATAGCTGGTACACTGTAAGGGGTAAATGAAAGTATCTGAAGAACTAAAGCATGGAGCTCAGGCACTGGGAGGTTACCCCCACCTTCCCATGGCTGTGCTGCCTAAAAAATTTCCAAGACTCAGTGTCCTGTTGCACCGGGAATTCCTGAGGGGTGGGGTGGGGCTGCATCCCATTTCACCATAGCCCCATCCACCCAGTTTGTTCCTATAGCTGGACAATTAAGAAATCACTTTTTTCTTGCCACTCAAACTTTGCAGAAGAAAGGGGTGGCAGGACCTGTGGGGCTAGGGTTGTCAAGCAGCCCTGCTGAGCTTTGTAGAGAGAATCCGGTATGTCCTGGGAGCAGTTTTTCCAGAAGGGGTGATGAATTTGTGCTTATCTTGCCTATCCCTTGTGATGATAAGCCATAGGCCCCTGTTGTTGGTGGTTACCATGGAGTTGGCAGGGACTCATGGCAACCTCAGGTATATCAGAATGAAACATTACCTGGTCCTGTATCATCCACACAGTCTTATGTATGTTTGAGCGCACTGTTGCAGCCACTGTATCAGTTCATTTCATGCAGGGTTTCCCTCATTTTTGTTGACCCTCTACTTTAGCAAACATGATGTCCTTTTGTAGTGATTGGTCTTTCCTGACAATGTATCCAAAGTAGGCAAGGTGAAGTCTCACCATTCTCGCTTTTAAGGAGCATTCTGGCTGTACGTTCTCCAGGACAGATTTGTTCATTCTTCTGGCGGTTCACGGTATATTCAATATTCATTACCAGTACCTCAGCTCAAATGTGTCAATTCTCTTTCGATCTGCCTAGTCCCCTGCAAACCCTGCAGGTCTCACCTCCTGCCTCCACCCTGGGGAAAGGGAAGCAACCTGGAGAATACCCTGGCATGCCACCCATATCCAGGTCCCCCTGTACCCCTTCTTCTCAGCAGTACATTTATCGCCACCTCAGTCACTCACCGGGTCCCACAGAGCTACTTAACCACAGAACAGGTTGTTTTGGGGCAAAGACCAAATGCATACACCAGAAAATCATGGGAGGGTCCCTGCTTTCTACACCTTCCTAAAGTGATGCTCCATTTGGAAAGCTCGGCACAATCAACTCTGTATCTCACTTCTTCCTGCCTTTCGTAGACAGCTGTCATGCAGCAGAACAGCTCATGGGTTCAAACAAACACTCCAGCCTTTACAAACCATGTGAGTCTACTTCCTTAACTTCTCTGAGCTTTACTTTACTCAACTGTAAGGTGGACTGGAAACCCTGCTGGAGTAGTGGGTAAGAGCTACAGCTGCTAATCAAAAGGTCAGCAGTTCATATCCACCAGGCGCTCCTTGGAAACCATATGGGGCAGTTCTACTCTGCCCTATAGGGTTGCTATGAGCTGGACTCAACGGCAGTGGGTTTTAGGATGGGAGTAACAATGATGCCAAATTCACAAGTTATTTTAAGAATTAAATAAAATAACTCTGCAATTTGTTTGTTCCACAGGACATCATTAGGCTGACCAATGTGGCAAGTCAAACACAGTCATCATTACTAAGACCGACCTTCTAAGATTTCACAGGGCCCATAGCTAGCAGCTGCCTGGGTTCGGTCCTTGCTGTTCTCTCTCTCATACAGCCCTTCTCCTACCTCAAGGCAGCTAGGCTTCTCCCCTAGGTATCGATATTTGCAGAAACAAAATACCTTCTAAAATTCAGATACAATCCTGTTTCTTTCTTGTCTGGAAACTCTCTGGTAGCTACTCATACCGCCCCCCCTTTTTTTTTTAATTGTGGCAGTTATATATTTAACAAATATTTGCCATTTCAACATTCTTCACCTGTACAATTCAGTGACATTAATTATGTTCATCATGTTTTTCAACCATCACCATTTCCTGTTTCTAAGTTTTTCCATCACCCTTAATAGAAGCTTTTTGTCCCATAAGCAATGATTCCTCTTCTCCCCTGCCTCTTTCCCTCGGTAACCACTAATAAACTTTGGTCTGTCTACACGTACTTATTCTACATATTTCAGAAGTGGCATCACACAATATTTGTCCTTTTATTTCACTCAGCATGTTTTTAAGGTTCATCTGTGTTGTAGAACCCTATATGTTCATCAGCAGATAAATGGGCAAACAAAATGTGGCATATACATTCAATGGAATAGCACTCTGTCATAAAGAGAAATGAAGTCCTGATACATGCTGCAACAGGTTTACAATGTGCCTGACACATCCTTTAAGATAAAGGTCAAAATTCCTTAAGATGGCTTTCAAACCCTCCGTGATCTGGTTCATGTGCCCCTCCACTCCCCACATGCACCCAAATGTTATCATAGCAAACCTATGCAACTCCCTATGTGTGTCTTGCCATGTTACACCACTACACCTTTCTCTGCCTTGAATTTCTCCTTCATCCTCCTTGTCCCTCTACATTCAGAAGGACCGTAGCTCATGCAACTTCTCCTGTAGGAAGAACACCCTCTTACTGTCCCCACCACACTTTGTATGTGCTTCTAGAGTGTGTCCACGTGCATCTACAGTGTGTCCACGTGCATCTACAATGTGTCCATGTGCATCTAGAGTGTGTCCATGTGCATCTAGAGTGTGTTCACGTGTATCTACAGTGTGTCCACATGTATCCCCCTGTATTGCAACCCTTTCTTTACATTCTGTCTTCCACACTGTACTGTGAGCTCCTTGAGGGAAGGGGCTATGTCTTGTTTATCTTTGTATATCCAGCTTCTATTTACAGTGTAAATGTTCAAGGAATAAGTGAATTCCATTTCTTCCTTGCTCCAGCACAACTCTCTGGTTCAAAAAGAAATCCCTTTTCCAGTCTGCCTCCAACACTCCAATATCTCACACTAGTTGATCGCTCCTCCTTAAGTCCCAGGTCCAAGATTTCCTCACATTAGTCTCTTTGCTAGGAATCCAGCATAAACCAGCTCCTCACCCCCCAGGTTTTGCTCCATCACAAATTAGTATTTATATGGGTCTACACTTGCATTGATACCGGTCTCAGCAGAGCTTCCAGACTAAGATGAACTAGAAAGAAAGGCCCAGCAATCTACGTCTGAAAATCAACCAGTGAAAACCCTTGGGAGTTGGGGACAACTCTAAGAGAGCTAATAGCTACAATGACAACACTTGCATTTAACTACATTATCTATGGGAAAACATGAGAGGTTCTAATCATGGTGACTTTCTCAGCAGGCTGCCTCAGAGTGTAAGAATGTGTTCTGTGGCCACAGAACAGAGTAAGACATATTAGTCAACTGGGCTTGAAACCACAGTTTCATTATTACTTTGTTAAAACAAGTTAAATGAAGACCCCAGGGAGCTCCATCAGAGGGTAGTGAAGGTAATGGTGATAAGAAACATTCTACCTCAGCCCTAGAATAATACGAACATCTGTTGAGTATTTTTATGTGCCAGGCACTACAGTAAGAGTTTTACATAGACGAGCTGACTTAACATTCACAAGTGTATAAGGGATCTACCACTTATAGTTGTGTGATCCCGAGTAACTGCTGTAGTTAGCTGCTATCCAGTCACCCACAACTCATGGTGACCCCATGTACAATGGGACTGGATCATTGTGATCCATGGGGTATTCATTGGCTGATTTTTTAAAAGTAGATTGCCAGGCCTTTCTTCCTAGTCTGTCTTAGTCTGGCAGCTCTGAAGAAATCTGTTCAGCATCATAGTAACAAGCAAGCAAGCCTCCACTGATGGATGGTGGAGGCTCCCATGAGATACACTGGCAAACAACTGAGTTTGAGTCTCCCACCTGGAAAGCAAGAATTCTACCACTGAACCACCACTGCCCTCATTTTGCCTCCATTTCCTCATGAGTAAAATGAGGGTAGTCACGGTACCTACATCATAGGGATTTAATTAGTTATTACATATAAATGCTTTTCAAAGCCTGGCATATAGTAACACCCAAGGAATGTGACTCCCCTCACTCCCAAAGTTAATCTGAACTTGAGAGCATTAGCCCTAACCACTAGGAACTACTACCTCAGAGTTCACTGTGTTGCTCAGGCTGCCCAAGGGGACAGAACTAAAACCAACAAGTGGAATGAACAGGGGGCAGATATCTACTCATTAGAACGAGATTTTTCTAATTAATTAACCCTTTTTAAAGTGATAGAATGCAGCAATTTTACTTATCTACCGATGAGAAAATATCATTTATGTGTATAAGGTGGCATACATAAAAATACGCATTGAAGCCTTGTTTTCAGTAATGAAAAATCAGAGCAACCTATATGTCCATCAGTATGGGAATGGCTAAATAAACTGTGGCAGATCCAAACTACGAATTACTAAGGAAGGGGGAAAGGCAAAGATGTGACAGCATGTGTGTGGCACTGTTCTAAGTACTAACATAAATTAATCCTCACAAGAACCTTGTGGATGTGATGTAGATAGACTATAATCCCAATTTACAAGGGAAAAAACTGAGGCCCAGGGAAGTTAAGCAATTCAGATCACACAACTAGCAAGTGACAAAGACGTGATATGAATCCAGGCAGCCTGGCTCCAATGTCCATCCTCTTAACCATTGCACAAATTTTTTGTTGAGTGAAAACAACCCAAGGGGCAGAAATATACATAAAGTATACTATTCATGTAAAATATACAATGCCATATGACTTCTAAATATGTAAAGAAAAAAAAGGTGAGAAAATTATCCAAAAAAAAAAAAAATTGGTTACCTGGGTGAATGTGGCTAAAGGATCAGGGATTGGGAATGATGGCCAGGGAGAATTTCACCCGGATCTAAAATGTTTAGCGTCTTTAAAAGAGAATGAATTCCAGTATTATAGAATGGTTTAAAATGTATAAAATCAAAATAGAAGAAACCAGCTACTTCAGGGTTAAACGAGCTCCTTAATACTAAAAGGATTCCCTCTATAAAAACCTTTAGACTGCCCCTATTAAGGGTCTTTGTAGAGGGAGTTCACCTACTGGATCTCCTCAGCTGGCTGTCATCATAGACATATAAACTCAATATGCCCCAAATTAAAGTATCATCTTTTATCCTCAAACTTCTCAGCCCTCTTGTCTTTCCTAGTTCCATGAAAAACATCACTTACATTTGAACTTGTTGCCCTTGAGTCGATTCTAATTCATGGTGACCCCATACGTCTCAGAGTAGAACTGCACTCCATAAGGTTTTCAATGACTATGATCTTTCAGAAGCAGATCACCAAGCCTTTCTTCTGAGGCACGTCCAGATGGATTTGAGCTGCCAATCTTTCAGGTAATAATTTTGGGTTAAGCTGAGTACTTTACCATTTGTGCCACTCAAGGACTCCTCATATACGTTTATTCAAATGTAATTATAATTTCATATCATTTTTGTCCATTTTCCTAACTCTACTTTCTTCACCAATACAGAGTAACTTTATTCTCCACAGCTTTTTAATCATTTGAAGACAACTGGTCAGCAAACTCCAAGTCTTCTCTTCTCCATGGTGATTGCAATGGTAAGACTGAGTAAAGTGGTGGTGGCAGTAGTGGTGCAGTGGTGGTAATGGTGAGAATGAATCATGGTAGCAATGGTGATGGTGGTGATGGTCGTGGTGGTGGCAGTGGTGGTGGTGATGATGGTGGTGATGGTGATGATAGCGGTGGTGGTGATAATGGTGGTGGTGGCAGTGGTGGTGCTGGTGGTAGTGGTGGTGGTGATGGTGGTGCTGGTGGTGGTGATGGTGGTAGAGCTGGTGGTAGAGATGATGGTGGTAATGGTGAAGGTGGTGGTAGTGATGGTGAAAATGAGAGGAGGTGGCAATGGTAGTAGTGGAGATGGTGGTAATGACAATGCTGTTGTAGATGATAATAACAGTGTTTGGCATTCAGTACAGTATTGAAAATAATGGCAATATTGACATGGTGGTAATGGTGTTGGTGATGATAAAAACAGAGGTGTTGAATTCAAACTAGGTATTGGGAAAAAAAAAAAGTAAACTCTAGATCTAGGTCTGATTACCTGGCTACTGAAACCAAAGTTCCTGCCCCATTTTTGCTACTATCATTTGGCAGAACAAGCAGAGGTAAGAGTACAAGGAAAATAAACTGCAATGAGGTCCTGTGGGCAAAGAGGGAGCAAATTGGATGATACTTCCCAGGCTGGGTAGGCTATGGAATTTTACTTGTTCCTTCCCAGCCACAGTAGTTTGTCCTGGATCTCAACCTTCCATGTCTCCTCCATTTGGAATTGGCTACAATGGTAATTCCCCATGTACACTTAGCAGAAAGAAAAATGGGGAAAGACAAAGATAGGTACACCAAGGCAGGCTCTCAGTCTCTCTTGGCCCACCCTGGGCAATCCTTGGCTGGACCTGTTAGAGCCTGGTCCTACTAATTGCCACTTCCCATATGAAGATGTCACCCAGTAGGAGTGTGAGGCCACATTTCTGTGGTGGTGGCAAGGCCCCACCAGCCACACCTGGGACAACACCCCCACAGACACAGAGTCCGGCTGAGGGGTACCAGGCCTGTTCTACCACAGATAGCAAGGTGAGTAATTAGGACCAGGAATCAGAAAACAATTTATTTTTAAGAAAAACAAATCTCAGTGCCTACAATAGCCTGTCCAAACACAGAATAACCACAACAGCTATGGCATCTCTGGAACTCACTGGCATTTCTGAAATTCATTCCAACAAAGACAACTAGTAATTTGGACTTGAATCAGGCTAATTCCATCTCCATCAGCCAAGGGTTTGGCTGAAGCACCTCCATTGTCTCACATTTGATTCATTGGGGGTTAGGCACAATGAGAGCAACAGTTATGCCACCCTTTCTGGTGCCTTCCTGTGGGTTACATTGGGCTTCCCACATCTGACACCATGCTGAACAATGTTGGGGGTTAAGTGCAGCATCCATATGTCCTGTCCATAGACAACTCTTAAAGTGGTCATGATAATGATGGAGATGATGGAGGTGCCACCAAGGGCTCCCAAGCTGAGCTGATGACCTGCTCACCAGGGCAAGATCATCCTCCAACAGAAAAGTATCCCCCCAGGAACACAGATGCCAAGCTTCTGCTAAAATTATTATTCTCTCCTCTTCTTTCAAAAGTCTGCTTGCCTGTTCCTACTGGATGTCCCCCTCAGTTTTGTTTAACTCAACTTATGGGGCACCACCATGTGACAGACACTGGGCTGGGTACTGGAGGTTCAATGATCAGTAAGTTCCATTCCTACCCTCATGGAGTTCTTAGTTGAGTCAGGGAGACAGACATGTTAATACCTAACTAAAACACAACACGGAAAATGTGTTTAATACTCAGAACGCTGAGTATAGAACAGGAGCACACAACCCAGTGTTGCCAGAGGATTCTTGGAAGAGGTAAATCTGACTTGGCTAAGATCCTCCTTCCCATTCAACCCAAAACAGGATTGACTTGGGGTCCCAAAGTCTGGGCACCCCTGCTGAAAGGAGCCGCACTAGTCTCCCTCATTCCATTATGGAAGCTTAATAAATTGTCTTTAATTCCAGCTTCTTAGAGTCCTTAATTTTCTGAGTTCTGAAGATACTTCAGTCTGGAAGCTCCTCAGTGTTGAGCCACCAAATCCAGCAAAGTGATCTTCTGACCCCAAGTCTTTCTGAGCTGAATTCTCCATGTGCTCAGTTCAGTACCAATGGCCCAAAAGGGAATGCATCCATCAACCAAGGGGTATATCAGACTGCCAACACTTTTGTGCACCTTGTAAGTATGAGAGGAACTGGGGGAGATTGGAAGCATCTAGTCCTTCCCTCATGGAGCCTTCAGTCTTATAAGAGCTAGAAGGGACTTTGGATATCACCTACCTCAGTCCATTCATTGTACAGATGAGGAAACTGAGATCAGATAGGGTGCAGTGAGCTACCCCGCCATCGTATAAATCCAGTACTTGTCCCACTGTACTAGAAATGTGTGTTCCACAGGGCAGGGGATTTTTTTCTTTCTTTCTTTTTTGTCTCTCTGTCTGGAGTAAGATGTCACAACTAGACAGCTCTCAGAAAATATTTGTTGGTGCTGATGTTGATGCAGAATTGTAGCACACAGGACAGCAGTGCTGGTAAAAAGCATGGGCTTTGGAGTCAGACCTACCTGTCTGCAATCCTGGCTCAGTTACTTTAGGGCATGGGACCATGGACAAATTTTTTACACTCCCCAGACCTCACGTCTGTCATCTATAACATGTGGATAATGGTATCATGGGGTGTGGCGAGGTCTAAAAGCAGCAACATGTAAAAAGCACTTAACATAGTGCTTGGCACATAATATGTGCTCAACAAATGGTAGTTGATATCAGTCGTAATAACAGTATTAGTTACCAAATGAGTGACTCAGAGAAGAACATAGGCAAGAACTGGACAAAGTTGACAAGACTGGCCAGAACTCGATCCAGTATCAACCACGGGGAGTGCCAATGTCCCAGTGGAGAAAATCTGCCCCTGAAATATTTTCTCTGATTACTCCCCTCAACCTTCCTCTTTGGCATCTGATGTTTTATCATAAGGGCTTTATTCTTTCAACTATAATTCTGACCCCTTGGATGGGGACCCGCTTTGAGCTCTTAAACTCTTAAGCTCTAATTTCAATGAATTGTAGGATCTTTCCTTGAATTCAACAAATATTTAATCAAAACACCTACTATTTTCGAACAGCTTTTCCACATAATAGATCTTGTTTAATCCTTACAACATCCTCAAAAAAGTAGGCAAATTAAACCCATCTTATGCAAAGACATAGGTGCAGAAAGTTTAAGTAGCATACTTGTGGTTTTACAGTTGACAAGTGATATAACCATGACTCCTCCTCTCAGGTCTCCTGACCCCAAATTAATTCACCAAATTCTCACCACCGCACAGGGACCATTTTTGGTAAGGAGCTGGAGCCAGCCTGTGAGAAGTTGGGACATTAACGGTCAGGCTGGGGGCTCTAAGGGCACGCTGCTACTTCATTCACAGTGGGCCTCTGGCCTGACTCCAAGGCAGAAGGTGGGTCAGCTCCTGCATCTTGGTCTGCCCTCTGGATTTTTTTTGGCAGGAGAAGGGTGAATGTGTTCTCATACATCTGAACCTTCCCACTAATCAAAAACCCACAGCCATGTAGTCAATTCCAACTCATAGAGACCTGGTAGGACAGAGTAGAACTGCTCCATAGGATTTCCAAGGCTGTTAATCTTTACAGAAGCAGACTGGTACCTCTTACTCCCTCGAAGTGGCTGGTAGGTTCAAATTGCCGACGTTGTGGTTACGAGCTGAGTGCTTTAACCATGCAGCACCAGGGCTCCTGGACCTGCCGTTAGTTAGCTAGTTTTAGCGAAACACTAAAACAAGACCCCTGCACCGCAAGTCTTTATTTTCCAGAAGGACACTGGAAAACCCTCCAAAGGCAACTAGCAGGGCCATTCTGTAATCTAGTGTTTCCCAAACCTTAATAACTCACATACCTCCTTAATCATTTTCTCACGCCCGTGTACCATCTGTATTATTACTTATTTAACACTTTTCTTTAGATCAACTCACTGTTTTTACTTTGCCAAATTTCTTTTTAAAGGTATTGAACCTCATCCTAAGCATAAATCTGCAGTGTTTGTTCTAGTACACATTGAAATGAATGCACAGCTATTAAAATAAAGAGGATTTGGGATTCACCACAGGTAAGCACACCTCGCCTTGTATAATTGCTGTAATCCATATGGATCCAGCAGCCAATACGAGACGTAAAATATCCTAATTAATCACGAAGAGCAATTAAATGCCATAAATAATCACATATCATGATCATGTTGATAATGAAATCACATCAATACTTCTTAAACCTGTACTGACATTCACTTAAAAACTTCTAAAACACTGTAATCTTGACTATCTCCCCCTTTTTAGGCCACACAGTCTTTGTAATTTCTTGGAGTTGCCAAAATTAGAACTAAGAACCCAGAGCTGGATAGGAAAAGAGAGTCATTATTCTGAATAGATTCAAACCTTCGTTTTTACAAATCCTAAAGCAATCTTTCCTTCCTTTTCTCCCTCCCTTCTCCTTCCTCTCTTTCATTCTTTCTTCATTTCAACACTAACTCAGGACCTGGTATGTCCATGGGCTCCAGGTCCCTAAGAGCCGCAATGGGACCGCTGCCCTCCAAGAGCAAATTATCTTGTTGGGAGGTGAAAATAGGATGAAGACTTAGTATCCTCCCACCACCAAAAAACAAAACCCGTTGCCATCGAGTCGATTCTGACTCATAGCAACCCTATATCCACCCCGCCTAGGCTAAAACACCTAATATTCAGGCCACAAATAGTTCCAGTAGTGAGCAGATGTGGGATAGTTCATTCATTCATCCAGTCATTCTATGGCATCGACTGTGGGCTGGGCCAGGCATTGTCCTGGCTGCTAGAGATGCAAGGCAATGAACAAGGCCCAGCTCCCCTTCCAAGGAGACCTCAGTCTAGTGGCAAATAGAATTACTGAACCACAAAGTGAGGTATTCTCTCAATCAGACTTGGGTGTTGGGGACAGTTTCCTGGAAGGGCAGTGTCTGATAGAATGGTGAAAGGCAAACGTAAGTTATTTAAACAAATAAGAGGTCTCCCTGGGTGGTGCCAATGGTTAAGCACTCAACTACTAACCAAAATATTGGCAGTTTAAACCCAGCCAGAGATGCCTCAGAAGACAAGCCTCACAATCTGCTTCTGAAAGGTCACAGCCTTGAAAACCCTATGGAGCGGTTCTACTCTGCACACATGGGGTCGCCAGGAGTTGGAATCGATCTGACAGCAACTAACACCAACAACCAACAAATAAGAGAAAGAGGCATCTACAGATGGAAGGAAAAGTCATGAAAGAATTAGACACACTCAGACTCAATGGAGGAGGAGGGCATTTTTGAGTCTGACTAGAGCAAAATGCTCCTATGGGGAGTTGTCAGAGATGGGCAGAAACTGAGCCACAGAAGGCCCTTTGGGTTAAGAAATCTGAACGTCATCCTGATATGGAGGCACTGAAGATTTTCAGCATAAGAATGATGCAGTCAGGTCAAGCCCACTGCTAGAGGCACAGAATAGATCACGGAGAAGGGCATGGGTTGGTTCTACACACAACACAGTTCAAGTGGACATCAAGGGCTGGCTGACCAGGGAGGGTCACAGGGCAATCCTGGGGCCAAGAAGGAATATCAATGGTCCTGTCAGCCTTTCCAGGCCAGAGGGAACAGGCTCTGTGGTAAAGAATAGAGTCTGTGGAAGGCAGGGAGTTCTGAGGGGAGGAGGCAGACACATACATGAACACACACAGACATATGTACACACATCACACATACACACACATTACACACCTATACGTGAAGGCAAGGCGAGGGCCAAAGCCCAGATCTGGAGAAACCTAGCTACACTTTTCACTCTTTTCTAATCCTAACTCAGAACTTAACCTCCTTTGAGAAGGTTTTTCTGTTTGCTTCTTTTCTCTGCCTTCCCTCATCCCTTGGGTGGTCAGCTAGCACTGCACCCCAGCATTCTAAGTGACTTCTTTTGCATTTACCTTGTGTGACATTTAAGCACTAAAGTCTCTGCTCTTTCTTTTCCCCTTTCTCACACCCTCTCATATGTCAAAAGGGGTTGCTTCAGCCCACACATTCCCAGAAAAACCTGGAAGAATCCCAGGAGCCTGTGGAGAGCAGAAGGCATTTAAGGAAACAAGGTGAAAACAACATTTTGGGGGAAACAATGATTCTATGGAGTTAGAGTCTGAGGGGACTGGGCCCAATGCTCTGCACACAAAGAGGGAAACAAGAAGTAAAGTGCTGGGGTCCTTACATGACAAATCTCTCTCTTCCCCAGCTATGTGGCTGACATTTTGTGTACAAAGGAAGGCAAAGTCCCTGCTGGCAGACTACTCAGGGAGACCACCAACACCTAAGGAAATTCAATAAAGTGCTCTCGGGCACAGGGCATGCCAGCCAGCTGGGAGGTCCAATGGCAGGTGTGGGGTGGGAGATGGAATGCTGGGTAGACACTGACACTAATGGTGACAGAGACCGTGGAGTGCTATGGAGAAATGTGCGTGAGTATCTGTAAAAGGAAGTACGAATGGAAAAAGAAAAAAGAGGAAGATAAAAATACCCACCACAGCATTAACACCAGTTGGTTTTGGATAGTAGAATGGTAGGTGGCTTTTCTTTTTTTTTTTTTTTTCCCCTGCTTTTCAAATTATTTGCAGTGGGTTTTTTTTTTGTTTTTGTTTTGTATTTTTTTTTTGCAGCAGAATAACTCACAAGAGGGTAAGGGAGCCAGCCAGTCCCACCACCAGAGGGTTCACTATCTAGATGCATTCAGGAAACAAATGAACCCTTCCTCTGGGCCCAAAGTGACATATGTTAATTGTAGGAGGATCTAAAGCAAGGCAGCCTGTCTGCATGCTTTTCTTAATCCTGTGCAATCATACCCACCCTGGGTAATAATACTCTGCCAGGGTTACTCACACACAGGCCGACTTTCTTTCCTCACTCAGGACCCCTCCCTCCTCCTCCGCAGTCAGCTCAGGTGAAGAAACTCTCTTGGAGGAGAAAAGTTCCCCAAATTCCTCTGATTTGAGCCAAAGGCTGGCCCCCAAAGAAGTGTGAGAGTTCCCACTCTCTTTACCCAGAGGCCTGTGATTCTTGTCATCCTACCTTTCTTTCCAGTCATTCTCTCCCACTATCCTCTTTTTTTCTCCCTGTCTGTCTATAGAGGGGCAATGCAGAGGAGAGGATAAGGAAATCAAAGGGTAGTAAGGCTGACTATACAGATGGGGACGCTGAGGTTGGAGGGAGGGGACAGCGACTTGCCCAAACTCACAGATTACTGGTGGATGGGCCAGGTTTAGAGCACAGGCCTCCCCAAGATCCCAAGACCTTAGAAGAGGAAAGATTCCGGCCCCTACCCTTTGAGAACAGACCATGGACTAATGAAGCCCACAGTTCCCCTGGCTCTGCTTTAGGTCTTGTGTGGAACGCTAACCACTGGACTACAGGTGGCCAGGGTCTCTAGAAAAGCATAATTCAAAGGATGTTCTGAAAAACAAGAAGCAAGAGACGATGGGGAAATGAGGCACCTTGGATTAAAGGTGGGGAATGGCAGGGGAGTACAGTTTGCTGTGGCCAATTTACTTAAGCTACTTTCCACAAGAAAGCTAAATCAGACTGTATTTACCCCAGGGTTGAGATTATGACACTAAATTTTTGTCATGTCCTTGGCTGATCAACATATATTTATCAAATATTCACTCTGAGGCCCAGTCCTGAGTTAGATGGGGATATGGAGATTTAGGTGATCCCATCTTGCCTGGGAGATGCTCCTAGCCCAGAAGCGAAGGCCCTAGGAACCTGCCCAAGATTTGAAAAGTGGTTCCATAGTCCCTCACCTTGGGATGTTCTGAGCACATGGATGGAACTAAATGAAAATGTCACTAGAGACCCACTAAGCAAACTGTAAGCATTCTCGCATTTTTTTTAGCCATGGGAAGGTTTGTCCCAAGTCATCGGCCTAATGTCAATAGCTCAGCTATTGAAATAATTTGAAGGCTGAGCAAAAATTAAGGATATCCAGCAAGTCTGAGGAACAAAGTTGACTGGTCAAAACAGATTGGATTCAGATTCTGGTCTTCATTAATAGTATCCTATTTACAGCCTGTGGTTCAGAGAGAAGTTGCACTTAAAGCCCCTGCAGCCCCAGGGAGTTCCTGAACACAGCACTTAAGTGTTAAAATTGGATTTGAAACCAAAACGGAAGGAGCACTTCAGTTCGTTTGCCTCTCAAAGATTCCCACTAAAGGAGAAATGCATCGGTAAGAGTATCTAAAGGAGCACACTGCATAAAAAGCCGTGGCTAGGAGTTTTGAAGGAAACCCTGGTGGTGCACTGGTTAGAAGCAATGACTGCTAGCCAAGAGGTCAGCAGTTCAAATCTACCAGGTGCTCCTTAGAAACTGTATGGGGCAATTCTACTCTGTCCCAAAGGATCACTATGAGTTGGAATCAACTCAATGGCAATGGGTTTGGTTTTTGGGTTTTTTGGGGAGTTTGAATTTTTTTGAATGGGAAGCCCCGAGTGATGCACATGGTTTAAAGTGCTCAGCTGCTAACCAAAAGGTTGGAGGTTCAAGTTCACCCAGAACTACCTCAAAAGAAAGGCCTGGCAATCTACTTCCAAAAAATAAGTCATTGAAAACCCTATGGAGTAGAATTCTACTCTGACATACACGCGGTCGCCATGAGTTGGAATTGACTCCATGGCATCTAGCTAGGTTTTGGTTTTATGAGTTTGAATATCTGTACTTTTCTGTTTATGTCATCTTGCTTTCCAGATTCTGCTGTCTAAGGGTTTGGTTAAAACACCATAGGTAGCCCACCCATGAATATCAGAGAGTTGATGGGCAGTCAGGTACCAACGCTTTTGGACCACCAGCTACCACCATGCACAAAAGCCCTGAGATGCTCCTGGCAACATTCACTATCTTAGAGCAGGACCAGGTCCCACAAAGACTGCTCCCTGCTCCTCCCAGTGGTGAAGTTCACAGAGGAGTCGGCGTGTAGACCCTGAGCCCTCCAGCTACATAGCAGCTGCCCACCTGTGGAAATCAGGGCTTGTGATATCAGTAGTTTACTCCCAGGCCCCGAGGCTAGAGTGCCAGGCCTAGCAGCTTCCTTGAGCGTGTCTGCTCAACTATGAAATGCTTTAACTGTCACCTTAACTACTCCCTGGCCTCACTACCAGAGCCTGGAGTACTCTTGTCAGGAGAAAGCAGAAAATCACAACCCAAACCTACACTGGAAGGAGTACTAAGCTGGGAGTCTGGAGACCCAGGTTCAAGTCTTGGCCCTGACACTTTCTGTGTGGCCTTGGGAAGTGGGTTAGCCTCTCTGGGCCCTGTGCTCTTCACCTATCTCTACAAATGTGAGGGTTGGCTGGATGATCCCTAAAAGTCTTTTGAGCTCTGGAGTTTATCAGTGCACAGAAATGTCCCTGAAGACCCAGGAGCATTCATGAGAGTAACCCCTGGTGCCTGACTCCCAGGGAGCATGAACTCGAGCTTTACTGACTCGTCCCCTCATTCTGCCTGTACTGATCCAAAGAGGAGAGGGAAGAGGAAAGAATGCAAGATTGAGAATCAAAAGAACTGAATCTGATCCTGCTTTGCCACTTAAAGGCTATGGGAATTTGGGCAGATCCATTGACCTCTAAAAACCTGCTTCCTCATCTGGAAAATGGGGATAAAATATCACTGAGCACACAAGACTGTTAGGAAGATTAGACAAGATGTAGATATGACCAAAACCTAAAAACCAAACCCACTGCCACTGAGTCAATTTTGACTCATAGAACTGCCCCATAGGGTTTCCAAGGCTGTAATCTTTACGTAAGCAGACTGCCACATCTTTCTCCCTACAGTGGCTGGTAGGTTCAAACAACCGACCTCTTTCGGTTAGCAGCCAAGTACTTAACCACTGCACCACCAAGGCTCCAATAGGTATGACGAAAAAAAAGAAAATTTGCCGTCAAGTCGATTCTGGCTCAAAGCGAACCTCTAGGACAGAGTAGAACTGCCCCATAGTGTTTCCAAGGAGCACCTGGTGGATTCAAACTCCTGAACTTTTGGTTAGCGGCTGTAGCACTTAACCACTATGCCACTAGTACTCTCTAAGCTGAAAAGTCTGTCCACTAGGGAAGTGTTCAGAGCCCAGGCAGGTGTAGTCCCTGGGGGCATGGTTCACCTTGCTGCAACTATCAGCTGCGTGGGAAGGTTTGAACACATCCATCTGTGGTCCATCAGTGCCAAGGCCTATCTACAGAAATATCATTAGCACCCCTCCTCAAGTGGCACCCAGGGCACGTGCCATACCTGCCATACCTAGGTACACTTCTGCATCATTGTGTGGAATGATAAGCTCCGGGAGTGCCCAAAAGAGGGCCACCTTAAAAGTCAACAAGTCCTGATAACACTTTAGAGGGCTTTAAACTCTCTTTAAATCCTAAGATATAGAATAAAAAATTAATGTGGAAACTGCTCTCAAAGACAGTTACAACTTGAAAAAACAAGCAAGTCAAATAGATGTGTCATTGGCAGAATGCAACCAGTACAATCATTCTCAAAGGTCTTGGAAAGGGAAAGTGGTGAGCGAGAATGAACCAGTGGGTGAGATGAATCCAGGGAAGCTTCCTGGAGGGTCTGGAGGAGGAATTCGAGCAGCTATTCTGCTCCTAGATCTCTAAGCTTTACTCCCCAGTTAAAGCCCAGGGACAACCACCCCTTCAAACTTCTGGCCCAGAAGGGCTGGAGAGAGGAAGGAAATGGCGGCATGAGCAGGTGGGGATCCCAGCAGCTCTGAGAAGCCTCCCGGGCCAGGACTCTGAGAGATGAATATTTACGTTGGATGTAAACAGTGTTACAGGTTTCTGAGCTCCACTCCTGTCCTATCAACAGCTCCCGAGCTGGTGCCCCAGGCCCATTTTATTCTTTAAAAACCTCTAGCTGCTCGTTGACCCTCAGTGATGTATCTAGTCAGCACTCAGACTTGAGAATACAGTGTGGGGTTTAAGATACTTAAAGGTTGTTATGAGCAGACTGGGGGCTCCCCAAGCTTAGGAAGTGTAATCTCCCATCAGACTGAGAGCTCCCTGTGAACAGGGCCTGTGTTCCCCCTCACCCAGGGCTTCTGAGGACACAGGGCTGTGTCCCCCTCACACTGGGGTCCCTGAGGGCAAGTTGTGTCCCCCTCACACAGGGCCCCTGAGGACAGAGCTGTCTCCCTCACAGAGGGCCCATGAGGGCAGTGCTATGTCCCCCTCACATAGGGCCCCTGAGGACAGGGCTGTGTCCCACTCATAAGGGGCCCATGAGGACAGGTTTTGTCCCCCTCACAAGGGGCGCATGAGGCCAGGGCTGTGTCCCTCTCACGTTGGGGCCCATGACTGCCTGGCTGTGCATTACAGCACTGAAAATCCTTACACTCTCTTCTTTAGCTCCTTTCTCTCTGCTCCTAAGAAAATGCCTGTATCAGGAAGATGTGACCCTTTAGCAGAGAACTGCTGAGAAACAGGAAGAACAAGACTCCAATTTTTTGGGTGTGATTTATGAATCAGAAGCTGGGTTTTCTCCAAAAGACTTATCTGTGACTGTGGGTAAAGCCCTAATGTGTCCTTAACAGCCTGGGCTGCCACATCTGACTGAAGAGTCACCATCACTCCACACACACACACACACACACACACACACACACACACACACCGCTCCTGTATGCCTACCAGACAGACATAGAGAAGATGGTCAGAGGAAGAGGATACAATCCCATCAGCCAAACATCACTTCTACATCTGCCCCTGCAGTCCCTGCATAGGGCTACACAGTGGCTGGATTGAACCTGTAGCTCCAAGCTGAAACCCTCCCCTCCACTCCTCCACTCTGAAGGGATCGTTTCTCAGTCACTGTCAGTCAATGTGTCTCAAGAACTCCCTTCAATTCCACCTGGATTTAGGAGTTTCTGGGTGCTGCAAATAGTTAAGCACTGGACTACTAACAGAAAGGTTGGTAAATTGAACCCACCCAGAGGCAACTCAGAAGAAAGGCCTGGTGATCTACTTTGGAAAAGTCACAGCCATGAAAACCCTATGGAGCACAGTTCTATTCTGACAAACATGGGGTCACCATGTGGCAACTGGTGGGGTGGTTCTTTCTCCCAGTATACGCCATAATAACCCAGACTTGTAGAATTAATCACTGCTCGGGAGTAATTAGCCACAGCTTCTATTAGGCTCGGCTACATATAAAACAATTCCACCTGGATTTTCTGAGCCCCTATTGATGCCTAGCACCATGTTGGGCACTGTGAAGCATTTAAGATTCCTCCTCTCTAAAGATACAGATACAGGCAGGAACCATGTCTTAATCTGTCAGGTTGCAGAACTCAGAGGTGTTAGCAAGCACAAATTTCAGGGTTAAGTGTCTAAAGGTTATATATCTTAAAATCTGACATGGCAAGACTTACAAAACCCCAAATACCTATGTGTCATAATTCTACAAGCTTCCACCCTTTCCTCACTGATATGTTAAAAGGTGCTAATCCATTGTGGTCCACACAGACATCCCATTGGGACTACTAGTTTGGGGGAATAAAGTGGGAAATCAGATTCATATATTCACAATGCAGGCAAGGCTAACTCGGGGCTGAGGGCCTCAGGATCTGGTATTGCTCTCAATATCAGCCTTTCCACATATTGATAAAGTAGACTTTCTGGTTAGAAGTTTTTCCTTATGAAAGAGGAACGCATGGAGTTCCTCCCACCCCAAATCTACCCAGGAAACCCATGCCCAGCTTTGGAAAGCCTCTGGCCCTTCCCTAATGCTTAGCACAGTGCCCAGTACATTGATGTTGGATGGATTAATGAATAAAGAACTAGGATCATGAATCTGATAGAAAGAAAGAAGTGAAATCATCATAGCTCTCTTAGAAACACACGAACCCTCAAAATCAGCCTGGACAATTTGAAGACTATTAGCTGCTTGGGTTCACCTGCACTTGAGATTCCCAAACAGTGGAATTTCACAAAGAAGTGACAGTTTGT
Organism: Elephas maximus indicus; assembly: GCF_024166365.1. Taxonomy (NCBI): domain Eukaryota; kingdom Metazoa; phylum Chordata; class Mammalia; order Proboscidea; family Elephantidae; genus Elephas; species Elephas maximus. The sequence continues at coordinate 189,304,515 of NC_064821.1, forward strand.
TCAAAAAAGTGTGGCAACAATTACAGGATTGCCAAATTTTCATTTTGATGACAAGACATTAAATAAACAACTACAATCTAATGCCACCATTTAAAAAAAAAATGATATTTTCACACACACACACGTTAAAGATAGAAAAGCCAAGATGTCAGAATTGAAGACTTTCCTTCCCAAGAATGTGCTGTTGACATCCTTTCACTGACATGTGTCCTAAGATCGATAAGCACACAGCAGTGGGCCAACACGGGCCCACAGCTCATTGTTAGGAACCATCTCCACAGTGGCCTGACTAAACAAAACTCTTCTTTCTCCTACCCACTGCAGGCATCTAGTTGGAGCCTGATTCCCTCCAAAACCTCCAAGGCACCTCAGCTTCAAGAAACCTGCCTTCTCCAGAAGATGCCTGCTTCTCTCTCTTGGGGTATCTACTAAGAAGTGGAACACCTGGGTTCCTCCTGGGTCCACCTAGGTTCATGCTATCCAAACCAAACTAATGCCACAAGTTTCTGAAGGTCACAGTCCAGTCGGGATCATTCTGGATCGTTGCAAACTCCACCATAATTAAAAGCCAATTTATTGCCGGAGATGTCATTTCAACACAGAGCTGGGTGGAACCGGTTGAAATGTGATAATCTGAACAATAACAATTGAGCTCCTGTGATGAAACAAGGGGGGAACATGCCATTCTTCGTACCCAGTGATGATGCTACTGGCCCGTGAGCAACAGGAAAATTTTGAGTTATTTTTCCAAGAAAAGACCTACACGTGCCTGAAGCCATCCGCAGGCACCCTCCTGGCCTTGCTGTCCAAAGACAGACCAGAATTGGGAGTAAGGATGTGCTGTTATGGAAGACTCTGGGTGGTGCAAATGGTTAACGTGTTCGACTGCTAACCAAAAGATTGGTGGTCACGTCCACCCAGAGGCATGTCGGAAGAAAGGCCTGGAGATTTACTTCTGAAAAATCAGCCAATGAAAAACATATGGAGCACAGTTCTACTGTGACACACATGGGTTCACCATGAGTCTGAATCAACTCGACAGCAACTGGTTTTACTCTTTCGTTATGGGAGAAAGCAATAAAAAGGACAGCATTGCCTGATTCACGTTACATAACTAGTCTCCCTCCACAAGCCCCTGAAATAGGTATTACTATTTCCATTTGATAAACAAGGTAACTGAGGCTCAGAAGGCTTGTTCATTGAACAATTAACAAATATTTACCCTGTGCCTACTATATGCAGGCACTGAGTGAGGTGATGTGACTTTGCCCGTGGTGACACAGCTGGTAAGTAACAAAGGAAGCACCCAAACCTAGTCACCTAACCTCAAGTCCATTCCATTCCACTGCTGCCTCTCAGGCTGAGGTCAGTGTTGCAGCACAAGATCACAGGACACTACAGCCAAACAAAATACTGCAAAAAGTTTTAAATAAGCTTCGTTAGTCTTCAAAATGTAAAACAAGCACTTTTTTTTTTTTTTTTAATACCTTAAAGGCAATGGATATAAACATGGCAAGGCTGAAAGCCTCACCCTGACTAAGGCTATCAACCTGCCATGTGCTAAAAACCAATGTAATGTCACTACAGAAAAACCTGAAAGGGGTACTATATACCTATTAAAATAGTTAAAATAAAAAATAGTGATAATACCAAATGCTGATGAGGATGCAGACAAACTGGATTTCTCATACACTGCTGTGGGAATGTAAAACAGGACAAATCAAAGTAGCCCTCAGTGTCCCATTTGTTACAGCACTGCCCATAGTGTATTGCCCAGGACTGGGTGCTAGAGGCTTGTGCACAACCATAGGAGCACTCACAACCCAGTGGACAGGACAAAAATACCCCATTACAGTCCACATGAAACGCTGGGGAGCAACTTGTGGCAAAAGAGCGACAGGTTCTCTTCTAAAATTCTAAGGGTCTCCAGGGCAATGGATCTGAGAGATCTCCAGTTTTACTTAGGCTGCTTCAAGAGTCTGGACCTATTCATTAACCATGGCCCTCTGGCTGTGGTAGGTACTCTGTACCAGAGGTTTTAGAAACTATGTCTGCCATCCACTCTGGCTGGCCATCCCTGCTGGCCAGGGGCCAATCACACACTTAGCTGCCCATTTCAAGAATGCCAAAATCTTCACAAAGGGACCACCTTGTGTCTGCAATCCAAGGAGGTGGGGCGACAGCCATGGGTCACGTAACTATGACTGGCTGCCCTGGATCAATAGATGACTCAGAGCTCTCAAGAGTATAAAATTTGGGGCACTCCAGTGCTCCTCACATCACCAGCATCTCCTCTCCTCACTCGCCCTTCCTGCTGCTTCAGGTAGGTGAGGGTTCCTGCTGGGTCTTCCATCTTCCCTTCTAGCCTTGCCCAGGCCTGCAGAAGCTGGCGGACCTGGGGACGGTCAGGACCTCTGCCTTCCCAACTGTACTCACTTACAGTTTAGAGGGGATACAGGCAGGAATGAGAGAGGAAAGCTGAGCTTCTGCTCTGCAGATGGTATTTCTGGGGACCAGAAAGTAAGCTCCACAAAGAAAAGACTATGTGCTGCCTCTTTAGTGCTCCTGCAGGGGCAGGCATGGTGCTGGGCACAGAGGGCCACTGGGTCAGAGGCAGCCTGTGCATGGGCTGGATGGACCTCCCGAACCTGTCAGGAGGAGAAGCTGAGCCTAATCTCAGAGAGTGGAAAGAATGATTCAGAAAATGCTACAGACAAGAGGAATCTGAGAACCCAATTCCTTTTTAACAGAGGCAGATGTTCTGGGAGGGAAATGCTGGGATACAACTTCCTATCAGTTATAGTTCCCTCTATCAGGCTTGGACTTGAACAAATCTTAAAAGAGATGGTTGATGTCCTTTGGTCAGAGATTCTGGTCAAAGGCACCATCAGGGCTCCCATGGTACTTTGCCTATCTCCAGGCAGGACCCTGCTACTGCCATCAAGTTGATTCCGACTCACAGCAACCTTGTAGGACAGAGCAGAGCTGCCCCATAGTTTCCAAGGACCACTTGGTGGATTTGAACTGCCAACCTTTTGGTTAGCAGCCGTAGCACTTAACCACTACACCACCAGGATTTCCAGTGCCCTGGTGGAGTCTGCCTTTACAGTAAGTGGCCCCTGGGTCCTAGCTTAGCTCAATGGCACAGGCCAATTGTTTGAACTGAGAGATTCTGCAAGGGATGGGGGTTACAACTCTCTGATACCCAAGCAAATCTCCCTCTGTTGTGCTGGGGATGGGGAAAATCCCCCAGTCTGGACAGAGGTTTCTGATAGCTTTCTTTTTGCACTCAGAGAATCATGTTGGGATTGGAAGAGACCTGAGAGATGAAGTGTTCCAACCGTCTCATTTTACAAACGAGGAAATAGGCTCAGAGGGTGGGTGATTTGCCCAAAAATCACAACACAGAGGTTAGAGGCAGGGCCAAGCCTAAGAGCTGGGATAAGGAGACAAACGAGCACCCCCAAATGGACTGTTTAAAGGTTGATGAAGACTTCCTGTGGGAGTACTCAACCGTTTTCTAAAAGCAACCACCCCAGGAGTCCCTGCTGACAGCGCTCCGGGCATCCTAACAGAGCAGGAGCCTGACCCAGGCAGCACAGGCCAGAGGGTGATGGGTGTTGCCATGGTGCAGCTGCCTCCTCTCCTCCTCCTTCTGCAGCCGGTCCAGTGATGCTCTCTGCTCTCCTTCCAGGGTCTCCCTCCTCCCTAGACCAGATGTCTCACCAGAAAAAGCAACCCACTCCCACGCCCCCAGTGGGCTGCGGGAAGACCGGCGGCGGCGGTGGCGGCGGCGGTTCTGTAGGCGGCGGCTGCGGCGGAGGCAGCGGCTCTGGGGGCTGTGATGGCGGCTCCGGAGGGGGCGTCAAATACTCCGGGGGCGGCGGCTACTCCGGCGGCGGCTACTCCGGCGGCGGCAGCTCCAGCTGCGGCGGGGGCGGATCCGGAGGGAGCATCAAGTACTCTGGGGGCGGTGGCTCCTCCGGGGGCGGCTCCTCCGGGGGCGGCTTCAGCTGCGGAGGCGGCTACTCCGGGGGCGGTGGCGGCTCCTACTCGGGCCAGCAGGTTCCGTGCCAGAGCTACGGAGGAGGCTCCTCCGGGGGCGGCTCCTCCGGCGGCGGCCTGGGCTGCGGCGGCGGCGGCGGCTACACTGGCGGCAGCTCCAGCTGCGGCGGCGGTGGCTCGGGCTACTCCTTGCAGCAGACCACCCAGACCCCCTGCGTGCCCCTGCAGAGCTACGGCGGGGGGTCGTCTGGAGGCGGCAACTGCGGAGGCGGCTCCTCCGGGGGCGGCTCCGGCTGCTTCTCCAGCGGCGGCGGCTCCTCCGGGGGCGGCTCCGGCTGCTTCTCCAGCGGTGGTGGTGGCAGCGGCTCTGGCTGTGGGGGTGGCTCCGACGGTGGCAAAGGCGTCCCGGTCTACAACCAGACCCAGCAGAAGCAGGCGCCTACCTGGCCTTGCAAATAAGGCGCCTCGGACGCCCCGGAGGCGGAGCAGCTGGAAGTGTTCTCTGTGGGCGCAGATGGGCTTAGTGCTCTCATGATATTGCTCTGCGGTTTACAAACCCTTCATGTGTTGCTCAGTTTGAAGAAGCCATTGAGCTGGCAAGCTGCATCTTGTTCTGCGGTTTTTCCTCCTTGGTTTCTGTACAACTACCTCCCAATTCCCGTTACATCCTCAGTCAATAAATTCGCAATTCATGAGAATCTCTGTGTCTTCAGGAGACTGTAACTTCCAAGTTCCTCCGTTCCTCTTCATTTCCTTCATTCATTCATCCACACATACATTCATTCAATGAACATGCTTAATCTACTGGAGGAAGGGAGAGAGAATGGGCAGATGGGAGTCAGCAAGGGAGAGAGGAGTTGCTGGTAACCTGTGACCAAAGATGTGAACTCTCTGGTTCGTGCCTTAAAATTGTGAGCTGAACACAAACACGTACATACACACCCATGTTCATTGCAGCACTGTTTACAATAGCAAAAAGATGGAAGCAACCAAGGTGCCCATCAACGGATAAATGGATAAATAAATTATGGTATGTTCACACAATGGAGTACTACGCATCAATAAAGAACAATGATAGATCCATGAAACATTTCACAACATGGAGAAGTCTGGAAGACATTATGCTCAGTGAAATTAGTTAGTGGCAAAAGGACAAATATTGTATAAGACCACTATTATAAGAACTGGAGGAATAGTTTAAATAGAGAAGAAAATATTATTTGATGGTTACAAGAGGGGGGATGGGGGAAAGCAAGGAGGGGAAAGAAGGGAGGGAAGGAGAGGGGTTTTCACTAATATAGATAGTAGATAAGTTTTTTTTTTTTAGGTAAAGGGAAAGACAACACACAATACAGGAGAGGTCAACACAACTGGACTAAACCAAAAGCAAAGAAGTTTCCTGAATAAACTGAATGCTTCAAAGCCCAGAGTTGCAGGGACAGGGGTTTGGGGACCATGGTTTCAGGGGACATCTATGTCAATTGCCATAATAAAATCTATTAAGAAAACATTCTGCATCCCACTTTGGAGAGTGTTGTCTGGGGTCTTAAACACCAGCAAGCAGCCATCTAAGATGCATCAATTGGTCTCAACCCACCTGGAGCAAGAAAGAATGAAGAACACCAAAGACACAAGGTAATTATGAGCCCGAGAGACAGAAGGTACCACATAAACCAGAGAATACATCTACCTAAGACCAGAAGAACTAGATGGTGCCCAGCTACAACTGATGACTGCCCTGACAGGCAAGACAACAGAGAACCCCTGAGGGAGCAGGAGAGCAGTGGGATGCAGACCCCAAATTCTCTTAAAAAGACCAGACTTAATGGTCAGAATGGGACTAGAAGGACCCCAGAAGCTATGGTCCCCAGACCTTCTGTTAGCCTAAGACCGGAACCGCTCCCAAAGCCAACTCTTCAGACAGGGATTGGACTGAAATATGGGATGGAAAATGATACTGGTGAAGAACCAGCTTCTTGAATCAAGTAGACACATGAGACTATGTTGACATCTCCTGTCTGGAGGGGAGGCGAGAGGGCAGAGGGGGCCAGAAGCTGCCCGAATGGACACGAGGAGAGAGAGTGGGAGGAAGCATTATGCTGTCTCATTAGGGGGAGAGCAGTTAGGAGTGTATAGCAAAGTGTACATAAATTTTTGTATGAGAGATTGACCTGATTTGTAAACTTTCTCTTAAAGCACAATAAAAATTAATTTAAAAAAAAATCGTGAGCTGATCCCAAAACACAGAAATCCTGGGAAGAGATTTCAATAAACAACTCCTGGTGTGTTGGGTAGTCACTCTGGGTCTGCTCATTGAGGTTAGTGCCTTTCTAAGACAAGGGTGCTCTGGGGAGATGCTCTCTCTCACAGTTCAGAGCCTGGACTATGTAAGGTCTAGAAGTTTCTCTGGACCAGCTGCACATTAGGAGCACCAGCTGGTGCTAACAGACTTACAGCAGAATGAATAAGCATGTCAGATTTTCATGAGCCTCTACAATGTGTGAAACACTATACTAGGCACTTGTAGGGACAGCAGAGAGTAGAGGAGCTGTTTCCTATCCTCCTGAAGGCGCTTCCACCCAATTTAGGAAGATACAGCAAAGTGTGTGAGTGTAAAAATAGCATGGTGGGAGCATCCAACCTCCTCTAATTTCACGAAGGAGAGAGAATCACCATCAGCATCAGCCCAAAGCTGATTCCTGTGAAGCGGAGGTCAGACAAAGCTCCTCTCTCCAACCTTTTTACCAATCCTGACACCAGCAGTCCCTCCCATGGCACTCTCTACTTCTCTGCTGGGTTCGATAATTCATTGCAATGGCCACACAGACCTCAAAGACAATGCTAAAGATTACGGCGTTTATTAGGAAAGTAATAGGTTACAATCCAGGATTAGGAATGATTCAGGATACAGTTCTTCAGTCAGGACAGCTTCTCAGCTGTGTCCACAGGCAGGCCTCTTCCTGACCCTTGGCCTCTTGGCCCTCAGCCCCTTTGGCCTTTTGGGCCTTTTGGGCCTCTTGGGCTTGGCAGACCTCTGTCCTGCTCTGGCAAGTGTTACAAAGCTCCTTAGCTCCACCAGTAAGTGCCCAGAGGCACACCACCCTGCCGACAAGACTCCTGCCTGAAGGGCTCAGCTTTCTATCTCTGTGGACCAGGAAGCCCATTGCACTGCCTCCTGCCAGTTCCCTGGTTCTGCTACTGCCAGTTCTGTGCATCAATTGCCACTGTATCTTGCTGTCTTGTACCATCTCAGGTGTTACAGCTGCCTGTCTCCTGAGTAGAGGGTTTCAATGCAGGGACCCCTGGTCCAAAGACATACTCTGCTCCCAGCTCTTTTTTCTGGGTGGTAGTGAGGTTCCCCCTTTCCACCTTTGGATGGTTCATTTTAAGCTCAGTGGGATGGTAGAGTTGACCAGTCACCTCATTATGGTTCCATATACCCTATTTGCATGGCCTCATCCCCACAAGGGTGCCATGCACCTTATTTGTATTATTAGCAAGTTATCCAATCCCCTTGGTGGGCCACAAGCCCCTTAATTCCATAGACTCACTTAGTCTCTCAGTGGGAGTTACAAGACCAGGGCTAGAAAGGCCATATAAAATTGACCCATCACACCACAATGAGATATTGAACATTCGTATCAGAGGTGTCATGGGAAAACTAAGGAACTTTTCCAATTAACTGAGAAGAAGCTACATTTGCTGCAAGGGATGTGGTCATTGCCTGGCCCCCAAAAGAGATGCAGAACATCAGCCTGACCAGTGGCTTTCCAGACCTCATTTCATATCCCAATTCTACCAGCTCTAGATAAAGGTCAATTTATTCATTCACTCAAAGCGAAATACCTGGTACATAAACCATCAGAAAGCCAAGGCACCCTCCCTACCCAGTCACTGCTGGTGACAAAAGGACAAGTCCTCCTTCCCCAATTCTTCCGTTTATAGAGTCACCTGCACCTTCATCATTTTACATTAGTAACATACAGAGTTCAAAACAGGAAGCAGCCTTAAAGATCCTGTAGTCCAACAACAGCATTATTTTCATGTTTTTTTTTTTTTTTTAAATGAAAAGTAGAACTTTCAATTCCAAAAAGATGGAGTAGAAGCATTTCTCCCTATTGCTCCCATTAAATGTAACTAAAGACTCTGGACATAATATATAAATTAAAAATAAGAAGACTCTTGAAAGAGGGAGAGAAGAAGGCAGACTGGTGAAGGTTCTTGGAACTTAAGAAGTGACAAGGTAGTAAGTTCCTTGTGTTTTATTTTTGCCTCTGTTATATCCCAGATTGGGCATTGGAAAAGATTACAACCTAGAAATGCCAAAGGGCTCAGACTGAAGAAAAAAAAAAAAAAACACTCCAAGAAAATCATGTAGTTTTTAGCCAAAGGACCAGGAAATGAGTGGCCTAGAAAGACAGAAACCTTTTTGAAGTACCCTCCCTACTTCACCCAAACACTATAGAAAAAAACAGAGTGAGACTCCTGAACTTCCTCCCCTACCTAGTGGTATCAGGAGGGTCCCCTCCCTTACCTCACTAGTATGGTGTCAGTGGAAGCCTATAAAATGGAAAATTTAAGTAAGATCCAGAGTTTCATAACATAATACCCAAAATGTCCAGCACGCAACCAAAAATCATTCATCATACCAAGAACCAGGAAAGTCTCAAGTTGAATAAGAAATGACAGAATCAATAGCCACCAACGGTAAAGTGACACAAATTTTAAAATTATCTGATAAGGATTTTAAAACAGCCATTATTAAAGGATGCTTTAGCAAAAAATTGTGAACACATTTGAAACAAAAAATAGACTGTGATGGCCAAAAAATTAAAGATACAAAAAATCAAGTCAAAATTTTACAATTAAAAAAATACAATAATTGATTATAGAGTTTAGTTTTAAAACTGAAAAATAAAAACTCACTGAATAGGTTCAACAGCAGAATGGAAATGACAGAATAAAAAAAATTTTAAACCAGTGAACTTGAAGATAGACCAATAGAAATTACCCAATTTGAAGAACAGAGAGAAAAATAGATTAAAAAAAGTAAACAGAGCCTCAGGAAACTATGGAACAATAACCAAAGATCTAAAGTTTGTATCATCAGAGTCTCAAAAGACTTAAAAATATCTGAAGAAATAATGGCTGCAAATTTCGTAAATTTGGTGAAAGGCATAAGCCTACAGATTCAAGAAGGTGAGTGAACCTCAAACAGAATACCAAAACCAAAACCAAACTTGTTGTCGTCAAGTCAATTCCAACTCATAGCAACCCTGTAGGACAGTGTAGCACTGCCCCACAGGGTTTCCAAGGAGCAGCTGGTGGATTTGAACTACTGACTTTTTGTTAGTAGCTGAGCTCTTAACCACTGTGCCACCAGGGCTTCTCAACAGAATAAACCAAAAGAAATCCACACCACGGAACACCATAATCAAACTTCCATAAACCAAAGGAAAAAAAAATCTTAAAAGTAGCTAGAGAAAGACATCATATAAGGGATGATTCTAATGACACTGGATTTCTCATCAGAAACTAGGAAAGTCAAAAGAAGTGACAAAACATTTTCCAAATGCTGAAAGAAAAAAAAAATTGTCAACCCAGGTTTCTATACCTAGTGAAAATATCCTTCAGTAATGAAAGTGAAACAAGGACCTTTTCAGATGAAGGAAAATTAGGAGAATTTGTCACTCGTAGACCTATCCTAAATGAATGGCCAATGGAGTTTGTTCAAACAAAAAGTAAGTGGAAAAAAAAAAGGCAATTTAAAACATCAGGAATGAAGAAAGAACAATATAAAGTGTAAATCTGTGGCTAAATATAATGTAGCATCCTTCCACTCTTACCCATTGTCATAGAGTTGATTCCAACTCATAGCGACCATATAGAACAGAGTAGAATTGCTCCATAGGGTTTCCAAGGAGCTGCTGGTGGATTTGAACTGCCAATCTTTTGGTTCACAGCCATAGCACGCCGTGGCTGTTAACCACTGTGCCACCAGGGCCCCTCTTCTACTCTTAAGTTTTTGTTTTGTTTTGTTTTTTTAATTACGTTTAAAGCAAAAGGCATAACCCTGTGAGATGTGATAGATCTCTTTTACGTGGTTTTTCTAGCCATGGTCTTGTAACTCCCACCCAGGTGATTGGGCAGGACTGTGCAGATAGCGTAATTGTAGCCCAGCAACGGAATTGGTTGCTTTTGCCATCCCTTTGGACTTGAAATGAGCAACCCCAGAGGCAGGAAAGAAAGTATTGCACCATCACCAAGGAAGAACAGCCAGAAGCGCAAAATGAGCTGTAACCCTGAAGACAGAAAGGAGAGGTGGCAGGAGAGACCTGGCAGCAGAGACCCAGCAGTAGGAGAGTGTGGTGAGCTTCCCGGCTCACAGAGAAAGAAAGCCAAGTGTCTTTGGGCAAAGGCAGAGGGAGAGGCATGCCTGTGAGCACGACTGAGAAGAGGCTGCCCTAATGGAAGAACTGTATCTTGAGTGTTCTTGAGCCTGAATTGTAACTCTTACTTTCCTAATAAACCTCATAATTGTGAGTATGGTTTATGAGTTCTGTCTTGCTATTGCAATAAATTATTGAACCCAGCAAAGAAGCAAGAGTGCTGTGGGAGGGACAGTTGGTGTAAGAACTGGTAAAGCTGGAGGAAAGAGGAGGCAAGTCTGACCACCACCTCATAGGAATCAGCCTTGGGTTGTTGATTTTGATCCTCCTACCCCCTTGTGAAGTTAGAGGAGGTCCGAAGCTGCCCCCCATGCCATTTTTACACATATTCTCATGTGGCTGTTAAAGTATGTAGAGGAAATAGTTATTATAAAGGAAGGCAAGTAAAGGGACCTAAATAGAGGTAAGGTTTCTAAATGTCCCTCAAAATGGTAAAATGTGAACACTTGTAGACCGTAATAAGTTGTGTGTATATAATGTAATATCTACAGCAACACTAAAAAAATTTAAAAAGCTATAGTCAAAGCCCTACAGAGATACAATCAAAAATATTATGGATAAATTAAAATGGAATTCTAAAAAATGAAAGTAATTTTTTATTGTAGTATAGCACACATACATATCATTGCTGTCAAGTAAATTCCAACATACATACAAGTGACAGCTCAATTAAATTTTACCAAGTAAAATTATCCCTGCAACTAACACTTCAGAAGCCTTCCTTATTCCCTCCCAGGCAACTCCCTCAAAGGTATCATTATTCTGACTTCAACCATTGTGGATTAATTTGGCTTGTTTTTGAACATTGTATAAATGTAATCCTGTGATATGTATTTTTTGTGTCTGGATTCTTTTGCTTAGCATGATGTTTGTGAAATTCATGTGTATTCTTGGAGTAGTAGTTCTTTTTTTTCATTGTCATATGGTTTACCAGTGCGTAAATAACCAAAAAAAAAAAAAAAATTGCTGTCGAGTCGATTCTGACTCATAACGATCCTATAGGACAGAGTAGAACTGCCTCATAGAGTTTCCAAGGAACACCTGGTGTATTCAAACTGCCAACCTTTTGTTTAGCATCCATAACACTTAACCACTTTGCCACCAGGATTTCCTAGTGTGTGAATACACTATAGTTTATTTGTCCTTTCTAGTGTTGATGAACTTTTGAGTCGTTTCTAGATTTTTGTTATAAGATATGTACATGTTCAGCTTTGGTGCCTACTGTGCATTTTCAAAAGTGGTCTATCAGAGTTCCCAGTGAGATGGTTTGTGTCTCACCAATACTAGGTTTTGTCAGGGTATCTATCTATCTTTTTTTCTTTCTTCTATCTATCCATCTGCCTATCTATCTATTTATTTATTTTAACCATTCTAGCAGTGGTATCTCATTTTGTTTGAACTTGTATTTCCCTGAAACTAAGAAGCTTTTCATGTTTACTTGTCATTTGAATTATATATATGCAGTTATACAATTACACATATATATACACACACACAGGAAACCCTGGTGATGTAGTGGTTAAGTGCTATGGCTGCTAACCAAAGGGTCAGCAGTTCGAATCTGCCAGGCGCTCCTTGGAAACTCTATGGGGCAGTTCTACTCTGTCTTATAGGGTCACTATGAGTCAGAATCGACTCAACAGCACTGGGTTTGGTTTCGTTTTTTGGTATATATATACACACGGTTATAATAAGTCCTGCTCAAGGCTTCTGTCATTTTTTATTGCATTGTCTGTCATCAGCCACTGTAGTTTGTAGATGAGAAAAAGAGCTAATGTTCAAAGAGTTCATCACTTGTCCCAAACCCTATCATACTTAAATCGAGGCTCTAAAAATAGTCATAAGGGTTATCTAACAGACTTCTCACTCTATCTGGAAATCACTTCTGTCTTAGACTGAGTACTGTAGAAAAGCAAAACCAGTGACGCGTAATATATATACCCAACCCAGTGCCATCGAGTCGATTCTGACTCATGGCGACCCTAGTGCTACGGCTGCTAACCAAGAGGTCGGCAGTTCAAATCTGCCAGACACTCCTTGGAAACTCTACTGGGCAGTTCAGCTCTGTCCCAGAGGGTCACTATGAGTTGTAACCAACTCGACATAGTGGATTTGTTTTTTGTTTTGTTTTGTTTTTATACACATACATATACATAAAAATGGAGACAGAGATCTACAGAGAGAGAGATATCTATCTATTTATACGTATATATAGAGAGAGAGAGAGAGAGTGAAGGGGGGGATTTAGCACAAATAAATAGTTCACATGTTGTAGCAGCTGGCAAGTCCCAAGTCCATGGGTCAGGCATCATGCTGGAGGCTTCTTCTGACTCATATAGCTGCGGTGGCTGATGAACCCAAGATTGGCAGGTCAGACAGCAGGACATTGGCTCACAGGCTGTGGAGTCTGATGAATCCAAGATCAACAGGAAAGATGATAGGCTGCTGGCTCACAGGTACAGAGGCTGATGAATCCCAAGATTGGCAGGCGATACAGGCAGGTCACTGGCTCAGGTCCCAAGAACTGGAGGTCAGATAATGATGAGCTGGATGCAGGATCCAGAGCAAGCAAATGAGCTTTGCCAGAGCATCCTATACATATAAAAAAAATGGGTATGTATATTTATAGGATGCAGGCTACACCCACAAGGAAACACCCTTACAACTGATTGACTGACCATAACAGATCACATCATGGAGGAGGACTACATCATTACATAACTGCCAAACTGCACCATTACATAATCACCAAACCACTGAGAATCATGACCCTGCCAAGTTGACACACAGCCTTAACCATCACAGACCATCCTTTGTCAACTTGGCACCTATATACATCTCCTTAAACCATACAGTCTCTAAATAAAGACAATTACAAAGTCATGCTTGCACTTACCATGATACAACTAACACGCTTACAACCAAAAACACACTAATCCTGTTTAAATCTTATATTTTAAAAGTGAAAAAATCAAAATGGACACGAAAAGAGAGAGCGGAGGGAGAAAGCTGGCTGTCTCATTAAAAAAAAAAAAACAAACATTAGGGGAGAGTAATTGGGAGTGTGTAGCAAGGTGTATATGGGTTTTTGTGTGAGAGACTGACTTGATTTGTAAACTTTCACTTAAAGCACAATAAAAATTATTTAAAAAAAGTGAAAAAAGCAAATATATTTGATGCACACATACAAGGAAGAAATACTCATAACAATTATAGCCCTGTTTCTGCAACTGGTCACGCAGTCTTAACTGGTATTGAGAACTACCTTCTCCCACCAACCATTCCATATCCCCTTTACTTTCAGCTAGCACCACAGCTAATGGTGATTCTTTGCCTGGTAGGATGACCCAAACCTTCATTCCTGAAGGGTCTGGACTATTAGCAGTCATGTTGGAATTGAGTTGCTGTATTTTTCCATTGAAAAATGGAAAATCACAGGGCATGGTAGTACTAACAAATGCCCAAAGGGATCTGCTGTATTCCAGACATACTCTTCTTTACCACCATTATGCAACACCAATCCAATTTCCCCTTGTTAGTCAGGATCAATTACACCAGCCGATATGGTAATTCCTTCTTTGTCTGTTGATCCAGAAGATTCCAAAGTGGCCGGGTAACATTCTTAACTTCCAGTTCAACGGAATCCTTGCTTTGTCTCCTGGTGGGAGCATTCCTCCCTTCGAACTAAGACCTCTAGACCTGCGGAGCATAGGGTCATGGGGACAGGAAGCAAAAACTTTGCAAAGTGTCACTAAGGGTAGTAGTGAGTGGTGCCTTTTCCATTTCCACCCGTTGATTCCTGGACCCATGAATCCTGCCTATGGGAGAAACAGCACTGTGATGGTTAAGACTGTATGTCAACTTGGCTGGGCCATGATTCCCAGTATTGTATTCTTGTCCTCTTTTTTGTGATTGTAATTTTATGTTAAAGAGGATTGTAACACCCTTACCCAGGTCACATCCCTGATCCAATGTAAAGGGAGTTTCTCTGGGGTGTGGCCTGCACCACCTTTTATCTTTCAAGCGATAAAAAGGAAAGGGAAGCAAAGAGAGAGGTCGGGACCTCATACCACCAAGAAAGCAGTGCCAGGAGCAGAGCACGTCCTTTGGACCCAAGGTCCCTGCATGGAGAAGCTTCCAGTCCAGAGGAAGATTGGTGAGAAGGCCGAGAAACAGAGAAAAGCTTCCCCTGGAGCTGACACCCTGAATCTGGACTTATATATATAAAAAAAAAAAAACTTATAGCCTACTTTATTGTAAGGAAATAAACCTCTCTTTGTTAAAGCTATCCACTTGGGGTATTTCTGTTATAGCAGCACTAGATGACTAAGACAAGCACCATATACTGGATACTGGTTTAAAGCATAATACAGCCTACTGGAGAACATTGCCCCAATCCTGCAAAGAATTGCCACCTAGCCAGCACTGTAACGGTGTATTTAGGAGGACTTTGCATTGTTCTATCAAGCCAGCTGCTTCAAGATAATGGAAAACATAATAAGACCAGTGAATTTGATAAGCACAGGCCCATTCCCACTCTTCTTTTGCTGAAAAGTGAGTCCTTTGATTTGAGACAATGCTGTGTGGAATACCATAATGGTGTATAAGGCATTTTGTAAGTCCACAGATGGCAATTTTGGCAGAAGCATGGCATGCAGGGAAGGCAAATCTGTGTAAGTGTCTATCCCAGTAAGAATAAATTGCTGCCTTCTCCATGACGGAAGTGGTCCAGTGTAATCAACCTGCCACCATGTCACAAGGAACAGTGCCATATCAGGGTCTCAGTGTTGGTCTCTGCTGCTGGCAGATTGGGCATTCAGTAGTGGCTGTAGTCAAGTCAATTGGAAGTCCATGTTGCTGAGCCCATGCATAACCTCCATTCCTGCCATCATGGCACTTTGTTCGTGAGCCCATTGAGCAGTGACGGGGTGGCTGGGAAAAGAGGGTAACTGGTTTCCACAAAACGCATCTTCCTATCCATTTGATTGTTAAAATCCTCCTCCGCTGAGGTCACCCTTTGGTAAGCATTCACGTAAGGCACAAATATCTTCACTTGTTTGGCCCATTCAGAGAGATCTATCAACATACCTCTTCTCCATACTTCCTTGTCACCAATTTTCCAATCATGTTCTTTTCAAGTCCCTGAACATCCAGCCAAACCATTGGCCCCAGCCCATGAATCAGCATGCAATCACACATCTGGCCATTTCTCCTTCCAAGCAAAGTGAACAACCAGGTACACTGCTCGAAGTTCTGTGCATTAGGATTTCCCTTCACCCCACCAGGGAGGTCCCAGAAAGGGGCTGTAGTACTGCCACTGTCCATTTATAAGTGGTGTCTGCCTATCATGCAGAACCATCTGTAAACCAGGCATAAGTTTTTTCTTTTTCAATCAACTGATCATAAGGAACTCCCCATGAGGCCATGGGTGCAGACTGGGAGAGGACAGGTAATTTGACAAGAGTGGAGACCATGGGCATTTGGGCCACTTCCTCATGTAACTTAATTATGCCTTCAGCTATTGCTCGGGCATGATCTCATATATACCACTTTCATTTAATGATGGAGTGCTGCTATGCATGTCTGATTTTATGACTCTAGGGTCAGACAGCACCTAGTTCATGATGGACAGCTCATGCCATTTGGTGACTTGGTGGCCTATGGTTAAGCATTCAGTCTCTATTAAGGCCCAGTAGCAAGCCAAAATCTGTTTCTCAGAGGAAGAGTAATTATCTGTAGGGGGTGGGAGGACTTTGCTCCAAAATTCTAAGGATCTGCACTGCGATTCACCAATAGGAACTTGCAAAGATTCCAAACAGCATCTCTGCCTGCCAATGACACTTCAAGTCCCATTGGATCAGCTAGATCATTTGCCTCAAGTGGCAAAGCAGCTTGCCCAGCATCTTGAACCTGATGCAGTCTCTCTCTTGTTCTGGGCCACACTCAAAACTATCAGCTTTCCAAGTCCCTTGATAAACAGGCCAGAGTAGCACACCCAAATAAGGAATATGTTGCCTCCAAAACACAAAGAGACCCACAGGTATTGTGCCTCCTTTTTGGTTGTGGGAAGGGCTGGATGCAACAACTTATCCTCACATTAGAAGGAACGTTTCAACATGCTCCAAGCCACTGGACCTCTAGAAATTTCGCTGAGGTGGAAGGTGTCTGAATTTTTTTGGATTAATTTCCCACCCCCTAGCATGCAAATGTTTTACCAATAAGTTCAGAGTCACTGGCATTTCTTCCTCACTTCCATTCAGCATAATGTCATCAGTGTAATGGACAAGTGTGACATCTTGTGGAAGGCAAATGCGATCAAGTTTCCTGTGTACTAAATTTATGACCCATGGCTGGACAGTTGATATACCCTGAGTTAGGACAGTGAAGGTGTATTGCTGGCCTTGTCAGCTATAAGCAAACTGCTTCTGGTGTTCCTTAGAAACTGGAATCAAAAAAAGACTTCGGCCAGATGAATAGCTGTATAGCAGGTACCTGGAGATGTATTAATTCGCTCAAGCAATGAAATCACATCTGGAACAGCAGTTGCAATTGGAATTACCTCCTGGTTAAGTTTCCTATAATTCACTGTCATTCCCCAAGATCCATCTTTTTTTTTTTTTTTTTTTTTTTGCACAGCCTAATAAGCAAGTTAAATTGAGATGTAGTGGAAATCACCACCCCTGCATCCTTCAAGTCTTTGATGGCGGCAGTAATCTCTGGTTTTACTTGGGACTGTGGCTTAGCAGACAAAAATTGAGTAATCTCTTCAGATGGGAGTAAGGTGGCTGGTTCTAATAGCAGGAGTGATTCAATAATTTAGGAACTCAACCTACTGATTATCTGCCCATTTGTCCCCATCCCAAGTTTCAGGATTTCAGTTCTTCTCGGTCAATGTCCTCAGTTTACCTGCAGACACCATTTGATGTTGGGAATTCACTTGGCATTGTAATTCAGCCACTCTTACAGTAAGACTCTGGGTTTGAGTTTCAGCAATATCAGCTCTGTTACTACAAGAAATAAGATGTTCTTCCAGGGCGCAAGTGGCAAAACTGAGGTCTTTTATGCAGCACTTGAGCTGTGACACTGAAGCCCTGAACTCCTCTCCTTCTTTCACCACTTTTTTCTAGCAAAAGTAGGACCAACCAGCTAGCTGCCCTATTCTCATTCTGACAAAATTGTAGAAAAGTATCAAACAGGTAATGACCCAAAGTCTCACTTCTCACCAACACTTGATCTATTGGTGGTGATATTTTGTATATTAATATCCCCACCTCTTGCCATGGATTAGCATTGCCCTCTTTACGACTGGAAACAGTTACCAGCACCTTTAAGACTAGTCAGACTTGAGAACCAATTTAAAAAAACAGATCCTTATGATTTTGCTTCTCTAGAACCACTCTTGTTACCAAATATCTTAGGCTGGGTTCTCTAGAGAAACAAAATCAGTGGAGCACATAAACATGTTGTTGTTAGGTGCTGCCAAGTCAGTTCCAACTCATAGTGACCCTATGCACGACAGAATAAAACACTGTCTGGTCCTATGCCAACCTTACAATCATTGTTATGCTTGAGCTCATTGTTCCAGCCACTAGGTCAATCTACCTTGTTGAGAGTCTTCCTCTTTTCTGCTGACCCTGTACTTTGCCAAGCCAAGATGTCCTTCTCCAGGGACTGATCCTCCTGACAACATGTCCAAAGTATGTAAGACTCAGTCTCACCATCCTTCATTCTGGTTGTACTTCATCCAAGAAAGATTTATTTGTTCTTTTGGAACTCCATGGTATTTTCAATGTTCTTCACCAATACTACAATTCAAAGGTGTCAATTCTTCTTCAGTCTTCCTTATTCATTGTCTAGCTTTCACATGCACATGATGCGATTGAAAATACCATGGCTTGGGTCAGGTGAACCTTAGTCTTCAAGGTGACATCTTTGATTTTCAACACTTTAAAGAGGCCCTCTGCAGCAGATTTACCCAATGCAATGCATTGTTTGATTTCTTGATTGCTGCTTCCATGGGTGTTGATTGCGGATCCAAGTAAAATGAAATCCTTGACAATTTCTCCATTGATCATGATGTTACTCATTGGTCCAGTTGTGAGGGTTTTTGTTTTCTTTATGTTGAGGTGCAATCCATACTGAAGGCTGTGGTCTTTGATCTTCATTAGTAAGTGCTTCATGTCCTTTTCACTTTCAGCAAGAAAGGTTGTACCATCTGCATAACACAGGTTGTTAATGAGTCTTCCTCCAGTCCTGATGCCCCATTCTTCTTCATGTAGTCCAGCTTCTCGGATTATTTGTTCAGCATACAGGTTGAATGGGTATGGTGAAAGAACACAACCCTGACATACACCTTTCCAGACTTTAAACCAATCGGTATTCCCCTGTTCTGTCCGAACAACTGACTCTTGATCTATGTAAGGATTCCTCATGAGCACAATTAAAAGTTCTGGAATTCTCATTTTTTGCAATGTTATCCATAATTTGTTATGGTCCACACAGTCGAATGCCTTTGCATAGTCAATAAAACACAGGTAAACATCCTTCTGGTATTCTCTGCTTTCAGCCAGGATCCATCTGACATCAGCAATGATATCCCTGGTTCCACATCCTCTTCTGAAACCAGCCTGAATTTCTGGCAGTTCCCTGTCAATATACTGCTGCAGCCATTTTTGAATGATCTTCAGCAAAATTTTGCTTGCGTGTAATATTAATGATATTGTTCTATAATTTCCACATTTGGTTGGATCACCTTTCTTGGAAATAGGCATAAATATGGATCTCTTCCAGTCAGTTGGCCAGGAAGCTGTCTTCCATATTTCTTGGCATAGATGAGTGAGCACCTCCTGTGATGTATCTATCTGTTGAAACACCTCAACTGATACTCCATCAATTCCTGGAGCCTTCTTTTCTGCCAGTGCCTTCAGAGCAGCTTGGACTTCTTCCTTCAGTACCATCGGTTCCTGATCATGTGCCACCTCTTGAAATGGTTGAACATCGACTAATTCTTTTTGGAATAATGACTCTGTGTATTATTTCCATCTTCTTTTGATGCTTCCTGTGTTGTTTAATATATTTTTCATAGAATCCTTCACTATCGCAACTCAAGGCTTGAATTTTTTCCTCAGTTCTTTCAGCCTGAGAAAAGCCAAGAATGTTCTTCTCTTTTAGTTTTCTATCGCCAGCTCTTTGCACATGTCGTTATAATACTTTACTTTGTCTTCTCGAGCCGTCCTTTGAAATCTTCTGTTCAGTTCTTTTACTTAATCATTTCCTCCTTTTGCTTTAGCTGCTTGACGCTCAACAGCAAATTTCAGAGTCTCCTCTGACATCCATCTTGGTCTTTTCTTTCTTTCCTGCCTTTTCAATGACCTCTTGCTTTCTTCATGTATGATGTCCTTGATGTCATTCCACAACTCGTCTGGTCTTCAGTAACTAGTGTTCAGTGAGTCAAATCGATTCTTGTGATGGTCTATAAATTCAGGTGGGTTATACTCAAGGTTATATTTTGGCTTTCGTGGACTTGCTCTGATTTTATTCAGTTGCTAATATGAACTTGCATATGAGCAATTGATGGTCTGTTCCACAGTCGGCCCCTGGCCTTGTTCTGACTGATGATATTGAGCTTTTCCATCATCTCTTCCCGCCCAACCCAGTGCCGACGAGTCGATTCCAACTCACAGCAACCCTAGAGAACAGAGTAGAACTGCCCCGTAGAGTTTCCAAGGAGCATCTGGCAGATTCAAACTGCCAACACTTTGGTTAGCAGCTGTAGCACTTAACACAGATGTACTCACTTTGATTTCTGTGTGTTCCATCTGGCGAGGTCCATGTGTATAGTTGCCGTTTATGTTGGTGAAAGAAGGTATTTGCAATGAAGAAATCGTTGGTCTTGCAAATTTCTATCATTCGGTCTCTGGCATTATTTCTGTTACCAAGGCCATGTTTCCCAACTACTGATCTTTCGACATTGTCTACAACTTTTGCATTCCAATCACCAGTAATTATCAATGCATCCTGATTCCATGTTCGATCAGTTTCAGACTACTGCAGCTGTTAAAAATTTCCTACTTCTTCATCTTTGGCCTTAATGGTTGGTGCGTAAATTTAAATAATAGTCATATTAATTGCCCTTCTTTGTAGGCGTATGGATATCATCCTATCACTGACAGCATTGTGCTTCAGGATAGATCTTGAAATGTTCTTTTTGACAGTGAATGCAACACCTTTCCTCTTCAAGTTGTCATTCCCAGCATAGTAGACTATATGATTGTCTGATTCAAAATGTCCAATATCAGCCAATTTCACCTCACTAAAGCCTAGGATATCGATGTTTATGCGTTCCATTTCATTTTTGACTATTTCCAATTTTCCTAGATTCATACTTCATACATTCCATGTTCCAATTATTAATGGATGTTTGCAGCTGTTTCTTCTCATTTTGAGTTATTCCACATCAGCAGATGAAGGTCCTGAAAGCTTTACTCCATCCATGTCATCAAGGTCCACTCTACTTTGAGGAGGCAGCTCTCCCCCAGTCACCTTTTGAGTGCCTTCCAACCTGGAGGGCCCATCTTCCAGCACTATATCAGACAATGTTCCGCTGCTATTCATAAGGTTTTCACTGGCTAATGCTTTTCAGAAATAGACTGCTGAGTCCTTCTTCCTAGTCTGTCTTAGCCTGGAAGATCAGCTGAAACCTGTCCTCCATGGGTTACCCTGCCGGTATCCAAATACTGGTGGCATAGCACCACAGCAACAAGCAAGCCCCCACAGTACAACAAACTGACAGACACATAATATACATGGAGAGAGAGAGAGAAATTTGTCTCAAGGAAATGGCTTACATGTTTGTAGAAGCTGGCAAGTTCCAAGTCCTTGGATCAGACAAGTTGGAGGTTTCTCCTGATTCACATAGCTGCAGGGGCTGCAGGGGCTGACAAACCCCAAGATGGCAGGGCATTAATTCACAGGCTGCAAAGGCTGATAAATTCCAAGAGCAACAGGCAATATGGCACACCACTGGCTCAAGTCCCAAGAACTGGAGGCCAGATAATGATGAGCTGGATGCAGGATCCAGAGTGAGAGAGCAAGCTTTGTCAGAATGTTTATATATATTAGGTGCAGGCCACACCCCCAAGGAAACACCCCTTACATCTGATTGGCTGATCACAACAGATCACATCATAGGAGATGACTACATCATTACATAACTGCCAAACTACATTATTACATAACCGTCAAGCCACTAAGAATCAAACAAAATCAGTGAAGCGTATATATATATACATAAGCCCAGCCAAGTCGAACACAACCTTAGCCATCACAAACTCCTAAACATTCCTGAATAATAATTATCTAGTTTTTTTTTTGTACACTGAAGAAGTGGCTAAGAAATCATTACCTAAAAGAAAACATTTCAATTTTTTAACAACTCCAATTTAAAAAAAAAAAAATCCAGCTTATATTGCTCCTCAGTCTGTTTTCCTGAGTCAACAACTCCCTTTCTCTTAGTTCTGTTCTATGGAACTATATGAAATAATTTTCCTGCCTCTTCCACATTAAAGTCCTTCAGATATTTGAATATGGTTCTCACATCTCCTCATCCCTCAACCACCAGGTTCAGTTGACATTAGTTTCTTTGTGACAGCTAAGTCAACCAGACTGAATTTTCTAGAGGTTTTATAGCTCTGACCATCCTTCCCAAGTTCATATCATCTTTGATGTAATCCATATTTGTAATTGGCTGCTTTTTGCTGGCATGCAAGTTGTTGTTGTTATGTTTCATCATGTTGGTTCCCACTCATAGCAACGTTTTGTGCAACAGGACAAAACACTGCCCAGTCCTGCACCATCCTCACAATCATTGCTATCTATCTATTGTAATATAATCACTTTCCATAATGTAATCTAATGTGATCAATCAATCAGCTGAAAAGAGTGATTCCTTAAGGTATGTTCTGTCTCTGGACTATAAATAGATATTTTGGAAAAACTCACTCTGTCTCCACTCTGCACTCTTTCTGTCACCTGACCTATGAATCTTGGGATCCAACCCTGCAGAAGTCTCCAATCTGCCTCCTGATCTATGAATTTTTGACTTGTCATTCCCCCAGAACCCCATGAGCCACCAAGAGTCTTCGGCCAATGACCTAACCTACAGATTTTGAACATGCCAGCCCCCATAATCATGTGAGCCAATCCCATGAACTAAATATCTCCCCCTACATATGTGTGGGACTTGACTTAGGTCATAGTTCTCTAGAGAACTGAACCAGTGAGATACCTAAAGATAGGTAGGTAGGAAGAAAGATAAATACCTCAGTGGTTCAGTTCTCTAGAAAACTGTGACCTAAGGCAAGTTTCACATTGTTGTAGATTACTTTATGGACTCTCTTTATGTTCTTTTGACCAGTTAGTCTTTTCCTATGTCAGTACTTCCAAAAAAAACCAAACCCACTGCCATAGAGTCAATTCTGACTCATAGCCACCCTGCAGGACAGAGTAGAACTGCCCCACAAGGTTTCCAAAGAGTCCCTGGTGGATTCAAACTGCCCACTTTTTGGTTAGCAGTCAAACTCTTAACCACTATACCACCAGGGTTTCCCATCAGTACTACGTCATCATAATTAAAATTGTTTCATAATAAATGCCAAAATCTGGTAGGACAAATCCCTCCTCCTTATTATTTTTCTTTAGAAGTTATCTTTTTTAGTATGTCTATTTTTTAAGCTTTGTATTACCATGTACATTTTAAATCTCCTTTCAAATTCCATGTAAAGTCCTGTTACGGTATGCTTTATCTATAGATCAATCTTGGGGAGAATTGACATCTTTGCAATATTACATTTCCTTATCTACAAACATGGGATATCTCTCTGTCTTCTTTTACTTATCTTTAATCCCTTTCAGTTAATTTTATAATTTTCTTCATAGTAGTTTTGGACACCTCTTGGTGAATTTTTTTCCCTGTCCTTGATATTTTCAATGTTATTGTATATGGTGATTTTTTAAAATTTTTGTACTAGTTGTTTTTGCTAATTTATAGAAATGCAATTAACATTAATATGCTGATCTTGTACCCACCATTTTGCTAAACTCTCCTGTTATTGGTAATAATTTATAAATCATTTGGACTATCTATGTAGATAATCATGTCATATGTAAATAACAATACTTCTATTTTCCCTTTTCCAAATAATATTCACTTGCTCAACTCCCCATACAATATTGAATAGAGATGGTATTTGGAGGCCTTCTTATCTTTTTGCTGATGTTAAAGAAAATGATTCTAACATTTCCCCCATTGGCTTATTTCCCTTTTTTTTTTTTTGTAGATACATTTTATTAGGTTAAGGAAGCTCTTTTCTAATCTTATTTACTAAGACACTTTATTGTAGGTTTGTATTGAAGTTTATCAAAATATTTTTCTGAGTCTTTGGAACTTTTTTCTCCTTTAATCTTCAATGATATTTATGGATTTTCTAATATTAAAAAATCATTGTAGTCCCAGGGTAAACTTAACTAGGACATGGAGAATTTTTTTGTTTTGGTTTTTAATATGCTTAGATTTGGTTTGTTAATATTTTAAGATTTTTTTAATCTATTCCCATGAATGAAATGAATCTATAATTTTCCTTTCTCATACTGAACTTGCCTAGTTTTTTGTATCATGATTATAGTAGCTTTATATAATGACTTTACATTTTCCCTCTCTTCTATTCTCCAAGAGACTTCTATAAGATTGGGTGTGGTAAGCTGTTAAACTGGTACCCATACGAACACATCCTAGTATTGTCACCCTTGTATAGTTCCCACCCAAATTGATTTTGGGCTGGACTTGTTTCTTGTGTTGACCAATAGAATGAGACAGAAATGACATTGTACAACTTTCAGGTTGAGTCTTAAGACGCCTTGCAGGTTTTGTTTTCATGTGCCCAGAACACTCTTTCTTGGAGGCCAATCACCAGGCTTTAAGAAGCTTGGGTTAGAGTAGTGAGTAGTAAGAGACCATATGGAGAAAGACTCTCTGAGAGGCCATTTTGGAAGTTCCAGCCACAGATGAGATTCACTTAAGTAACTATGAATGCAACCACATGAGTAAATTCAGATATACCAGATGGAGCAGAATAACCATCCACCTAAGCCCAGTCATACATAAAATGATGAAAAATAAAAAATCATTGTTGTTTTAAGTCACCGTGCTCTGTGTAATTCATCATGCAGTAATAGATAACTGAGATAGATTTGAATGATCTATAAATTTGTCAGTATTAGATGATTCTGGCAAGAATGAATAGCTGAGAGTAACATGATGTATTCCAAACACTTTTTGAGAGAGTGTGACCTAAAAGGGTAGCCTTAGTGACAGCAGGGGAATTGGCCTTTCAAATATCTGAAGGACCTTCATACATAAAAGGAACTAGGCTTGTTTCC
Source organism: Elephas maximus indicus (assembly GCF_024166365.1). Classification (NCBI taxonomy): domain Eukaryota; kingdom Metazoa; phylum Chordata; class Mammalia; order Proboscidea; family Elephantidae; genus Elephas; species Elephas maximus. The sequence continues at coordinate 189,329,405 of NC_064821.1, forward strand.
TGATTCCCAAGGGGCAGAAGTAGGATCCATAAGAAGAAGCCACTGAGACAAATTCCAACTCAGAATGATTAAGTAAAAATGGTCTGAGTTTTCACTTCAGAGAGAATTGCTAGAGCATTGAAGAGTTCTGAGTTCTCCATTCCTGAAAGCACAGTTATTGTCCAATTCTGGATAATTGCGTCTAATGATTTATGCTATCTTGACTCCCCACACTTCCTTTAAAAAATAAAAACTCCTTTGCAAATATATTTGTGTTTTCTTTGTACCAGTCACATAGAAGTCTAATATCTCTTCTTTTTGAAGACCTGTTGATACCCTGCCCAGATTCCTTGGATCACTTTTATCATAACTGTATGACCATCCCCAGCTTTTGCATGCTTCTCTGCACACATCTTGCACACAAAGGCTTCAGAAGATTGACCTTGGATTCTGGAGTCTTCTCCCATATGCAGAGTCAGAAGTGGCTGGGAGTTTTATGTACTTACCCCTAGAGTAGTCCATAACTAATGGCTGACTGGTGTGGGAGATCCAAAGCCCAGCTCATTTGTCTCAAGATGGAACAAGGGCTGAGATGTAATTTACACTTCAGAGCTCCTTGTGACTTCAGATTGAACGTGTAATTTCACTTAACATCACAATTTCCTGCTTCTCCACTTCCTTACTGATTTCTCCTGGAAGCACTTCCTTAACAAATCACTTACACCCAAATCCTTGCCTCAGGTCTGCTTCTCTGGGAACAAAACCTAAGACACTACTTCAGTTTTCTGTTGAATCCGACTTCAGCATAAGAGGCATCACTAACTTGATGTTTTCAGTGAATCTCAGACAGATCAAATCATTTATGAGGATAATTAAAATGGTAAGTGGTAGAGCCACAATTCCAACTCAAATCAGCCTGACTCCAAGGGCTGAGTTCCCTGCATTTTAGTTACTTCTTTATGGAGAAATTTTATCCGTATTTTTATTTCCTGTTTTAAAATTGTGAAATATCTCATATAGTCAAAGGGTATATACTGTATAGCTTTAACCCTAAAATAAAATAAAATGAATACCTGTGTACCCAGCACTCTCCTTAAATAATCACCTGTAGTTTAAATCTCCAACCATTACTGTAGTGCTATTTCTCCCTTCAATCCTATCAGTGTTTGCTTTACAGATTTAGGTGCTCTGATGTTGGGTGCATATATATTTATGATTATTAAATCTTCTTGAGTAATTGACCCTTTTATCACTACATAATGTCCATCTTTATCTCTTCTGACAGGTTTTGTCTTAAAGTCTGCTTTGTCTGATATTAAGATTGCCACCCCAGCTCTCTTTTGGTTATTATTTGCATGGAGTATTTTTTTTTTTTTTCCATCTCTTCACTTTCAACCTATTTGTGTCCCTGGGTCTAAGGTGTGTCTCTTATAAACAACATATAGTTGAATCATGTTTTTATGTCCATCCTGCCACTCTCATACTTTTTTGGGGGCATTTAGTCCATTTACATTCACTGTAATTCCCAATAAAAAGAGACTTACTTCTGCCATTTTGTTATTTGTTATTTGTTTTTTGTGTGTCTTAAGCCTTCTTTGTCTTTGTCCTTTACTACTGCTTGTTCTTGTGTTTTATTGGCTTATTGCAGTGAGCCATTTTAGTTTCCTTCTCCTTTCCTATTTTGTGTGTTTTTTAGATATTTTCTTAGTAGTTACAATGAATATTACATTTAACAACTTGTGTTTATAACATCTTAGGGTAAGTTGGTACCGACTTAACTTCAGTAACATACAAAGTTCTACAGCTATGCCATTCCTCCTGTCCCTTTCCCCCATTTTGTTGTTATTACTAATTATGTCATTGTATTTCATGTGGCCTGTAACATAATTTTATCCCTGCTTTTTATACAGTTGTCATTAAGAAGCATGAAGGACAAAACAATTAGAAATACCAAGCACGAATGCCTTATTATTAGCCCTTATGTTTGTTCAAACAATTCCCTTTATTAGGGTTCTTTCTTTTTATGTATGTCTTTGAATTACTTTCTAATGTCTTTTCCCTTCCATCTACAGAGCTCCCATTAAGATTTTTTGTTAGCCTGGTAGATATGAACTCTCACAGCTTCTGTTTGTCTGGGAATGTTTTAATTTCACCTTTTTTCTAGAAAGACAATTTCGCTGGGTATAGTATTTCTGTTTGTTTTCTTTCAGCACTTTAAATATTGCTTTCCATTGCCTTCTGGCCTTCTATGCTTCTGAGGAGAAATAGACACTCGATCTTATAGGGAATCCTTTGTATGTAACTGTTTGCTTCTCTCTCTGCTTTCAGGATTCGCATTTTACTTTTTTAGAGCCTAACTATGATATGCCTTGTTATAGATCTCTTTGGGCCTATCCTGCTTGGTGTTCTTTGTACTTCTTGGATTTGTAGATTCACATCCTTCATTAGATTGGGGAAATTTTCTGTCATTATGTCTTCAAATATCCGCTCTGTCCCTTCCTTTCTCTCATCTCCTTCTGAAATTCCCATGATGGGTATATTAGGTCTCTTGCTGCATAATTCCATCAAACTCTGCTCAGAGTTCTTGAGCCTCCATTCTTTTTGCCCTTCAGCCTTGGCAATTTTAACTCTTTTATCCTCTACGCTGATTCTTTCTTCTGCCTGATTAAATCTGTTCATAAATCCTTGTATTTTGTTTCTCATATTATTTATTGTCCCTTTCAGTTGCAATATCTCTTTTTAGATCCTCATTTTGTTCTTGCACTGTTTTCCTTATTTCTTTGAGATTTTTGTCTATGTTTTCCCTTAACATTTAATTAATGTTTAACATTGTTGCATTACATTGTTCTTCTTTTTCTTTTTAATTATTTGGCCATCCCTAGATGCTCTTTCACTCCCTCCATCATGTTCGTTTGTATGGGTCATAGTTTCTCTATTCTTTGTGTGTCTTGCGATTTTTTGTTGGGGCACTGGAATTTTCAAGGGTATTAACTTTCTCAGTTCTCCCCAGTACTTGGTGTTTTTGCCTGTACTACTTTCTACAAAAAATCATTACGCAGGCAGAGCCTTTGGCCTTTGCTTACTGTTTTCTCTCTCCCTCTCTCTGTGATAGCACTCCCTCTCTCCCTGGTTTAATTAGGATTTGAAAGTTTCAGACCTCGGTTTTCAACTTTCAATGTCTCCTGAACACACCAGAGGAAATGCTGTGGTCAATCTGTCCACCAAAAGCCACTGCCACTCAGGCAAGATATCATACTAATCAATCTCTCCCCCAGGGATGTAGTCCCTTCTGTCTGGTTATTACTCCCTTCTGTCCCTGTTTCTATAATCATATTTTCATTTGAAAAACTCACTTCTAGCTCGTCCTCTTCTAGGCTGGATATTGCCCTTTGCTTTGCCTGAGTCTTCCTTCATTGCTCTGTGGGGCTTGCTTATAATTGATCTGGCATTCAGGGGAATCACAGGTAGGCTTTCTTCCTTTTCAGGTGAAGGAGGGGCAAGCACTCCCCAGAAGGACCTCCGAAAGATCTATCTTTTTGGTTTTAGAGCCCCAGTGGCCCTGTGGTAGTAAGGGGACCAGAAGCATTCTCCACTTAGGTGGCCCTCCTCCTGAATCCACTGTAGGGAACCTTCTGTCGGAGTTTGTATCAGTCAAGCATCTGACAGTTACCAAATGAGAGAGGGACTGTTGTGCTCCAAATGTATCCCCAGGAAGGTTTGCATTGTTGCTATCAGATCCCACTCCATAGTATGTTGGCTGTGGGTGTAGCCTCCGCTCAAGATGCCTTGAAGGAGGAGCAGACAGACCCAAACTCTCCCTCACTGAGGTCTGTCTTGTTGGATTCAGAGACCTGAGCTATGGGGTGAAGAGGGAGACAGAGTGTTGACTATGGTAGCAGACTTGACTACAGGGACCTTCTGTAGCAATTTGCAACACCTTGGCAATCAACAGTTACCATGTGATGAAGAGGGTGTCATGGTCCAGTCATGTCTCCACAGAGATCTGCCTTGTTGCTATCACAGTTACCCTGACAGATTGTTGGCAACGAGTGTAGCTTCCACTCAAGACACCTGCTTCTTAGCACACAGCAACCCCTATCAACAGGTTAAAGGATAGGCTCCTCAGTGCCACCTGAAAGAGTGGGCAGACTAATTCAAACTGACCCCAAGGGAGGTTTGTCCTGTTGGTTTCAGAGGCCTCAGCTATGGGGTGCACAGGAAAGCAGGTACAATGCTGTCTATGGGCCTTCTGTAGCAATTCACAGCCGGCTTTCAGGTGACAGTGTCTAGGTGGGGGAGGGGGTGTCATGCTCTGAATGGACCCCCAGGGAGGTCTGCCTTGTTTCTATCAGAGCCTACCCTGTAGTATGTGGCTGTGGGTGTAGTCTACACTCAAGATATCTGCTTCCTACCACATTGCGGTTTCACTCAACAGTCCTCAGTGTTGACTGGAAGATGGAGGAGCAGAGAGACCAGGACTGACCCCATGGGAGGTCTGTCCTATTGGTGTCAGAGCTCAGAGCTATGGGGGGGGGGCGCTCAGGGAGGCAGGTACTGTATTGACTGTGAGAGTGGACTCCATTGCAAGGGCCTTCTGTAGCAATTCACAGTAGACTTGCAGCCAACAGTGTCCATGTAAGGGAGGTGCTGGCACATTCCAAATGGACCCCCAGGAAGGTCTGCCTTGTTGATTTTAGAGTAGAAGCTTGGGGTCCTGTTTTTTTGTACTGGCAAGGAGTATGGTAGTTAAGAAAGCTGGCTCTTTTACTATAGCCACTTCTTGACTTCACATTAGCTAGTAGCCTGCACAGCTGGTGAGGAAGGGCAAGGATGGTGGGAGAAGCAGTTTTCCTGCTGTATGAGACTTGTTGTTGATTCCTTGATCCTTGCCTGTCTGCAGTTCCCCACTGCTTTCCTCTGCTTCCCGATTCAGAGTCCCTCAAAGCCATGCACTTTTTCCTTTATGTATTTCTTGTTGTATTTGTGGGGGAGGGTTGGAACTATGGTCTGCTTACACTGCACCTGTGGTTAAAAGGCACCTGCTGGGTGCCTCCTCCTAGTCACAACACTTACCTTTAATCTCAACTCTTCGTCTTCTTACAGAAGGCCCTTCACAGTCTTGCATCTGCTTGTCCCCATTTCCCAACATTCCCATTCATACATTTTTCTCCGGCCATGCTGCCTGCTGCTCATTCCATTAATCTTGTCGTTTCCTACTTTGATGGCTTTATACTAACTGATTCTTCTCTGAAAAACCCTTCTCACCCTTCAATTAATTACTTCCCTCTCCCCCTTCAGGCTTTGATGCTAAGTACATCCCTTCCAGGAAGCCTTTTCTAACCCACAAACTCTCAATTCCCTCATCTGTGTTCTCTTAGGACCCCTTATACCTCCATGGTAGCACTTACCATACTGCATTGGAATTGCCCATTTACATGTCTGTCTCACTTACCAGGTCACATATTAAGGTTTTGGTATCACTTAGAAGGGGAGGCCCTGGGTGATGTAAATGATAAATGTGCTCAAGTCCACCCAGAGGCTCTTCAGAAGAAAAACCTGGTGATCTACTTCAAAAAAATCAGCCATTGAAACGTTATTGAGCATAGCTCGACTCTGACACACAGGGATCACTATGAGTCAGATTGATTAGATGAGAACCTTTTTCTTTAATCACTTAAAGAAGGGAGCCTAGATCCCTGAGTGACTGAATGAAAGAGAGACCATACTGACCTACAACAGACTTGCCTTGAGTGACAAAGTAACCTTTGTTGTTTTAAACCACTATGACTTAGGGAAATGTGGCAGCTAGCAAATTCTATCTTGACTAAGTCAACTTCCAATCAACAGCACAGAGGATGTCCAAATGAATATGAATGTTAAAATTTGTACAAAGGACCAAGGGAAGTATAGAGATAACTTCATACTAACTAGTATATAAACTTAGTAGACAACCAGTATATATTTGCTATACAAATAAATAAATAAAATGAATGTCCGTACTTAGCAGTTAATCAAATGTCTATATTAGAAGTATACTTCTCCAATTCACCATTTTGCAAATGAGGAAACTGAGGTCCAGTGGTTTGCTCAAAGTCACACAAACAAATAATAACAATTATGTTTATTTATTGGATCTGAGTATGTGTTAAGCACGGTGTTAAAAAAAATTTACTTCATTAATTTTCACAACACTGAAGCATCTGCTTTCACAAAGGAGGAAATTGAAGCTCAGAGAGATAATTTGCATCAGGTAAATTAACTGTGGAGCAGGACTTGAACCCAAGTCTGTGTCACTCATAACAACTACTCACTTTCCCTTTTACTGGCTCCTGAAAACACCTGGGTAGTAAAAACAGTTTGTGATCATCTACTAACAAAACGTTGGCAGTTCAAACCTGCTCAGTGGCACTGTGAAAGTAAGGCTTGGTGACCTCCTTCCGTGAAGATTAAGATCAAGAAAACCCTACGGAGCTCAGTTCCATTTTCGTAACACATGAAATCTCTATGAGTCAGAGTCTATTCTAGAGCAGTGGGGTTTTTTTTTGTACCACCTGAGCTGGTAGCAAAAATAGGTTTGTCAACTCCAGTTGTCTCAGACATCATCTTGACTCTGAGCTGGGAGCCATGAGGTTTGAACAAATAGGAATAAAATCTTCCCTAAATTCAGTGGACAGACCCAGGAGAAGCAGCTCCAAACAAATTCCTTTAAAGCTGCTCTCTGTGTTCCTGAGGAAAGTATTTGGAGGTGGTGATTTCCTTGCCAGATAATCCCTTGGTGGGCTGGCAGTTCAACAGGAGAAAAGACTAATTAAATATATATGTATGTAAAATTGTCCAATCTAATCTACCAAAGAGTCAATATGTTGCACCAGAAAGAGCCCAAGATGTGCAGCAACTGGATTTGGAGACCCAGGGGTTCCAAGGCTGTTCAACCTTAGATCATTCAACTTATCCAAGCTTCTGTAAAATGGGGCAATAAAATCCACAACTATAAATTCCTGTATAAATGGGAGGAAGTCACTGTTTTGTTTTATGATCTCAACCTACCTGAGAGTCTTGTTTTGTTTTATGATCTCAACCTACCTGAGAGTCTGTGACTCAGAGTGAATAATGCCACTGTCTCACACATGGTGAACACGGCAGACCTCTCCTGCTCCCTGCTGGTCAGCAGGGAGCATGTATGTCACCTAAACCAAACCCATTGGCGTGGAGTGGATTTCAATGCATAGCAAACCTGCAGGACAGAGTAGAACTGCACCATAGGATTTCCAAGGCTGTAAATCCTTACAGAAACAGACTGCCACATCTTTCTCCAGCGGAGCAGCTGGTGGGCTTGAACCACCAACCTTTCAGTTAGCAACCAAATGCTTTAACCACTGCACCACCAGGTCTCCTTTCATGTCACCTAGAGCTCCTCTCATGTCACCTGGAGCCTCCCAACCCCAATGTTTGAGGTTTCTTCTCACTCTGGAAAACATCTGCTTCATCTGCCACAGTGCTGGGTAGGCAGCCTTGTGGGTGATCAGAATTTCCTGACAGGAACTCACTGAGGTCAGTCATAATCTCCCCCAAAGAGGTTGGAGTGTTCCTGTATCCTTCATGGATTTTGTTGTTATTGTTGTTAGTTGCCATCTAGTCAATTCCAACTCATGGCGAAGCCCCATGTGTGCACAATAGAACTGTTCCATGGGGTTTTCAAGACTGTGACCTTTCAGAAGCAGATCACTAGGTCTGTCTCTTGAGATACCTGTGGGTGGATTCTAAGCGCCAACCTGTTGGCTAGTAGTCGAACCCATATAAAACTAAAGAAAAGTGCACTGGCTTTGGAGTCTTCAGTTTGCATACCCTATTCTGCAGCCTTGCCAGCTGCGCCACCTTTGGCTCCTCATTGACATTTATTGAGACCTACTAATTTTTTTTTTTTTTTTACTAAGTCGTCACTTTTTTAAGTCACTTGGCCTTTTTAAAAAGATACCAGAATATTAAGACCAAAAAACAATTCCATATCACTAAAAATATTGTCACTCCATCACGGTAGAGAGCAGTGAATTCCCTACAGCAACCATCTTATAGGTACAGATGAAGAAATTATGATTCAGAAAGATTATCCAAAGTTATTCATGGTACCTATTTTGAGTTTTGGGTTTTTTTTTTTTGTTGTTGTTGTTGCTGTTGTTTATTTTGACTGCCATCACTGACTTACACTGAAGGGAAAACTGAAGACAGTAGAGGAGGAATGGGGACATGCTGGGGTAGTGGGTGGAGGAACAAACCAGGAATTCATTTTGTATTAAAGAAGGTGACTGCTTCTTTAGGTTCCTTGCAGGGGTCTAACTCTAGCTGAGCTCCCACCCTCTCAGGACCATCAGTGATTTTTCCTGAGAGCATCTCCTTGCCCTTCTCCATGGTGAAATTCATCCCTAACTTTCCTGCTCACTCACACAAGCTGTTAAGCAGCTAGCACATTCAGACACTGACAACTTAAAGGTGAACCGCACACAGGCCCCAGCCCTTCCAGAGCTCAAGTTTTAGCAGGGAGACAGATAAACTAACAAGATCACTAGTTTATTATCCATCCCAGAAATATGTATTGATCACCTAGTATGTAACTAGGACTCTCTGGTTACAAATGGCTAAACCCTGGGCTGCTAACTGAAAGGTTGGCAGTTTGAACCCACCCAGAGGCACCTTGGAAGACAGGCCTGGCAATCTGCTTCTGAAAGGTCACAGCCATGAAAACCCTATGGAGTAGTTCTACTCTGCACACATGGGGTTTCCACGAGTCAGAATCAACTCAGCAACTGGTTGGTAGTATGTGCTTGGCACATAGTAGGGGGCTGAGGATGCAGCACAAAATAAGACAGAAATGATCCCAACCTCCACAAAGTTCACAACCTAGTGGGTAAGGTAGAGAAATAAGCCAAAAATCCCAACCCGTGAAAAATGAGAGTTCCCAGGGTCCCTGATTAGGGATCTCTGCCTTGGATGACTAAGAAAGGATAAACAGAAGATGTGATGTTTGCCTAGGTTTTACAGAACCAGTAGCTTATCAGGAAGAGAAGTGAGAGATGGTCACCCCAAGGAGAGGGAGCAGCACATTCAAATGTGCTGACCTGAGAATGGACTGAGTGTATTTGCAAACGAGTGTGTTGGTTGAGTTAGGCAAGAATAAAAGGGACAAGAAGGGTGTGGATGGAGACAAGGAGGTCTGAGCACAGATTGTGAGAAGTTTCAATTTTATCCTGTGAGTAGCAGGGAGCCAACAAGGCCCTGACAGTTCAGGCACTTTTTTTGTTTGGATGGTTGATTGTTTTCCTTTGTCTTTAAGAAAGATCACACCGTCAGCAGTATGAAAAATGGAGAGCTAATAATATGACTAATGAAGTACTCAGGAAAGAAATGATGAGAACATTAACTCAGGCCATGGCATGGGAAAGGAAGGAAGAGATTAAGGTCAGGAGATATTTCTGAGCTGAAAATCACAACACTTGCCACTAATTGGTTGTAAATAATAATTAATTGAGACCTATTATGATCTTCTTAGTTGATATTAGGTAATTCATGCTTATTATCCCATTTAGTTCTCACAAAGCTTTGTAAGACTATATTCTAATGGATTTTTTTTTTTTTTTTGCTAATGCAACCAAAGATACACTATTCCAACAATTTCTACGTGTACAATTCAGTGACACTGATTACATTCTTCAAGTTATGCTACCATTCTCACCACCTTTTTTCCAAATTATTCCACCACCATTTCCTGAAACTCACTGCCCCTAAGCTTTCCACCCAACGTTTTGAGTTGCTGTTTGTCAGTTTGGTCCCACATAGATACTTAAAAGAGCACAATCCTCAAAACAAAATGCTAAGCGCAGACATATTTTACTGATTAAGATAAGCAATTTTTCTTGGCTCAAAGAAGATTTCAGAGGATAGTTTGGGTTTAAGGTTTAAAGCTTAAAAATTATCTCAGGACAGTAGTTTTGGGGGTTCATCCAGCCTCAATGACTCCAGAAAGTCTGGATTCCATTGAGAATTTGGAAACTTTTCTGCATTTTTCCCCTTTTTGATCAGGATTCTTCTATAAAATCTTTGATCAAAACATTCAGCAATGCTAGCCAAGTACCATTCAGCTCTTCTGGTCTCATGGCAAAGGAGGCAGTTGTTCACGAAGGCAACCAGATGCACATTTGATTTCCTTCTCTGATTTCTGACTCTCCTTCCTCTGTGCTTCAGGTGAATGGAGACAATTTTTTATACTTTGTATAGTCACTTGCTAACTTTAAGATCCCAATCACTATGCAATGAACTTGGAGGTAGAACAGAAATACTGAGAAAAAATATTAGGCGAATTGATTGGAATGTCCCTCAAAGCTATGACATTAAACCTTCAAATCAAGAAAACAAATCCCACAAAGTGTTTAGTGGTGCATAAACAGCCTTAACAGCTGTTTTTTGTTTGTTTTGGTAAAATACATAGCAAAACATTTGCCATTTCAACATTTTTCAGGTATACAACTTAATGATATCAATTACATAAATTGGTTGTGTAACCACATAATGGAATACTTTTATATTCCACTTGGATATGTGGAAATAGAGGCTTAGGTTTATACCCAGGTCTGTATGGCTCCGAAGTATAAGGTCTGCTCCAGTAACTATTAGCCTCCCACACTAGATATGAATGAAGAAGAGGAGGAAATTGTGACTTGGAGTTTTCCAGTTTGAAAAAGGCTTTTGGAGAAAGAAGGTGCATTCACCATTGGACATGTGAGAACTGGGATGGCCGTTGTACAGCCCATTGCACTTATGGGTCTAAAGCTCAGAGTATAGTCTTGGTTGGACTCATAGAGTTAAGCATCATCAATATACAGGACGTTAAAACTATGACAATGGATGAGGTAGTTCATGAAAAGAGAAGAAAAACAAGGACAGAGCTCCAAGGGACTTTAATATTCCAAGGCAGGTGTAGGAAAAGAGCCGATGGAGGAAAGTGATAAGAAGTAGACAAAGCGGTGAGAGGAAAACCAGAAGCAGTGTGTTCTCTCTCCAGTGCTTCCTGTCAGTTTGGGTTTCCCTGCCAAGGAAAGCTCTGTATAATCTGCAAACCTGAATTTCAGAATACAACTCCAACTATCAATTGAACAAACAGAAAAAAACATCTGTCTTGTCAGGCCCTTGCTTGCCTGCTACCCACAGGATAAAATCAAAACTGGTTCCCTGCTACCAATGGGATAAAATTTCAATGACAACATTGAAATTATACCAGTTGAAGGTTGGTCTCTCAGAAATGCCACATTTCACACTTCTCCTTACAGAGGAACTTTCTTTTCATTCTGTACTTAGGTCAGACGACAAATGACAAAACAATCTCCCTCTCCATATTGAACCACTGGTGTGGAACACTGTCAAAATGTGTTTCAAAGTCCAAACAGGTCATATTTACCCCCTTCAGGGTGGTCTGGTAGAAGAGACAGGCTCATTTCACCTCACAGACACCATTCTGCTCCGCCAGTCTTGCCAATCACCAATCACATATCTCAGCTATGGGGTGGTCTAGATCAGCCAAGTCCAGTGAAAATAAATGTTAGCCACAAGTGCGAGACACTTATGTAATTTAAAATTTTCTAGTAGCCACATTAAAAAAAGAAAGAAAGAAAGAGAGAAAGTAATAAAAGGTATACAGATTGGAAAGGAAGGAATAAAATCGTCTTTCTTCACAAGTGACACGATTGCCTGTGTAAAAACTACCTCTCCCAAGAAAAATCCTCTGAAACTAATAAGAGATTATAGCAAGTTCACAGGAGACAAGGTTATTATACAAAAAATAAGTTGTTTTCCTATATACCAGCAATGGACAATTGGAATTTGAAAAAAAAATTAATACCATTTATAATAGCAACAAAAACAATGAAATACTTAGGTGTAATCTAGCAAGAGATGTACAGGATCTATATGCAGAAAACTACAAAACTTTGATGAAAGAAATTCTAAAAGATCTAAATAAATGGAGAGATATTCCATGGCCATGGGTTGGAAGACTCGATATTGTAAAGATGTTCATTCTTCCCAACTCTATCTATAAATTCAATGCAACACCAGTCAAAATCCCAGCAAGCTATTTTGCAGGTACTGAAAAGCTGATTCTAAAGTTTATATGGAAAAGCAAAAGACCTAGAATAGCCAACACAATACTGAAGAAAAACAAAGTTGGAAGACTAACACTACTCTATTTCAAGACATTATAAAGCTACAGTAATCAAGACAGTGGGGTATTGGTGGAAGAATAGATGCAAATATCAATGAAACAGAATAAACCAAAAAACCAAACCTGTAGCCATCGAGTAGATTCCGACTCACAGAGACCCTCTAGGACAGAGTGGAACTGTCCCATAGAGTTTCCAAGGAGTACCTCGGGGATTCGAATTGCCAGCCTTTTGGTTAACACCTGTAGCACTTAACCACTACGCAGCCAGCATTTCCATGAAACAGAAGAGAGAGTCCAAAAACAGACTTACACAAATAGTCAACTTATATTTAACAAAGAGCAAAGACAATTCAACACAGAAAACATAGTGCTGGAACAATTAGGCATCCATATGCAAAAAAAGGAGCCCTGGTGGTACAGTGGTTAAGAACTCAGCTGCTGACCAAAAGGTCGGCAGTTCAAATCCACCAGCCACTCCCTGGAAACCCTATGGGGAAGTTCCACTCTGTCCTGTAGGGTCACTATGAGTCAGGATCAACTGGAAGGCAATGAATATAATGGGTATGCAAATAAATAAACACAGACACAGAATTTATAACTTTCATAAATTTTAAATCGAAATGGATCATAGACCTAAATGCAAAGCTATAAAACTTCTGGAAGAAAATATAGGAGAAAATTTAGGTAACCTTGGTTTTGGAGTGAAGTTTTTAGATTCAATACCAAAAGCACTTCTACAAAAGGAAAAAAAAACTAAGTTGGACTTTGTTAAAATTAAAAGCTGCTCTGTGAAAGACACTGTTAAGAGAATGAAAACATGAATCTCAGAGTGGGAGAAAATACTTGCAAAACACATTTCTGATACAGGATTTATATCCAAAATATACGAAGAACTCTTAAACACTCAACAGTAAGAAAACAAACAACCCAATTAAAAATATGGTGAAAGACCTGAACAAACACCTCATCAGATAAGATAAACGGATAGCAAATAAGCGTGTGAAAATATGCTCAACATCATTTGTTATTGAGGAACTGCAAATTAAAACAATGAGATACTGCTACACACTTACTAGAATAGCTACAATCCAAAAAAAAAAAAAAAACTGGTAATATTAATTGCTGGTGAAGATGTGGAGCAACAGGAGGAGCTCTCAGTCATTGCTGGTAGAAATTCAAAATGGTACAGCCACTTTGTTAGATCGTTTGGCAGTTTCTTATAAATCTAAATATAGTCTTACCATGCAACTCAGCAATCATGCTCCTGTGGATTTACCCAATTGATTTGCAAATTTCTTTCCACACAAAAACCTACATGTGAATGTATATGACAGCTTCATTCATAATTGCTAAAACTGGAAACAACCAAGATCTCCTTCAATAGATGAATGGATAAACACACTGTGGTAAACATCTGTACAATTGAATATTACTCTATGATAAAAAAAAACATGTGAGCTATCAAGCTATGGAAAGACATGGATGAAAATTTAAATTCATAAGTGAAAGAAGCCAGTCTGAAAAGGCTACACACTATATGATTGCAAATATATGACATTCTGGGAAACGAAAAACTATAGAGACAGTAAAAAGATCAGTGGTTACCAAGAATTTGAGATGCAGGATGGGAGTTGAATAGGTAAAGCACAGGTTTTTTTAGGGCAGTGAAACAATCCTGTTTGATGCTGTGCTTGTGGATACATAACACTGCATTTATCAAAATGTTTGAACTTTATACCGTAACATATGCAAATGTTTAAGAATCATTTAGGAAGTTGGGGATTCCAGGATGGAATGCAGAATGTGACAAAACAATCTAACTATATTACAAATGTATGGAACAACTTCACTGAAGGGGCTGGGGGAATGAAATGCTAACCTGAGCAACTGGAAATGGTTAAAGTCTGTAAAACTAAAGGCAAAAGAAACCGTACATAAGCACTGCACTCTACTTGATAGTTTAACACAGGGGTGTGAGGTTAACAATTCTGCTACTATTATACATGTCCACTGGAAATGCATGGAGGATGGTAGGAGCCAGGTTTCCCACTGTTGGAGTGGGAGTTTACAGATAAGCAAACGGAGGAGGTAACACAATCCCTGTGGTAATGGATTAGAATTGGAAACATCTATATGAACTCATGTTTAGCTTAATAGAGAAACAGATGGTCACATACAGAAATATTTATAACCAGTTGCCATCTAGTATATATACAATGATGAGGTAACTCTCACCAAATGATTGAGCGAGACTATGCAAATAAGGTGCCTGTAGCCCACTAAGGGGACTGGACAGCTTGCTAATAAAGCAAATAATGTTCATGGCACCCTTGTGGGGGTGGGACAATGCAAATAAGACATGTAGAACCCTAATGAGGGAATTAGTCAGTTTTGCCATCCCATTAGCTTAAAATGAGCCATTCCAGAGGTGGGAAGGGGAAAACTCACTACCACCAAAAAAGAAGAGCTAGGAGTGGAGCACACCCTTTAGACCTGGGATCGCTGCACTGAGAACCACCTAGACCCAGAAGACAGACAAAGAGAGAGCTGTAACACTGGAGACAGCGAGAGATGGCGAGAAGCAGTAGCAGAGAAATGGTGGCAGCAGAGGCAGCAGAACCAGGAGACCAGCAGGAGATGGCACAGTAGGCTTCCCTGCCCACAGAGTGAGAAACCTGAGCACCTTTGGGCAGGAGGCTTGCTGGTGGAGTGGGGTGCCTTTGGATACTTGTTCGCAGAGCTAGGCTTGCCAACCCATGAAGCTAGAGAGCTGAATGCCTTCAGGCTGAGGCTTACTGGAGGAGTGGGATTCCTCTTGGCACTTATCAGTGAAGCTAAAGAACTGTGTAACACTTGCCAGAGCAGGGCAGAGGCCAGGCCAGCCCAAGAGGCTTGAGGGGCCAAGGAGCCAAGGGCCAGCATGTGGGCACAGCTGAGAAGCTGTCCTGATTAAAGAACTGCATTCTGAGTCGTTCCTGATCCTGAATTGTAACCTGTTACTTCCTTAATCCATTCTACTTCCATAGTCATGAGTATTGTCTGTGAGTTCTGCATGGCTGTTGCAATGAATTATCCAACCCAGCAGAGAAGTACATAGTGCAATGGGAAGGATGGTTGGTGTCAGAATTGGTAAAAAGTTTGGCGAGAGGAGGTATGTCTGACCTTCACTTAATAGGAATGAGCTTTGGGCTGATGCTGATGGTGATTCTCTCTCCCCCTCATGAAGCTGGAGGAGTCAGATAACTCCGCAATGCATTTTTACAGTACCCTTGACATGATGTGCTGAAAAAGGCATTTTACCTCTGTAATCCCCCCAAAAATCCATAACCCCAGCCTAATTACGAGAAAAACATCAGACAAGTCCCATTTAAGAGACATTTTACAAAATATCATTATTGTTAGTTGCCATCGAGTCAACTCTGACTCAGGGCAACCTTATATATAACAGAACAAAACATTGCTCAGTCCTACACCATTCTCACGATCCTTGCTATGTTCAAGCTCATTGTTGCAGCTATTGTTTCAATCCGTCTCATGGAGGGTTTCCTCATTTTTGCTGGTCCTCTACCCAAAGTGATGTCCTTTTCTAGGGATTGGTCTTTCTCAATGATATGTCCAAAGTAAAAAAGACGAAGTCTTGCCATCCTCACTTCTAAGGAGCATTCCGGCTGTACTTCCTCCAAGACTGATTTTTACAAAATGCCTGACTAGTATTCCTCAAAACCGTCAAGGTCATCAATAACAAGAAAGGTCTGAGAAACTGTCATAGCCAAGAGGACCCTATGGAGACATGATAACTAAAGGTAGTGTGGTGTCCTGGATGGGACTCTGGAACAGACATAGGACACCAGGTTAAAAAACTAAGGAAATCTGACTAAAGTATGGACTTTAGTTAATAATAATGTACCAGTATTAGTTCATTAATTGTAGCAAATGTATCACACTAAGGCAAGATGTTAATAATGGGAAAACTGGGTGCAAGGTATATGGAAACTCTCTGTACTATTCTTGCAACTTTTCTGTAAGTCTAAAACTGTTGGAAAAATACATTTTATTTTCGTGTTTTAATGAATTTTAAAAATGAGTATAATTAATTTTAATAATATTTTATTTCACCCAATATATCTAAAATATTATTTCGTCATGTAACCAATATAAAAATTATTAATGAAATATTTTACATTCTCGTTTTCATACCAACTCCTCAAAATCCAGTGTGTAATTTATACTATAGCACATCTCAATAAATATTAGCCACATCTCAAGTGCTCAAAAACCACATGTGGCTCATGGCTACAGTATTAGAGAGAATAGGTCAAGATTAATAGTGTATTGCCATGTTTACATTGTTCCTCCCGTCTCCAAGAAAATCCAGGCACCAAGCTGCCACAGAAGACAGTTGTCCTTAAGAAAATTCACAGCCGTATTTGCGTTGTCCTCAACTTCATTCTCTTTTGCATTCCACACGCGTCACACGTTAGTGAGGTGGATGTTTCCATATCTTCCCCCCGCCACACTAGACTGGGCTCCACCAGTACAGAGGCCTTACTTATTCATCTCCACCCAAATTTCTGGAACAGGGACTTGTACATAGAAGGCACTCAAGAAATATTCATTAAATGACATGTCTAAGTATGAAAATTCCTATACCCATCTCCCCTGACACTCCTCAAACTCTCAAAAATGTCACCTTCCATGACCCCTCATGCTTCAGGGCACACATATAGAGACAGGGGCCTAGGGAAGTACACAGATGAAATATAAACGGAATGTTACAGTCTCCTCTATTACAACACCACTGCCAGATTTTTGTTCTTACTCTGAGTGACATGGGAAACCATCAAAGAGTTTGATCAGGGGAGGGACATGATCTGATTTGGATTTTAACAGAATCTCTCTAGCTTCTGATGTTGAGAACAGACTCAGGGCTGTGGGACAACAGAGAGACCAATGAGGAGACTGTCACAGCACATCAGTGACAGAGGATGGCAACTTAAGCCAGAGTGGTAGCAGTGGAGGTGCTGAGAAGTGGCTGGATTCTGAATATATTTTGCAGGTAGAGCCAGCCGGATGAGGTAAATGAGAGAAATAAAGGAGGCAATGAGGGCCCCAAGGTTTTCGGCCTGCTCAACTAGCAAAATGGAATTGCCATTGGCTGACCTGGGGAGACTGGTAGGAGCCATCTTAGAAGGAAGATCAGGTGCTCTGCTGTAGACGTGTTAAGTGTCAGCTGCCTACTATATGTCCACGTGGAATGGTAAGTGTTGCCATTGAGTCACTTCTGACTCACAGCAACTATGTAGGACAGAGTAGAACTGCCCCATAGGGTTCCCAAGATCTGGCAGTCTGCTTCTGTAAAGATTAAAGAAGCAGACTGCCACATCTTCCTCCCACAGAGTGACTTAACCACTGTGCTGCCAGGGCTCCTTGGAGTGATAAGTACACAGAATCTGAGCCTGAAATTTAGGAAAGATGTTTGGCTATAAATATGTTTTGAAGGTAAAAATGATGAGTGGAAGAAAGGGACTCCGAAGGAGTCTAAACAGAACAGGATCAAGAGAAGGAGTAGGATATATTCCAAGGAGTGGGGTTGCTGGATCATATGGTAATTCTACTTCTAGTTTTTTTAAGGAAGCGCGAAAATGATTTCCAAAGTGGTTGTACCATTTTACATTCCCACCAGCAGTGTATAAGTGTTCCAGTCTCTCCACAACCTCTCCAACATTTATTATTCTGTGTTTTTTGGATTAATGCCAGCCTCGTTGGAGTGAGATGAAATCTCATTGTAGTTTTGATCTGCATTTCTCTAATGGCTAATGATCGTGAGCATTTCCTCATGTATCTGAATGTCTTCTTTAGTGAAGTGTCTGTTCATATCCTTTGCCCATTTTTTTAATTGGGTTATTTGTCTTTTTGTAGTTGACTTTTTGCAGTATCATGTAGATTTTAGAAATCAGAAGCTGATCGGAAATGTCACAGCTAAAAATTTTTTCCCAGTCTGTAGATAATCTTCTTACTTTTTTGGTGAAGTCTTTGGATAAGCATAGGTGTTTGATTTTTAGGAGCTCCCAGTTATCTGGTTTCTCCTCTGCATTGTTAGTAATGTTTTGTATACTGTTTATGCCATGTATTAGGGCTCCTAGAATTGTCCCTATTTTTTCTTCCATGATCTTTATCATTTTAGATTTTATATTTCAGTCTTTGATCCATTTTGAGTTTGTTTTTGTGCATGGTGTGAGGTATGGTAGAGAATTAAGAGCCTTTACACTAACAGATATATGCATACCCATGTTCATTGCAGCACTGTTTACAGTAGCAAAAAGATGGAAGCAACCAAGGTACCCATCGTTGGATGAATGCATAAATAAACTATGGTATACTCACACAATGGAATGTTACACATCAATAAAGAACAATGATGAATCCATGAAACATTTCATAACGTGGAGGAATCTGGAAGGCATTATGCTGAGTGAAATTAGTCAGTTGCAAAAGGACAAACATTGCATAAGACCACTATTATAAGAACTCGATAAATAGATTAAACAAAGAAGAGAATATTCTTTGATGGTTACTAGAGGGGGGAGGGAGGGAGGGATGGAGAGGGGTATTCACTAATTAGATAATAGATAAGAACTATTTTAGGTGAAGGGAAAGACAACACACAATATAGAAGAGGTATGCACAACTGGACTAAACCAAAAGCAAAGAAGTTTACTGAATAAACTGAACACTTCGAAGGCCAGCGTAGCAGGGACGGGGCTTTGGGAGCCATGGTTTCAGGGGACATCTAAGTTAATTGGCATAATAAAACCTATTAAGAAAACCTTCTGCATCCCACTTTGGAGAGTGGCGTCTGGGGTATTAAATGCTAGCAAGCGGCCTTCTAAGATGCATCAATTGGTCTCAACCTACCTGGAGCAAAGGGGAATGAAGAACACCAAATACACAAAGCAATTATGAGCCCAAGAGGCAGAAAGGGCCACATGAAGCAGAGACTACATTAGTCTGAGACCAGAAGAACTAGATGGTGCCCAGCTACAACCGATGACTGCCCTGAGAGGGAACACAAGAGAGAACCCCTGAGGGAGCAGGAGAGCAGTGGGACGCAGACTCCAAATTCTCATAAAAAGACCAGACTTAATGGTCTGACTGAGACTAGAATGACCCTGGTGGTCATGGTCCCCAGACCTTCTCTTAGCCCAAAACAGGAACCTTTCCCAAACCAACTCTTCAGACAGGGATTGGACTGGACTATGGGATAGGCAAAGATGATACTGGTGAAGGATGAGCTTCTAGGATCAAGTAGACACATGAGACTATGTTGGCATCTCCCGCCTGAAGGGGAGATGAGAGGGTAGAGGGAGTCAGAAGCTGACCGAATGGACACGAAAAAAGAGAGTAGAGGGAAGGAGTGTGCTATCTCATTAGGGGGAAGCAATTAAGAGTATATAGCAAGGTGTTTATAAATTTTTGCTTGAGAGTCCGACTTGATTTGTAAACTTTCACTTAAAACACAATAAAAGTTAAAAAAAAAAAAAGGAGAGGGATTAGGAACCTGGGCCTTAACAAAAGAAAGGACTGTGGCTCCTAAAAATGATACGAAGAAATCTTTAGAAATGTGATTTTAGGGACATTTGTAAGGTCACAGGAAGCTGAGAGAGATCCTGTTAGATGGCCTTATTTCTCTGCTGAGAGTAAGGAGGTTGAGCATGGCAAAATGAAGGAATATTTGTGAAGACAGTAGGAGCAGGAGCTGACCAAGAGCAAGTGCAAGACTTGTCCTAACAAGCACTGGGGACCCATCTGGCACATCTTGGCTGCTCTCTGGCCTCCAAGTCTCAGGACAGGCTGCCTGGCCACTCTGGTTGCTGATGTTCCAAGAGCAGTTTTATGGTCGGAAGTACCAGGAGACCAACACCCTACCAACCTCTGCAGCAACTGCCCCAACAGGTTTGCATCCTCCAGCTGTTCTTCCTTCTTCCCTGCACATCCACCAGTTGAGCAACCCGCCTCCACAACTAGCAGGTCCAGGCAGTTGCCCCTGGCAAGGGTGCTCCAACTCCACCCACTTGAGGGTAGCCAGCTCCTGGCCGCGGCCTTGGAACCGGATCACCTGCACCACCTACAGACCAAGATGGAGTAAGACTCCTGCTCCAAGGCTGCCTTCTACTGCTGTTCCCTAAACCACTTTCTACCCCACTAGCAGCTGGGAGGCTGGGCCCACACTCAGACCCTTAGACCCCAAAGCATCTCAGACCTGGAAAACACCCAGATCACCTGTCTGAACCTTACTGTTTTACAGGAGGAGATACTAAGGACATTCACTCATTCCACAGATATTTATTGAGCTACTATTATGTGCTAGTGTACCAGACACCAGGTAAGGAGCTGGGAATGCTCTGGAAGGTCCCTGCCACCATGAAGCTAGCAGTCAAGTGGGTAATACAGATAAAATAAATAAATAAATGGCCATAAAATTAAAGATACAGTTCCAAATGGTGCCATGTTGGAAAGGGACAAGTTTCGAGTGGGTATATGGCTGGGTTGGGGTGGGGGGTGTCTTCTCTGAAGACAGGACATTTAGTCTAGGAACTGAAGGACCAAAAGAAATTGACCAAGCAAGAAATAGAGAGGAGGGGGGAATTTTCCAGGCAAAGGAAACAGTGTAGGAGAAGGCCCTGAGGCCCACAGCTCATGATCATTACAGCCCTGTCAACTCCAGGGAAAACAGGAGCCAATAAAGCACATTGCATTTCTCTCACCTCATTCCCATGCCATCTCACCATGAAACCCTCCCCAAAGGAAGGCAATATTAGTTGTCTTTAGTTCATTCAGTTGAGGACATATGGGTATTTTATCCTTCAACTTATTCGTAATATTTTCCATTCTTCCTCTCTTTCTCCTTTAAGGGTATTTAATATTTCCTAAATTTGACAGAATAACAAACCAAGAGGGTTGAACAATATCCCTGACTTCACTGGAACTAGAATCCAAACCAAGATTCCCATGATTTTAAGCAACAACACAACTTTAACTTCCCTGAACACCAAAAGAAGTCCGTGGGCATGAAGCTGTCTACCCTCCCCAAGCCACTCATCAATTGGAAATGTCCTTATATATGTCATAATTGGCTTACTAAATAAATACAATATTATTCCCTACATGTTTGGTTCAGTAACTGGCCAGCGTGCCCAAAGATAACCTGAAGGGCTAAGTGGCCATTCCAGAGTCAGTTGGCCACAATAGCAAAGGATGCACACTTTTGGAGAAGTGACTGTCATTACATGTATGCTAAAAAACTAAGAGAGGGATGGTAATTGAGAATGGGGTTAAGGGACACTCTCGCCTCTTGGTGAAAAATGATGATAAAAATTCTGGATTTGGGAATGATAAGAGTATTGTAATAAATGAAATGATGATTGAGGGTGCTCAAGAATAAAGATGGACTGATGGGCAGTAATGCACACTTGTAGAAATACAGCACACATGCATACCACACACACATTCTGGCCATGATTCCTCTCTCCCTAGAGCAGTCCTAGCACTACAAGGATCAGATGACAGTACCTGTCAGGACTTTTGTAGTTGGTGCAAGGAACAAGAGCGGAGACTTGTGGTTAAAGGATTCCGGTCAACCTGGAGATTGATTGCTTGAAAAACAACACAAGGCAATGGTGGTGCGGGGAATCAGGACTCAGCATATGTTCTTGGGCATATCTCCTCAGTTCCTCATCTATAAAATGCAGATAACAGTGCCCACCTCACAGGGTTCTGGTGAGGGTTAAACGGAGTAATATATGTAGAAGTGCCTAGCATTTGGTATGCACTAAATATGATGTTTGGGGGATGATGATGAAGGATTTGAATAAAAATGCTGATGACAAAAAAGTGAGCAGTGGCTCATAGGGGATGACAAAATCAAGACTCAAAAAGATTTCAACAGATCTGAACTATGGGGAAACACCACTAACATGACACTATGTCAAGATAAGCTTGAGTCTTGTGCTGAGGTTGAAAAACGGGCCCAGGGAGGGTATGCTGGGGTGAGGTGTGGGTTAAAGCAGCTGTAATGAACAGACCCACCAGGTCAGTGGGGGCTGATGCCATGATGTGGTGGCGAAACAAGTAAAGCCATCTTGGAAGGCCTTGCCATCATCATTATTATTACATATGTGAATTCAGAGCTACACTGTGTACATAGGTTCTTACATGTATGATCTTATTAGTTGGAGAATATTGTTAGACCAAGAGAAGTAATTGCTCCAGTGAACTCCATCTGAGTCAAGGGACCCCTGCATATTTTGTCCACTTCTGGGCACCAATCATAAAAGGAACATCAACAACCTGGAGGACGGGCTGATATGGTAATGGAATAGAAACCCAGCTGACATGCACTATGTGACCTGAAGAGATTCACTTAATGTCTTCAAGCTGAGCTTCCATTTCCTCAGCCATCAGATAGGAGTGGTGATGCCTGCCCTACCAATCTGTCTTGAAGATTAAATGAAATCACATGTATCACATGCCCAGTACAGAGCCTGCACACAGAAAGGCCCATCAACTATTATTAAGTACTCAGCCCTATCAATTATCCACTTATAAGTGTCTGCTCTGTAATTTGCCTTGATCCCAGGTCAGTTTCCTTCAGATCCCTCTCCAACCTCCCCATCCCACCATCCTCTCTGCAACCTAGGTCTCCCTTCATGATGCCCAGTGGGAGCTCAGCCAGGCAGACCTACCCAAACTAGCTGCACTCGCCACCTGCTCCAAGACCAGCCAGGAGGCAGTCATAGTGTGAGTTCCCCAGACCTCAGGCTTCAGCATGTCTTCATTCTAAAATGTTTAGTGAGCACCACCTGTGCACCAGGGGCTGGCACAGAGCAAGAATGGAGTAGACATGATCCCTGCCCTCATAGAGCTTACAGTCTAGTGGGAAAGTCAGACAACACAACACATACACAGAGAAAGGGAGAGAAAGAACAAATGAACAAAGTACTAAAGAAGAACAAAATAATGTGGGAGACCTCAAGAGTAGGACTCTTAGAAGTGACATGTGAGCTGAGCCTTGGAGAATGAGTAAGAAATTCCCCAGCTCCCCTTCCATGAAAGCAGCTGCATCACCCTTGGGTACTGGAAGCTTCCCAGCCACACTGAGAGGAAGCCCTCAGCTCCTACCCATAGGGAGACACTTCTACCCCAGCCAACTATGGAAAGTTCCCAAGACGACCCTGCCACACCTCCCAGGAGCAACCCCCACCCTGCCCACACACACACACACTCCTCCCAGCTAATAACACCTTCTCTCTGTCAGAGCTCTGCTCTAATTAAGGCCCTGCCCTCAGCCAGCCCTGCTTGATGAAACCTGCTGGGCAAGAAGCACACCTGGCCCCACTTCTATCTGGCTCTGAGTTTCTGGAAAACTTACACCTTCCCCAGAGCTGCCCCACCCTTGGCCTACCACACCTCTCTTCTCATTCCTCTGCTCTCCTAGCAGCCTGGGGCAGGGTACCAGGTGGTTCAGGGGGCACCATGGAGGTGATTTGTGAGAGCCTACCATTCTAAGACTCAGCCCCCCTTCCCCAGTACTTCTTCCACACTACCACATTCTAGATGCTGATGAGCACAAAAAAGAAAGGGCAAAGACGGGGCAGACGCAGAAGCAGATGAGAGTCAGAGACAGCAATGAGAAGCATTGAGAGGTAGAGAGAAAGGCAGCATGAAACAAAGAATGAAAAAGACAGAGACAGGCAGAAAGATGGAGAGGGAGAGAGAAATAGAGACAGCAGATGGAAAGAGAACTGCTGAAAGAGACAAGGAGGTAGAGCTTGGGAGCGTGAGGAAGGAGTGGGCAGGACTCTCAGGAAGAAAAAGTGTCCTGAATGGCCACTGGGGAGGAAGCAGCCCCCTGAAACAGCACGGCCAGCTGGCTATGTTTCCCCAGGCTGCGACCACACAGTGCAAAAGTCACAGAAGCCTCCAGGATGGTGAGGGAAACACATTGGTGCTGGAGAATATGTCTCCTCCCAAATGACACACTAATAGGGAGGGCCTCTGGAGAGTGGGGACAGTGGAGGGCCTGGAATTCAGCATATCCTAGCCCTAGTGGCTCAGTGGTTAAGAGCTTAGCTGCTAACCAAAAGGTCAGCTGTTCAAATCCACTATCCGCTCCTTGGAAACCCTATGGACCAGTTCGACTCTGTCCTATAGGGTCGCTATGAGTTGGAATCAACAGGTTTGATATGGTTTGGTTTGCAGTAGTGGGCTGGGTTTCAGCACAGCATGAAGACACTGGAATTTTCCACCCTGCAAGCAAACGTCCCAGGAGCGCCCAAAGAAAAGCCAACATTCTCCTAGGCTAGGAACCCTGCCTCTTTGCTCACCCTGCTCTGTCCTGGGCTTGAATTTTATCCCTTCATTCCACAGACATTTACATGGCCCCCGTACTGTGCCAACCAGCTCAGTGCTGGGCACTGGACATACAGAGGGGAACGAGGCCAAGGCTTAGCCCTCGAGGAGCCCAGGGCCAGTAGCAGGAGAGGTAAAGGGGCAATGACAAAGCCACAGGGAGGCATGAGAAGTCCATGGGCATTGAAGAGAGGGAGATGTTCTTTCTGGTCTGGAGAAGCAGGAAGCCTTCTGGAAGAGCTAGCTTATGAAAAGGGCTGAGAATCCAGGTGAAATTGGAGAAGAGGAGAAGGGCAAAGACTCTCATAATGTGAGAAGAAACTGTAAGTTGCCCACTTGGGCCCACTCTCTAGAAGGAGTAGTTGGGAGATGGATTGTGAAAAGCCCTAAAGGCCATGTTAAGATGTGTTTACTCTACTGTCAGGGAGAGGAGATGTGAGATGTGTGTGACCAGAGGAGTGATCAGAACAGTGCCACGCCTTGGAATCTGAGCACTTCTTACTTTGTTTAACTCACTGGGTGACCTTGAGCAGGTCATCTACCTTCTTTGGGTTCAGTTTTCTATAAAATAGGGGCTTCTTCCCAGATTAGTACTCTGGAACTCATTATGGCACCTAACAACAACCCATTGCCATCGAGTCAATTCTGACTCATAACAACCCATAGTGACCCAATCCCTGGAGAAGGATGTCATGCTTGGTAAAGTAGAGGAAGATCCTCAACAAAATATTTTGACACAGGGACGACAACAATGGGCTTAAACATACTATTATAAGGATTGTGCAGGACTGGGCAATGTTTCAGTCTGTTATACATGGGGTCCCTGTGAGTCAGAGCCAATTCGACAGCACCTAACAACGGCGGTCCCTACTCTGGATCCAAAGAAAGCCTCATTTGGAGTGATTTTTTTTTTTTTTTCAGCTTACACTTGTGGAAAATGACTACAAGATGAGTTCTAGAGCCCCTCCTTCCCTGACAGTCCAGGGCGCCATGGAAGAGGTGCATCCCCTCCCTCACCAGGAGCGCCTTGTCTGGCTTATTCCTGCTCATCACAGTCTGCACCAAACCGCCCCAGGCAGCTGAGATTGGTGAGTCACAACCTCCTTGCCACAGTCCAACAGGAGTAATAGTAACAATCACAACTAACAACAGCAGCAATAATGATGATACCACAACTTTAATGGAACAATTAATACATGTCAGGCATGAGTTCTGAGAACCTTATGCATTTTCATTCATTTAATCTTCACAACGATGCTGTGAGGTGGGTGTTACTATAATCCTTACTTTAAATGGTTAAGGAAGAACACTTGGGCAAGCTGGAAAATGTCCCTATATTAAGAACTTGGAAGAGGCAAGTTTCATGGAATCCCAACTGCCTTGGGATTTGCCAGCTGATGTACCAGTTTTACTTAGATTGTATCAATAAAAGTAGATATTTTAAGAAAATAATGCAGACCACGCAATATTATTTTTTTCAATAATGTGTTTTAGGTGAAAGTTTACACAGTAAATTAGGTTCCCACTTGACAATTTCTACACAAGTTGTTCAGTGATATTAGTCACTTTTTTCACAATGTGTCAACATTCTTATTGTGTTCTGGTTGTTCCATTTCCAGTAATCTAGTTTCCCAGCCCCTTTTTTTTTTTTTGTCTTCTCATCTTTGCTTTAGAGTAATTATTGATCTTTTGGTCTCGTTTAGATGGAGCCCCATACTCAGGTAATATCCTTTATTTTGTGTGCCAACATGTTATTTCACTAAAAATTGACCTCAGGGGATAGTTTCATTTCAAAATTTAAGAAGTGTCTCAGAGTGATCGTCTCAGGGAGTCCTCCAGTCTCAACTGGTCCAGTAAGTCTGGACTTTCTAAGAATTTCAGTTCTATTCCGCATTTTTCTCCCTTGCTATCCAAGTCCATCTATTGTGGCCCCAAACAAAATGGTCAGTAGTGGTAGCTGGCCACTATCTGGATCTTCTGGTCTCAGGATAGATGAGGCTGTGGCTTTGTAGAAGCTATTGGCTGTGCATGCAGTATTATTTTTTGAGGGAGGCCTTGATGGGGTTGCTCATGGAGATGGGGGGAGTCTACAGCCCCTCTCTCAGCCTCTCTGGAGTAGAAGAGACCAAGCAGTCCCTGATGCCTGGGAACTGGGGCTTGAGTCAGAGGAAGGAGGCTCTCTGCTTTGGGCAGGCTTTAAGGGAGGCAAAGAAATCTGAGGCAATCTTTTTCAAGAGATCGTTTCTCAGCATCTCACTTCTGTCCATTAGGCTACCTCCTGCATAAGGGGCTGTTATAGTCACCCTTCCTGTTGTAAGAGAGGTGGGAACATGCTGCAGTGAGTTAGGAAGGTTTTTGTGGGAAGACTGCACCCAGCCCCCAACCCAGAGGAAGGACTGGGTTGGCCAGAGTCTCCCATAGAATGAGGCCCCAGAATATTCTCTGTCTGGAGCCACCACCGCCTGGCTGCATAAATCAGGAAAGGGCACTGAGTCTCCCTGAGCCTAGTGACCCTCTGGACAACAGGAAGAACCATTTCTTCCTCTGCTTACATGCCCAGGTGGCCTGAGGACAAATGACAAATGGACAGAGTGAATCAATGAGCTCAGGAGGACAGTCTTTCTAAAGCACAAAGCATCATACAAATGTAAGGCTTGTTGTAAGAGATGTGGAAACATTCTAACAGTGTGAACACTGTGAATACCAAAGAAATTTTTAGGAAAAAAAAGTCCAAGTTTCTGGCTCTTTCTATTTATCTTCTCTTTCCTCTTCCTTCCCTCCTTCCCTTGTTTCAGATCCAAACCAAAACCAGTTGTCACCAAGTCCATCTCATGGCAATCCCATGTGTTTCAGAGTAGATCTGTACTCTATAGGGCTTCAAGGCTGACCTTTCAGAAGCAGATCACCTTGCCTTTCTTCTGAGGTGCCTCTGAGTGGTTTAAACTGCCAACTTTGTGGTTATTGGTTGAGCTGCGAAAACAAGAAACAGCCCCTGTGCTTCTAGTAAACAGCAGCACATTGTCAGCCCCTGTCTAAGAGGGTGGAACTGCCTTCTGAGCAGGCGGAGCCCAGGCAACAACAGCTACAGAGCTCCAAGGTTCTCGGTCCCTCCCAACCCAGCGCCCAGGGGGCCAAGAGGGGCAGGGGGACAGCCCTGAGCAGCTTGTGTGGACAACAGCCCTGACCTGGGCCATAGAGGGTGCTCACACCCCTGCTTTCAGGGAGTTCTGGGAGGTGAGGTGACTGAACCAGGCAGTCACAGCTACCATTACAGACAGGATGCCAGGGACAGCCTGAGTCTTGAGTATCACACTGAGAGGGAATGGATCAGAGAGAGCATTGCCAGACGTGGGGGCTGTCCAGGAAGGCTGCCCCCCAGAGGGGATGATGGAGCCAATGAGGAAGGTGAGCAGGGATTAAGATCCACTCATTCATTTATTCATTCATTTCTTCTACAAACATCTGTATTAAATTCCAGACACTGCTGAGGCACTGAGTGTACAGAGACGACATAGTGCCTACCCTCTAGACACTCACCACCCAGCAGAGGAGACACGCTTATAAACAATCACAGAACAATTTAAATAAGGCTGCATCCAAATATGTACAAGTCAATCCATGAGCAGAGGGGAGGGGGCTGGTGACATGGATCTGGGTCCTGTGCGAGAGGTGGGAGCTGCAGGCAGACACCAGACAGAGGAACAAGTAAAGTGGGAAGGAGAAGTAAAGCAGAGACTGGACCCTCATCTCACCTGGCTGAGGAGGTGGGTATCCAGGGGAGAGGAAGACGAGAGAGAGGACGTCTGGGTGCAAACTCAAAGGGCTGCTCAGCTGTGGGGTTTAGGGGCCAGCGGAGAAAATGAGCAGGAAGGACGTGATCATATGAACCTCAGAAAGGAGGACAGGATGGGAATGGTGGGGAGAGGGCACACAGCAGGGTGGGAGAGAAGACAGGGAGCCCCAGTCATCGAGAGGAGCAGCGTCAGAAGGAGCAGGGCCTCCCTCAGTGCTTGAAATGAGGCCAGGTCTTAATGATGTTGTACAAAGCCTTCCCGGGAGACAGGGTGTTAACCACATCACTGTGCCCAACCAGGAGGTAGTTGGGAATCAGGTAGCCCTTGTCTACAGCACACTGGATCAGGTTCTGGGCAGCCTCCAGTGCTGCGTCATTCGGTGGCTTTTCTGTGGAACAGATTTACCCATCAAATCGTTAGGATCTCGAGGTTCTTTGCTTCGGGCAAAAACAGTGCCTAGATTCTTGTCTTCTCCTCCTGCCCCCCTCCCACCACCACCATAGCTAGCAAATTTACATCAATTTTGACAACGAGGCACAAAGAGAAAACAGGGTCACTGTGTTCCCTGATTCCTCCCTGCCAAAGTTTCTTCCAGAAAGTTAAAAACTGCTCTTGAAGAAAGCTGCAGGTAATGCGATTATCATTGTATCAGTAAATGTGAGGGCCTCAGCACGCACTCCTAAAGCCAATCCAGCATCACTATATTGCTCACTGTTTTGCCAACAGGCAGTGCTGCTCCCTAGCATAGTTGCCATGGTTATTCTTAAGGACTGAATTGTGTCCCCCAAAATTTGGGATACTTGGCTAGGCCACGATTCCCAGTATTGTGTGGTTGTCCTCCATTTGTGATTTGATGCAATTATACTGTATTGTAAATCCTAACCTTTATAATGTTAATGAGGCAGGATGAAAGACAGTTATGTTAATGAGGCAGGGCACAATATACAGAATTAGGTTGTACCTTGAGTCAATCTCTTTTGAGGTGTAGAAGAGAGAAGTGAACGGAGAGGAAGAGGACTTCATCACCATCAAGTAAGAAGAGCCAGGAGCAGAGAATGTTCTTTGAATCCTGGGTCCCTACACCAAGAAGCTCGTATACCAGGGGAAGATTGATGACAAAGACTTTCCCCCAGAGACAATAGAGACAGAAAACCTTCCCCTGGAGCTGGTGCCCTGAATGTGGATTTCTAGCCTCCTAAACTGTGAAAGGATAAATTTCTGTTTGTTAAAGCCATCCACTTGTGGTATTTCTGTTATAGCAGCACAAGATAACTAAGTCAGTTGCCAGAAGGCTGCATTTTCAGACACGGCCAAAAAGCACCAAGGCTTGCAAAGATTTTTGTGTTTCTCTCTTGCTCCGTGCTAGCCTTTGGTGTGAACAGAAAGAAAGATGATGCTGGGTATGATGGTGGGTAGATATGGGATGAATGTTCTGTCTGGGAGGGACTCCTAGAGACACTTATCATGTATTGAGAGTTCAGTTTAAAACTAAAATGTTCCACAGACACGTCTTAGAATGTTCCCCCAGACACTGGCAGGTCCCGCAATGCTGCCTTTTCCTTCATGGTTCCCACACATTCCACATGATACTTCCTCACCCAGAACCCCTCTGCCCCATGCTCGTGTCTTACCTACAAAGTTGCCAATGAAGGCAATTCCTACGGCAATATCGTTGTA
Organism: Elephas maximus indicus; assembly: GCF_024166365.1. Taxonomy (NCBI): domain Eukaryota; kingdom Metazoa; phylum Chordata; class Mammalia; order Proboscidea; family Elephantidae; genus Elephas; species Elephas maximus. Next base: position 189,359,471 of record NC_064821.1, read on the forward strand.
CCCATAGGTGTGAGCACCCTGGGTATGCCAGCCAACCCCTTCATATACGACACCATCCTGGCCCACCAGGAACCTAGAATTGGACAAAGGAAAATGGAGTTCAGGATAGGAGAAAGTCACTCTGAGAAGCAAAGTTTGTTCCATTCATTACCTCAATTATTCATTCTTTCATCCATTCATCAGATATTGATTTAACATCTCTTAGTAGGACTCGGCAGTGGGCTGTGGGTGGGCTATGTGCCAATGTGGCGCAGAGGCTAATACCTACAGCTGCTAACCAAATGATAGTTCAAATCTACCAACTGTTCCTTGGGAACACTATGAGGCAGTTGTACTCTGTCCCATAGGGCCACTATGAGCCTGAATCGACTTGATGGCAATGGGTTTGGGTTCTTGTTTATGTGCCAGTATGTACAGAGTCAAAAAAATAAAAATAAACCCACAACTCCTGAACCGAAGAAGTGAAGATGGGTGGGCAATAATAACAGCAATTTTGGTTCACTACAACATGGTCTTTGTCCACTCTACTCCACTGAATCAGACTCCTTCAAGGTGACCAGTGACCTCCCTGACACTAAGTACAATGGACACTACTTCTGAGTTACACTAAACTGGTTGATCACTCTGTTCTTTTTTTTTTTTCTTTCTTTTCTTTTAATTGTGCTTTAGATGAAGGTTTACAGAGGAAATTAGTCTCTTATTAAACAATTAATACACATATTGCTTTGTGACATTGTTTGCCAACCCCATGATGTGTCAACAGTCTCCCTTTCTCAACCTTGGGTTCCCCGTTATCAGCTTTCCTGTCCCCTCCTGCCTTGGTGTGCCCATTTAGTCTTCTTTTATGAGACTGTCTAATCTTTGGCCAAAGGGCGAACCCCAGGAGTGACTTCAGTACTGAGTTAAAAGGATATCCAAGGGCCATACTCTCAGGATTACCACTCTTTTCTTGAAATGTTTTCATCCCTTGGCTTCCACAAGCCCAAGCTCTCCTGATTTTCCCCTTCTCTGGCTGCTTCTCCTCAGTATTCTCTTCTACCCCACCTTCTTGGTCTTTCTTCAAATGTGGTGTTCCTCAGGACTCTTGTCTAGGCCCTTTTCTCTTCGTACTAGGTACATTCTCCCTGGAAAATCCATCCACTCCTATAGCTTCATTTACTATCTATAAAAGTCAACATCTTCAAACTGAACCTATCTTTTTCCCCAACTTCCCAGCCATAAAATTGAGCATTGCCTTGAATGCCTCCCTCAACCTCACCCAGCCCCATCCAGTCATTAGTCATGGTTTGTCAATTGTACCTCCTGCATACCTTTTAAATTCCTCCACTTCTCTCTGTGCCAAATGCCTAAGTCACCAACACCTGTTGTCTGAATTACTGCAATAACTGCCCACAGCTTTGCCTCCTTTCAATCCATTCTTGAAATCATAGTGTAGTAGATAAAAGAACGACCCTGCCCCCCAAAAAAGACATTCAAGTCTTAATCCCTGGAACCTATGACTATGGTAGGTTACACAGTAAAAGCAAACTCAAAACCTAAACTCATTGCCATCTAGTCAATTCCAACTCATAGCAACCCCATAGGACAGAGTAGAATGGAAGCAGACTGCCACATCTTTCTCCTGAGGAGCAGCTGGTGGGTTCAAACTGCAATCTTTCGATCAGCAGCTAAACACTTAACCACTGTGCCACCAGGGCTCATGGCAAGGGGAAATAAAAGTTGCAGATGGAATTAAAGTTGTTAATCAACCAGTTTTAAGACAAGGAGATTATTTTGGATTATCCATGTGGGTCCAATGTAATCACAAGTGTCCTTATCAGTGGAAGAGGGAGTCAGAATAGAAAAAACCAAAGAGATGGCAGCATGAGAAGGGCTAGACCCACTGCCGCTTCTTCAAAGATGAGGAATGGGCCCATAAGCCAAGGAAGCTGGAAAAGGCAAGGAAACAGATTCTCCCCTAGAGTATCCAGAAGGAATGCAGTTCTGCTGACTTTAGCTCCCCCAAAAAATCAAACCTGTTGCTGTCTAGTTGATTCCAACTCTTGGCAACCCCCATATGTTACAGAGCAGAACTATGCCATAGGGTTTTCTTGGCTGTAATTTTTATAGAAACAGAGTACCAGGCCCTTTTTCTGCTGCACTGCTGGGTGGGTCTGAGCTGCCAGCCTTTCAATTACCAGCCAAACACAAACCATTTCCTCCACCTACAGACCTGACTTCAGCCCAGTGAGACCCATTTTGGACTCCTGACCTCCAGAACAGTAATATAATGAATTTATGTTGTTCTATTTGCTACAGTAGTAACAGGCAACTAATACAAGCAGCCAAAGTGTTCTTTTAAAGTACAGATTCTGTCACCTTGAATGGTTTCCCAATTAGCCTCCACATGCCCTTCAAATAGAGTCAAGCTATCAGGATCAATTATAAGACCGTTCTTGATGTGACTCCTGTCTGCCTCTCAAGCCTTACCTCTTAGCACGTCTCTCTTTGAAATCTATTTTTAGGTATGAGTTAAACTTTTTTTAGTTCCTCAAAGATATGTGACATATCTGGACCCCAGGCTTTGCATATACTGTTCCCTTGACCTAGAATGCTCTTCCCCTTTTTTTTGCCTAACACCTATTCATTCTTTATGCCCCAACCTAGATAACCCTCTCTGCAGTAGCCCTTTCCTGACACCAATCACTTTCCCCCAAAGCCTTAGTTAGAGGCTCATGCTATTTGTATGCTGTACTTTGTCAGTCACAATGCCTAACACTCTGAACTGTAATTACTGTTTAATTATCCTTCTCTCTCAACTCCACAAGGCAAGAACCATATCTTCCCCCAGGCACATAGTACATACTCAATATGTATACTGGTTCAATGTTCAATGCACCAAATCTATTCTTGAGATGGTCTCTAAATTCAGGTGGGATATATTCAAGATTGTACATCTTAAAAATAGATTTGACACATTGAACACTAATGACCAAAACCAGACAAGTTGTAGAATGACATCAAAGACATCATACATGAAGAAAGCAAAAAGTTATTAAAAAACACAGGAAAGAAAGGACCAAAATGGATGTCAGAAGGGACTCTGAAACTTGCTCTTGAATGTTGAGTAGCTAAAACAAATGGAAGGAATGATGCAGTAAAAGAGCTGAATTGAAGATTTCAAAGGGCAGCTTGAGAAGACAAAGTAAAGTATTATAATGATGTGTGCAAAGACCTGGAGATAGGAAACCAAAAGGGAAGAAAACATTCAGCATTTCTCAAGCTGAAAGAACTGAAGAAAAAATTCAATGCAATAGTGAAGGATTCTATGGGCAAAATACGACCAATGCAGGAAGCATCAAAAGAAGATGGAAGGAACACACAAAGTCATTGTACCAAAAAGAATTGGTCAAAGTTCAACCATTTCAGGAGGTAGCATAAGATCAAGAACCAGTGGTACTGAAAGAAGTTGAAGCTGCACTGAAGACATAGGAGAAAAACAGGGCTCCAGGAACTGATAGAATACCAACTGAGATGTTTCAACAAATGGATGCAGTGCTGAAGTGCTCACTCATCTATGCCAAGAATCTTGGAAGACAGCTACCTGGCCAACCAACTGGAAGAGATCCATATTTATGCCTATTCCAAAGTCAGGTGATTCATCTGAATGGAAATTATCCAACAACATCATTACTATCACATGCAAGTAAAATTTTACTGAAGATCACTCAAAAGTGGTTGTAGCAGTATATAGACAGGGAATGGCCAGAAATTCAAGCCAGATTCAGAAGAGGATGTGGAACAAAGGATATCATTGCTGATGTGTCTCAGGCTGGGTTTTCTAGAGAAGCAAAACCAGAGATATTTACATCAAAGAAATGGCTCATGTAGTTATTGAGGCTGGAATGTCCCAAGGATTCACATAGCCACAGGGGTTTGGGAACTGAATATCGGCAGGTCAGAGAGCAGGGTTCTTGCTTACAGATTGCAAAGATTGAAATGCCAAAATCAGCAGGCAAGACCACAGGTAAGCTGCCAGCTCAAGTCCAGAGAACCGGAGGTAGAAGAACAGGAGCCAATTAGCTGCAGGATTCAGAGCTGGCAAAAGCCCACAAGCCTTGATAGAATGTTCACTTATATTCAATGCAGGCCATACGCCCAAGGAAACTCCCTTTCAACTGACTGGCTACTTACAGCAGATCCCATCGTGGATTTCTCATCATGGAAATAATCATGACATCATACCATTGCCATACCACTGAGAATCATGGCTCAACCAAGTTGACACACAACCTTAACCATCACATCATGTCAGTGGATCCTGGCTGAAAGCAGAGAATACCAGAAAGATGTTTACCTGTGTTTTATTGACTATGCAAAGGCATTCAACTATGTGGATCATAACAAGTTATGGCTAACATTAAGAAGAATGGAAATTCCAGGACACTTAATTGTGCTCAACAGAGATTGTACATGGATCAAGAGGCAGTCATTTGAACAGAACAAAGGGATACTGTGTGGTTCAAAGTCAGGGAAGTTGTGTGTCAGGGGTGTATCCTTTCACCATACTTATTCAATATGTATGTTGACCAAATAATTTGAGAAGCTGGACTATATGAAGAAGAATGGGACATCAGGACTGGAGGAAGGCTCATTAACAACCTGTGTTATGCATATGACACAACCTTGCTTGCTGGAAGTGAAGAGGACTTGAAGCACTTACTGATGAAGATCAAAGACTGCAGCCTTCAGTATGGATTACGCCTCAACATGAAGAAAACAAAAGTCCAGAGGTGGAGCCAACATGGCTATAGACAAAAGTACTATGCCCTCCCTCTGCAGCAAAGACCTAAAAAACTAAGTAAACCAGATACAAACATTAATCCTGAAACTCCAAGTACCAAATGAAGGAATAAAGAACTTGATCAAGCACTGCATGGAATAAGAAACTGACAATGAACGGAGGATGAGGATTGCTACAATGTGGAGTCCCCATACCAGCTAACATGGCCAGATTTGCCATCTTGGGCTACAGCCACCAAAGAACTCAGACAGAAAGTATGGGAAGGCAACTTCAGGGAGCTTCCAACAGGAGATAGAGCACCCAGTAACCAGAGATACACGCTTTCCCACTCCACACCCTTCTTCCATTTATGGCCACGGTTTCTCGGCCAAAGAAACACTAGTTCACTGCCACTGAGGTCTGTCCTGCCCCCACTGGCCAGCCCCTTCTGTGTCATTTTTTGTTTGTTTGTTTGGTGGGTTTTTTTTTTTTTTTAATGTCTTTTTAGCTTTTTTGTTGTTGCTGCTGCTTCTCTCCCTAGCCCTTCCTTCCTTTCCTTTCTCCCACCCAGCTAGCTCCGTGTGCCACCCCTTTCATTCTTGAAAGGCTGTGATTTTTTGGTTTGTTTGCTTTGTTCTTTTTGTGTGGGGGGAGGGGGTGTTGTGTGTGTGTATGTGTGTCCATATATTTTTGTTTTTGGCTTTTTTGTTGCTTTTCTCTCTCTTTCCCTTCCATACTTTCCTTTCTCCTGCTCAGCTAGCCATGTGTGCCATCTCCTCCCCTTCTTGACTGGCTGTGATTTTTTTGGTTTGTTTGTTTTCTTCTTTTTTTGCTTTTTCCTTTCTCTCTCTCTCTCCTTTCCTTGCTTTCCTTTCTCCCACCCACCTAGCCTTGTGCACTGCCTCTGCTCCTTCTGGAGGGGCCAGGCTGCACAGGTCAGTTGGAGAGTCACTGCACACAGCTTCCCTGGGTCTGTGCCACCATCACCAACTGGCTCCCTCAATACCACTTTATTTTTTGTTTCTTTGTTTGGGTCTTTTTTTCCTGTTTTGTTTGTTTGTTTTGCAATTGTTTCTTCCCTCTCTCTATCTTCCTTCCTTTCCTTTCTCCTAACCAACTGGCCCTGTGCACTGCCCCCAACTTCTTGGTGTGCTGTGCTGTACCGCTCAGCTGGAGAGTCTGTGGAACACTGCCTCCCCAGGTCTGCACTGTCTGCACAGGCCAGCTCCCTCAGCACCATATTTTATATTTATCTTTCCCCCTTTCCTTTTCCTTCTCCCTCCCACCTAGGCCCTGTGCTGCATCTTCCTCTTCCTGATGGGCCATCCAGTGCCACTGGGTGGGAGAGACATCAGTCTGCTCCCAGCCCAATTCCACCCCAGCCCCCACAGATGACACCTCCATCATTTTTTTGTTGTTGTTGTTTTTATTTTCTTCATTATTTTATTTGTTTGATTGTTGATTTCTTCTCTCTCATTCTGCTCTTTCTTTTCCTTTCTCTTGCCCACCTAGCCCTGTGCACCACAACCACTTTGGAAAATGATATGGTGCTTCTTTAAAAAGCTGGCAATAGAAATGCCACATGATCCAGCAATCCCACTCCTAGGAATATAACCTAGAGAAATAAGAGCTGTCACATGAACAGATACATGCACACCCATGTTCACGGCAGCATTGTTCACAATAGCAAAAAATAGAAACAACCTAGGTGCCTACCAACAGATGAATGGATAAACTATGGCACATACACACAATGGGATACTACACTATGATAAAGTATAAAGAACGATGATGAATCTGCAAAGCATCTCACAACATGGATGAATCTGGAGGTCATCATGCTGAGTGAAATAAGTCAATCACAAAACCAAAACCAAACCAAACCCACTGCCGTCGAGTCAATTCTGACTCTTAGTGACCCTATAGGACAGATTAGAACTGCCCATTGAGTTTCCAAGGAATACCTGGTATATTCAAACTGCTGACCTTTCAGTAATAGCAGCCATAGCTCTTAACCACTATGCCACCAGGGTTTCCCAATCACAAAAGGACAAATATTTTACAAGACCACTGCTATAAAAACACATGAAAAGGTTTACACACAAAAAGAAACTATCTTTGATGGTTACGAGGGAGGGAAAGGGTGGGGCAGAAAAACACTAAATAGGCAATAGATAAATGGTAACTTCAGTGAAGCGTAAGACAGTACACAATACTGGGGAAGCCAGCACAACTTGTACAAGGCAAGGTCAGGGAAGCTCCATAGGCACATCCAAACTTCCTGAGGAACCGAATTGCTGGGCTGAGAGCTGTGGGGACCATTGTCTTGGGGAACACCTAGCTCAATTGGCAGAACATAGTTTATAAAGAAAATGTTCTAGACCCTAATCTGGCAAGTAGTGTCTGGGGTCTTAAAAGCTTATGAGCAGCCATCTAAAATACTCCACTGGCCTCATCCATACTCCACTGGCAAGGGAGAATGAAGAAAATCAAAGACACAAGGGAAAGGTTAGTCCAAAGGACTAATGGACCACATCTACCACAGCCTCCACCAGACTGAGTCCAGCACAACTAGATGGTGCCTGGCTACCAACACTGACTGCACTGACAGGAATCACAACACAGGGTCCTGAACAGAGCTGGAGAAAAATGTAGAACAAAATTCTAACTCACACACACATACAAAAAGACCAGAATTACTGGTCAGACAGAGACAGGAGAAACTCCGAATGTATGGCCCCTGGACACACTTATAGCTCAGTAATGAAGTCACTCCTGAGGTTCACCCTTCAGCCAAAGATTAGACAGGCCCATAAAACAAAATGAGACTAAAAGGGCACACCAGCCCAGGGCAAGAATGAGGAGGCAGGAGGGGACAGGAGCACTGGTAATGGGGAGCCCAAGGTCAAGAAGGGGAGATTGTTGGGGTGGAGCAAAGATGGCGGAGCAGTCAGATGCTTCCGGTGTACCCTCTTACAAAAAAGACCCAAAAAAACAAGTGAAACGATTACATTTATGACAAGCTAGAAGCCCTGAACATCAAAAGCAAAGTTAGAAAATGGACTAAGTGGCAGGGGGAGGGAGAAACAGTTGAGAAAAGGAGAAGAGTTGTCAGACCTGAGTCACCAGACTCCCTCAGGCACCATTCCTGGTAGCAGCTGTGGTGGGCTGGTGGAAGCATTTGGCAAACAGTTTTCTCAGGGAGAAACAGCCAGCTGCACAGCCTACTCACACCTCCAGAACCAGAGAAGAACAGCCCTCTCGCAAAAGCTAAGTACTTGCATATATTTTACCACACCTCCAGCCCAGAAGCTGGCTTCGGTGGTTGTCGATTTCCTTGGGCCTGAGATAGGTTCTGTTGCATGTCCTGAGCCATTCTCCTGGCCTCGGAGGAGAAAAAAATCACGACTGGGGAAAAGATAATCTTCCAGCTCCACAAACCTGGGGAACTCAGGACAGAAGCAGCTCCTGTCCAGGCATAAATGGTCCATGGACTTAGAATAACTTTCCCCCCTGCTTGGACCTGTGTAGGCCTATTTCAGGAGAACAGGCCCTTGTTGGCAGACTGGAACAGGCCCTTGTTGGCAGACTGGAACTGTTTCAGCTGTGCAGTGGAGAGGTGGGTGTTTGATGCTTGACAACACTTTGCCTACTAAACATGATCCTCACCTACCCACCCAGGGGCCTAAGGACTGGTGGCTCCACTTAGGTCACCCAGCCACCTGCTACAGGGGTCCAAGAATAATTGGTACCTCCCAGTCCTTACAACCAAAAGCACTGGGTGCCCAAGATCTGTCTGCAGAACCCACCAACCTGTATGCTCTAGGGAACACAGACATGCTTTCTCATAGACACTCTGGGGAAGGTTGTCCGCATGACCCCCTGCTGCAACCAGATGCTGATACCTATACCAATGACCCCTGCCCCTCTAAGACTGTAGGACAGAGCTTGTACCATACACTTGATGACCAACAACCTGGACACCTCAGCTGAATCTGTACAAGAAAAATGAATGTACTCCTAGGCTCATACGCTTGGTAACAACTCTAGCCATCTGGCGACAAGACTTTAGAGCTTCAAAGGTGAAAAAAATCAAGATAGCTCACCCAAGAAACCTACCTGGACATAACAAAACAAAACAAAGCAAGAAGCTAGGATATAGAAAGCAAACATAAAAAAAACTAATATGATAACTTATAGACAGTACAGAGACAACAGTAAATATCAAATCCCTTAAAGAAGAAGACCATGACAACTTCAACAAGCTCTCAAAACAAAGAATCAAGGGATCTTCTGGATGAAGGTACTTTCCTGGAATTACCAGATGCAGAACACAAAAAACTAATATACAGAACTCTTCAAAACATCAAAAATAAGATCAGGAAATATGCAGAACAAGCCAAAGAACACACAGATAAAGCAGTTGAAGAAATTAAAAAGGTTATTCAAGAACACAATTAAAAATTTAATAAGCTGCAAGAATCCATAGACAGCAATCAGAAATTCAGAAGATTAACAATAAAATTACAGAATTAGACAACTCAGTAGAAAGAGGAGCAGAATTGAGCAAGGGGAAGGCAGAATGGGTGAGGTTGAAGATAAAGCACTTGGCAACAATATACTTGAATAAAAATCAGATGAAAGAATTAAAAAAAAATGAAGAAACCCTAAGAATCATGTACGACTCTATCAAGAGAAATAACCTACGAGTGATTGGAGTACCAGAACAGGGAAGGATAACAGAAAATATATAGAGAATTGTTGAAGATTTGTTGGCAGAAAACTTCCCTGATATCATGAAAGATGAGAAGATATCTATCTAAGATGCTCATCAAACTCCACATAAGGTAGATGTTAAAAGACAGTCACCAAGACATATTATAATCAAACTTGCCAAAACCAAAGATAGAGAATTTTAAGAGCAGCTAGGGATAAACAAAAAGTAACCTAAAAGGAGGGTCAATAAGAATAAGCTCAGGGTACTCAGCAGAAATCATGTAGGCAAGAAGGCAGTAGAATGACACATATAAAGTATTGAAGGAAAAAAATTGCCAACCAAGAATCATATATCCAGCAAAACTATCTCTCAAATATGAAGGTGAAATTAGGACATTTCCAGATGAACAGAAGTTTAGGGAATTCATAAAAATCAAATCAAAACTTCAAGAAATACTAACCGGAGTTCTCTGGTAAGAAAATCAATAATATCAGATAGTAACCCAAGACTAGAACACTGTACAGGGCAATCACATGTCAACCCAGATAGGGAAATCACAAAAATAAATCAAGATTAAAAAAAAAAAAAGGTCAAAACAGGGAAACAGCAATATCATTATGTAAAAGAAGATAACATTAAAACGATAAAGAGGGACTAAGAAATGTAGTCATAGATCTTTCATATGGAGAAGAAGACAAGGTGATATAAAGAAATAAAAGTTAGGTTTAAACTTATAAAAATAGGAGTAAATATTAAGATACCAATCCTACTGATCAAAATAAAATACAGGGAAAAAAATAGAGACTCAGCAGAAACAAAATCAAATACAATGAATAAGAGGAAAAGACAATATGCAAAGATAAACTACTCAGCACAAAAAATTAAGTGGGAAAAAGAAACTGTCAGCAACACACAAAAAAAGACATCAAAATAACAACACTAAACTCATACCTATCCATAATCACACTGAATGTAAATAGACTAAATGCACCACTAAAGATACAGAGACTGGCAGAATGGATAAAAAAACATGATCTCTCTTTATGCTGCCTATAAGAGACACATTTTAGACTTAGAGACACAAACAAACAAAAACCCAAAGGATGGAAAAAATATATCAAGCAAACAACAATCAAAAAAGAGTAGGAGTGGCACTTTTAATTTCTGACAAAATAGACTTTAAAGTTAAATCCATCAGAAAGGATAAGGAAGGACACTCCAGCCCAACCCAGTGCCGTTGAGTCGATTCCGACTCATAGCGACCCTATAGGCCAGAGTAGAACTGCCCCATAGAGCTTCCAAGGAGTGGAAGGACACTATATAATGATTAAAGGGATAATACGCCAAGAAGATATAACCATATTAAATATTTATGCACCCAATAACAGGGCTGCAAGATACATAAAACAAACTCTATCAGCATTGAAAAGTGAGATAGTCAGCTCTACGATAATAGTAGGAGACTTCAACACACCACTTTTGGTGAAGGACAGGACATCCAGAAAGAAGCTCAAAAAAGACATGGGAGATCTAAATGCCACAATCAACCAACTTGACCTCATAGATATATACAGAACACTTAACCCAACAGCAGCCGAGTATACTTTCTTTTCTAGTGCAAATGGAACATTCTCTAGAATAGACCACATATTAGGTCATAAAGCAAGCCTTAGCAGAATCCAAAACATCGAAATATTACAAAAAATCTTCTCTGACCATAAGGCCATAAAAGTAGAAGTCAATCACAGAAAAAAACAGGGAAAAGTATTCAGGCGCCTGAAAACTGGAAAATACCCTGTGCAAAAACAACTGGATTAAAGAAGACATCAAGGAAGGAATGAAGAAATTCATAGAATCCGATGAGAATAAAAACACTTCCTAAAAGAAGCTTTGGGATGCAGTGAAAGCAGTGCTCCGAGGTCAATTTATATCAATAAATGCACACGTACAAAGAGAAGAAAGGGCCAAAATCAAACAACTATCCCTACAACTTGAACAAACAGAAAGAGAGCAACAAAAGAACCTCTCAGGCACCAGAAGAAAGCAAATAATAAAAAATAGAGCAGAATTAAATGAGATAGAGAATAGAAAAACAATTGAAAGAGTTAACAGGACTAAAAGCTGGTTCTTTGAAAAAAATAACAAAATTGATAAACCATTGCCCAACCTGACAAAAGAAAAACAGGAGAGGAAGCAAATAACCCGAAGAAGAAATGAGATGGGTGATATTACAACAGACCCAACTGAAAGTAAAAGAATCATATCAGATTACTACAAAAAATTGTACTCTAATGAGTTTGAAAACCTAGAAGAAATGGAAGAACTTCTAGAAACACACTATCTACCTAAACTAACACAAACAGAGGTAGGACAACTAAATAAACCCATAACAAAAGAAGAGATTGAAAGGGTAATTTAAAAACTCCCAACAACAACAACAAAAAAGCCCTGGCCCAGATAGCTTCACCGCAGAGTTCTACCAAGCTTTCAGAGAAGAGTTAACACCACTATTACTAAAGGTATTTCAGAGCATAAAAAAGGATTGAATACTCTCAAACTCATTCTGTGAGGCCACCATACCCAGATACCAGAACCACGTAAAGACACCACAAAAAAAGAAAATTGCAGACCTATATCCCTCATAAATTTAGATGCAAAAATCCTCAACAAAATTCTAGCCAATTGAATTCAACAACACATCAAAAAATAATTCACCATGACCAAGTGGGATTCATACCAGGGATTGCGGGATGGTTCAACATTAGAAAAACAATTAATGTAATCCATCACATAAATAAAAGACAAGAATCACATGATTTTATTGTTTGATGCAGAAAAGTCATTTGACAAATTTCAACACCCATTCACGATAAAAACTCTTAGCAAAATAGGAATTGAAGGAAAATTCCTCAACAAAATAAAGGGCATTTATACAAAGCCAAGAGTCAACGTCATCCTAAATGGAGAGAGCCTGAAAGCGTTCCCCTTAAGATCGGGAACCGGACAAGGATGTCCTTTATCACCACTCTTATTCAACATTGTGCTGGAGTCCTACCCAGGGCAATTAGGCTAGATAAAGAAATAAACGGTATCCAGATTGGTAAGGAAGAAGTAAAAGTATCTCTATTTGCAGATGACATGATCTTCTACACAGAAAACCCTAAAGAATCCTCAAGAAAACTACTGAAACTAATAGAAGAGTTCAGCAGAGTATTGGGATACAAGATAAACATACAAAAATCAGTTGAATTCCTCTACACCAACAAAAAGAGCATTGTAGAGGAAACCACTAAACCAATACCATTTACAGTAGCCCCTAAGAATATAAAATACTTAGGAATAAATCTTACCAGAGGCATAAAAGACTTATACAAAGAAAACTACAAGACACTACTGCAAGAAACCGAAAGAGACCTACATAAGTGGAAAAACATACCTTGCTCATGGATAGGAAGATTTAACATGGTAAAAATGTCTATTCTACCAAAAGCCATCTATAGATACAATGCAATTCTGATCCAAATTCCAGTGACTTTTTTAATGAGATGGAGAAAAAAATCACCAACTTCATATGGAAGGAAAAGAAGCCACAGACAAGTAAAGCATTACTGAAAAAGAAGAACAAAGTGGAAGACCTCACTCTACCTGATTTTAGAATCTATTATACTGCCACAGTAGTCAAAACAGCCTGGTACTGGTACGACATCGCATACATAGACCAATGGAACACAATTGAGAATCCAGACATAAATCCATCCAAATATGAAAAAAAAAGGCCCAAAGTCAGTTAAATGGGGAAAAGACAATCTCCTTAACAAATAGTGCTGACACAACTGGATATCCATGTGTTAAAAAAATGAAACAAGACCCATACCTCACACCATGCACAATAACTAACTCAAAATGGATCAAAGGCCTAAATATAAAATCTAAAACTATAAAGATCATGAAAGAAAAAATAGAGACAACGTTAGGAGCCCTGATACATGGCATAAGCAGTATAAAAAACATTACTAACAATGCAGAAAAGATACTAGATAACTGGGAGCTCCTAAAAATCAAACATCTATGCTCATCCAAAGACTTCACCAAAAGAGTAAAAAGATTACCTACAGACTGGGAAAAAGGTTTTCACTATGACATTTCTGATCAGCATCGGATCTCTAAAATCTATAAGATACTGCGCAAAAACTCAACTACAAAAAGACAAATAACCCAATTTAAAAATGAGCAAAGGATATGAACAGGCACTTCACTAAAGAGTACATTCAGATAGTTAACAGATACATGAGGAAATGCTCATGATCATTAGCCATTAGGGAAATGCAAATCAAAACCACAATGAGATTTCATCTCACTCCAACAAGGCTGCCATTAATGCAAAAAATACAAAATAATAAACATTGGAGAGTCCTTGGAGAGACTGGAGCACTTATACACTGCTGGTGGGAATGTAAAATGGTACGACCACTTTGGAAATCTATTTGGTGCTTCCTTAATAAGCTAGAAATAGAACTACCATAGGATCCAGCAATCCCACTCCTTGGAATATATCATAGAGAAATAAGAGCCTTTACACAGATATTTGCATACCCATGTTCATTACAGTACTGTTTACAATAACAAAAAGATGGAAGCAACCAAGGTGCCCATCAATGGATGAATGGATAAATAAATTATGGTGTATTCACACAATGGAATACCGTTGTTGTTGTTAGGTGCCGTCAAGTCAGTTCCAACTCATAGCAACCCTATGCACCACAGAACGAAACACTGCCCGGTCCTGCGCCATCCTTACAATCGTTGTTATGCTTGAGCTCATTGTTGCAGCCACTGTGTCAGTCCACCTCGCTGACCCTGTACTCTGACAAGCATGATGTCCTTCTCCAGGAACTCATTCATCCTGACAACATGTCAACAGTATGTAAGATGCAGTCTCACCATCCTTGCCTCTAAGGGGCATTCTGGCCGCGCTTCTTTTAAGACAGATTTGTTCGTTCTTTTGGCAGTCCATGGTATATTCAATATTCTTCGGCAACACCACAATTCAAAGGCATCAACTCTTCTTCGGTCTTCCTTATTCATTGTCCAGCTTTCACATGCATATGAGGTGATTGAAAATACCAGGGCTTGGTCAGGCGCACCTTAGTCTTCAGGGTGACATCTTTGCTCTTCAACATTTTGAAGAGGTCCTTTGCAGCAGATTTGCCCAGTGCAATGCATCTTTTGATTTCATGACTGCTGCTTTCATGGCTGTTGATTGTGGATCCAAGTAAAATGAAATCCTTGACAACTTCAATCTTTTCTCTGTCTATCATGATGTTGCTCATTGGTCCAGTTGTGAGGATTTTTGTTTTCTTTATGCTGAGGTATAATCCATACTGAAGGCTATGGTCTTTGATCTTCATTAGTAAGTGCTTCAAGTCCTCTTCATTTTCAGCAAGCAAGGTTGTGTCATTTGCCTAATGCAGGTTGTTAATGAGTCTTCCTACAATCCTGATGCCCCGTTCTTCTTCATATAGTCCAGCTTCTCGGATAATTTGTTCAGCATACAGATTAAATAGTTATGGTGAAAGAATACAACCCTGACCCACACCTTTCCTGACTTTAAACCAATCAGTATCCCCTTCTTCTGTCTGAACAACTGCCTCTTGATCTATGTAAAGGTACCTCATGAGCACAATTAAGTGTTCTGGAATTCCCATTCTTTGCAGTGTTATCCATAGTTTATGATCCACACAGTTGAATGACTTTGCATAGTCAATAAAACACAGGTAAACATCCTTCTGGAATTCTCTGCTTTCAGCCAGGATCCGTCTGACTTCAGCAATGATATCCCTGGCTCCATGTTCTCTTCTAGACTGGCCTGAATTTCTGGCAGTTCCCTGTCGACATACTGCTGCAGCCATTTTTGAATGATCTTCAGCAAAATTTTGCTTGGGTGTGATATTAATGATATTGTTCTATAATTTCCATATTTGGTTGGATCACCTTTCTTGGGAATAGGCATAAATATGGATCTCTTCCAGTCAGTTGGCCAGGAAACTGTCGTCTATATTTCTTGGCATAGATGAGTGAACACCTCCAGCGCTTCATCTGTTTGTTGAAACATCTCAATTGATATTCCATCAATTCCTGGAGCCTTGTTTTTCGCCAGTGCCTTCAGAGCAGCTTGGATTTTTCCTTCAGTACCATCAGTTCCTGATCATATGCCAACTCTTGAAATGGTTGAATATCGATTAATTCTTTTTGGTATAATGACTCTGTGTATTCCTTCCATCTTCTTTTGATGCTTTTCCCCATGGAATCCTTCACTATTGCAACTCGAGGCTTGAATTTTTTCTTCAGTTCTTTCAGCTCGAGGAATGCCGAGCGTGTTCTTCCTTTTTGGTTTTCCATCTCCAGCTCTTTGCACATGGCATTATAATACTTTACTTAGTCTTCTCGAGAGGCCCTTTGAAATCTTCTGTTCAGTTCTTTTACTTCATCAATTCTTCCTTTTGCTTTAGCTGCTCGATGCTCAAGAGCAAGTTTCAGAGTCTCCTCTGACAGCCATCTTGGTCTTTTCTTTCTTTCCTGTCTTTTCAGTGACCTCTTGCTTTCTTCATGGATGATGTCCTTGATGTCATTCCACATCTCGTCTGGTCTTTGGTCCCTAGTGTTCAATGTGTCAAATCTATTCTTCAGATGGTCTCTAAATTCAGGTGGGATATACTCAAGATCATATTTTGGCTCTCATGGTCTTGCTCTGATTTTCTTCAGTTTCAGCTTGAACTTGCATAGAGCAAATGATGGTCTGTTCCACAGTAGGCCACTGGCCTTGTTCTGACTGATGATATTGAGCTTTTCCATCGTCTCTTTGCACAGATGTAGTCAATTTGATTTCTGTGTGTTCCATCTGGCGAGATCCATGTGTATAAAAAACAAAAAATAGTCGCCGTTTATGTTGGTAAAAGAAGGTGCAGTGAAGTCGTTGGTCTTGCAAAATTCTATCATTCAATCTCCAGCATTGTTTCTATCACCAAGGACATATTTTCCAACTATACTGATCCTTCTTCTTTGTTTCGAACTTTCACATCACAACCGCCAGTAATTATCAATGCATCTTGATTGCATGTTCAATCAATTTCAGACTGCAGCAGCTGATAAAAATCTTCTATTTCTTCATCTTTGGCCCTAGTGGTTGGTGCGAAAATTTGAATAATAGTCATATTAACTGGTCTTCCTTGCAGGTGTATGGGTATTATTGTATCACTGACAGCGTTGTACTTCAGGATAGATCTTGTAACTTTCTTTTTGACGATGAATGCAACACCATTCCTCTTCGAGTTGTCATTCCCAGCATAGTAGACTATATGATTGTCTGGTTCAAAATGGCCAATACCAGTCCATTTCAGCTCACTAATGCCTAGGACATTGATGTTTATGCATTCCATTTCATTTTTGATGATTTCCAATTTTCCTATATTCACACTTCATGCATTCCAGGTTCCAATTATTAATGGATGTTTGAAACTGTTTCTCCTCATTTTGAGTTGTGCCACATCAGCAAATGAAGGTTCTGAAAGCTTTACTCCATCCATGTCATTAAGGTTGACTCTACTTTGAGGAGGCAGCTCTTCCCCGGTCATCTTTTGAGTTCCTTCCACCCTGGGGGGCTCATCTTCCAGCACTATGTCAGACAATGTTCCACTGCTATTCATAAGGTTTTCACTGGCTAATGCTTTTCAGAAGTAGACTGTAGGCTCCTTCTTCCTAGTCTGCCTTAGTCTGGAAGCTCAGCTGAAACCTGTCCTCCATGGGTGGCCCTGCTGGTATCTGAATACCGGTGGCATAGCTTCCAGAATCACAGCAACACACAAGCCCCCACAATACAACAAACTGACAGACATGTGGGGGAATGGAATACTACACATTGATAAATAACAATGATGAATCCTTGAAACATTTCATAACCTGGAAGAATCTGGAAGGCATATGCTGAGTGAAATTAGTCAGTTGCAAAAGAACAAATATTGTATGAGACCACTATTACAAGAACTCGAAAAATAGTTTAAACAGAGGCGAAAATATTCTTTGATGGTTACGACAGCAGTGAGGGAGGGAGGGAGAGGGGTTTTCAGTAATTAGATAGTAGATAAGAACTATTTTAGGTGAAGGAAAAACAACACACAATATAGGAGAGGTCAGCACAACTGGACTAAACCAAAAGCAAATGAGTTGCCTGAATAAACTGAATGTTTCAAATACCAGCATAGCAGGGGCGGGCTTTGGGGACCATGGTTTCAGGGAACATCAAAGTCAATTGGCATAATAAAATCTATTAAGAAAACATTCTGCATCCCACTTTGGAGAGTGGCATCTGGGGTCTTAAACACTAGCAAGCGGCCATCTAAGATGCATCAATTTATCTCAAACCCACCTGGAGCAAAGGAGAATGAAGAACACCAAAGTCACAAGGTCATTATGAGCCCAAGAGACAGAAAGGGCAACATAAACCAGAGGCTACATCAGCCTGAGACCAGAAGAACTGGATGGTTCCTGGCTACAAACGATGACTGCCCTGACAGGGAACACAACAGAGAACCCCTGAGGGAGCAGGAGGGCAGTGGGATGCAGACCTCAAATTCTCGTAAAAAGACCAGACTTAATGGTCTGACTGAGACTAGAAGGACTCCAGAGGTCATGGTCCCCAGGCTTTCTTTTAGCCCAAGACAGGAAGCACTCCCAAAGCCAACTCTTTAGATAGGGATTGGACTGGACTATTGGATAGAAAACGATACTGGTGAAGAGTGAGCATGTGGGATCAAGTAGACACATGAGACCGTGTGGGAAGCTCCTGTCTTGATGGGAGATGAGAGGGCAGAGGGGGTCAGAAGCTGGCCGAATGGACACGAAAACAGGGAGTGGAAGGAAGGAGTGTGCTGTCTCATTAGTGGGAGAGGAACTAGGAGTATATAGCAAGGTGTGTATAAGTTTTTGTATGAGAGACTGATTTGGTTTGTAAACTTTCACTTAAAGTACAATAAAAAAAAAAAAAGAAAGTCAAATCCTCTAAAAATCTGGCAAAGAATTCTAGCAGGCAGTTTACATCAAAAAGATGAATATATTGTATGATCCCACTTATATGAAATATCTAGAATAGAAAAGTGTTTAGAGATGGAAGTTTATTTGTGGTTGGGGAGGGGGAGGACTCAATACTTAGGTGACTCTGAAATTCTATTAAGGGTGATAGAAAAATTTGGATATGGGTAAGTGTCCAGTTATGGTTGAACAACACGGTGAACAAAACGAATACCACTAAACTACCTACATGTAAAGATTGTTGAAATGGCAAATGCTTTGTTACATACAAATTTACCACAATTAAAAAAAAGAATGTGAGCAGGCAATTTACAAAAGAGGAACTCCAAGTGGTTCAATAAATGTATAAAAAGATGTTCATCCTTTGGACTCATCAAATAAATGCAAATTTAAATACCAATAGTAGACCTACATTTCATCTTTCAGGTTGGTAAAAATTGAGAACAGTGATAACATCAGTTCCTAACAAGGCTATGATAATTGAAAACTACAGCTTTTTTGGCAATATCTGAAATATCTATTACAATTTAAAATATGCAAAGCCTTTTATCCACCTTGAAATGCATCCAGTAGAAACAAAGGCACAATAAGAAGACAGATACACAAGAATGGTAATTATAATATTGTCTGTAGGGTCAAAAAACAATCAAAAACCAAAAACCCTGAAAAGAACTTGAACGATGAATAAACAGTAGCAAAACTGCAGTTTGGAATGTTTTGCAGCTATTAAAAAAAATGAGTCAGCTCCATTCATTTACATGTTTTACTGTCAGTTAAGAAAAAGAAATTGCATGAAAATGCATATGATCTTATCATTGATAAAAATTCTCCACAAAAGCCCATTTAGATGAATATATTATAGATATGGCATGAGCATGGGGAGAGAAAAGGCATGGAAGACAGGTATTATAATGTTCAGAATGTTAAATTGATTACCTTCAGGCAGGAGAAGTTGGGATGAGAGGAAAAGAGAAGAGATTAAAAAAACTCAGTTTTTAGTTAGTGAAATAACAACAATAGTATAATTGTTCTTGAAGAAGTATGACAAGTAAGTTTATGGCAAAAATGTGGGAACAATCTAATTATTTGCTTTAGGAGTCTGGTTAAATTAATAATGGAATGGAAATATCTCCAGAAAAATAAAGGATAGCCATAAGAAAAAAAAAAAAAAATAGAAGGGGAGAATGTTGACCTGTTGTGCAGTTGGCAACCAATGTCACAAAACTATGTATGAATTGTTTAATGAGAAACTAGTTTGCTCTGTAAACCTTCACCTGAAGTACAATAAAAAATCAAAAAAAAATCCTCACAACTGGACCAATAAGCAGCATCATGATAAATGGAGAAAAGATTGAAATTGTCAAGGATTTCATTTTACTTGGGTCAACAATCAACACCCGTGGAATCAGTAGTCCAGAAATCAAAAGATGTATTGCATTGGGCAAATCTGCTACAAAAGACCTTTTTCAAAGTGTTGAAAAGCAAAGATGTCACCTTGAAGAATAAGGTGTGCCTGCCCAAGCCATGACATTTTCAATCACCTCATATGCATGGAAAAGCTGAATGGTGAATATGGAAGACCAAAGAATTGATGCCTTTGAATTGTGGTGCTGGAGAAGGATAATGAATATACCTTGGGCTGCCAAAAGAATAAACAAATCTGTCTTGGGAGAAATACAAGAATGCTCCTTAGAAGCAAAGAAGGGAGGATACATCGTACATACTTTGGACACGTTATCAGGAGGGATCAGTCCCTAGAGAAGGACATTGTGCTTGGTAAAGTAGAGGGTCAACGAAAAAGAGGAAGACTCTCAATGAGATGGTGTGACACAGTGGCTTCAACAACGGGCTCAAGCATAACTGATTGTGAGGATGGCACGGGACTGAGCAGCATTTCATTCTGTTGTACATAGGATCACTATGGATTGGAACCTACTCGATGGCACCTAACAACATCATATATTGGTTAAATGGTTTAAAATTGATGTGTGAGAGGGTGTTTTGTCCTCATTACAGGCTATAGCAAGGTTAGAGATGACATATCATGGAGCTAGAAGTAGAGGGGGATACCACCACATGTTTCAATGGTCAAGGAATATGAATTGAGCCCCTGAAGACTGAATGATAAAAGACAATAAACAATCCCTTACCTTCTAGAATTTCCATTTGGAATTTCCAAATTTGCAGCTAATTCTCCATTATATATGCGAAATAACTATAGCAGTGATGTGGAAAATCCAGCAAAGTACAGCAACAATATTCTCCAGTTTGCAAAAAACAGCTTTAAAATAGGTGTAAAGAGGAGAGAGGCAGCCAATCCAGAAGGATATACATGCAAAGGCAAAGCTACCAGAAACAAAAATTTGTGAGATCAAGTCACAGATGAATAAATAAAATTTATCACACTCTAGCACTGAATCCCTTTTATGAAATTTCAAAGGCATCTTCTAAGTAGCTTCCACTATTTTATTAGTTCAATGCATATCTTTATTACAGACCTTGTATTAAAGAGATCAAAAGAGGATATTCTTATCTCATTCCCTCCCTTCAAACAGATAAGATATTGTTGACCCCATTTTAGAAACCAGGCAATTGGGGCCCAGAAAGTTTAAAAGTCCTCCCATCTATAAAAGGGAGTAAATAAAACCAGAGGAGAAAACAGGATTCTAACAGCAAAGAAAGCAAGTTTGGATTTGGGCCAGACCAAGGTAGGGGCTGGGCAGGGCCTGCATCTTTGGTTGGAAAGGATTGCATTAAAAATGGACAACTTTTTGATTACCTTCCCTAAGGGTTTCCAAGTCTTGCTTTATCACTACTACTTCCAGTGCCTTCTTTTGAGAGTCCTCCCAAGCACTTGTGCAGAAAATGTCCAGAAAAGATAATTAACCCTTTTATGCTCTGAATGATACTCAGTCCAGAGTCTTGCAGAGGCTAAAACATGGGGCCTTAGGAAAAGCACCTGGCACAAACGAAGAGCTTGGTAAATATCAGTTTCCACCCTCACCTTTCCTCTCTACAGGCTGGTGTCTGCCCTGAAGAACGAGAGGGTCATGTTTCCACCAATCCCACTTACTGATAGCCAATGTCACAGAAGTTCTTATCATCAATGTGAAAAGACTGTATGTCTCGGACACGAATCTGGCAGTCGACAGACACATTGCAGCTTGTCTCAGCGGTGTGGATGATAATGACATACTTGACTGGGAGGTCCATTTTAGAGCAA
Organism: Elephas maximus indicus; assembly: GCF_024166365.1. Classification (NCBI taxonomy): domain Eukaryota; kingdom Metazoa; phylum Chordata; class Mammalia; order Proboscidea; family Elephantidae; genus Elephas; species Elephas maximus. The sequence continues at coordinate 189,381,257 of NC_064821.1, forward strand.
AGTGTCTCTCTGGCTCCCCAAGCAGGCCGTGTGATGACGTTGGGGCAAGCTGTGGTAAGGTAAAAAGTGAAGAAAATGGGAATTTTATAACAATGACAAAAAAAAAAAAAAAAACAGTAGCTGCTGAGACTGCATATGTATAACCAAAAACCTCATGGAATTTGGTTTCCTAGTGTGGAGGTTTTAGGGTCATGGTTTCATGGGACATCCCAGTTAATTAGCTTAATAATGTCTTTAGTGCTCCTGTTCTGCCTTCTAGTTAGTTGCATAGTGCCTGGGCTCTTAAAAGCCTGTAAGCAACCATCCAAAGCGTGACAACTGGTCTCTATTCACTGGAGCAACAGAGGAAGGAGAAAAGTCAAGAATAAGAGGGGGATATGGAATTTTTTTTTATGGGTGGCTAATTGCCTCCATGAACAACTGCCTCCTTTGCCAGAAGCAGAACTGGATGGTGCCCGGCTACCCTTCCCAAACGTTTTGATCAAAGATTCTATAGAAGAATCCTGATCAAAAGGGGAAAAATGCAAAATGCAATTTTAAATTCTCATGGACTCCAGACTTTCTAGTGCCAAGGGGACTGGATGAACTCCTGAAACTATTGCCCTGAGATAATCTTTAAGCCTCACACCAAAAAATCCCCCGAAGTCTTCTTAAAGCCAAACAATAATAGGTAAACTAGCAAAAAAAAAAAAAAGTCTGCCTTGAGCATCATGCTTTTTTAAGAACTTTTTTATCTACATGGGATGAAAGTGACAACAGCAACTCGAAAGATTAGATAGGAATCTTAGGCGGCAGTTGAATTTATGTTAATGGTGGAAGAACAACTTGGTAAAGGAGAGTGAGAATGTAATCAATGTCACTGAATTGTACATGTAGAAACTGTTGAATTGATGTGTTTTTGCTGTGTATATTCTCAACAACAACAGTATAAATTTAAAAAAAGAAAACAGGAAATTGCCTTTGCCCGCAAGTGGGCAATCTCACAACTACAGGCTGAGTTACTCCTCGATCTCTCCCCAACTCCAGCAGCCACTGGTATATCGCAACATGAGCTGTGGGATTCTGGGAAAAACCAGATGGGGAGTGTGTCTCAGTCAGGTAACTAAGCAACAGACAAGGACAAAACTCTACAAGTTATGATAACAACTATAGAAAACATCGTGTGAGTAGAAGGGAAGGGACTGTCGGTTATACAGGGGCATGCTCATTTTATTCAAAGGACAAACCATATCTACATATGTGAATATTCATAGCAAATATATGCAGGTGCATGTACTCATGTAACAGGATAAAAAATCAGCTGATTCTGTGATCTGATGACATGTATGTGAAAACAATTTGCAATACATAAAGAACTCTTCAAATGTTAAGGAACTATCATTATGGAAGACAGTATCCATCTGAAAGCAAGAAAAACTTTACTTACCATTTATCATTTTTAGAAAGTTACTTTAAAGGAAAGACAGAAAAGACCAAACTGAATGGCAGAAGAGATTCTGAAACTTGCTCTCTAACATCAAATAGCTAAAGTGAAAGGAAGAAATGTTGAAGTAAAAGAGCTGAACAGAAGATTTCAAAGGGCAGCTCAAGAAGACAAAGTAAAGTATAATGACATGTGCTAAGACCTGGAAATAGAAAACCAAAAGGGAAGAGCACACTTGGCATTTCTCAAGCTGAAAGAACTGGAAAAAAAATTCAAGCCTCTAGTTGCAATAGTAAAGGATCCTACAGGGAAAATATTAAACAACACAGAAAGCATCAAAAGAAAATGGAAGGCATGCACAGAGTCACTATACCAAAAAGAATTGGTCAAAGTTCAACCATTTCAGGAGGTAGCATATGATCAGGAACCGATGGTACCGAAAGAAGAAGTCCAAGCTTCACTCAAGGTGTTGGCAAAAAACAAGGCTCCAGGGATTGACAGAATACCAATTGAGATGTTTCAACAAACGAATGCAGCACTGGAAGCGCTCACTAGCCTATGCCAAGAAATTTGGAGGACAGCTACCTGGCCAACTGACTGGAAGAGATCATATTTTTGTCTATTCCCAAGAAGGGTGATCCAACTGAATTTGGAAATTATTGAACAACATCATTAGTATCACACACAAGTAAAATTTTACTGAAGATCATTCAAAAGTGGCTGCAGCAGTATGTTAACAGAGAACTGCCAGGAATTCAAGCTGGATTCAAAAGAGGTTGTGAAACCAGGGATATCATTGCTGATGTCAGGTAGATCCTGGCTGAAAGCAGAGAATACCAGAAAGATGTTTACTTGTGTTTTATTGACTATGCAAAGGTATTCAACTGCATGGATCATAACAAATTACAGATAACATTGCAAACAATGGGAATTCCAGAACACTTAATTGTGCTTATGAGGAACCTGTACATAGATCAAGAGGCAGTCGTTTGAAAAGAACAAGGGGATATTGCATGGTTTGAAGTCAGGAAAGGTATGTATCAGGGTTGTATCCTTTCACCATACTTATTCAAACTGTATGCTGAGCAAATAATCCGAGAAGTTGGACTATATGAAGAAGAAAGGGGCATCAGGATTGAAGGAAGACTCATTAACAAATTGCCATACGCAGATCACACAAACTTCCTTCCTGAAAGTGAAGAGGACTTGAAGCACTTACTGATTAAGATCAAAGACCACAGCCTTCAGTATGGATTATACCTGAACATAAAGAAAACAAAATCCTCACAACTGGACCAATAAGCAACATTTTGGTAAATGGAGAAAAGATTGAAGTCGTTACGGATTTCATTTTACTTGGATCCACAATCCACACCCATGGAAGCAGCAGTCATGAAATCAAAAGATACATTGCTTTGGGCAAATCTGCTACAAAAGACCTTCTTAAAGTGTTAACAAGCAAAGACGCCACCTTGAAGAATAAAGTGTGCGCCTGACCCAAGCCATGGTGTTTTCAATCACCTCATATGCATGGAAAATTTGGGCAGTAAATAAGGAGGACCAAAGAATTGAAGCCTTTGAATTGTGATGTTGATGAAGAATATTGAGTATACCATGGACTGCCAGATGAATGAACAAATCTGTCTTGGAAGAAATACAGCAAGAATGCTCCTTAGAAGCAAGGATGGAGAGACTACATCTCACATACTTTGGACATGTTATCAGGAGGGATCAGTCCCTGGAGAAGGATGCCATGCTTGGCAAAGTAAAGGATCAGCAAAAAAGAGGAAAACCCTCAACGAGATGGATTGACACAGTGGCTGCAACAATGGCCTGAAGAATAACAATGATTGTGAGAATGGCGCATGACCAGGTGGTGTTTCATTCTGCAGTACATAAGGTGACGACGAGTAGGAATTGACTCAATGGCACCTAACAACAACTTTAAAAATATATCATTGACTGCAGGAAAAGGCTCATTCTAGCAGAGAGTTAAGTCACTGGCAGTGCTTATTAATTTTACTGGTTTTAAATTGCTGCTTGTTCACTCCAAAATAGTGCATAATTTTTATTACCCAACTTCTTGGAATATTCACTCTGACATCAATGTAACAGGTGAACTCTAGTTTTTCTCAGCACCGTGGCCATGTTGTAGGTTGGCTAGTTTTTGCATTAGAAAGGGGTGTGTGTGTGTGTTTGAATATGTGTCTGTATTTACTCACATATTGTACTTAAGTCTGTATAAATGTGCACCCTTCTCCTTTTTCGTGTTCTATTTTTCTCCATAGCTTTTATACAATCTGACATCATATATATTTTACTTGCTGATTTGTTCATTTCCTGTCTCTTTACCAAAATGTAAGCTTCATGAAGGCAGAGAATTTGTGTGTTTTGTTCTCAGCTGTATCCCCAGTGCTTAGAATAAAGTCTGGTATTCAGTAAATATTTATTGATTGAGTGAAAATGTGCACATATATATTTATGTTAAGAATAATTCCATGGCTGTGTTATTCTAGTGGGATAGAGAATAGGCCAGGAAGGTATCCCCTCAAATTTTTCCAGATCTTCAAAGTTATGATAGACATGAGACATGTTCTCAGTCCAAGAAGCCAATGAAAGCCAATAGGTAAGAGTACTTCCAAATATGGCTGGAGTTGTAACGGGGAGGAGGGTGAGGTGGAATTGAGGGTCCTACCTTTCCTGGACCTCGCTGGCTGTTGAGGGACCAGGCAGGTCTCACTTTGCAGGATAAGTGGCTGAATGTACCTGGGTGACAGGTAACCCTTCTGGATGGCATAGGAGATCAGGCCCCCTGCAGCTGATAAGGCAGCAGGGCTGGGACTGCTACCTGAAAGAGGATGACATGGAACACAGAACTATCAGTAAGAAACTCCAGCCTGTTCTAGACACCAGGAGGTAGGATAAGATGACCACATGACCCTGAATAGCTGATGGATGGGAAGAGAGGAAACTGGTCCAATAGCCAGGACAGAGGGCCTAAGAGGCAAAGAACTACTTGGACAGATCTCTCAGCAGCCAAGGTTGGAGATCTCTCCCAAGTGCCAAACTAAGGCTTTATTTATTTACTTCATCTCAAACTAAGTGCCATCTTCCAAGTGCCAAAATAAGGCCTTATTTATCCACTTCATCTCAAACTAAGTCTTTATCCACTTCATCTGGAAGGGATGGGAAGCAGTAAAAGCTACATGCAGAGGGAGGCTCACGAGACCAAGTCAGATAGACCCACTAGCATTTACTAAGAAGTTCTCATAATCAGGCATGAGGCAAGTTCTTTATGTCTATCGACTCATTTCATTCTCATAGAAAACCTCTGTGGTAAATGCTATTACCAGCCCCAATTGGCAGATGAGGATACTGAGTGCACCCGTTATTTATCTGTTATCTCTCAACTCCATTCCTACTTCTGTGCTCTCCTCTGTTTTGCAAGGTGTTTGGAAACCCTTGTAGTACAGTGGTTAAGTGCTATGGCTGCTAACCAAAAGGTTGGCAGTTTGAATCCATCAGACACTCCTTGGAAACTCTATGGGGCAGTTCTACTCTGTCCTATGGAGTCACTATGAGTTGGAATCGACTCCATGGCAGTGGGTTTGGATTTTTTTTTTTTTTTTTGGTAGAAGCCTGAAAACTACATTTCTCAGACTCCCTTGCCCCTTGGCTTCTGGTTGGGTTCTACCGAAGGGAAACTCTGGAGGAAAAGAGAAGCCATGCTTTCCTGCTTCTGACTGCTGCAGCAACAGTATCAGAAAACTGTTAACTCCAGAAGTGACGGCAACAACTGTGAGCACAAGCAGCATCAGGAGTGGTTTCAGCAACATCACAAGAGTGCAGACCAGAGAAGAGAAAAAGGATAGAAAGAATGGCATGTAATAGAAGCCAAGGGAGGAGACATGTATGGTATAGACTTAAAAGGCAAGAGTGTTGAGGTGAGAGAGCAGAGAAAGAGAATGTAGACAATTCTCTGGCAAAGGGCCAGCAGGGGGATGACCATTACCCATTTTATTGCCAAAAAAGGCGAGGCCCAGAGAGATGTTGTTGTATCCTTGGGTATGCAAGCCTTGGATTTTCCAGCCAACACCTTCATACACCCTGCCATCATCCCCAACCAGGAAGCTGCCAAGCAAGAAAATGTGGGCTTAATGGCTAATTCTTCTCACAATCCTCAGAAGGGAGAAGTGTCCTAGAGGCTTTTAAGTAAGTAGTATGTTTCAATAACACTTCAATGAGAGAAAAAATAACCAATTTTAGACCTCTAAGAGGTTTTTTTTTTTTTTTAAGAGGTGTTGTTGTTAGCTGTTGTTGAGTTAGCCTCAGACTCATGGTGACCCCATGCACAATGGAATGAAACAGTGCCCAGTACTGCACCATCGCCAGGATGGGTTACAGATTGTACCATTGTGGTTCATAGGGTTTTCATTGGCTGATTTTCAGAAGTAGATCACCAGGCCTTTCTTCCTTGTCTGTCCTAGTCTAGAAGTTCCACTGAAACCTCTTCAGCATCATAGCAACACACAAGCCACAACTGACAGACGGGTGGTGGCTGCACATGACGTGCATTGGCTGAGAATCAAACCTGGGTCTTGCGCATGATATGAAAGGATTCTACCACTGAAACCACTGCCTTCAAGAGATGTAGGAATTTACTTTAAATCTGGTTGCAGCTTAGCTTAGATATGTTTTCAGCACCTCACTTTAAAAATATTCATTGGGTTCAAAGTAGAATTTGAATGTGTGACTCTCAAGGCCCCAAGACCATTAGTTCAAAATTTTTCAAAGGCGTTAAAATTAATTCATCATGTTTTTCACTTATAGGACTAAACGCTTGAACATTCTTTAAAACAATCAACCAGAATTCTGAAATTCCTTTAGTATTGACTTTTCTTCACTTCTTAGGAATTCACTAAGCTCTCCTTTATCATAGAAATTTGTTTAGAATCTTCCTTTTCTTCAGTTTGTCTTTCAATTCAAATTTATCTATTCTTTTATTTTACCTCCCCCTTTATTTGTGCCTCCTCATAACTTTCTCTTCCTCCACTTTCCGATCATAGTCTTCAGAACTGATATTTTTACAACTCTTGCCGTATTCAGTGAGTTTCCATAGCAAATAAATGGTGAGTTTCCACAGCAAATTGAAGACAGAGTGACACTTGGCTAAGGTCACGCCAAGGCCCTGAGTTGAGTGAGTGCAACTTTCCACCCTTCCTTGACATGGGCCTGAGCAGCCCACAGGGGAGCTTCAGTATGTCTACCACTTCCCTGGCTCTGCTGCCAGCTGTCTCAGCAGGTTCCTCTGTCACATTTAGGGCAGCCTTTGGCTGGTCCTGTGTGAATAGATCCTCATGGCTACAGTCAGCCACACTGTGAAAACTGGAGATCGTTAAACTATCACTGCAGAAACTTTACTTAGAGATACATCTAAGTGGCTGAAATGCCTTAGAAATGTTGTGGCTGAAGTAAGCAACTCAGTAGTGACAACAGTGGTGGGCAGAGGTATTGGTGGCGGGGACAGCAGCCGAGGCAGTTAATACACAGAGGATGGACCTGGAAGACACAGAAGCATATATACACACACCCAGGAGTACTGATGGTTACAATGAGAAGCTCCAGCTGTTCTAATTTATCTGTGTTTAAAAATAAACAAATTTTTAAAAAGAAACAGATTATCCTCTCCAAAATGAATAATTCAGAAATCATATTTGTCTTTAGAATTAAGGAGGGAAAAGCCCCATTCTCTCGCTCTCTCGTTCAGTTTTGGTATATATATATTTAAAAAAAAAAAAATGCCATCAAATCAATTCTGACTCATAGAAACCCTATAGGACAGAGTAGAACTGCCCTATTGGGTTTCAAAGGAGTGGCTGGAAGATTCAAAGTGCAGACTTTTTGATCAGCAGCTGGGCTTTTAACCACTATGCCACCAGGGTTCCATAGATATCCATATATATATATATATGGATATATATCATTGTATCTAGATAGATAAAGACAGATAGATAGATAAAAAAAAAAAAAAGATAGACACAAACAGATAGATATCCTTGTTCTTGAAGGAAAAAGGGAAATGTCTCTGGGCCTCCACTGGTAATTCTCAGAGTACTTATATACTCAAACTCACCACCTGGATGAAAGGACCTTCTCAGACCTCATGCTGTTAAACATGGGGCTCTCCTCGCTCCCGTCCCAGGGTCCACTTGCGTGTGATCCCTAGTCTCACTGTCAGGTGACCCTTCCGGCTAACAGGAGGGAAACCGCTTCACCGGGTAAAAGCTCTGTCTCTATCAAGAGTATAATAATTGCTGGACTAACAGGCAGTCTTGGCATCATTCTGGGCCCACAGCTTCCTAGCTGTGTGACTTTGAGCAAATTCATTAACTTCCCTAGACCTTGCCTTTCTCGCCTGTGAAATAGGGCTAGTGACATTTCTTCTACCAGTTCCTCGGGGGAGCTGGGAGTTTGTGAAGATCTTTGTGAACTGTGATGGGCTGAGAGAATCAAGGAGATGACTGCAGTTATTACATGAGCTTCCTTCCTTCTTTTTGGGAGCTCCCAGGGTCCAAGGCTACATCTGAATAAATGGTTCAGAGCCATCCTTCCGAATGACCTCTGGAGGACTTACACTCTCTTTCTTCCTTTTCTTTCTTTCTGTTGTTATTTACTTATTTGCTTGTTTATAATATTTTGTATTCATTATAAAAGCAGTATAAGTAAAATCCAGAAAAATGGTAGAAGCAGAGAAGGAAAAGTGGAAGGCGGAGAGCCTTGCGTGGTATAGTTGAGTCTGAGTATCTGCTCTGAGCATTATCAGTGAAGGCTCATGGATAATCACCCTAAATGGATGACTTTGAATGTGTGCTTCGACAGACCAGAGTCTTACTTGTATGGCACGTCGCACCAGCCTTTGGTGTAGACAGAATGGGACTGCAGGCCCCGCAGCTTCCAGCTGCAAATGTTCTGCTCCTGGCATTCCATCCCCCTGAGCTCATCTGTGATGACGTAGGCCACAGGATGGGTCAACGGGGCACTGCAGGCAAACATTCTCGACCCCCACTCATTGCGGGAGACAATGGCAGGAGCATCTGCTGGGGAAAACACAGGATGGCATGCAACAGGTCCTACCATTTCCTCCCCAACAGACTGCCCACACTGCCCTGAGTCCTCTCTCTCCTGGGCACTGTCTGTCCCACTGTGGTGGAGAGACCCCAAGGAGGCCTTCACTGTTCACCTCTTCCCCTCCTACCTCCTTATACTCATTTTGGCTAAACAACTCCCCACATGCACTCTGCATTCAGCCAGAGGAGTCAAGTAGCCTTATTCTCCAAACAAATTCTCTACATTTCCCTGGAAGATAAACCCCACCCTGCCTCACTCTGCCCTGCTTCCTGCTCCCCTCCTTCAGAAAGCATCCCCAGCTGACACCCGCAGCCATCCCAGGGTGTTCTGAGTTGCCTTCTCTTGAAGCTCCTTAGCACATATGCATGTTCCTCACTGGCATTTGTTCCTGCATCTCTGACCATGTCCTTTGTCTTGCCCTTCCCTCAGAATGGTGACTCTCTGAGGGAAGCAGCCCTTTGGCCCTCCTCATCTAGGGGGTCCCAAGGTCCAGAGCCCACATGAAGTTCCATGAACACAGTTTCTCTCTTCCAGATGGAACTCACTAGAGGCAGGGCTGTGAGATTCCACACAGCACTACAGACTCCCTGAGGGGAGGGAGAATGTCTCTACCCTCACACTGGGAACTGAGAAATAGGATACATGTATTTTCCTTCTAGATTTTTTTCTTTTTCCCTTCCTAGGGCCCACCTTTACCTAATAACTCAGGACAACTCATGGGAGTAGTTGGCCGGTGCACCTCTGGGGATTCCACCCCTATCACTCACAGCCCAACCATAATGAAGTCCTGAGAAGCATTTCTGGCAACCTATAGTTAAGAGCTCAGCTGCTAACCAAAAGGTCAGCAGTTCAAATTGACTAGTCTCTCCTTGGAAACACTATGGGGCAGTTCTACTCTTTACTATAGGGTCACTATGAATCAGAATTGACTCCATGGCAATGGGTATGGAAACCCAGCTAATCACTAAACCTCCTCACAATTGCAACCCTTTTGAATGAGCTGTGAGATGCTGGAAAACAGGTTCAGAAGCCTGTCTGACAAGTGTCTGAGTGGTGGTCTTGGAGAGTGCCTGTACCAACATCATCAGAAGCACCACTAGACATCCGACCCCACAGCCCACAGGCTCTCTGCCTCCTCAAGTCCCCTAACTTCCTCTAGGGTGCAACACTAAACTGACCAGAGGAGAATCACAGGTTTTAAGAAGCAGAGCTTGATTCCAACCCAGACTGTATGACCCTAGAGCCTGTGCTCGTAACTACTATTCTCTGTGGCTTCCTAAAAGTTGTCAGATGACCTTGGGCAAGTCACTGACACAACGTGGCCTGTTTCTTTGTCTATAAAACAAGGTCATTAAGGATCCCCACTGTCCTTCACATGGAATAATCAGGTACAAATACATGACCATGACATTGAGGCCGAGGTGTGCTGGGTAGGCCAGAAAGTGGGCTGAGGGCTGGATCCCATCTCAGCAGGGGAAGGAGCTTCTGAGCTAGGCTATGAAGGGGACAAATAAGACTAGGGAGGAGAGATGAGATTGGAGAGGGTGATTTCCAAATGAAATCCCTGGGACTCTCAGGGTGAAAGACCAGCCATCAGACTGAGGGGCAGGCCAGAGACAACGCAGAATGGGCTGAGGTCAGGTGCAGGGCAGAACCCAAGAGACCAGCATGATGGTCAAGAAAATAGCCCTCTGCCAGCCTTGGGTAAATCACTTCACTTGTAAAGGCCTCAGTTTCCCCATTCATAAAATGAAAGTCTGAATTACATGTTCCCTGGTCTGTGAGTTTCTCCAACATCAACCAAAAAAACCCAAACCAAACACTTTGTTATCAAGTATATTCCAACTCATGGCGATCCCATGTGTTACTGAGTAGAATTGAGCTCCACAAGGTTTTCCTGGCTACAATCTTTACAGAAGCAGATTGCCAGGACTTTCTTCCATGGTACTGCTGGGTAGGTTCAAACTGCCAACCTTTAGGTTGGTAGTCAAGTGCAAACCATTTGTACCACCCAGGGACCTTCACTTCAACACCAACTCTATATTCCCATGGAATTAGCTAAGAACCACAGGGCAGAGAGAAGGCTGTATTAGAGTATGACCTCAGCACAGATGTATGCATGGGAGATGCTTGAAAACATGTCCAGTATCTAAGAATCCCAAAACCCACTTTCATATAAAGAAAGTCAATTCAGCAGCAATTCTTTATTGAGCATTTGGTACCTGCCTAATTCTATGTATGGAACTTTTTTTGCATAACATATATACATGATGTAGAAAAAGGGCAATCCTGCTCTCAAGGATTTTGCTCTTATGTACAAATGCAGGCCCAAGTACTGGGTTTAACTATGATTGCTATACTAATAATGATGATGACAATTAAATAATAACTACAATTTACCTAGCACTTACTATCCAGGCATCATGCAAAATTCCTCACATTTACTATCTAATTTAATCCTCAAGAACAACTCTAGGAAATGAGCAATACTATCACCATATCAAGCAAATGAGACTTAAATAAATTGAATAACTTATTGAGGATCATAGCAAATGGCAGGACTAGAACTTGAACTCAGATGTGTAAACTCCAGGACAGTACTTCAAATTGAGAAGTTATACTACCCTCTAGCCAAGGGAGGGCACTGGGAGGATAACTTGAGGACAGTCACCTGTTGCTCACCAAAAGCACTTCTGATGTAATGCAAGAAAACTCACCCCCAGCCACAAGGCCCAGAACTGAGAAGACAAGAAGCCATGGCAGCATCCTCATGTGGCCCCGGGACACAGACAAGAAGAGTGTGGACTGCAGCCCTGGGAGAGACGTGGACAATTAACATGGCTGTGCTCACTCTCTAGTTGGAGCACCCCACCACCAGCATACCTACTACCCAGGGGAGCTCCTGGTCCCTCGGAGGAGCCTGGCTTCTACTCTTAGGCCTTCCTGGGTAGATAACATTTTCTAAAATCTTTGAGTAGCTATTGTAAACAAACCCCGTGTAGATATTTTCTCTGGTGGTGCAGTGGTTAAGAGTTTGGCTGCTAACAGAAACGTTGGCAGTTCAAATCTACCAGCCACTCCTTGGAAACCATACGGGTCAGCTCTATAGGTATTCTATGAGTTGGAATCAACTCAACAGCAATGGGTTTGGTTTTTTTGGTTTAGTGCTGCAACTTCATATTTAATCCTTACAAAATTCTTATAAGATAAATATTCTTAACCTCATTTTTATCAAGCAGCTTTATCCTCAGAACTATCTGAGAGTCAGAGGTATGTAGAGTCATCTGGTCCAATCGCCCACCCTATGTAGAAATCCCCTGCAGAGATGCCTGATGGGAGCTCAACTAACCTCTTCTTGAGTAAGGGTAATAATAGCTACAACAGTTCCCACTTATTGTTCACTTTCTATGTTCCAGGTATTTGCTGAGGACACCACAGATATTTCAGTGTCTTCACAATGATCTACAAGGTCCATAGTTATCATCAGGAAACAGGTCTCATAGAACTTAAGTCATTTTCCCAAAGTTACCCAATGAGGAGTGGAGCAAGATTCATACCCAGGTGTATCTGACTCCAGAGCCTCTGCCCAAAATTACTTCACAACCTGCTTGAATGTCTGATGATGGAGCTTCTCAATGTGGACCCAAGAGGTTAAACTCAAGGATATCTGCAAGAGATCTCTTTCAGCTTCAGGAATCTTTGCTGCTCTTCAGGTAGAAATAAATTGCTCATTCATGCTTAATCAATATAAAAAATCAAATCACTGAGTTGTCAACCAAAGCATCAAATTTCCCCCTCAACTCTCCTACTAAGAAACTATAGAGGAAGGCTAGAGATAAAATTGGGTAAGTCATACACTTCCAGGAGGGTTTATGTTACAAGCAGTTGTCCCACAAATGGAAAATGTTTAGAACCACAAGCTTAAGCCTTGGGCAGATACAATCTTCATGCATCAAGACAAGCAACGCCTTGTTGAATAACACTCAAGATTCTATCCATTCAGGACAACTGTGCACTAAAAACTAAATCAGCCAATCACAAATGAGGGTGGGCACCTAAGAAACATGTGGGAAAAATGCTCTGTGTCACTTGTTGGCCAAATGAGAGGTAAAGATTAACTTGTCCAAGGCTCAAACCCTGTAGGCTGTCCTCCCAAAAAAGGAGCTGTCCTCCTGCAAAGATAGCTGGAAACCAGCAACCATCTTGGTCAACTACAAAGTTTTGGACCCTGATCACCTGATCATGGTGCTTCTCCCACCAGGAAGGCTAATGTGGCAAATCCTGCCCCAAGCTTGGCGTGTCATACAGTTGAAATTACAAGGCTTTTGGGCTCAGACTCCGATCATGCCAGGGAAGGGACTGGTAGTGTCTCCCACCCTCATCCCCAACCATGAACACAGCTGGAAGGATAGGGCTGGAGCCAAGGCTCTGCTACCTTGGTTCACATCACTGTGCAGCCTATATACTTAAAACAAAAGACAAAACATAGGAACAGGAGACAAGCGAAACATAATAGGAAGAAATTCAGGGTAGGCAGGAATGGGAGAAAGTGGGTAGAGGTAATCCCAGAACCCACACAGCCTTGCTAAGAAATATCTAGTAGTAGCAGAACCAAACTTATTTGAGAAGAATTTAAAGTAGAAAAAGTTTTCTTATTTGGAAGAAGGGTTCAGGAGGGAGATCAGGGGAGATTTCCCCACCATGTTAATATTCTAACCAGACAGAGTCCAGTCCTATAGATGGGAGAGGACTTCTCAAGAAGAAACACGCTCTCATTCTCATTCAGAAATACCTGTGGCTCCTGTGCTGTCCCAGCCCCAGCAGGTCAGGGTGCAGGCCGCCTACCCCTCATTGGCTGGCAGCTCCTTCCCTTTCAGACTTAGCCTCTTGGCCCTGCCCTCCTTCCCTTACTGCTGCCTCCTTAGACCTTCGTCCTCCTCACACTAGAGGGCACTCCCTCCTGGAATGGGAGCACTCAAGCTCTGGTTTCCCAGAGAAGAGGAAAGCCAGGACCCCAAGTAAAAGACAGAGAGGTGGAGGGGGCAGAGCCCTGAGCCGGCTCCTTCCAGAGCACCGAAAGGAACTCAGGTGAGACCAACCTTGGCTGAGAGCACTGCTGACCCACCCTGTGAATAAGCCCAGGCACCGCCTACCTGGGAAAGGGCGAGATTGCCCAACATTCTGGAGCTCCTTCCTCATCCCACCTCTCAATAAACCAGGCCAACCTGGGGATATCTGTGGGACCTAGGGGTTGTGTTCCTGACATCTGGGTATTTTCAGGAGTTTGAAGACTGTGGATTGAGATCACTCACCAGCATCTCTGAGCCCCCTTTCACCTAGGTCACCAGCAGAAATAGAATGGAGAGAGAGAAATAGAAAGGCAAATTTCCAGGAGGCAGCTCACGATGCATCATAAATAGAACTTATTTGGATCCGGTCCATTAGTCAGCCACTCCACCTCAACATCAAAGTGTTTCCCTGAAACAAATGCCTTAAGCATTCTACAAACAAAAGCTCTCCACCTCCTCACCAGCTCCTGACAGTGGCCCAGTCTTCAGCTCTGGTCTCCTAGAAATCTTGTACCTTCTCTGAAGAGGTTTTTATTTAAGACTTTCCAGTAATTTTCTGCCAAAGTTGCCTGAGATATTGTCATCTGAAGGAAACATATTTTGTGAACACCATCTTCCATGGGAGTGGGAGATACTGGGTGAAGGCCTCAGAGCGAGGCATCTAGCCAGGGGTCAGGAACTATAGCTGGTGACAGTGACAAAAAACAACCTTATGGGTTTTCCTAGACCTTGGTAATTTCCTTATCTGTAAAATTTTTGTTTTTATGACTCTGGGTATTTTCCCATTGTGATTAGTAGTAAACCCTTAAAATGAAAATGGTTTTTGAGCAATTTAGGGAGAGTTGAGAAGACTGTGTCTCACTCTGAAGTCCAGACTTTGGAGAGAGGAAATCCAATTAATAAAAGGAGTAGTGGAAGCCCAGAAAAGAAAAAAAAAAAAAATAGATAGAGCCCTGTGGTCCCTAACTAGAGACTAGAGGACACCTGAGGATTAGCTGATGCAGGGCCATTGCAAGCCCACATGGTATTTTAGTGAGAATTAGAAAAGATGCTCCTTACAAAGTTAATAATTTTGGTTAATATGTTAATTAATTAATATGTTTATTTCTCAATAAAAACAATTATGATAAGCACAAAGTCACTCTATAAATTATGTAAATTGAATTATTTAACAAAATGGCATTTTGAATTTTTAATCACAGTGATTAGGTAATAAGAGTCACTGAGATACAATAATTTGTTATTTATTTGCACACTTTACACTCTTGGAAGCAAAACTCCTGATGCTAATTTTTTATTCACTGAATATGATTGTATTGGAAATACCTGGGAGGCCTCTCTAAGAAAGTGATGTTTTAGCCGTGATTTTAGGACAAGTAGGAGTTGTCCAGGTGAAGAGTGAAAAGTTCATGGATCAAAGAAAAGATCATGATGGAAATTAGAAACTGTTGTGAACTAATGATAATAAAAACATTCCACAAAAAGCTTCTAGGGTGCACCAAAAACAGTACTTATAGGAAATTGTAGCCTTAAACTTAAGCAAATGTTGGAAAAAAGGAAGCTAAAACTAACAAGCTAAACTTTCATCACAAGAAGTTAGAAAACAGCAGTACAAATCCAAGGAAAGTGGAAGAAAGGAAACAACAAAAATAGATGAATCAATGAAATAGAAAGCGAAGCCAAAAGCTGTTCTTAGAAAAGATTAATTGATAAACCCCAATAAGTCGAATCAAGAGAAAGAGAGGGTGAGGGAGAAGGAGAGACAGAGAGAAGACAAATGACAATTTCCTACGGTTAGAAATTAATGAGGAGAACATTACTGCAGACCACTAAAAAATCCATTGCCATCGAGTCGATTCCAACTCATAGTGACCCTATGGGACAGAGAAGAACTGTCCCATAGAGTTTCCAACCTGTAATCTTTACAGAAATAGGCTGCTACATCTTTCTCCTGCAGAGCAGCTGGTGGATTCGAACTGCCAACCTTTCAGTTAGCAGCCAAGCACTTAACCACTGCACCACCAGGGCTTCATGTATATCTCTGTATATATCTATACATATATGTAAACATATATATGTGTGTGTGTGTGTAAAGGTGAGAAGCAAAGGTTTTTAATGCACAGATGCAGTTGGAATAAAAATAGGTGGTACAGAACTGTGCCTAATCCGGAACAAGGAGCCAAACTCAGGCAGAGCCACAGCTTAAAGCAGAACTACCCAAACCAACCTAAATAAGCTGACTCACACTTGACCTGCACACCCATGAGTGTGAGAATGAAAGCTTATTATATTTTGCTGAGTTTTGTGCTATGCTGGGAAGCAAATCTGTTATTTTAAAGAATCAAAATTCTACCCTGTTTGTTTTTGTTTTGTTTTGTTTTCCTATATCAACTCTCTCATGGTCGCCAAATGGTTGATGAGGGAAAGTTTCTCTTTATAGAAGTATTCCACCTAATAAATGATGCTGGAATGATTGAATTCAGATATCAGCATTTTATCATCCCTGTTGAATTAATGGACTTGATTATCAGTGGCTGCTAACATTAAACAAAATAGTCAAGCAGGCATTCAGGCATCATGTACCTCTTGATGGAAGTACATAACCCCATCTATAAAATAGTCTTACCACCCCCCAAAAAAAGTTGAACCAAAATTTGATCTAGCCTCTAAATCTACCAAACAAGAAATACTGAGGAGGATAAATGTGTTAAAATGCATCATAGGTGTGCAACCAGCAACATGCATGTTGTGGGAAGCTATAGCAAAACTTAGTTTCTAAAAATAAATTGCAAGGAATAAAAGAGAGTGGCCAGAGCCTGTAGATTTTTAGTCTTAAAAGCTGTAACAACCACTTACAATATATACGGACTTTATTTGGATGCTAATTCTAACAATGGGTACATATGTGATGGGTATATATGAGTTAATTACACTGGTCTTTCTATGGTGCAGTGGTTAAGTGCTACGGCTGTTAACCAAAAGGTCAGCAGTTCAAATCCACCAGCCACTCATTGGAAACTCTATGGGGTGGTTCTACTCTGTCCTATAGGGTTGCTATGAGTCAGAATTGACTCGAAGGCAGTGAGTTTGGTTTTTGTTTTGTTTGGTTTGGTTTCTATGTTCTTATAAATTTGAAATTTTCCATAATAGAAAGGGTATTATTTTTTAATTATATTGCCTCATAAAACAAGTTGGGCTGTACTCCCTCTTTTCCTACTATGTAAAAAGATTGTTTAGAGTTGACATTCCTAACTTCATGTTTTGTAGAATTCACTATTAAAGCTACCTCTGCCTGAAGCCTTTTACTGTTACTGTTATTTTGTTTTGTTATTGTAAGAAGGGTTTTAATTACAGATGCCATTTCTCTAATAGTTATAGGACTATTCAGATTTTTCACTTCTTGTGTCAACTTTGGTAAGGTGCATTTTTTTAGGAATTGGTCTACTTAATATACTTTTTTTAATTTATTGGATAATGCTATTGAAATTATCCACTTACTATCTCTTTAATGATCTGCAGTAATGTTCTCCTCATTAATTTCTGACCTTAGTAAATTGTCATTTGTCTTTTCTCTCTGTCTCTCTCTCTCCTTCTCCCTCACCCTTTCTCTCTCCTCATTAGACTCATTGGGGATTTATCAATCAATCTGTTTGAAGAACAACTTTTGGTTTTGCTTTCTCTTTCATTGATTCATCAATTTTTGTTTTTTCCTTTCTTCCACTTTCCTTGGATTTATACTGGTGTTTTCTAACTTCTTGTGATGAAAGCTTAGCTTATTAATTTTAGCTTCCTCTTTTCCAACATTTGCTTAAGTTTAAAGCTATAATTTCCTATAAGTACTGTTTCAGGTGCATCCCACAAGGTTTTTATGGAATATTTTTATTATCATTCAGTTCAAAATATTTTCTAATTTCCATCATGATCTTTTCTTTGATCTATGAACTTTTCATTCTTCACCTGGACAAATTCTACTCGCCCTAAAATCACTGCTAAAACCTCTCTTAGAGAGACCTCCCAAGTATTTCCAATATAATCATATCCAGTAAAAAAAAAAAAAAAGCCAAGTTGCCGTCAAGTAGATTCCAAATCATGGCCACCACATGTGTGTCAGAGTAGAAATGTGCTCTGTAGGATTTCGATGGCTGATGTTTGAGAAGTAGATCTCCAACCCTTTCTTCCATAGCACCTCTGGGTGGACTCAAACCACCAACCATTGGGTTACAGCTGAGCATATTATCTAGTTGTACCATCCAGGGACAGAAGTATATCATCTCATAATTTTTCTGGTAGTTTACTTCATGTCTGTCTTCCAGATTGGAGATGTTAAACTCCATGAGGATCACCAATTTCTCATTGACTTTGTATCACAGGGCTTATCACCTTGTCTGGAAAAGCACACTATGAAAATATTTTGAGAATGCTGTGGGGTTGTTAAACAATGTCATAAAACAATATGTGTACTAACTATTTAATGAGAAGCGAGTTTGTTCTGTAAATCTTCATCTAAAGTACAAAAAAACATTTTGAAAGAAAAAGGAGTATATGAATAAAGTCTTCAGGTGATGAATCATCCCAAAAAACTATAGACTATCCTGATTGGATTAGGCCAGGGGGTGACAGTATAGATTCTTTCATGAGTCCACACTTCCATCACTAGAAATTTCTCAGATCTCACAGCTGCTTCAACCCTTCTCATTCTCTACATTCCTCATTTCAAAATTATCTTGTTCATTAAATTATTCTGAACACAATTATCCGGGGTTTATTCTATGTGAAGCTCATCCAAGGATAAATAACACAAGAATTAACTCACTTTTAAGGAGTCGATAATGTAACGTGGACACAGACACAGTAATTTAATGACGATGAGGTGAAATATGGATATCACTTCTGTAAAGTTGATTCCCACTCATAGCGACCCTATAGGACAGAGAAGAACTGCCCCGTAGACTTTCCAAGGGGCTTCTGGTAGATTTGAACTGCCGACCATTTGGTTAGCAGCTGTAGCATTTAACCACTATGCCACCAGTGTTTCCTCTGTAAAGTGATATATAAGTAAAAGGGATTACATGGGGAGGCCAGGAAAGGACTATTAAGGGAGAAATTTAGGCTATTAAATGGGCTATTAGCTTATAATCCAGTGGCTTAACTGTTGTGCTCGGCTTTGGAATGAGTTAGTGAGAGAGGTGAAAGTGTTAGAAGGAATATAGAGGAGATTCTCTGAGTTCTCAGTTTGGGAGGTGATGTAGTTCCAGAGATAATGAGCTGTGACTAAGGACAATTGAGATGGAGGAAGGGGAAAGCATTTGGAGTTGGGAAGGTTGAAGAACTAGGAACCAAGATAATGCAAGTGTTCTCAATCTG
The DNA here is from genome assembly GCF_024166365.1 of Elephas maximus indicus. Taxonomy (NCBI): domain Eukaryota; kingdom Metazoa; phylum Chordata; class Mammalia; order Proboscidea; family Elephantidae; genus Elephas; species Elephas maximus. The sequence continues at coordinate 189,400,241 of NC_064821.1, forward strand.
GGTGCTGAAGCTGCCTAGAGACCAAAAGCCACAAGGATAAAAAGGGGTGATCAAGTCTTGGTCTGGACTGAGAACAAAGAAGCAGAACTGTGGTCTATCTTTTGGCCATGAGGAGAACGCTGAGACACAGGGCAAGTTGGTGAACAGTGAATGCATTAGAAACTGCCAGCAAGTTTGCAAACAATAGTGCCAGATAATATTAGGGTTACAAGAAGCACCTTGGAAGGGGGCTGGGATGGAGGGAGGGGATAAGGAGGCTAGTGGGTTGGAATCTATCCTTGAAAGGCTAGGTTCAAGGTCCACCTCAGATCCCTCTGGGAAGGGGGTGTGACAGTACACAGATAGGACAGCAGTGTAGGGAGAAGGAAGTTTGTCCTCTTCTGCTGGTGGGGCAGCAGGTAAACCTGGATTCAGAAGAGGGCCCTGGAGCCTTGAGGCTCATGATAATACATAATCTGAAATGGCCCAAACCCCTCATTTAAAAAAAAAAAATTAAAAGAATATCAAAACCTAGAAAAGGAAAGACTTTCTCAAAGCCACAGAGCAAGCCAGGCAAAGCCCCCACGATCCAGTGGACACTTTTAGCCAGGACCCTTGGCTCTGATCCTGCAGAGCCAAATGAAGAGAACTTGGGGATTGTCACTCTATGTATCTGATGAAGCAGCACTCTACCACACCCCAGTGACTGGGGGAATGAAGCCAAGTTGCAATGGCCATTGATTACATAAATCTCCAAAAGGCATCCACAGGATGGAGAGAAGAAAAGAGACACAGACTCACTCTCTGTCCTGGGGATAGGAAAAGGGGTGCTGGCTTGATCTGCGTGTGTAAAAACCTCTGGTTTTGCTTGGTATTAAATAACCCATCTGAAGAAACAGCAATGGCCACCTCCCAGACTGACAACACAGGGCAGTTGTCTCCATGCTCCTTTATTAACACTAAGACCCCTGAAGACAGAAACCTATCCCTATGTCCCCTCAATCTAACTGCTGGCCTTGGTTACAGTAAGGAGGCAGGGTGGGGACTCTTGTGGATCAAGCTAAGGGTTGGGACTTTAAGCTCCTCAGCTCTGCAGAGATTGGAATAGTCATATGGCTTCTGTGGTCTTGGAGATGAGGGATCCACTGACAAAGTAGGATTCCATGATGAGGACCCCTCTGTGGACCTCCCACAGTAAATACAGAATTCCTGGCTGTTGGCTCATCTCTTCTCTGCCAAATCCTTGATCTTTCTTCCCTTTCTTCGCTTCCCCCCATTTTATTTTCCACCAGAATCACATTACAGATAAAGTCAATAATGTGTAACAATATATATAATGTGATTATATGTAATAATATATATAATGTAATTATGCAACATCACTGTCAGTGGCTCCGAGCAAAATCACAGCACAAAGGTGAACAGACCCAGTGCTCACTCATTTATTCATTCACTAGTTCATGCCTTTATTTATTCACCATGTGTTCATTCAGCACAAACTGTGGGCTGGGCACTGCCCAGCATTGTGCTAAGCACTGAGGGTAAAAGCATAAATAAGACCCTGACCAAGAAGGCCATAATCTGGGAGAGACACAGAGATGTCAACAATTGTAAATCATGGTGCTAGGTGCTAGTCATTGCCTGACCTAAAAGAAAAATGTACAAGAGTTAAGGGAACCCCAAGGGGTCTCCTGTCAAGGATGATAGTTCAGGGGTGGGGTAGGGCACAGGATATTCTACTGCATCTCAATTTTTTTTATTTTAAATCTCTATCTTTTAAATGTTAAACCAAAAAAAAAAAAAGAAACCCCATTACCATGGAGTCGATTCCAACTTATAACAACCCTATAAAAAAAAAAAAACCTGTTGCCTTCAAGTCAATTCTGACTCATAGCGACCCTACAGAATAAAAAGGAGCAGCTGGTGGATTCAAACTGCTGACGTTAACCACTGTGCCACCAGAGCTCTTTTTAATGATAGTGACTGGCTTAGCTGAAATTTAAAACTACAACTAATGTACAAACCAAACAAAAGCTGTGTCCAATCAGTGAGGCTACAATCTCTACTCTCTATAGTAATTGTTGGTTTACTCATTTAGCCTCCCCTTTCGACTGTGAGCTCTTTGAGGGAGGCTACTCCATCTCATTCATCTCTGTATTTCAAGCACCTAGCCGTTTCCAGGCACAAGGTAGTTGCTCAATAAAATATTTGTAAATTTTGGAGTCTATTTCAAATATTACCCCCTCTGAGAAGTGGTGCAAGCAGTTAACATGCTTGACTGCTAACCTAAAAGTTGGAGGTTCAAGTCCACCCAGAACTGCCTCAGAAGAAAGGCCTGGTGATCTGCTTCCCAAAAATCAGCCATTGAAAACCCTGTGAAGCACAGTCCTACTCTGACAAACGTGGGGTCACCATGAATCAGAGTCAACTTGAGGCAACTGGTGTGGTTTTGGTTTTAGGGAAAAGAGACATGAAACAAATAACCATAAGGATATTGTTTCAAGCAGTGTAGGTACCCTGAAGGAAAAGGGCAGAGTGCTGGGCAAGTTTCTGAGGAAGTGACCTTTGAATTGAGCCTAAAGTATAAATACAGTTTGCCCAAGGAGTAGGGAGAAGAATGAACAGCATGCGAAAAGATCCTGAGGCTCAGAGTTTGTGACTCTTAGAACTCAGACCACCTCCTGGTCCATCCCCTAAGCCTGGGTCTGTCCTCATGGAGAGGGGAGGAGTTTGGGTGAATCACATTTCAGTTCCCTGCCAGGTTCCCTCTCTCTCCTCATTCCACAGCATCTATAGGTGACAATTGAATTATTTACCTACATGAAAGTAAGAGGAAACCCTGGTGGTGTAGTTGTTAAGAGCTCAGCTGCTAACCAAAAGGTCAGCAGTTCAAATCCACCAGGCACGCCTTGGAAACCCTTTACGGCAGTTCTACTCTGTCCTATAGGTTCATTATGAGTCAGAATCGATTGACTTGACAACAACGAGATGAAAGTAGGAAGTTTGCCTTTATATTAAAACAAATTTAAAGAAATTTTGACATTTTATTCTTTGGCCTATTTGCTTATTTTATTTTTCAGCTCATTTCTAAGTTCTTATTTGCAACGTTCTAAGTTCTCATTTGCAATGATAGAACAAGCTGTTCCTCCCTTCTTAACTATGCAGCACCCAGGTATTTTATTATTATCAACAATAAATTTGGCCTCACTGGAACTAGAATCTAACCCAAGTTGCCCAACATTTTTTGCAGTGACAGACACACTTTGAACGGCCCATAGATCACAGACCTCTGTCCTCCCATCCCAAGTCACTCATCACCAGCAACATCCTTTACACACGTCACATGTGTCATAAAGGTAATGGTAAAGTGATCACATGAGGAGTAAGAACTGCCCAGGGTCTGATATTAAAATGAGGCCTGATAGGTCAGGTTCTGATCGATGATCACCAAATATCAAAAACTTCACACTTGAAATGTGAACTAACACCCCACTTTTGTACTTAAACAGAAATAGGAAGAAGGAAGATAAATGATAGCATTAAGGGGAGCATGCGCCTCTTAGCAGAAAATAGGGGTGACTATTCTGAATCCGCAGATTCAACCAGCCGCGGATGGAAAATATTTGAGAAAAAAAAGTTACATTGTTGCTGACATGTACTATGCAGTTAGGCCTGCAATGGTTGCATCTGTACTGAACCTGTACAGGATTTTTTTTTTTCTTGTCATTATTCCATAAACAAAATAGCATAACAACTATTTGCATTCTATTAGGTAATCTAGGGATGATTCAAAGTATACAGGAGGATGTGTGTAGGTTATATGCAAATACTACACCATTTTATACAAGGGAATTTAGGATCCTTGGATTTTGGTATCCATGGGTGTTCCTGGAACCAATCCCCCAAGGCTACTGAGGGGTGACTGTACTGATTAAAAATGTTGGAATCTAGTGCCAGTACACATACACACAGACACACACACACACTCAAAGGGAGGTTCCATCATTATTCCCTCTCTGCAGCTTCATAAAATCAAATGATCTACATGATAAAGCATGTTATTAAGTTTGTCACTAATACAATAAATAAAAAAGATGTGTAGATAATGAAGCAGGTTGCCCTGGAGGAGGGCACTGGTGAAATCACACAAGGAAGCCACGATGAAGGAAAACTGGCACTGAACCTAGAGTCAGGGGCCTGGATCACAGCCAGTCTCTCTGTGACCACCAGGCTAAGTCTTGGGCACCTCTCAGTGTCTTCATCTGCAAAATAGATATTATGGCACCCATTCCACTGGGTCCTTATGATGGTTAACTGGGGCAGTAATGCAGAAGTTCTTAGAACACATCACCTAATAAGTGTGGTCGGCATTCCTTGCCTGGGGAATGCTCATAAATAAGGCACAGAAGGTATCATACTGTCAGGTGACTCAAAGCAGTGAGTGAACAGTGAACTCAAAGCAGATGGTAAAATCAAGATTTTGAGATATTTCAAGACTGCATTTTATAAACCACTAATGAGATGAAACTAAATCCGGTCAAATTGGAAGGGAACACTTTTTGTCAAAAAAAAAAAAAAAAAAAAATGGGCATGGTAAGACAGAATGGTTAATATATGAATTTATAGAACTTACTTTTTTTTGAGAATATCTAATAGTTTGCCCTGTCTGCTAGACCAATGAGAGTGACTGGGAAAAAGTAGCTGTCAAAATTGAGAGCTACACCATTCACATGCTACATTTAGGATTTTCACATTTATCACCATATATAGGCAATGTCATTGTTGTTAGTTGCTCCCAACTCATGCTGACTCCCTCTGTTACAAAGTAGAACTGCACCATAGGGTTTTCTTGGCTGTAATCTTAACAGAAGCAATCACCAGACCTATCTTCTGTGGTACTGCTGGATGGGATCGAATCACCAACCTTTAGGTTAGTAGTCAGGCACAGACCATTTGCACCACCAGGGACCTCCCATAAGTAATGTACACTGTTAAACCAAGAGGCATAAAGGCTCCACTGAGCTCTGCCTGAGTCTGAGTCAGGGGCCCTTAGATTGTGTTCACTTCTGATCACATTTAGAAATGAATTTAAAATTTGGAGAGAACATACCATAGTATAATTCCAAAAGATTTGAAGTCTGGTATACCTAGGTGGGAGTCCCATCGTGGCACAGACACTCATTAGTTGTATGACATTAGACACATTTAGTAAATTCCCTGAGCCTCAGTATACTCAGCTGTCAAATAGAAATGATAATAACTATTCCACAGAATTGTCATAAAGACTCGTGAACCCTCGTAGACCATGTGCACACAGAAAGGACTCATAAGTAGATGGGATGTTGGTTATGTGGATCAGCTCTAATTAGGTTTAATCCAAGATTTGTTTCCTTTTGACTTTTCCATCCTCCCACCCATGCCCCTCCCCAGCCCAGCACTAACTCCTGTGATGAACCGGTATGATTTTAGAGAGAAAGATCCAGGCAAACCAGCCACATATTGGGTCTGCTTAAAAAAAAAAAAATCAGACATCAAGCAGTATGTTCCCTGGACTCTTGGGATTGAACAATCATTCATTTAACCTGTATTCAGTGAGCAACCACTATATACTAGGAGGTAGATAGACAGTGGTGAAGAAGACAGGCATGTCTCCTGAGCCTGTAGAGCTTTAATCTATGGGGAGATTTGTGTGTGATGGTAACAGTTATTGACACTCTATGCCTGAATTCTTTAACTCATTAGGGGTTTGAAAGTGGTGATATTCCAATTCTACCACTCCTTTTCCACTTATTTATTAGGTGAAATTGCTGTATGATTTGGTTATTCAATTGTATACGTTGTGTAGGAAAGGCCTAAAAGATGTTTTATTCTTTCCCTTTTTTACAAGTTTTCAAATAAAGGTGAATTCAAGTGGTCTCTTTACATTTTCAAAGATAATCAAGGTGACCCTTTGATTGATCTCATGACCAGCCTCCTGATATCAACCTTGTGATATCAAGCTTGTGCTATCAACCTTATGATCTCACCCAACGTCAGGGGAGAGTGGCTGGAGTTTGCATTACATAATGTTGTTGTCAGGTGCTGTTGAGTCAGTTCTGACTCATAGCAACCCTATTACAATACAACAAAACATTGCCAGGTCCTGCGCCATTCTCACAATCATTGCTATGCTTAAGCCCATTGTCGCAGCTAATGTGTCAATCCATCTCATTGAGGGTTTTCATCTCTTTCACTGATCCTCTACTTTACCAAGCATGATGCCCTTCTCCAGGGACTGATCCCTCCTGATAACATGTCCAAAGTATGAGAGCCCCAATAAAAGCTGTGGACACTGAATCTCCATGGGCTTCTTGGTTGACAAAAGACATTGATATTGGAGAGGGTGAAACAACTTTTTGGGACACGAAAGCTCACTCCATGTTGGCATCTGGAGGACTGAGCCATTTAACTTGTGAGGTCCGACCTAGCTCCAGGTGGTTAGTGTCAGAGGAAGAAGTGTGGCGTGGGCAGTGGTGTCAGGAACAGAAGGGGAACAGTTGAATTGCATTGATATTATTTCCACACACAAACTTTTAAGCTTGCTGAGACATACCTGCGGACCTGGTGCTGTCCCAGGTGCAGGTGGGCTCACTTTCTCACTGGTTGTCAGGTTTCCTTCCCCTAAAGATTTGGCTTCCTCGGCTCTGCCCTCCTTCAACTATCAGGGACTTTCCCTGACCTTCATTCTTTCTCCAGAGGCCATTTTTAAATGAGGGCAAGTAACGCTGCTCCTCTGAGGTAAAAGAAAGCCTAGGGGTCCTTCATAAGAAATGGAGGGGAGAAGAATGGAGTTAATTCTTTGAGCTGTGAGTCTGCTTTTTCCAGGAACCAACAACAACCTACTCAGGTGTATAACACCCACAACCAGCACCCACCCATCAGCCCAGGTGCCTCCTTACTGGGAAAATACATTATTGCTCAGCACTTCCCTCTCCTAATCTCCTTCCTTGTCACCAGTCCAGAAAAACCAAGGCTAGACTGGGGAAGAAAAGTCTACATGGGATGAGGGGATTTGAGGCTCCTAATGCTTGGAAACTGTCCTGTTGATTGAGGCAAAATTTTACCCAGAGTTTGATTCTCTGATGAACCTTAAGGCTGAAAGAATGTGGATTCACCTTATCCCCATTCCCATCTCCTTCCACCAAACTCGCCCATCTGACCAAGGTGGAGGGGGGTGGGCACAGGAGAAGATTCCTAGGAGGCAGCTCACAGAGCACAGCGATATGTAATCCTGACACAGCATGTCCATTCATCCTCTCTCCATTCCCATCCCCAGCTTCAGTGTCAAACTCTTACCTTGAACCAGGCAGGAATCCCTAATCTACAAAGGGCTCACATGCAAATTACATAAATAACATCCACAAACTGAATCTGTAAATAAGAAAAAATACAAATAGTCCGTTAGAAAAATGGACAAGAGAAAATGACAGGCGCTTCATAAAGGAAGAGACTCAAATGGCCAATAAACATAAAATAGAGATCAACCTCTGTAGTCATCAGGGAGATGCAGATTAAAACGACATCCATCAGAATGGCTAAAATGAAAATAACTAAAAAATCCAAGTGTAGGCAAGAATATGGAATTACAGGAATTCTTGTATACTGTTGGTGGGTGATTAAATTAGTACAACCACTTTAGAAACTGTCTGACAGTATCTGTTGAGGCAAAAGTACACATGCCCTATGACCCAGCAATTCCACTCCCAGGTATATACTCAACAGAAATGTGTGCACACGTGTACCAAAACATGTGTACAATAATGTGAAAAACAGCTCTGCTCATAATAAACCCAAACTGGCAACAACCAAATGTCCATGAAGGGTAGAATGAACAAAGAAATCTTATTTGTACAATTCATACCACGCTACAGCTATACACAACAACATAGATTAATGTCTCAAACAAAATGTTGAGTGAAAGAAGCCAGTTGCAAAAGAATACATATTCTATGATTGTGTTTTATCAAATACAAAAAAAAAACAGTTTTAGGTTAGGGCACTAGTGGCTTTGGGGTCGAAGGAACAGAGTAGTGATTGGCGGGCCATGGGGTCAGGATTCTGGGATGCTAGTACTAGACTGTTTCTCTATCTGTGATGTAGTTACATGGGTGTTAAGTTTGTGTTAATTCTTTGAGCTATATACTTACTATTTGTGCACTTTTCTGTATGTGTGTGTATAGTAATATACTTACTATTTGTGCACTTTTCTGTATGTGTGTGTATAACACCCATAATTAAAAAGATAAAAACAAAAGAACTCTGGTCACCTTTATTTTTTGAGTTGACATAGATATTAAAATATTGAAGAAATGCCAGAGTATAAACATTCGTGGTATAAGAAGTCTTCATATATTTTTTTTTAATTGTTGCTGTTAACTTTTGTCCATTTGACTCCAAACTCATGATGACCTTATGTACAACAGAATGAAATGTTGCCCAGTCTTACATCATCCTCACAATCGCCAGCCTGTTTGAGTCCCCTGTTGTGGCTATTGTGCCAATCCATCTCGTCGAGGGTCTCCCACATCCTCCATGGCCCTCGACAGCACATGACAACAACATTATGTAATGCAAACTCCAGCCACTCTCCCCTGACGTTGGGTGAGATCATGAGGTTGATAGCGCAAGCTTGGCATTACAAGGTTGATATCACGAGGTTGGTCATGAGATCAATCAAAAGGTCACCTTGCTTATCTTTGAAAATGCAAGGAGACCGCCTGAATTCACCTCTATTTGAAAACTTGTAAAAAAGGGAAAGAATAAAATATCTTTTTGGCCTTTCCTGTACAAAGAATACTGGCTTCCCTGGGAACGCCAGGCCAGGGCAGTGGTTGCCAGCACCCACACAGTTCTGGCTTCACGTGGGGCCAGCACCTCCGGCCGGGCGCGGTGGCAACCTCCCCACCCTCCCGCCCAGGGACCTGAGGGTCCTGGGCCTGTGGCAGCCCAGCTCACAGCCCTCACCCGACCCTCCCCCATCTCTGGCGCCTGGTACCTGGGCGCAAATCAGCTGCAAGGAACACCACCGCTACCAGGCCCTGCCTGGAAGGCTCCAGAGCAAATGCTTTAGTCAATTGTTTATTTTCCAGTTACCAGGATACTAAAACAGGATCCATGACTTCTATGGGTTATACCTTTGTTATACAAATATGATCAAAAGTAACATTTTCAGACAATTAAATGAGGGTGAATGAGGCCAAAATTCACTTCAGAAAATGTCATGAGACATGTGCCACGTATGCATAGCTGTGCTATGCCAGAACTTTTTTACATAATTCTGTCTTTCCTGACAGTTATGTGTGTGGATATTATTTATATGGACTCACTGTTTGCGAAAAATATGCACGAATAAAATACAAGAATAACCACAGGTTGTCTATCCATTCACCTCTTGATGACAAACACAAAAAACCAAACCCATTGCTGTGAGTTCATTCTGACTCATTTAGTGATCCTATTTTTTTTTTTTATAGGACACAGTAGAGTTTCCAACTCTGTCCCATAGAGTTTCCAAAGATCGGCTGGTAGATTGGAACTGCTGACATTTTGGCTAGAAGCTGAAGGGTTAACCACTATACCACCAGGGCTCCATGTTATGACATTTGGGTTATTTCCAGGTTAGGGCTAATTTAGTCACCACATTTTAAAAAAGGACATTGACAACTCAGCAGGCACCCTGGTTTGGTATAAATCACATGGGATTTAAAGACAAATATACCTAGACTAGATGAGTGACTCTCAGCTTGGCTCCAACGTAACTGACTGTGACCCTAGAAAAGTCACTAACTTCTCCAAGCCGAGTCTCAGCTGTCATTAAGAATGGCAATTCCTGTCCTGCCACGTTATCCTGAGGATTAAGTGAAATCATATACGAGTGTCCAGCAAGAAGTCTGAGCACGCAAAGCGCCCCATAAACGTTATTGAACACTCAGCCTGCTGCCATGTTCCACCTGTGGAGTGTCTGCTCTCCCTGGTCAGTTTCTTTCTGATGCCTCCGTTCTTCCACCCCACCATCCTCTCTGCAGCTTGGGTCCCTTCTTCCATGACAGCCAGTGGGAGCTCAGCGGAGCAGACCCAGTCAAACCAGTGGCACTTGCCACCTGCTCCAAGACAGCCAGGAGGCAGTCACAGTATTAGCTCCCCAGACCTCAGGCGTCAGCCTGTCTTCATTCTAAAATGTTTAGTGAGCACCTCGCATGCACCAGAGGCTGACACAGAGCACGAATAAGGGAGACATGGTTCCTGCCCTCCTGGAGCTTACAATCTAGTGGGAAAGTCAGACAACGCAACATGTACACAGAGAAAGGGAGAGATTGAAAGAGAGATGAAAATGAATAAATAATTATGAACTACAATGAGTGATCTGAAAAATAGGAGGTTCAAAATTTACATAAGGGGCCATGAAAAACCTCTAAAAAGATGTAACATTTGACATAAGCATTGAAGGACAAGAAAGAAGCCCCCTTCCTGTAGCGACTGCTGAGACTTGGTCCCAAAAGCCCTTGCCCAGCCTGAATAGGATCTTGTCAGCTCCCCAACCTCAAGGAGATGCTTCATACTCTTGCTTTGGAGTATCCCCTGGCAGACCCTTCAGTACACCCACTGCAAATTCCTTTTCCCAGCCAACCACACCCTCATATGAATTGATACATGTTCATCCTTTAGTTTCAAGGCTATAATTAAGGGCTCACAGCTTGACAGCCCTGTGTGGGAGAACCTGTTGGACCAGAATCACACCTGGATCCCACCTGTCTCTGTGACAGTGGATCCTGTCACTGGAGCAGCCCTTCTGCCTTCCACGGCTCCCCTCCCGACCATGATGGTGGACATGCTATGGCATTGGTAGCAGGGTGGGAGTGGGCAGAGAGCAAAGTGGGGGTGATTATGGTCCACGTGATTATTATGGAAACTTTGGTTAAGAGCTATGGCTGCTAACCAAAAAGGTCAGCAGTTTGAATCCACCAGCAGATCTTTGGAAACCCTAAGGGGGCAGTTCTAATCTGTCCTGTAGGGTCGCCCTGAGTTAGAGTCGACTTGATGGCAGCGAGTATGGTTTGGTTTTCTTTATGGTCCTAATCTACATGTCCCCATATAGCTCTTTCCTTCCTGTTACCATATTCTGGGGTTTGGGTAGAAACAAAGATAGAAAGTGAGAGAGAAATTCAGAGAGAGACTAAAAGAAACAGACAGTCTCTGAGAGAGAAGTCAGCTTGCCCATAGCAAGCAAAGAGGGGGCAGGGAGTTCCCTTTAGGAAGGGAGAGCTAAGATAGGAGGGAAGGACTGACTGACCCTGTCTCTCCCAGCCTTGACCCTGCAGCCACCACAGAAGCCCAGAGTGGTGACTGAGATGGAGTTTTCCCTCAAATGTCACTGATAGTGGTCCAGAGCAGGGAGTGGGTGTTCATAATTGCCAATCAGAATTGACTCCACTGCAACACGTTTGATTTCTTTTTTTGGTGTTCATTTAATAAGTGGGAAGCTGATAATCCTATCTATTTTCAGCACAGCAGCCAGAGTGTTCCTTATCGAAGGTGAGTTAGATCATGTCCGTTCTCTGCTCAAAATCCTTCTATGGCTTTCCATTTTACTCTTAAAGTAAAAGCCAAGGTCTTTATGTGATCTACAAGGCCCTATATGATCTTCCTCCCCTTAACTCTCAGCTCCCCACTCTGACAGCTCACCCTTCTCCTTCCCCCAGTTTCAACCATCCTTGGCCACACGCCAGGCCTATTCCCATCATAGGCCTTTGCCCTGGCTGTTGCCTATCCTGGAGGCGTAGTGGTTAAGCGCTATGGCTGCTAACCAAGAGGTCGCAGTTCGAATCCGCCAGGTGCTCCTTGGAAATTCTATGGGACAGTTCTACTCTGACCTATAGGGACGCTATGAGTCGAAATCGACTCAACAACAGTGGGTTTTGGTGGTTCCCTATCCTTGGAATTCCTTTCCCCCAGATATATATTCATGGCTACCTCCTTCACCCCCTTCAAACTTTTGTCCAGTTGTCTCTTTTGCAATAGGCCTATTCTGATCATGATATTTAAAATTACAACCCCTTGGTGCTCCTAACAACCTTGCACTGCTTTATTTCTCTTTTCTAAGACCAATCACTAGAAAAAGGAGTCACGTTTGGTAAAGTAGAGGCCAACAAAAATGAGAGAAAGCCTCAATGAGAGGATTGACACAATAGCTACAGCAATGGACTCAAACACACCAACGATCATAAAGATAGTGCACTGTTTCATTCTGTTATGCATAAGGTTGCCAGGAGTCAGGGCCGACTCAATGACAACAACAACATTTATTATTTATTGTGCCTTTTCCCAATTAGGCTGTAAGCTCCAAGAGGGCAGGGATCTTCGTCTACTTTGCTCTATGACATACTGCAACTGCCTGGCACATAGTAGGTGCTCAATAAATGACTTGTGAATGAATGATGGCAGTGGTTTCAGCATAGCATGAAAACACAGGAATTTTTCACTCGGTGACAAACACCCCAGGAGCAGCCAAGGGAAAAACTGACATTCCCAGGCTAGGAACACTGCCTCTCTGTTTCTCCCACCTTGTCCTAGGCTTGGCTTTTAACCCTTCATTCCACAGGCACTCATGTGGCCCCAGCAGTGCTCCAGCTGGCCTGGAGATGCAGAGAGGAGTGAGGTGCAGGTTCAGCCCCAGGAGGCCCAGAGTGGGGATGGGTGAAAACAAGGGGCAGAGTGATAAAGCCACAGAGAAGCAGGGACATGGCAGTGGGGGGAGGTAGATGTCAGTTCTGTTCTGGAGAAGCAGGAAACCTTCTGGAAGAGCTAGCCTTTGAAAAGTGCTGGGAACCCAGGTGTAAAAGGTGAATTAGGCGACTATGGGAAGAGGGGAGGGGACCTGTGTGACTGAAGGCAGGTAGCATAACGCGTGGCACGTGAGCTTTTTGTGAAGGAGGTGGATTTGTCCAGATGGTGGGAGCCTCGGTGAGTGCCACGCAGAGATGTTTGTATTTCATTCTGCTGGAAAGAAGGAGCCACAGATGCATCTGAACAAAGGTGTTTGGGTCAAGGGCTGTTGTAGAATTGGGTGCATTCTGCTCTTTGAAACATTGTGTGCCTTTGAACACTTCATTTGATCTCCCTGGGCCTCAGATTTCTGTAAAAATGAGATTTAAACTCAATTAGCATTTTTTTAAAAATTTGGATCCTTATAATATTTTGATGGAAGAAAAAAAAATTGTGCCTGCATCTGACTTTTTTTTTTAATTGTGCTTTAAGTGAAAATTTACAAATCAAGTCAGTCTGTCATACAAAAACTTATATATACCTTTTTTTTTTTATGTACTCCTAGCTGTTCTCCCCCTGAGACAGTACACTCTTCCTCTCCACTCTGCATTTCTTGTGTCCTTTCAATCAGCTCCTGTCACCCTCTGCCTTCTCATCTTGCCTCCAAACAGGAGCTGCCCAAATAGCCTCATATGTCTACTGAGACATGAAGTTCACTCCTCACCAGTATCATTTTCTGTCCTATAGTCTAGTCCAATCCCTGTCTGAAGAGTTGGCTTTGGGAATGGTTCCAGTCTTGGGCTAACAGAAGGCCTGGCGACCATGACCTCCAAGGTTGCTTATGACTTTAGAAAACCATTACACTAGGTAGCCCCCAGGGCCCCTTCCAGCACTGCCAGCCCAGGAGGCCATGAAGGGCTGCCCGTGCTCCCCTGCTCCGCCTGCCCTCCCTCCTGCTCCAGCTCCAAGGATGTGGGTTCAGACCCTCTCACCTCAGCCTGTGCCACCCTTCACAGGAGCCTGAGGTCATGACTCAAAAGGACACACCCTGCCTGCTGGAAACCACAAAGAAATAAAAATAATAACTCTTAATTTTTTAGTGTTTATCTGCTTTGCTGCTAACCAAAAGGTTCATCGTTGGAGTCCACCCAGAGACACCTCATGTTTTGAGTCCCAGTGATCTACTTCTGAAAAATCAGCCACCAAAAACCCCATGGAGCACAGTTCTACTCTAACACAGATGGGGGCGCCATGAGTCAGAATTCACTCAATGGCAATCTTTTTGCTGTTGCTGTTATTTTTACTTTTTCAAAGCCCTTTACATTTATCACCTTAGGTAGTCCTCACAAAGCCCATGAGATGGACAGACACTATGACTGTGCCCATGTTAGGTCATGGTTGATTCCTGGGGGAGCTGGAGATGAACTTCTCTATAGGAAAGGCTTAAAGCAGACCACCTGCTTGGAAGGAGCCCTGCCCACTGGCCTTGGCACTACTTCTCTTGATAAGCACCCTGCTGTGACTGAGCCCATACATGAAACACCAGAGAAATAGCAAATGAGGAAGCAACAATATTCCTCATCAAAGAATACTAATTTTGTGGTGGCTATAGGGGTGCAATTGGCTGAGGCCAGGGAGACTAAAGCCCCCTGAAAAATCTCCACTGGAGGAGGGAAGGGCTTGAGTCCTGGGAATTGGGACCAGAACCAAAAGAGAGAGGCCGTCTGCCCTGGAGCCTTTGTCGTACAGGACATGAAATCCTGGTTCCATTCATAGTGCTACTTCCCAGTGTTCAGTCCTCTTTCTTTGTGTACTTCCTACCCACACCCTCATGGGCCTTCAACTAAATAGGAAGTGCTGGTTTGGCAGGAAGCCCTGTAGGTGTGACGTTCTGGCAAATTCTCTTCTGGGTTCAGGAAGGGACCTAAGTCTCTCTGGGCCATTTGTCCTCTTTAGGAAATGGGGATAATCATCTCCTCCCTGTTTACCCCCCTCCAAGGTGACCTGAGATCAGATGACAGAGGGTTCTTGAGGTTATTGTAAAGGATTGAATTATGTCCACAAAAACTCTGTGTTGAAATCCTAAGCCTGTACATATGACCCTGCTTGGAAATAGGAATTCCTTTTGCCATGTTAATGAAGTCATACAGGAGCAGAGTGAGTCCTAAACCAAATCATTTCTGAGTTATAAAAAGCCACAGAGACATACACAGGAGGAAGACAGGCACCAGGGAAGCTGAGGGTCTCTGGCAGACACCAGAAACTAGAAGACAGCCTCACAAAAGAATTCAACGTGGCTGAGACCCTGATTTGAATTTTGAGCCTCCAGAACTGCAAGAAAATAAATTTCTGTTCTTTAAAGTCACCTACTTGTGGCGTTTCTGTTACAGTAGCACTAGGTAGCTAAGACAGTCACGTTGACACAGACTTTGACGACATGCTGTATCAATGTGAGGGCTGTCGAGATCATGCCTGTTGTTGCAATGGATGAGAACACACACTGAACACAGAGAAATTTATTGTTTTAAAAGCAAGGCGAGTATATGTATGGCTCCTTCTATTCATCCTTCTTCTTTCCCCTCTTTCCCTTGTTTCCAGATCAGGACCAGAGAAAATGAGAAACAGCCCCTGTGCTTCAAATAAAGAGCAGCATGTAGTCCACCCCTATCTGAGAGGGTGGAGGCTCCCTCTGGACAGGAGGAGCCCAGGCAGCAGTGAGGGCTGCAGAGTTCCAAGGCTCTGGGTCCCACCCAGCCCAACGCCAAGCCTGCCCAGAGGGCAGGGGAGCAGCCCTAAGCAGCTTGTGTGGACACGCTCTTAGAGGGCGTTCACGTCCCTGCCCTCAGGGAGCTCTGGGAGGTAGGGAGACAGGACCCTGGAGACACAACTGCCATTACCGGAAGGCCACCAGGGGCAGCCGAGTCTCACAGTGGGAGGGAATGGATCTGAGAGGATCTTGCCAGACATGGGGGCTGTCCAGGAAGGCTGCCGCCTCCCCAGAGGGGATGATGGAGCCAAGAGGAAAGGTGAGCAGAGATTTGGATCTACTCATTCATTTATTCATTTATTTTTTAAACATCTGTATTAAATTCCAGACACTGCTGAGGCACTGAGGGTGCAGAGATGACATAGTCCTTACCCTCCAGACACTCACCACCCAGCAGAGAAAAAGACATGCTTATAAACAATCACAGATCCTTTAAATAAGGGCTGCATCCAAATATGTACAAGTCACTCCGTAAGCAGAGGGGAGGGGGCTGGTGACATGAATCTGGGTCCTGCATGAGGGGTCGGAGCTGCGGGCAGACACCAGGCAGAGGGACAAGTATAGCGGGAAAGAGAAGTAAAACAGAGACCGGCCCCTCATCTCACCTGGCTGAGGAGGTGGGTGTCCGGGGGAAAGGAAGATAAGAGACAGGGCATCTGGGCCCAGACTCAGAGGGCTGCTCAGCTGTGGGGTTTGGGGGCCACCGGAGAAAATGAGCATGAGGGACATAATCATGCGAGCCTCAGAAAGGAGGACAGGATGGGGCTGGTGGGGAGAGGGCACACAGCAGGGTGAGAGAGAGGATAGGGAGCTCCAGTAGTCGAGGGGAGCAATGCTAGAAGGAGCATGGCCTTCCTCAGTGCTTGAAATGAGGCCAGGTCTTAACGATGTTGTACAAAGCCTTCCCAGGAGACAGGGTGTTCTCAACATCACTCTGTCCCACCAGCAGGTAGTTGGGAGTCAAATATCCCTTGTCCACAGCACACTGGATCAGGCTCTGGGCAGCCTCCAGTGCTGCAGCATTTGGTGCAGTTCCTGCAAAACACAGCTGGGCTTTGGTCACAGGACAGTTGATCCCAGAGTTCTCTGCCCAGGACAGACTTCTTGACAACCCCCCTCCCCCACCACTACCACCATCACTATCACCAAGCTAGCACAGTCCAGCATTGGCAACCATCCCACGAAAAAAAAGCCAACCAAACCCATTGCCATCAAGTCCTTTCTGACTCATAGGGACCCTACTGGACAGAGTAGAACTGCCCCGTGGGGTTTCCATGCAGTGCCTGGTGGATTCAAACTGCTGACCTTTTGATTAGCAGCTGAACTCTTAACCACTACACACCAGGGTTTCCAACCACCCCGTAGACAGGCATAAAACCAGGTCAAGACTTCAGATTCCTTGGTACCAAACTTCTTACTAAAAAACTTAAATTAAATAAGTCTTTCACAGCACCTCCGGAGAAACCTGAATCAAAACGTCAGAGCCTGGGATACAATTACTCTAGGGATGTTCAAAGCCTTTATTAGCCTAGTTTAACTCCCAGTTCTCAAATGGAAGCAATTTAGGCTCCCAGGGGACAATTGGCAATGTCTGGAGACATTTTTGGTAGTCTAAATTGCAGGGGCGGGGGAGAGCAGGTCGCTATGGACATCTAGTAGGTAAAAGTAGGGGTACTGCTAAACATACCACAATGCACAGTACAGCCCCCACAACAGAGAATTATCTGGTCCAAAATGTCAACAGTGCTAAGGTTGATAAACCCTGGGTTAGCCCAAGGTGTTTTCTGTACCCTTCAAATGCCCAGTCCCAATGCCCCAGTCTTGTCTCCAGGTATATTCCTGGATCACATACCCACACAGCCCAACCCAATGCCCTTTTTAGTATAGCCTAAGTGAACCCCAGTGACATGACCTCCTCTTCCCAGAGGTTCATCAAAAGGCCCCTGAGTCTGAACAAACTCTGGGCAAGAACTCTGAGCAATGACAAGTCACAGTGTGCCGAGAGAGGGGATTATTCGTGGCTTTGGCGAATAAGGCAGAGTGGCCTCACGTTGTTGCCATGGTAACCAAAACAAGAGCTGCATTTGCTGACCTCACTAAAAATATGCACAAAGATCATGTCTGCTTGATCCATGTGTACTTTGGGTGTGAGAAAAAAGAGACATCTGGCTGGATGTGAAGGAGGTAGATTTAGGGTGTGCATTCGTCTTTGAGAGTCACCTCTGGTCACACTCAGTTAAATGTCAAGTTCGAAGCCGGGTAAATCCAGCATGGGCAGGCACTAACATGTCTCTGATGCCTTTGTCTTTCATGTCTCTCAGACATTCTCCCTCAAACACCAGACAATAACTCCTACTACCCAAAGAATCTACTGACCTGTGAAGGTACCCATGAAGGCAATTCCCAGGGCAATGTCATTGTAGCCAGCAGTGTGAGAGCCTTGGACATTCCAGCCTGTCCCTTCATAGACGACACCATCCTGGCCCACGAGGAAGCTGGAGAAGCAAGGGGAGATGGAGATCAGCATGCAAGAGAGGTACTCTGGGAATCAGAAATTGTTTCATTCACTTATCCAATTATTCATTCATGCCTTTACTCATCAGACATTGATTATCTGTTGGGTGATAAGCACTGAGTGAAAAAGACAAATAAAACAGAGTCCTTGCCAGTGGTGTGCTGATAAACCAGCTCACGGGGCAGGAGGGGAGGGGGAAAGCCCCTGATTTATAATGTTTGCTGATTACTGTGGTGTAAATATTCCTGCCATGGCTGATTTCAGGCTACCAATGATTTAACATCTGACTTGCAAAATTCCTGAATCTCTAACAATTCCTTCATGAGCCGTAGGTGCCAACCCAGACCCAGCACACTACTGCTGTCCATAAGTAGCCCACTGTCTATAAAGAAGAGGGTCACGACTTTCAGTCCCAACAACCTGGCCTTTTTCTACCACACCAACTGAGCCGTTTCCCCCAAGGTGACCAGTGACCTCCCTACCACTAAATACAATGTACATTTTCCCAGAATTACCTTACTTGACCTCTCCTCACATTTGACCCTGTCAGCCCCTCTCACATTCTCCACACATGCTCCTCCCGCAGCTTGCATCACACTGCACTCGCCTGGCTTTCTTCTTCTCTGACTCCTCCCTCCTCCCTCCTCTGCACATCATCTTTCTGTTCCCTTTCCTTAAGTTTCCTAGCATACTGCCCTAAGCCCTTTTCTCTTCTCACTCAGCACATTCTCCCAGGACTAACCCATCCCCTTCCTCAGCTTCAGTTGCCATCTATGAAACTCCATGTGTCCACACTGGACCTGCCTTCTTCCTCACCTGTTCCCGTCTTTCTGGGCTCTCCATCTTCATAAAAGGCACCATCACCCAACAACCCATTGACCCAGGCAGGAATAAGATCATCAGCTCATCTGCTTCATCCACTCATTAAAAAGGCTTGCCAGCTGTATCTCCCAAATGCCCTTCCTTATCTAGTCCTGCATCCTAGTCATTAACCATTAACCTCCATTGACTTCTTAAATTCCTCCACCTCTCCCCACCACACCCTAGCCAATGTGACCATACATAAAGCACCTCTCACATGGTGAGCACTCAGTATATATTCATTCCCCTTCCCTTCCCCTTCAACACTAAGTTTCTGGACCCAAGGGGAAAGAAACTCACGTGTCCTCAGGCCCACTTACTTATACCCAGTGTCGCATGAGTCGAGTCTGTCCATGAAGTGGGACTGGATATCTCTGACCAGCCGGCGGCACATATCAGACACATTGCAGGTCCGCCCAGAGGTGTGGATGATGATAACATACTTAGATGGGAGGTTCATCTTGGCACAATGGGACTCCCTGGCCTCCCAATCAGACCGCATAACAATGCTGGGGCAAGCTGTAGCGGTACAAAAAACACAGAGGGGGATTCATTTTGCCCACCCATCTGTCAACCACCTTACTACCAAAGGCCAACATATTCCTCAGTCTCCCCCCAACATCCCCACCACTCTCTGGGCAACCTGGCCTGACCCTGACTGTGGGACTTAGGAGAGCCCAGCAGCTCTCAGAATGGCCACTTAGGGCCCTGGGTGGCACAAATAGTTTCTGCTTAACTATTAACCTAAAGGTTGGCTGCTCAAATCCACCTGGCGGCTCCACAGGAGAAAGGTCTGCTAATGTACTTCCATAAAGATTACAGCCAAGGGGGCCAAGATGGCTAACTAGTCAGAAGCTTCCACTGAACCCTCTTGCAACAAAGACCCGAAAAAACAAGTGACTCAATTACATATATGATAATCTACGAACCCTGAGCATCAAACACAGAACTAAGGAGTCAATCTGAGTGACAGGGGACTGAGAGACGGAGCAGAAGCAGTGACGAGTTGCCAAACCCACGCAGTGGCTCAACTCCAATTCCTTGGTGCCGTTCTTTAGTGCAGCAGCGGCAGGGTTGATGGTAGTTTCCTGAGACACAGCAGCTTCAGTGAAAGAATGCAAGCAAAAAAGTGCACCCCTGACCCTGTGGCATGTCTACAGCAGGGCTGCCTGCAGTGTTTAGGAAGTGGCTGCTTCATAGAAAGAAGGCAAACAAAGTGCCCGCACCCCAACCTCCTGGTGTGACAGCCATGGGTCTGCTGTAGGGTTTAGAACAAAGCCGCTTCAGCTAAAGAAGGCAAGTGTGGGACGCAGCCCTAATCCCCAGGGGCAATCTTGGCGGGGACCAGCCAGCACACACAGGCTACACACACCTCTGGAATCTGAGATAAAACAGCAGCTCTCAACACAAGGTAAGTGATTTTGTCTAACTTACCCCATGGACCCAATAGCTCCTTCTTTAGAAAGTACTCTCTCCTATCTATCTGATCCCTCCCCATCCTAGCCGGCTTCATTAGCAGTTGAATTCCCTGGGCCTGAGATAGAAAGTGCCGGGTTCTCTCTGACTCATTCTCCTGGCCTGGGAGAAGGAGCAAATTAACAAATGGGGGAAAATACTTTCCCGACCCCCCTAAACTGGAAACTCAGAGCAGAAGCAGCTCCAGTCCAGACATAAACGATCCACAGACTTTGACTGTCAACCCCACATGGAACCAGGTGGCTATTATAATGCAAGGGCAAATCTGTTAGAGATCTAACTGTAATTGTTTCAGCTGTGTGGTGGTGAGGTAGGTTTTGGAGGTCTGATACCGCTCTGCCTATTAAACAGAGCCCTCACCTACCCACAGCAGGGACCTGAGGGCTGAGGCTCCATCCAAGCCACCTAGCTACCAGCTAAAGGGGTATGAGGATAGTGGTACCTACTAATCTTTACATGTACAAGCATTGGGTTCCTAAGGTACAGCTACAGAGCCCATCCACCAGAGCACTCTAAAGAACAGAGATGCTCCTTCCTTACTGACACTTGGGGGAAGGCTGTCAGCACCCTGCCCTCCTTGGAGTGTGACCCCCTGCTGCTATCAGAAATCAGTGCATACAACCAACACCACTACTCCTCTAAGACAGTAGGTGAGAGCCTACACCACACACCAGGTGACCAACTGTCGGGACACTTGAGCTGAATCTATACAAGAATAGTGAATGGACTTCTAGGCTCATATACCTGGTAACAGCTCTAACCATCTGGTAAAAGGACATTAGTCCTTTGAAATCTCCATCAATCAGGTTAGCACACCCTAGTAGCCTATTTGAGTATATTGAAACAAAAAAAGCAAGAAGATAAGACACAGTGAACAAACATAAAATAAATTATTACAATAACTTATAGATGGCTTGGAGACAGCAGTCGATATCAAATCACATAAAGAAGCAGACCATGATTGCTTCAACAAACTCACAAAACAGAATCAAGGACGCTCCTAGATGAAAATGTATTCCTGGAATTGCCAGATACAGAATACAAAAGATTAGTATACAGAACACTTCAAGACATCAGGAGTGACATTGGGAACGAGATCAGGCAATGCACAGAAAAAGCCAAGGAACACACAGACAAAGTAGTTGAAGAAATTAAAAGGATTATTCAAGAACATAATGAAAAATTTAATAAGTTGCAAGAATCCATAGAGAGACAGCATTCAGAAATTCGAAAGATTAACACTAAAATTACAGAATTAGACAACTCAAGGGGAAGTCAGAGGAGCAGAATTGAGGAATTGGAATGCAGAATTGGGAAGGTGGACAATAAGGCACTTGGCACCAATATATTTGAAAAAAAATCAGAGAAAAGAATTTAAAAAAATGAAGAAATCCTAAGAATCATGTGGGACTCTATCAAGAATAATAATTTGCAAGTGATTGGAATACCAGAATAGGGAGGGATAACAGAAAATACAGAGAGAATTGTTGAAGATTTTCTGGCAAAACGCTTCCCCGACATCATGAAAGATGAAAGGATATCTATCCAAGATGCTTATCAAACCCCATACAAGGTAGATCCCAAAAGAAAGTCACCAAGACATATTATCGTTAAACTTGCCAAAACCAAAGATAAAGAGAAAATTTTAAGGGCAGCCAGGGATAAGTGAAAAGTCACCTTCAAAGGAGAATCAGTAAGTTCAGACTACTCGGCAGAAACCATGCAGGCAAGAAGGCAATGGGATGACAGATATAGAGCATTGAAGAAGAAAAATTGCCAGCCAAGAATCATATATCCAGCAAAACTGTCAACTATGAAGGTGAAATTAAGTCATTTACAGATAAACACAAGCTTAGAGAATTTGCAAAAACCAAACCAAAACTACAAGAAATATTAAGGCATTTCTCTGGTTAAAAAATCAATAATATCAGATACCAAAACAACACTAGGACACAGAACAGAGCATCCAGATATCAACTCAGACAGGGAAATCACAAAAATAAAATAAGATTTAAAAGAAAACACTCAAAACAGAGAATCAGTGATGTCAGTATGTAAAAGATGACAATAATCACTAAAGAGAAACTAAATGAAGTAGGCATAGATCTTCAATATGAAGAGGAAATCAAGGTGATATAGGGAGATACAAGTTAAGTTTATACTTAGAAAAATTGTGGTAAATATTAAGGTAACCACAAAGAAGACTAACAACCCTACACTTCAAAATAAAAACCGAGATAAACATACTCAGCAAAACCAAATTCAACTACAATGAAAAAGAGGAACACACAATTTACAAAGAAAAACTCCTCAAAACAAAAAAGTGGAAAAATGAAACTGTCAACAACACACACAAAAAAAGGCATCAAAATGACAGTACTAAACTCATACCTATCCATAATTACACTGAAAGTAAATGGACTAAATACACCAATAAAGAAACAGAGAGTTGCAGAATGAATAAAAAAACATGATCCAACAATATGCAGCCTACAAGAGACAAACCTTAAACTTAGAGATACAAACTAAAACTCCAAGGATGGAAAAAAATATATCAAGCAAACAAAGATCAAAAGAAAGCAGGAGTGGCAATGTCAATTTCTGTCAAAACACACTTTAAAGTTAAATCCACCACAAAGGATAAGGAAGGACACTAAATAATGATTAAAGGGACAATTTACCAGGAGGATATAACCATATTAAGTATTTACATACCCAGTGACAGGGCTGCAAGATATATAAAACAAATTCTAACAGCACTGAAAAGTGAGATAGACAGATTCACAATTATAGTAGGAAACCAACACACCACTTTTGGTGAAAGACAAGCCATCCAGTAAGAAGCTCAATAAAGACTCGAAAGATCTAAATGCCACGATCACCCAACTTGACCTCACAGACATATATAGAACACTCCACCAAATGGCTGCAAAGTATAGTTTCTATTCTAGTGCACATGGAACAGTCTCTAGAGTAGACCACATATTAAGTCATAAAGCAAGCCTTTCCAGAATCCAAAACATCAAAAATATTACAAAGCATCTCCTCTGACCATAAGGTTATAAAAGTGGAAATTAATAACAGAAAAAGCAGAGAAAAGAAATCAAATACTTGGAAACTGAACAATACCCTGCTCAAAAAAGACTGGGTTATAGAAGACATTAAGGATGGAATAAAGAAATTCACAGAATCCAATGAGAATGAAAACACTTCCTACCAGAGCCTTTGGGACACAGCAAAAGCAGTGCTCAGAGGTCAATTTATATCAAGAAATGCACACATACGAAAAGAAGAATGGGCCAAAACCAAAGAAATATCCATACAACCTGAACAAATAGAAAAAGAGCAACAAAAGAAACTCTCAGGCACTAGAAGAAAGCAAATAATAAAAATTAGGGCAGAATTAAATGACTTAGAGAACAGGAAAACAACTGAAAGAGTTAACAAGACCAAAAGCTGGTTGTGTGAAAAAAATAACAAAATTGATAAACCATTGGCCAGAATGAAAAAAGAAAAACAGGAGAGGAAGCAAACAACCCAAATAAGAAATGAGATGGGTGTTATCACAACAGACCCAACTGAAATTAAAAGAATCATAACAGATTACTATGAAAAATTGTATTCGAACATATCCGAAAACCTAGAAGAAATGGATGAGTTCCTAGAAACTCACTACCTACCTAAACTAACACAAACAGAGGTAGAGTAACTAAACAGACCCACAACAAAAGAAGAGATTGAAAAGGTAATAAAAAAAGTCCCAACAACAAAAAAAGAGCCCTGGCCCTGACGGCTTCACTGCAGAGTTCTACCAAACATTCAGAGAAGATGTAACACTAGTAGTACTAAATGTATTTCAGAGCAAAGAAAAGGATGGAATGCTCCCAAACTCATTCTACTAAGCCAGCATATCCCTCATACCAAAACTAGGTAAAAAAAGACACCACAAAAAAAGAAAATTACAGACCTGTATCACTCAAGAACACAGATGCAAAAATCCTCAACAAAATTCTAGCTAATAGAATTCAACAACAAATCGAAAAAATAATTCACCATGACCAAATGGGATTCATACCAGGTATGCAGAGATGGTTCAACATTAGAAAAACAATTAATGTAATCCATCATATAAATAAAACAAAAGACAAGAACCACATGATTTTATCAAATGATGCAGAAAAAGCATTTAATGAAGTTCAACACCCATTCATGATAGAAACTCTCAGCAAAATAAGAATAGAAGGAAAATTCATCAACATAATAAAGGGCATTTATATAAAACCAACAGCCAGCATCATCCTAAATGGAGAGATTCTGAAAGCATTCCCCTTGAGAACAGGAACCAGACAAGGATGCACTTTATCACCACTCTTATTCAACATTGTGTTGGAGGTCCTAGCCAGAGCAATTAGGATAGATAAAGAGATAAAGCTCATCCAGATTGGAAAGAAAGAAGTAAAAATGTCTCTATTTGCAGATGACATGATCTTATACACAGAAAACCCTAAAGAATCCTCAAGAAAACTACTGAAACTAATAGAAGAGTTCAGCAGAGTATCACGATACAAGATAAACATACAAAAAAATCACTTGAATTCCCTACACCAACAAAAAGAACCTCAAGAAGGAAATCACCAAATCAATACCATTTACAGTAGCCCCCAAGAATATAAAATACTTAGGAATACATTACCAGAGATGTAAAAGACCTATACAAAGAAAACTACAAGACATTACTGCAAGAAAACAAAAGACACCTATATAAGTAGAAAAACATACTTTGCTCATGGATAGGAAGACTTAACATTGTAAAAATGTCTATTCTACCAAAAGCCATCTATAGATACAATGCAATTCCACTCTAAATTCCAGGGACATTTTTTAATCAGAAGAAGAAACAAATCACCATTTTCATATGGAAGGGCAAGAGACCCCAGATAAGTAAAGCATTACAGAAAAAGAAGAACAAAGTGGGAGGCCTACTCTACCTGATTTTAGAACCTATTATACTGCCACAGTAATCAAAACAGTCTGGTACTGGTACAACAACAGATACATAGACCAATGGTATGGAATTGAGAATCCAGACATAAATCCATCCATATATGAGCAGCTGATATTTAACAAAGGCCCAAAGTCAGTTAAATGGGAAAAAGACAGTCTATTCAACAAATGGTGTTGGCATAACTGGATATCCATCCACATAAAAATGAAACAAGACCCATACCTCACACCATGCACAGAAACTAACTCAAAATGCATTAAAGACCTAAATATAAAATCCAAAACAATAAAGATCATGCAAGAAAAAATAGGGACAATGCTAGGAGCCCTAATACGTGGCATAAAGAGTATATAAAACATTACTAAAAATGCAGAAAAGAAACAAGATAACTGGGAGCTCTTAAAAATCAAACACCTATGCTCATCCAAAGACTTCACCAAAAGAGTAAAAAGACTCCCTACAGACTGGGAAAAAGTTTTTAGCTATGACATTTCAGATCAGTGCCTGATCTCTAAAATCTACATGACACTGCAAAACTCTACCACAAAAAGACAACAGGAGCTTCATTAAAGAAGACATTTAGGCTGCTAACAAATGCATGAGGGTATGCTCACAATGGTCAGCAATTCAAGAAATACAACTCAAAACTACAATGAGATTCCATCTTACTCCAACAAGGCTGGCATTAATCCAAAAAACACCAACTAAGAAATGTTGGAGAGGTTGTGGATAGACTGGAACATTTATACACTGCTGGTGGGAATGTAAAATGGTACAACCACTTTGGAAATCGATTTGGCACTTCCTTTTTAAAAAGCTAGAAATAGAACTACCATACGATCCAGCAATCCCACTCCTTGGAATATATCCTAGAGAAATAAGAGCCTTTACATGAACAGATATATGCACACCCATGTTCATTGCAGCACTGTTCACAACAATAAAAAGTTGGAAGCAACCAAGGTGCCCATCAATGGATGAATGGATAAATTATGGTATATTCACACAATGGCATATTACACATCAATAAAGAACAATGATGAATCCATAAAACATTTCATAACATGGAGAAATCTAGACATTATGCTAAGTGAAATTAGGTGCAAGAGGACAAATGTTGTATAAGACCACTATTATCAGACCTTGAGACATAGTTTAAACTGAGAAGAACACATTCTTTTGTGGTTACAAGAGGAGGGAGGGAGGGAGGGTGGGAGGGTGGGGGACGGGTATTTACTAATTAGATAGTAGATAAGAACTACTTTAGGTGGAGGCAAGGACAACACTCAGTACAGGGGAGGTCAGCACAACTGGACTAAACCAAAAGCAGAGAAGTTTCCTGAATAACCTGAATGCTTCAAAGATCAGCAAAGCAGGGGCAGGGGTTTGGGGACCATGGTTTTAGGGGACATCTAAGTCAATTGGCTTAATAAAATCTATTAAGAAAACATTCTGCATCCCACTTTGGAGAGTGGCGCCTGGGGTCTTAAGCTAGCAAGCGGCCATCTAAGATGCATCAATGAGTCTCAACCCCACCTGGATCAAAGGAGAATGAAGAACACCAAAGACACAAGGTACTTACGAGCCCAAGAGACAGAAAGGGCTACATGAACTAAAGACTACATCATCCTGAGACCAGAAGAACTAGATGGTGCCTGGCTACAATGGATGACTGCCCTGAGAGGGAACACAACAGAGAACCCCTGAGGGAGCAGGAGAACAGTGGGATGGAGACCCCAAATTCTCATAAAAAAACCAGACTTAATGGTCTCACTGACACTAGAAGGACCCCAGCGGTCATGGACGAAAAACCTTCTGTAGGCCCAGGACAGGAATCATTCCTGAAGCCAACTCTTCACACATGGATTGGACTGGACAATGGGTTGGAGAAGGATGCTGATAAGGAGTGAGCTACTTGCATCAGGTGGACACTTGAGACTATGTTGGCATCTCCTGTCTGGAGGGGAGCTGGGAGGGTAGAGGGCGTTAGAAGCTGGCAAAATGGTCATGAAAAGAGAGACTGGAAGGTGGGAGCGGGCTGTCTTATTGGGGGGAGAGTAATTGGGAGTATGTAGTAAGGTGTGTATACAAGTTTTTATGTGAGAGACTGACTTAATTTGTAAACTTTCACTTAAAGCACAATAAAAATTATTTTTAAAAAATACAAAAAAGAAAAATACTGTGTAAGACCACTATTATAAGCACCACTATTATAAGAACTGGAGAAATAGTTTAAACAGAGAAGAAAATATTCTTTGATGGTTACAAGAAGGGGAAGGGAGGGAGGGAGGGAGGGAGAGGGATTTTCACTAATTAGATAGTAGATAAGCTTTTTTTAGGTGAAGGGAAAAACAACAGGCAATACAGAAGAGCTCAACACAACTGGATTAAATCAAAAAAAGCAAAGAAGTTTCCTGAATAAACTGAATGCTTCAAAGGCCAGTATAGCAGGGGCAGCAGTTTGGAGACCATGGTTTCAGGGGACATCTAAGTCAATTGCCATAATAAAATCCATTAAGAAAACATTCTGCATCCCACTTTGAAGAGTCGTGTCTGGGGTCTTAAACCCTAGCAAGCAGCCATCTAAGATGCATCAATTGGTCTCAACCCACATGGAGCAAGGAAGAATGAAGAACACCAAAGACACAAGGTAATTAGGAGCCAAAGAGACAGAAAGGACCATATAAACCAGAGACTACATCAGCCTGAGACCAGAAGAACTAGATGGTGCCCAGCCACAACCGATGACTGCCCTGACAGGGAACACAGCAGAGAACCCCTGAGGGAGCAGGAAAGCAGTGGGATGCAGGCCCTAAATTTTTGTAAAAAGACCAGACTTAATGGTCAGAATGTGACTAGAAGGACCCCAGAGGCCATAGTCCCCAGACCTTCTGTTAGCCGAAGACAGGAACCATTCCCAAAGTCAACTCTTCAGGCAGGGATTGGACTGGAATATGGGGTGGAAAATGATACTGCTGAAGAGCCGGTTTCTTGGATCAACTAAACGCATGAGACTGTGTTGGCATCTCCTGTCTGGAGGGGAAATGAGAGGGTAGAGGGGGCCAGAAGCTGACCGAATGGACCCAGGGAGAAAGAGTGGAGGGAAGGAACGTGCTGTCTCATTAGGGGAGAGCAATTAGGAGTGTATAGCAAGGTGTGTACAAATTTTTGTATGAGTGACTGACTTGATTTGTGAACTTTCACTTAACAGCACAATAAAAATTAAAAAAAAAAAAAAAGATTACAGCCAGGAAAACCCTATGGGGTAGTTCTATTCTGTAACATATGATCATGCGTTGAAATTGACTTGATGGTGATAGGTTGTTTTTGTTTTTTTTAGTTGGAATGGGGTATGTTTGCGCCAAGTGATTGGAGTCAAGAGACAGGAACCAGAGAGCTACAGATTTTGATACGACCAATGAAACTCAAAGGACAATGGGAGCATTGGCCCTGAGGGGACATGGATATTTCATTCCAAGGACACAGTACACTTATTTATCCTCAGGATTGTTATGTGTGTGCGCACGTGTGAGTGCTTGTGCGTGCATGT
The DNA here is from genome assembly GCF_024166365.1 of Elephas maximus indicus. Lineage (NCBI taxonomy): Eukaryota > Metazoa > Chordata > Mammalia > Proboscidea > Elephantidae > Elephas > Elephas maximus. Next base: position 189,429,195 of record NC_064821.1, read on the forward strand.
GTACACGTATGTGACAGGGTCCTATGGAGAAATCAGATTAATTTTCATCTGAAAATGTGCCTTTGAGAGTCATTTATAGTCCATACACCTCTCCGTCAATGTCTGGGGTCATTAATATTGACAGTATCCGTCCAAAGGCAGAGATCAAATTTATTCGGCACTTTAACATAATACAGCTAATAAAAAAAGAAAGAAAACCTTTATTAAATCTAACAAAAGGCTGGAAGCACTTATTAACTTTACTGTTTTTGATGTTGCTATTTGTTAAGACCAAAATTGTATCTACCTTTTATTACCTTCACTATATTAGTGTTGTTCTGGTTTTTGTAATCAGAAATATGTGTGTTTGTATATATAGACATGAATATATAAAATGTGTATTTATATATTCTCTTTCCATGCTTTTTTTTTCTCCATAAACCTTTCACCACATAACATACCAAACATTTTCATATTGTATTTGTTTATTGACTTTTTCTGCCTTCTAGATTGAAAATTTATGAGGGCAGGGATTTTTGTGTGTTTTGTGCATACCCTCAGAGTGTACGCCCTCAGTGCCTAGTAGGTGCTCAGTAAATAACTGTTGAATGATTAAAGAAATGAGTGCCTATGTATTCCACCAGGAATAATGCCACGGCTCTAGCATTCTAGGAATCTGAGGAATAAAGAGGTGTCCTGGAACGTCCCTCTGAAGAGAGTTGGGTTGCAAGTTCCCTGTCAGAAGATATCCAGTAAGAGCCAGACTAGAGGGATCACTTCCAATGGCATTTGAGGTTAGTAGGGGGTGAGCCTGGAGAGAGGGCAAGGTGGGATTGAAGATCTTACCTTTCTTTGAACCTTCCTTCTGTGGAGACACCAGGCAGTTCTCTTCTTTTACAAGAAGTGGCTGAGAGTACCTGGATGACAGGTGGCCCTTCTGGACAGCGTAAGAGATTAGGCCCTCCATGGCTGACAGGGCAGCAAGTTTGGGACTGTGGCCTGGAAGAGAGATCTATGAGAAACCGAGGTCTGGCCTTAGTTGAGGGGAGCTATGAGAGGGGAGAGTGAGGTGCCCTACCAGTCTCTGCATAGCTGCTGGAGGGGAAGAAAGGGGAGCAGCCTCTCTCAGGTCAGACAGACTAAAGTGTAGGATCCGCTTGGGCAAAACTCTTAGTGAGCCAGGATGAAGACCTTTCCATAGGACTTGCTATGGCTTCATTCATTCACTCCCTCTCTCCATGAAAGAGCTGAGAGGCAGCACAATGCTCAGGAGCACCCACCTGGCCAGGTGAGGGTTTCCCTTCTGTAGCGGCCTCTGGCACATACCAGGCCCTTTACCTGGATTAACTCATCTAATTGACACCACAAACCTCTGAAGTACATGCTATTATTTACCCCCATTATTCATGAAGAGGATCTCGAAGGTCCAAGAAGTTAAGTAATTTGCTCAAGATCCTGCAGCTAACAAGTGGATATCCAGGTTGCAATGAATGGTAATGAAAATAAGAGCAGGCTGAACATAAACAGCCTTCTGCTCTGCTGGAAACAGATGGAGTTGGACATCATGGACATGGGCTCTTCTTCTGATTCCTCTCCTTATAGCTGTGTCACCTTGGGTCATTTACCTCTCTGAGATTCAGGCTGCACATTTGTGTAATAGCAATCATGATAACTATCTTGACTATCTGAAAGGGTACTGGGAGAAGAAAATGAGAAACTATATGGGCAAGAGGTTTGTTTATGTTAAAGGGTGCACACATTCAATGTCATGATCCTAGAACATTTACGGTAAGGTGGAAGTGGGTTAGGGTTAGGGTTAGCAATAGACAGAAGAAAGTGGAAGAGGTTTCAGGAACTGGAGGCTTCAACATGGTTTAAAAAAATGTATGGAAACCTAGGAGTAAGAGAGATAAGAGGAGGATATGTCTGACAGGAAGTAATGGCCTGGCTCTGTAGAAATGCCAGGCTGGAGAAGAGGATGTTAGTCACTGACATAGAGGTAAGAGCTGAAGCCCCAAGCCTTCTTAGAAGAGAACAGGAAGAGAACAGGGTTTCAGATAGAAGGTTGGACAATATCTCCACTTATGAGACAACTAGAGGAAGAGGAGCTTGCAATGAAGACCAAGAAGAAAGCAGAGCAGCACGATGAGGTCCATGAGAATGCCATGTCATGGAAGACTAGGGAAAAGAGAATTTCAGGAGAGAGTGAATCATCAGAGAAAGGTGAGAAACAGCAGAGTGTGGGAACAAAGGAGTGGGTGAAGAGTGCTGACAACTCTTTGAAGAAGGGTCAGCCAGGATGATCATTACCTTCTTTGGTGCCAAAGAAAGCAAAGCCCAGAGAGATATTTCTGTAGCCTTGGGTGTGCCAGCCTTGGACTTTCCAGCCAATACCTTCATATACCCTGCCATCGTCCCCAACCAGGAAGCTGTGGAGCAAGGAAATACATGTTTAATACCTGGCATCATGTCACTTCCCTGTGAGAGGAAATCACTTACCCATCCTCCAAAGGGAGAAGGACTCAAACCATGTTCACAGAAAGGAATTTGCATGAACTCCTTCCAAACAACAGATAGACCAAGTCATTGATACTAGTGCTTAGAATTAAGACAAACCCACTCCTGTGCTCCCTCCCTCCTCCCCCCTCCCTTGTTCAGACACACAAATTTTATATAAATTATTCTGCATGTTTGAGAGAAGTCCTGGAGCCTGTACACAATGTAAGAATCTTCTCAGCCTCCACACGTGTTTTTAAGTGTGGCTCTCCTCCCTCCTCCAAAATGTTATCTCCACACATCTGTTCATTTGATTTCTCACCACCGGGAGACTGTCTTAGATGGACTTCTCATGAAGTAGCACCTGAGACAAGGATTTGGATGCAGGCAGTTTATTTGGGGAAGGGAGGGAGGAGAAGATCCCAGAAGCCAGAGTGAGGAAGCAAGGAGAGTGAGACAGAAGGAAGAGACCCAACAAAGTGTGCAGAATTGGGCTGATTCCAGGAGGAATCACTTGCAAAAGAACATTCCACTCCACATCAGCCCTCAGAGAACCCCAATACCAGCCATCAAATAGGCACAAGCTCCATTCCACTGCCCCCCTGCCTCCCCAAATCCCCAAGCCCCCTCCAGGAAACCCTTCTGGGCAACCAGGGCTCAGTTTCCTCTGGTGACCATGTGTGTGCACTTTATAATTGTCCCTCAGAAGAGCTGGAGGCTGAGGAATGTATCCACCTACTCCTGTCCCCTAGGGGAGTATTAGCTCCCTTTCACCATCAGGGACTTAGAGAAAAGCACTGGAGCAAAAAAGCAAAGAGGTATAGTGGACACTTGAGGCAGGAAGCCATAACCATGCAGTCAGAGGTAGAAGGCCGAGAGCATGGGTTACCGGCCACCAATAGGGTCCACTAGAGTGGTCATTAGGGTAACAGACAGAAAATTACCTGACCAAGGTAAAAGCTCATACATGTGGTGTGGAGGAAGGTGCAATGGGCAAAGAAAGAGTTTTGAGCCCTTTGGGTTCCACAACTTTGCAGCTGTGTGACTTTGAGGAAATCAGACAACCTTGCGGTCTTTGGTTGCCTTGCCTGTAGCATGGAGATAGTCACATTTGCCCTACAACCTCACAGAGCTCTCAGGGGAGCAAACACACTAATGCGTGTGACAGCCTTTTGTAACCTGTGATGTGCTGTGTGACCGATTCGGAGAGGCGTAGAAATTTAGTAATACTTAACCTTCCCTGCTTCCTTTAAGGTATCTCACAGTCAGGGACCTCATTGAAAATTCTGGAAGATTTGGAATTTCTAAATATTTTATTCAATAGAAAATCAATAGAATGACAACCCAGAAAGTGGGGAGGACAGAGATGAGAAGGGATGGGAGAAGCACGCTGAGGAGCAGCTTTAACAGTAGCCTCCAGGCCCAGGCCCAGCCTCTTACTTGTAGGCCACATCGCACCAGCTGTTGTTGTGGATGTGGTGGGCCTGCAGCTCTCGCAGCCTCTGACTGCAGACTATCTGATCGTGACACTCCAGTCGAGGGATGTGGTGTATGACAAGGAAGTCCACTGGCATTGTCAGGTGGGTGCTGCAGTCAACAGTTTCTGCTCCCCACTCCTTTCGAGAGACCATGGTGCAGACATCTATGGGGGAACCACAGGGACATCATATAGCACGTCCTGCCCCATCTAAGGCACATTAGCCACTTCAGGTTGTATCTGCCCCACAATGGTGAAAGAGCCCCAGGAAAGGTTCTGAAGCATGCACACCCTTTCCTTCTCACCTCCATACCCTATTTCACCCACACTCACTTCAAAACAGAGCCTGCCCCTGGCCAAAAGAGCCCAGATGCTTTGCTTCACTATCCCAAAACATTCCCTGGGGCAGATTCCATCTTTCTGCTTCTCCCCTGCTCTGCCCCAGGCCCTACTTCAAGAAGCATCTCCTGGTCACCCACTCATCCCAGGGAAAGCCCTGGAGGGTCTTCTCTCTGTTCCATCTCAGCACTAATGCCCTCAATATGCACTGTGCTTACTGACAATTTTCTCTGTGACTTGGATTGCATCCTTTGTCCTTTCCCAAGGGTTCCCTGAGAGGCCAAATCACCTCCTCGGCTTGAAAACTCCCCCAGGGAGCCTGTGTCTCCCCCTCACTCTGAGGGCTTCTTATGGTAGGGCTTTGTCTCCCTATCCTCAGATTGAGGACTCCCAGAGGGTAGAGAATGGGCTTTCTTCCTCAGACTAGGCAGTCCCTGAGTGTCGTTGCTGTCTCTCCCTTCCCTGGGTTTGTATTCCCTCCCAGAACCACTCCTCTACCCTAAAGACGTAGGACAATCAGTGCAGCTGGTTTGCCCGTGCCCCTCTCAGGTCTCAACCCCATTTGCCCCGATTCCAACCACGACGTGGCTCGCAGACCTGAGACACATTTCTGTTCACATGAGAAAGCCCAACCAGTCCCCAAGCCTCCTCATCACTCAGGCCCAGTTTGCCCTTTTCAATGAGCTGAGAAACATTGTCAAACAGATACTGAAGCCTCTCTGAGAGATCTTTAGTTTGTGTTGCATTCCAGGAGGAATCACTTGCAAAAGAGCATTCTGTTCTGCATCAGCTCTCAGAGAACCCGAATACCATCCATCAAAGAGGCACAAGCTGTACTCCACTCCCCCTCTGGCTCCCCAAATCCCCAAGCCTCCTCCAGGAAACGCCTCTGGGCTGAGTAAAGGACCACTTCCAGGAGCAGCAGATGTGCTGTTTTTGCCAGCACGAACTCCAGGTAATCCCCCAAAATGATTGTGAAATAGCAATATTTTATGTATATAAACAGCCAATTAAATAGGATGATTATCCTTTTCTCATGAGCTGCATCTACACATGCAATTGATGCAAAACAATCTGAAAGTGTATCACAACACTTCAAAACCATGAAGCTCTCATTTGGGGAACTCTCTACCTAAAAATAAATGCAACGGAGAAGAGTGCTGGAGAAGGGATTCCAATTACCTGCATGAATCAAGTCAGTTCCTCCAGGATATATTTTGGGGGTATGTGCTAGCCAGTGCTTCTGTGTGAGGGACTATGGAGATGGGCATGGTGTGTAGAAGACACCCCTACAGCCATGGGACTTTCTCTTATTTACAAGCACAAACTCAAACCCTAGGTTAGATCGCGATTGATGTAATAACAATACAAATACAATCATTGCTGCTACTTATTTGCACTAATACCCAAGTGCTAAGTCCTTCACATGTGTTACCTCATTTAAACCTCACAATCAGTTTATTGCTGTTGTTCACTGCTGTCATGGATTGAATTATGTCCCCCAAAAAATGTATCAAAAAAAAGATTCCCAGTATTGGGTGATTTTCCTAGATATTGTAAATTTTGCCTCTATGATGTTAATGAGGGAGGATGGGCGGCAGTTGTGTTAGTGAGGCAGGACTCAATCTACAAGATTGGATTGTGTCTTGAGGCAATCTCTTGAGATATAAAAGAGAGAAGTGAGCAGAAAGACAGGAGGACATGATACCACCAAGAATCCAGTGCCAGGAACAGAGTGCATCCTTCGGACCCAGTGTCCCTGCCTAGAGAAACTGCTAGTCTGGGGGAAGATCGATGAGAAGGCTGATAGTGAAAGCCTTCCCCTGGAGATGATGCCCCAAATTTGAACTTTTAGCCTACTTTACTGTGAGAAAATAAACTTCTCTTTGTTAAAGCCATTCACTTGGGGTATTTCTGTTATAGCAGCACTAAATGCCTAAGACCACTGCTGCCAAGTTGCCCTTGACTCATGGTGACCCCATAACACAATGGAAGGAAATGCCGCTAGGACCCATGGCATCCCTGTGATTGGGTGCAGATTGGACCATTATGACCCAAGGATTTTCATTGGCTGATTTTCAAAAGTAAATCACCAGGCCTTTCTTCCTATACAATAAGTTTAGGAAGTCATAAATCTTATCTCAATTATCAGATAGGGGAAGGAGATTAAGGTTTAAAGGGGCTGAGAGTTTGTTTAAAATCATTGTCATAGGCAGGGCAAGGATATGAATCCAGGCCTATAGACTCCAAGTCCTGTGCCCTAAATGCAAAGCTACTCTTTCTCTTTTTAAGGGCAAGCACTTAAAGAATTCCTATGGCAAGACTTAAGAATGACCCTTCCCATTTGCCCTCTGATCCAGTGAAAGAAAACTCACCCCAGGCCCTGAGACCCAGAACTGAGAAGACAAGAAGCCATGGCAGCATTCTCACGTGGTCCCAGGACACAGACGAGGACAGCGTGGACTGCAGCCCTGGGAGAGACACAGACAATTAAAGAGACTGTGCTTACTCGCCAGCTGGAGCACCCACCCTTCCACGTGGTGCACCCATCTGCTTCGCCCGCTGTTTAATGAGTGTCCTGAGGGCCAGGGCCTTGACAGGCATCTCAGAGTCCCCAGCACATAACAAATGGTCATCAACTGGATAATGAGGCTAGACACCCCTTCCTATTACCCTGGGCAATTCAATTCCATTGAGTGTGTACTGTGTGCAAGGCCTGTGTTGACACCGGCCCATGTGATCTTATCTAATCCCAATGTTAATTCTGTAATATAGGAGCCTTAACACCCATTTTTATAGAAAAGGCAAGTAAGACCCCGGAGTGGTTGAACCAAGAAATCCAAATTCATATGGGAAGGGCTAGAGCGGAGACAAGAATGGTGGGGAGTGGGTGCGGCACAAAAGTAGAACCAAATTCATTTGGAAGCATTTAAAATAGAGAGTTTTCTTATTTTGAAGGGAAGGTCCAGGAGGGGAGACCAGAGAATCTTCTCTACCATGTGTAATATTCTAACCTGATAGAGTCCAGTCCCCTAGATGGAAAAGGACTTCTCAAGAAGAAACACACTCATTCACTTTCAGAAATACCTGTGGCTCCTGTGCTGTCCCAGCCCCGGCAGGTCAGGGTGCAGGCCGCTCACCCCTCATTGGCTGGCAGCTCCTTCCCTTTCAGACTTGGCCTCCTGGCCCTGCCCTTCTTCCCTTACTGCTGCCTCCTCAGGCCTTCAGCCTCCTTGCACTAGAGGGCACACCCTCCTGGAATGGGAACACTCAGGCTCTGACTTCCCAGAGAAGAGGAGAGCCCAGGACCCCCAATAAAAGACAAGAGGAGGAAGGGACAGAGCCCTGAGCTGGCTGCTTCCACAGCACCGAGAGAAACTCAGGTGTGACCAGACTTGGCTGAGAGCACTGGTGACCCACCCTGTGAATAAGCCCAGACACCTCCTCCCTGGGAAAGGGTGGGATTGCCCAACACTCCCTAGCTCCTTCCTCATCCCAGCTCTCAGTAAACCAGGCCAATCTTGAGACACCTGTGGGACCTGGGGGTTGCATCTCTGACATCTGGGTATTTTCAGGAGTTTGAAGACTGTGGATTGAGATCACTCAGCTACATCCCAGAGCCCCATTTCACCCAGGTCATCAACAGAGGCAGGATAAACAAGCAAACAAAAAAACCAATTGTCTAGTCCATTCCAACTCATAATAAGCCCATGTGTGTCAGAGTAGAACTGTGCTCCACAGGGTTTTCAATGGCTGGTTTTGTGGAATAGATTGCCAAGCCTTTCTTCTGAGGTACCTTTGGGTGAACTCAAGCATTTAATCTTTTGGTTAGCAGCAGAGTGCATTAAACACACGCACCACCCAGGTGTAACCAAACATGGGTTCTTATCCTATCCTATTAGCTGATCAAAGTAAGATAGATGCCAATTGTAAGGGAAACAGAAAGTGGCAAATTTATTGTCTGTGCAGACAAGGAGCTATGTGTGGCCTAGCGGCCAAAAGGCCACATGCTCCCCCCCCCCCCCCGGGGATTGGAGACCTTTTATGTCCTCAGGTCCCCAGGGGGCAGGGATTGGTGCCTGAAACCTTACACTCTGAGCCCTCCCATGCCCAAATTTGGACATCCAGGTGCTGAGTCATGCTGAGTCGCTCTTCATAAGAAGTTTGCATTGTGGGACTTCTCACTTTCCAAAGGGGCTTGGGTAGAACTTTGTGCTGGAGAATGTCTTCCCTTCCGGTGATGCTCAGATCCAGTGTCAGGTAAGGACACAATTCCCTCAATCTGCACAATGCACCAAGATCTTGGCACATGAATGGGCAAAGATCTGCATTCAGAACAAACCAAGGTTAGAGACCGAGGTGTGCAAGGACGGTGGGCTTGGAGCAAACCACAGTTAGAAGCCTCAGTTTGCGAAGACAGGGAACAAAGTGGGGGAAGCCGCGGCAGAGCCTGGGGTGGGGGGCGGTGAGCTACAGCTGAACGGTGCTTCAGTCCCCCATCTAACAGTTTCCTTTTATTCTTAAAAGGGGTTTAGGGCCAGAGGTCTCATCTCCTGTAACTTCAGGCTAAGACAGTGAAATGTTAGGGACCATCATGGAACCTGTGTATTGTTCTTCTCAAGTGATGGGCTGAAATCCTGAAGCCTGGAGGAAACAAACTTTACTAAAAGGTAAACAAACAAGGCCTGAATACAAGCAGCAGGACAAAGGTGACCAAGGGTCCTAGAAGGGGAAGAAACCATGTTAAGCTTGAAATTGCAGACTTTACCGTATCCCAGATATCCTGTGAAGTTGGGCCTCGGTTGAACCTGTACAGCCATTTAGCTTTATCATAAATCTTTTTCACATTTATTTCCACCTCTCCTGAGGTGTTGATATAAGTGCAGCAAGAGGTGTTAGCTACTGCTCAAATGCCTCCTTGTTCAGCTAGCAAGTAGTCCAGAGCAATAAGATGATCTAAGACCACCCTCACCGGAAAGTCAAGGCTCTTTTGTTGATCTTGAACGGCTGGAGAAGTGGATGGTGCGATACTTTCTATGGACAAAGTCGGATCATGGAGGGTGACTTTATGATAGGCAAATCCTTCCCAAGGGGCCAGCAGCCCTGTTACTGCACCTGCCCCAGTCAGGATCAAACCCAGTGCCCTCCTTCATCTACAACCTGAGGCTCAGCTGGAGGCCCAGTATATACAGACACTGGTTCCTAAGGGGGACAAAAATCCCAGGGCGCACCAACCGGTGGCAGCAACAGGGTCAACACAAGGAGCTGCCCATCCGTAGCCTGGATAGTGATAAGCTGGGTTGTGGCCATTGCGGTATAAGCTGGATCACATATCTAGACATACCCATTAAAAAAAGGGTACGTAAAAGATTCAGTGACGGTGCAGTTATTGAGGGTGATGTTAGCCTGCTCGAGCCAAGCATTGCTCTGCAAGTTCAGGGCTTTTTATTCTCTCCTGTGGCATTATAAATATGCTTCGGAGGTAACTGAGCGCGTCTGGGGGTGTAGCCCCCATGTGTTTGGCAAGCAATAGTTACAGAGCAATTAAAAATTTCTTGGGAAATTCTTGGATATCTTCCCTCAGTAGGTGCCCCTGTGCAACAGACTTGGTTGGTTAGATTAGCCTGGATACAAGCCATCCTGCTCCAACCGTCTGGGGCTTTAGCTCCAGTCAATGAGGCACCAGACAGTCCGCCCGACAAAGTCCCCACTTCAACCAGAGGAATCAAACTGCTGATCATCAGGCCTCCAACAGATAGAGCAGCCTCAGCCCCCAACCCAGGAAATGTCAATCCTATACATGGGAGTGAATGAAAGATGGGCCCAGAGGGAGATCCATTGTGCGGGGAGTCCGGTGGTATCCCTAGCAGGTAGGGATGCCTGGGTGCAACTGATGACTGGGACTGCCCCCACATTGTCCCAAGTCTGGTGCGGGGGGCAAAGGAGACCCAGTAATCCTCCAAGCATTCAAGGCACTTACGAGACAGTTATCCTGCCATCCTGGGGGCCCTGTCTCTCCCCCAGAGAGACATAAAAGATAAACAGGATATAAGGTCACAGGTGGGTGCAAATGTGAACAGAGTTATGAATGGAGCCAGCTGACAGTCATTGAGTCAGGTGGGAGACAAGCACCAGGTCATATAAAGCCAAAAAATAACTACCAATAAGGCTAAAACAACTTGCATAGCCACCAGGGGATGACAATCGAATAGCACAGTCATAATTGTCTACGTTGCCTGTTTCCTCTTAAACAACCACTTTAAATCCTCTAAAGCCATCCTGCCAATTTTTACTGTTTTGCAGGGTCTGCTGGTTGATATCAGGAGTAGGAGTTGATTTGATGCAGCAGTGGTAGATCCCCACTCCCTTTTCAGGGACCTTGGCTACAGTGGGAGTTGACATCAACACCTCAAGAGGTCTCTTCCATTTTTCTGCCAGGTCTGCAGCATCCCAGGTCCCAGGCCTTGAAATGTGGAGAGAGACTTCAGGTTGTGAAAGAGTCTGCCACGTTGCATACCTGTGAAGAGAGTCAAGCACCCCCACCACAGAACACAGATGTTGTTTAATAGTGAGCTGGCCTTGCTCATGCATGTTCTCAGTCTTCAGGGTGTCTTCAGAATCCAAAGTACCTAAGCCCTCCAAAAAGTTACAGAGGAAGGGACACCCATACATAAGCTCAAAAGGACTTACTTTAAGTTTGGTTTGAGGTGCAACCCTAATCCTAAACAGTGCCAAAGGAAGGGCCTTAAGCCATGTTAATTTGGTCTCCTGACAAAATTTGGGCAGAGGGGCTTCAATAGTCTGGTTCATTCTTTCTACTTTTCCACTGGATTGGGGTCTCCAGGCATTGTGAAGATGGTACTTAATCCCTAGCTGTCAGGCCATAAACTGTGTGACCTGAGCAGACCACAGAGGGACTCGAACCCTCAGATAGTGTTCATTCCCGACAATTTGGGGAAGGCCAAACCTGGGGATGATGTCTTCCAGTAGTGTTTTGGCAACTTCTGTGGCCTTCTCAGCCCTGCAGGGTAATGCTTCAACCCATTTGGAAAAGGTGTCTACAAACATCCAGCAGATACCTGGATCCTGGGGCACCTCAGTGAAGTCTATCTGCCAATATTCTCCCAGAGTATATTGTTCGTACTCGGTCCCCTCTGAAACTGCCAAGAAGGTCTTGGAGTTATTTTTCTGAAAGGTGACACATTGTCCAACAATGTCTCTGACAACAGCCCGTGAATTCTGGCCAAAAAAGTGTCCCTTTACCCAATCATACATCGCTTCCTGCCCATAGTGGGTGACCTCGTATAGGTGCTTTAGGATGCTGGGGATCCTGTGTTGTGGGATGAACACCCTCCCACCCCTTGTGCAGAACCATTTATCCTTTTTTCTGGAGCTGCCACTAATGGGCCACATAAAGTTTTTTTTTTCACTGTACCCAGAGTCTTCTGTGGCTTGAGGCAAAGCTAGGGTATGGAAAGAGGGCAGCCACTACTGTTGAGGTCATTGTTCTTGCTGCTTGCTTGGTCTCTAAATTGGCCCTTCTGTTGCCCTGGGCCACTGCTGTATCTTCCTGCTGATGTCCTTTGCAGTGTACCACAGCCAGAGCAGGGTGTAACACTGCCTCAAGGAGTTGTAAAACCTGTTGGCCATGTTTGATTTCTTTACCGGCCGAATTCAAAAGCCCCTTCTGCTTCCTCAAAACCCCATATGCATGTAAAACTGGAAATACATACTCGTAGTCTGTGTAAATGGTCACCCACTTGAATTGGCCAGCCGGAAAGCCTGGATCACAGCGACCAGTTCAGCTTTTTGGGCTGAGGTTCCATTTTGGAGAGCTTTTGCTCCAGGGACCTCAGTGCAGCTGACAACTGCATAGCCCACCCTCCATTGGCCACCCTCTATGAAGCGACTCTCATCCATAAAGATCTCTAAGCCAGCTTCCACTAGAGGTTGATCTTGCAGGTCTGGGCAGCTGGCATAGATCAGGTCTACCACCTGGACACAGTCAGGTCTACCACCTGGACACAGTCACAGGGACAGACTGGGGAGAAGAGTGGCTGGATTTAGAGTGACAGCAGATTGGAATTTTCAACCAGAGGGGCCTGGTATTGTTACTTGTTGCTCGCTCTTTTTCCTGGGACACTCTGTTTTCCAGTGCCCCACTTTCTTACAATATGCACACTTTTTTTTCCCAGTGGGGGCCAGGGTTTGGCCCTGCTAGGGCCCACAGATCTTCTCCTCTCAGGGGGCCTAGCCAGTACTTTGCTGCTAGTAGGGCAGCCTGGCACTTTCTTTGTCTTCCCTGTTGTTACAGGCCTTGAATACCATCTCGACTAGGTATCTGATACTCGTAGTTACTCCCCACTCTATCTTACGAAGTTTTTTCCCAATGTCCGGGGCACATTGTCTTATAAAAATACCATTGAGCATCTGAGCATTTGCTGGGTCCTCTGACTTCTGATCAGTATATTGTCTAAAAAAAAAAAAAAAGACTCTATAAATTCTTTCAAGGAAAGCTGAAGGATTCTCATCTTTATGCTGTTTAATTTTATATACCTTATTCCAATTTAAGAGCTTAGGTACTCCATTTTTAAGACCCACTAAGAGACAGTCCTGATAATTGGTGAGCATACCATATTCTGCCATGTGATTGTGATCCCAGCAGGGCTCTCGAAGGGGGAAGATGTCATCAACTGCATCTTCAACTGGCTTAGTGTCATGTCATCTCTGGGCGCCCTCTCCGGCCTTGTCTAGGACCATCCGCCTCTCATCCAGGGAGAGGAGGTTGCTTAAGAGAGATGAACAGTCTGCCCATGAGGGATCAAAAGAGTTAAAGATGGTAACAAACGGTTCATAAGGGTTCTTGTGATATCCCAGAGTGTAATTCTTCCAGTCAATCAGGTCCACTGTAATAAAGGGAACATGGACTCAAACCAGGCTCCCATCTGCTGCTGGAGCTTGGCAGGGGGGATGCTGGCTTCGAGGCACCCTGGCCATATTTGTCCCTTGATAGGGTGTCCCCCCCTCATATGTAGCAGCAACAGGGGAAGATCTCCAGGACATTTGGACAGCCCTCCTTTCTTGTTCAATTCTCCACCCTCCCCCACCTCCAGGAAAAAACGGTCCCTGAGAAGGGGGGCAGAAGCCTGCTCCCTCCCCCCTCCCACCAGCCCACCTGCTTCTTCCCACCCCAGCTGCCTCTTCCCCTGCCTGGCGCAGGAGAGCACACCGCTAGGGAACACCCCAGTAGCTAAGGCAGGAGAGGGAAAAGGAGGATAAGGTGGAAGAGGCCACAGGCGGCTCCAAGGGTTTCAAAGGGTTGTCCGCTCGCTATGAGTCAGGCACTGGGTCGGCACTGGGTTAGCACTGCTGGTGACAGGGTGGACTTTTTCCTTTCCTTTTTTACACAGATTTTGCAAGCCTTCTGAGTTTCCTTATCACTATGCAGTGATATAAAGGCTTCCATATAATGTTTTTCATCACACTTACCTTTTCTTTTACAATATAAATGTAGCCAAAGGATGGTGTTGTGGCCCAGTGAGCCATTCACAGACCACTTTCCTTGGTCCCCTAGACAATAATGAGGTCATGCAATATTACATAAGAAAATTATCTTTTTCTTCTTCATTCCCTTCGATTTGAAAAAAATCCCATTTCTTTATGACACACCCCAGAGGGGAGTCATAAGATCAATTTCTTTTTTCCCCATTCCCTCTAAGTGTTTACCAAGACTAGGTTTTTGGTTCTGGTGTTCAGTTAGGGGTGGGTGCCATGATTCTCAACCAACCTCACTGCCAAGGTTGGCAACTCTTGGGGTTACAGTCTGCTCAGGGGTGAAAAGCCACTCTTTTCTACGTGGAAAGGAGAGAGAAAGGATAAAGACCAGAGAGAGAGAAGAGTGTTTCACGGAGGGACTCAAACCCTCAGATCACTGATGGGTTTGAGGGACTCCTAACTAGGCAAGAGTGGGTCCCAGAGGACAACCCCTATTTCCTTCATTTTGCAAAGGGACCTGAACCCTTGGGGTTTGGTCTTATGACTGTGCTTTGCCACCCTCTTCTTGCCTAGTTCCTCCAGGGTACTCAAGCCCCCAAGACCAGTGGAATAACCTGGTCAAGCACGCTTACCCCCACAGAGGCACTCGGACCCTCTGCCGTCCAGTTTCTGTTCCCAAGCTGAGGTGGGGACCCAGTGGACCTCGTCCTGGGCAGATATCACTGTGGCCGCCCAAGACTCCTTACTGACAGAATAAGATCACGGCATGCCTTAAGGGGCCCGGAGGTCCATATACTCACTGCCCAGGTTTCAGAGTCCACAGTTCGCAGCAGAGTCACCAAATTTGTAACCAAACTCACATTCTTGTCCTGTCCTATTAGCCAATTGAAGCAAGATGGACACCAATCGCAAGGGAAACAGAAATTAGCAAATTTATTGTCTGTGCAAACAAGAAGCAATGTGGGGCCTTGTGGCCAGAAGATCACGTGCTCCCCGCCTAAGGGGATTGAAGACTTTTATGTCCTCAAGTCCCCAGGGGGCAGGGACTGGCACCTGAAACCTTACACCCCGAGCCCTCCCATACTCAAATTTGGAGATCCAGGTGCTGAGTTATGCTGAGTTACTCTTCTTAGGAAGTTCTCATTGCAGGGCTTCTCGCTTTCCAAAGGGGCTTAGGTGGAACTGTGCGCTGGAGAATGTGTTCTGTTCCGGTGATGCTCAGGTCCAGGGGCCAGGCAAGGACACAATTCCCTTGATCTGCACACACGCCAAGATCTGGCTGTCGAAACAAACCGCAGTTAGAAGCTGCTGTTTGCAAGGACTGCAAACAAAGGGGGTAAGCTGCAGCAGAGTAGGGTTTCACAGGGACTCCAGGGGCAGGATAGTGGGACAGAAATAGAAACATAAATTCCTAGCAGGCAGCTCACAATGCCTAATTCTGACCCTGTATCCTGTATGTCCATCTTCCTCCTTCCCACCATGCACCCCTTCCCCCATATCAAACTGTCACCCACTACAACAAGAAAAAAAATTTTTTTTTTTAACAAGCCCCCCATAAATCAAGAATCCCAGCTCCTTCTCCAAAAAATAGCCCAAGACTGTATAATAGGCATCCCCTAAGTTCCACAGTCTGCACCTCTGGTCTCCCAGAACCCTTGAATCTTCACCAAGGACACTCCACATGATAACTTTTCAAAAATGCAATACGATGGGTGTGTCCACCAGGGCCCGCAGGGCCTCTCACCATCCACTGGGTGAGGGCAGCCTCTGGATATCTGGAGATCCTGTCAAATAGACCTTTCTGAGAAAATACTCCAAACTTAGAAAAGTTGACTTTTGTGGAGCTGCCATCTCACCCTCAGTCTCAAGGCCCCCAGATAAACCCTTTACCCACACAAGACAAGGAGCCCCTTTGATGCCCACCACATTCTATGAGGTTCTGTTCTCCTCAGTCCATCTACCCAGACCCAGACCTGGGAAGAAGAGGTGCTCTGGAGCCGTCTGAAAGACAGTGGGTGTTGACTGGGCTTTGTCCTGGGGAGAAGATGCAAGGGGGACAGACCCAGAGACATGGCTGAGGGAGACCAAGAAGGGTAGCCTAGGGACTAAGACTGCAAGGATGCCATAGGCTTCCTGAACCTTGATGATTTCCTCAAGCTTGTTTTTCCATGCCTCTGGCTGTCTCCGTCTTGAACAGTAGTAAAACTCTTACAATGAGAAGGGACTGTGGACTTGCCTTTGGGGACATAGAGTGAGGGAGTCAAGGAAACTTGGTTTCCCTCTGCAAGCAGGGTTTAAGGGATAAGGAGTCCAAGGACAAATTGAGTGGTGGCGATCTAGAGAAGGAGAGGAAGTAGGCAGAGACCAACAAATGTGGGAGGATTAACAGGCTGTGGGGCTGCCCAAGACAAATTTCTGTTCTGACAAGGGCATAAGGAAGGAGGAAGAGTGTGGTGTGGTTCTCTCTCTCTGGTTCTATGAATTTAGGATTAAAATCCTCACAGCATCTACTAAGTCCTGAATGATCTGGCCCTTATCAAGCTCGCCAGCCCCATCTCACCTCCCTCTGCCAGAGTGGGCTCCCTTCATTTTCTGCCCATCTCTAAGTGCTTTCCCACCACCAGGCCTTCACACATGCTGCTACCTCCATCTCACTCCTCACCTGAGCCTAGAGGTTTCACCTCAGCCTGACCTTCACGACTATTTGAGCCTCAAAGCCCCCTCTTGTCCTTCACAGAACTCATCATAAGTTGTTAGTTATTGTTAGGTGCTGTCGCATCACCTTCGACTCATAGCAACCCCATGTATAACAGAACTAAATGTTGCCCAGTCCTGTGCCATCCTTACAATAGTAGGTATGTTTAAGCCCATTGTTGCAGCCACCATATCAATTCATCTCTTTGAGGGTCTTCCTATTTTTCGATGACCCTCTACTTTACCAAGCATGATGTCCTTCTCCAGGGATTGGCCTCCCCCTGATAATATTTCTAAGTAAGCAAGACAAAGTCTCACCATCCTCACTTCTAAGAAGTATTCTGGCTGTACTTCCTCCAAGACTGATTTGTTCATTCTTCTGGCAGTCCATGGTATACTCATTATTCATCACCAACACCGCAACTCAAATGCGTCAATTATTCTTCGGTCTTCCTTTTACATTGTCCAGCTTTTGCATGCATATGAGGTGGCTGAAAATACCATAGCTTGGATCAGGCACACTTTAGTCATTAAAATGACGTATGGATTTTTTCTTTGTTTTTTAAAATTTTAAGAGGTCTTTTGCGGCAGATTTGCCCAATGCAATATGTCGTTTGATTTCTTGACTGCTGCTTCCATTCATAAGTTGTTGTTGTTGTGAGGTGCTGTTGAGTTGGTTCTGGCTCATAGAAACCCTATGCACAACGGAACAAAACACTGCCCAGTCCTGCACCATCCTCACAATCATTGTTATGCTTGAGACGATTGTTGTAGCCACTGTGTCAATCCACCTTGTTGAGGGTCTTCCTTTTTTCCACTGACCCATACTTTGCCAAGCATGATGTCCTTCTCCAGGGACTGATCCCTCCTGACAACATGTCCAAAGTACTTAAGACTCAGTCTCGACAACCTTGCTTCTAAGGAGCATTCTGGTTGTACTTCTTCCAAGACAGATTTGTTCTTTCTTTTGGCAGTCCTGATATATTCAATACTCTTCGCCAACACCACAATTCAAAGGCATCAATTCTTCTTTGGTCTTCCTTATTCATTGTCCAGCTTTCACATGCATATGATGTGGTTGAAAATACCATGGCTTGGGTCAGGCGCACCTTAGTCTTCAAGGTGACATCTTTGCTTTTCAACACTTTAAAGGAGTCCTTTGGAGCAGATTTGCCCAAATGCAATGCCTCTTTCGATTTCTTTCCATGGGTGTTGATTGTAGATCCAAGTAA
This sequence comes from Elephas maximus indicus, assembly GCF_024166365.1. Taxonomy (NCBI): domain Eukaryota; kingdom Metazoa; phylum Chordata; class Mammalia; order Proboscidea; family Elephantidae; genus Elephas; species Elephas maximus. The sequence goes on from NC_064821.1 coordinate 189,446,907, forward strand.
AATGAAATTCTTGACAACTTCAATCTTTTCTCCGTTTATCACAATGTTGCTTACTGGTCCAGTTGTGAGGATTTTTGTTTTCTTTATGTTGAGGTGCAATCCATACTGAAGGCTGTGGTCTTTGATCTTCATTAGTAAGTGCTTCAAGTCCTCTTCACTTTCAGCAAGCAAGGTTGTGTCATCTGCATAAAGTAGGTTTTCAATGAGCCTTCCTCCAATCCTGATGCCCCGTTCTTCTTTATCTAGTCCAGCTTCTCGGATTATTTGCTCAGCATACAGATTGAATAGGTATAGTGAAAAGATACAACCCTGACACACACCTTTCCTGACTTTAAACCACTCAGTATCCCTTTGTTCTGTCCAAACAACTGCCTCTTAATCTATGTACAGGGTCCTCATGAGCACAATTAAGTGTTCTGGAATTCCCATTCTTTGCAATGTTGTCCATAATTGTTATGATCCACACAGTCGAATGCCTTTGCATAGTCAATAAAACACAGGTAAACATCCTTCTGGTATTCTCTGCTTTCAGCCAGGATCCATCTGACATCAGCAGTGATATCCCTGGTTCCACGTCCTCTTCTGAAACCACCCTGAATTTCTGGCAGTTCCCTGTCTATATACTGCTGCAGCCGTTTTTGAATGATCATCAGCAAAGTTTTACTTGGGTGTGGTATTAATGATATTGTTATATAATTTCTGCATTCGCTTGGATCACCTTTCTTGGGAATAGGCATAAATATGGTTGTGATCATAATAAAAAGTTGTGATTATGTATCATCTCTGTGAGGGCAGCTCCCAAGACTTTCTCTCTTCTAGTGCCTGGCCCAGTACCTGGCATAGTAGAGAATGCTAATGAAAAAGGTGTGGTAAAAGGGAGGGAAAGAAGAAAGGCAGGCAGGCAGGCATGCATCAGGTAACCCGTTTCCTAAGGCAGTAGTTCTCCAAGCATGGTCCAGGGAAACCTAGGGGTCCTCAAGGGCCTTTCAGGAGGTTCACAAGGTCAAAACTCTTTTCAGAAAAATATGCCCTTACTCTGCTGTTATTTGTACTAATGACCCAAAAACAATGGTAAGTAAAACTGCTACTGACCTAGAACAAATCAAGGGGGATAGCGTCAAACTGTATCAATGTATTCTTTCAAAATAAGTTTTATTTAAGAACGTTCTTGATCTCAGAGGATACCTAGCTCAATTGGCATAACATAGTTTATAAAGAAAATGTTCTACATCCTACTTTGGTGAGTAGGATCTGGGATCTTAAAAGCTTGTGAGTGGCCAGATACTCCACTGGTCCCACTCCGTCTGGAGGAAAGGATAATGAAGAAAACCAAAGGCACAAGGGAAAGATTAGTCTAAAAGATTAATGGGCCACCACTACCACAGCCTCCACCAGACTGAGCCCAGGACAACTAGATGGTGCCCAGCTACTACCACCGACTGTAGTCACAATAGAGCATCCCTGACAGAGCTGGAGAAAAACAAAGAACAGAATTCAAACTCACAAAAAAAGATCAAACTTACTTGTCTGACAGAGACTGGAGAAATTCCAAGAATATGGCCCCTGGACACCCCTTTAACTCAGTACTGAAGTCACTCTAGAGGTTCACCCTGCAGCCAAAGATCAGACAGGCCCATAAAACAAACAATAATACATGAAGCTCCACCATATATATGAGACTAAATGGGCACACTAGCCCAGGGGCAAGGACAAGAAGGCAGGAGGGGACAGGAAGGCTGGACAAATGGAAATGGGGAACCCAGGGTCGAGAAGGGGAGAGCGTTGACACATTGTGGGGTTAGCAACCAATGTCACAAAACACTATGTGTATTAATTGTTTAATGAGAAATTAATCTGCTCTGTAAACCTTCATCTAAAGCACAAGAAATTAAAAAAAATGTTCTTGATGAAGAAGTAAAGCTATTAATTTTATTAAATCTCAGCCATGTTTGTCTCTAGGAAAAGCACTTGTGAAATTGAGTTGCAAGCTAAACTGGCCACTTTTTCTCATGGAAAACCATTTTTACTTGAAAGAACAAATAACAAACGATGAATATTCAGACTTGGGTACATGGCAGACATCTCAGAATTGAACAAGGAGAGCCTGGAAAACTGACAGGCTTTGTTTCCATAATAAAATTGGAGCTTTCAAGCAGAAATTAGAATTTGGGAAAATTTGTGTCTGCCACCCTGAGTTTGATAGCTTTCCAATACTTAAAGACTTTTCTGATGAGACCAGTAGTGATATTTTAGAAAGTGATTTCTATTATATATATATATATATATATATATATGATAATGAAATGTGTCAATATTTGGAAGATCTGCATAACTCAGTGAACCAATGTTTTCCAAATCACCTCTCTACGAAGTTACAAAATCATGCTAGGGTGAAAAAATCCATTCAAAGTTCAAGATAAACCAATGGATTCTAGTGTAACAGAGTACAAAGAATTCTTGATGTGGTTTCAGATTCCACATTGCAACTAACCTTTAAGAAACTACCGGGTTGTTGAGTTTTGGTGTAGTGCAGAAGAAGAATAGCCACAATTATTTTAATAGGCTGTTAACATTCCTCTCCTTTCCAACTACTTATCGGTTTGAGGCCAGGTTTTCTTCATATTTTCAACCAAAACGACATACAGCAACACATTGAATAAGCAAGGTATGAGCATCCCCTATCTTCTTTTAAGCCATGGATTAAAGAGATTTGTAAAAAATACACTGCTTTTCTCACTAACTTTTGATATAATTATTTTTCATTAACAAAAGTGTTAATATGCAATGGATTTATTGTTGCTATTTTAAATTAAGAAATATTTTGAATTTTTGTCTTAATTTCTTCTAACTTGGTAAATATTGATAGATATAATCCATATAAGCAAAAGCTCTTTGGGATACTCAAAAACTTTTAAGTGTAAATGGGTCCTGGAGGCAATGGTGGTTCAGTGATAGAATTCTCACCTTCCACGCAGAAGACCTAGGTTCAATTCCCTGCCAGTGCACCTTCTGCACAGTCACCACCTGTCTGTCTGTGCTATGGTGCTGAACAGATTTGAGTGAAGCTTTCAGACAAAGGTGAATTAGGAAGAAGACCTGGAGATCTACTCCTGAAAATCAGCCAGGCTCAGGACTGGGCATTGTTTCCTTCCCTTGTGCATGGGGTTGCCATGAGTTGGAGGCTGACTAGAGGGCAACTAACAACAACAGCAACACCCATTAAGGAAGCAGGCTGCCACATCTTTCTCCCAAGAAGCAGCTGGTGCGTTCGAACCACTGTCCTTTTGGTTAGCAGCCCAGCTCTCTAACCACTACACCACCAGGGCTCACTAACAGCAACAAAACAAACAACAAACAAAAAAACCCTTCGTCATCAAATCCACTCTGACTCATAGTGACCCTATAAGACAAGCAGAACTATCCCATAGGGTTTTCAAGGAGCGTCTCGTGGTTCTAACTGCCAACGTTTTGGTTAGCAGCCTGAGCTCTTACCGTCTTTGTCACCAGGGCTCCAAACTGCAACAAAGGGGTCCTAAAAACAAAAAAGCTGAAAAACCAGAGGCCAAAGAATTGCCACAGGCTCTGCGAGTCAGAATCCACTTGACTGCAATGGGTACATCCTGATCCAGTTACACCACCAGGTGGCAGCATGCACCCTTTGATAACCCTAGCACCCTGTCTCACCCACCAGGAATCTCCCTATTTCTCCTTCACTCCTCTCCACTTCCTTCTTTTCCTTCTCTGTATTCTCCCATGTTGTACAACTTCCTAATTACAGGAAATAACAATCTTCTAAGCATAGGCTGTATCAGAGCCAACTCATTCCCTCGCTTTATTCTGCAAATGATCAGACCTCTATGCAAAGCTTATTATCCAGGGGTGAGTATAACAAGAACCCAGTTCTTAAGGAATTGATAATCTAGTGAAGCAGACAGACTCAAAGGCCAGTAATTATAATGCCAACTCACAAATGTATGTGTTTACTATAAAGGACTGTATACTTCACAAGGTTGGCTGTGAGGCAGAGGAAACCAAGAACAGATACTTATCAGGATTTTGGAGGAATCTGGAACCTAGAGGGCATAACCAACTCATGGAGACCCCATGTGTGTTACAGTAGAACCGCGCTCCACAGGGTTTTCAGTGGCTGATTTTTTGGAAGTAGATCACTAGGCTTTTCTTCCAAGGTACCTCTAGGTAGACTCAAAACTCCAACCTTTCGGTTAGCAGCTGAAGATGTTAACTGTTTGCACCACCCAGAGACTAATTAGAAAAAAAAAAAAAACAACTTGCTGCCGTCGAGCCAATTCCGACTCATAGCGACCTTATAGGACAGAATAGAACTGCCCCATAGAGTTTCCAAGGAGCGCCTGGTGGATTTGAACTGCTGACCAGTCATAGCACTTAAGCGCTACACCACCAGCTTCCCAGAGACTAATAGAGAGGATTTAAAAATCAGGTTCGTCAGGATATGGGAGGAGAGGGAGGACTGGAAAAACAGAAACCAGAGAGCAGAAAAGGAAACTGTAGCATTCTTGATTTGGAAGGTAAAGTTGCCAGAAATTATGAGGTCCGTGATCAAGGGCAACCAAAGTGGGGACGGGGGAGGTGTTCAAACTTGGAAAAGATCAGGGTTCAGGATCTAAGAAGACAGGCTACTAGAGGGGCCTCACTGTATATGGCAAAGCGGTCCAGAATGAGGTCAGGGAAGGGGGCAGCTACGAGCAGTGTGTCTCAGAGACCTTGAGGATGGCCAGCCGATGAAGGCCATGAGGATGCAAGGGGGTGGTCAGGTTTGGTGTGGACTGATCCCAAAGGTGGAGGACAATGGTCTGAAGATACCAATGGGGCCTTAGGAGAAGGCTGAGCCCTCTCACTGTCAGAATGAGCAGTGGGGGGTTAGAGGAAGCAGGGTGGGGGGATATCAGAGAGTCTCCTAACAGGAGGTCTAGATCCAGAAATCTCCATGTAAGAGTGCTTGGGAGTGCTGGGCTAGGATAGAGACAAGGAGGGCAGGAAGGAGGAACAGAAGGAGTAGGTGAAGGGGCAGTAGATTGTATATACTATCTGCAATCTCTGGGGTAGGAGAACCTGACTTCATCTTCTTGGGGAGCAGCAGGTAAACACAGAGTCAGACAGGGTCCTGGCGCCATGAGGCTTATGGTGTTTACGGAGCTCACCAAGAACCCATAGACACCAAATGTGGGTTTAATGAGCACAGCGTGACCAAAGTAAACGATACCACCAAGAAGTGCGCAAGCGAAAAGGATGTTTGTGCTAAAGAGTACGACACAGGTAATTTGGCAAGGACCCCAATAATAACCACAGAATGAGTGTATGGTCACATATGTAGGTGTATAGGCATATATGTGTATGGGTAGGTACAGGTATGTACATTATGTGTGCACAGATAGAAGTATATGTACATAGAGATATGTGTATGCGTGCATATATATTCATAGAGGACACAGTTACAGATGCTTCTCAGATATAACCAAACATCTTTCAAGATTGTTTTTCTGGATTTGAAGGCTTAGAACCTTAGTCTCATGGGACATCTCCATCAGTTGGCATTATATAGTTCACAAAGTTCATGTTCTGCCCCCTAGTGAACTGAGTAGCATCTGGGGTCTCAAAAGCTTGTGATCAGCCATCTCAGATACAACTATTGGTCTCTACTCATCAGGAGCAAAAAAGAAAGAAGGAAACCAAAGAAAAAAACTAGCCTACAGGGCTAATAAACTACATGAGCCACGGTCTCATCTAGCCTTAGACCTGAAGAACAAGAAGGTGCACGGTTACCTGTACCAAATGTTCTGATTAGGGCCACACTAGATGGACCTGATAGAATAGGAGAAGAACAGAGAACAGAACTCAAATTCCTAAAAAGTACAGACTTACTGGATCAGTTGAGACCAGAGGACTCCCTGAGACTATCGCCCAAGACACCCTTTAAACCTTGAACTGAAACTACCCCCTCAGACCACCTTTTATGCAAACAACAGATTGGCACACAAAATAAGAGACATTACCCATGAATATGGTGCTCTATTAAAAAACCATCTATAACAGACCAAAAGGTCAACAATTATTCTAAAGCAAACATGAGAAGATAAGGAGGCAGGGAAACTAGAGCACTGGAAACTGAACAACCAGAACGTAATTAGAGAGCATGTTGACACATTTTGAAAAATGTAACTAACGTCACTGAGCAATTTGCATAGACATTGTCAAATGGTAACTGAATTTGCTGTGCAAACTTTCACCTAGAACACAGTTTTTTTTTTAATTCATAGAAACCTGGAGACAGCACTAGAAATGACTCAAAGACCAGCTGATTCAATCTCCTTGTTTTATAGATAAGAAAATGAAGGCCTAGACTGGGAAATGACTTCCCAAAACCTCCAGTAGCAAGTTCGGCAAAGCTAGGACTAGAACCCAGTTCTTGGCCCTCAGTCCACTGTAAACTTTCAACAGGAGTCCCAGAGGCTAAAGGGCACAGATCCTGGGGAAGGGCCCACTGGGTGCCTGGTATTTTTATTGTTTTTAGCTACTGTCAAATTGACCCCAACTCATGGTAATCCCATGCACGATGATATCAGACCATCTTGATCCACAGGGATTTCACTGGCTGATTTTTGGACATAGATTGCCAGGTCTTTCTTCCTAATGTGTCTTAGTCTGGAAGCTCCACTGAAACCTGTTCAGCATCATAGCAACACACAAACCTCCACTGACAGACAGGTGGTGGCTATGCATGAGGTGCATTGGCTGGGAAACCAACCCCGGTCCCCCATACAGAAAACAAAAATTATAACACCCCCATTGAAGGGGCAAAACTCACTGAACAGCAACAGCAGGAGGGCTTTGAAGAAGAGGAGACACTCAGATTCTCTCTTGGTCCAGGGGATGAAAGAAGGAGCACAAGGATTTGATTGTAGCTGCAGGAGCCTCTGCCTGCCTGCCTGCCTGCCTGCCTGCCTGCCTGCCTGCCTGCCTGCCTGCCTGCCTGCCTGCCTGCCTGCCTGCCTGCCTGCGTTTTTAACCCAGCTGAGAAAAACCACACTCTTTTCTCCCAGTGACAACCTACCAGAACCAGGACAATTGCTAGCAGGAAGCTCTAGATTTCCCTGGAGAATCAGTACTGTGAGGAGAAGACCCACCTCCCACCACCATTCACTCCAACCTCTGGCCATGGTTGGCAGCAAGGAGGTTGGTGGAGATTGGGGGTGCCTGTTTATCAAGCTAGGGATAGCCGCCTTCCTGGGTCAGAATCCACGGCTCAGCTTGAAAGCTGAATGATCACCTGCCCCACCACTGTGAGCTTCTGAGGCAAGGGGAACCACTGTCAACACGGGATCCCCCAAGTGCAGACTCCAGTCTTCACTGGAGCCCTGGCTGTCTGCTCACTCATGCCAACTGCTGATCGTTTTCCCCTCTATTCCCCTCCTCCACTGTACTTGTATCTTGAATCAACACTGTATGTGGCTCTGTGGAAAACCATAGGGCAAGGAGCAACAGAACCAGTGTTCATTTTTACATTCACATTTACATTTACAATAAAAGAATGCCTTCATTCCCTCACGACTCCTGCTTATTCATTCAGTGAGTGTTTATCCAGCATCTCCAGAACCAGGCCCTGAGCTCAAACCTCAGACACAGAGGTGAACCAGGCCACATCCCTGCCCTCAGGGACCCACAGCAGAGGAGGAGACAGACCTGAAAGCCAAGAATTTTCATGACAGAGCAGAGTTCGCACACTGTCTGTATACAGTCATGCTTTGTTTCTTCACACACTTTGCTTCATTGTTATTGTTTTGGTTTCCTTCAAAATTAGTTGACAATTTTTATAAACAGGAGTTTTCACATAAAAATTGTTTATTTCCTTGACCTTTGGGGGTGCAGAACTCTCTTCCCCACGTGGTGGCAGCACCTGGCTGAGGCTGAGTACTAGCTGTCACTGCAAGTTATGAAAACTGTCATTTGCCACTGTCTCCACCATTCTGTACTGTCTTCCCAACACTGAGGTCCCACATCAGTTGCCATGGAGACACCCTACTGATACTGTTGACTTTCTTACACCCAGCCTGCTTCACGCCTTTACTCAACGTGCCTTCTTCTGCAAGCGTTTGTGTCTGAGATTTTGGACCTGGGGCAGCAGAGGGCGCTGTGGGAACACACAGGAGAGGCACCCAAGAAAAAAGGCGCCTGCTGAATTGCCTAAAACAAGAGATTTCACAACAGTGTGAGTAAGAAGGAAATGATCTGCTGCTGCTGTTGTCTGTGATTCCTCACGGGCTTAAACAATGGAGCGTCGGTTCTTTTAGGGAATGCACCTGATTTTTAGTACATAGAAACATAATCCTGCATCTTAGTCTTCCTAATCCCCTGTGGACTGTCACCCATCCACCAAGTTTGCTGAGCACGTAGCATCAGTATCTGGCATATAGTAGGAGCTCAACCCATATTTGTGGGATGAATATAGAGAAAATATAACTACTAATAAAAGCTCTTATTTACTGAGATCTTCCCAGGGCCCAGGCACTGTTGTAAACGCTTTACATGTATATCTCAGTTATTCCTCATAACACAATGAGTAGGTCCTGTTATTATTTGGTTTTACTGATAAGGAAAGTGAGGCACAGAGAGGTTAAGTGCATTGCTTAAGGCCACACAGCCAGTCTGAGCTGTTAACCAAGTACCATCCCAGCAACACGAGACTCAGGGCCAAGATGTAGCACACACAGGGCTGCCACAAGTTTCAGATGGCAGAGAGGTCTGCAGGGGCTGAGGCCATGAGGCAAGGATGCAGGAAAAGACTGAATGGAAGAATGGCTAGAGGTAGAAGATGAGAAACATTTTCTCTGGTGGAGGGGAAGAGATTGGGGGTTGGCAAGACAGTAAGGGAAGATGCCCACAGTAGGTCCCCCATACACACTTCCTGGGCTGAGGGGAAGGGAGGCCAGAAAGGGTGTGCAATCATCCAGCAAACGCGAGTGTCTTCCGTGTGCCAAGCCCAGGGCTATGTGCTAGGGGAACACAAACATTAATAAGAACCTTCCTACAGAGTCCTGGGGTGGTGCAAACAGTTAACACACTTGGCTGATAACTGAAAGTTTGTAGGTTCAAGTCCACCTAGAGACACCTTGGAAGAAAGGCCTGGCAATCTACTTCCAAAAAATCAGCCATTGGAAACCCTTTGGAGCACAGTTCTACTCTGACACACATGGGGTCACCATGAGCTGGAGTCAACTAGAGAGCAACTGATAGATGATGATAATAGAGGGCCTACTGGTAATTATCAGACATAGGCAAGATACATCAACACTTTACTCCAGGAGCTAGCAGTGGTATGGGGGGGAAAAAGCCAGAAAATGCAGGGGAGGAAGAGATGGTTTTCAATCAGGAAAAACAGAGCAGGATTCCTGGGCAAGGGAGCCTTTGAACTGAGCAGGGAGGAAAGAGTCAGGTTTCACCTTGTGAAGTAAGGGAGGGCATTACTGGGGTGAGAGCACCAAGAGAAAGGCCTGGAGGTGGCAAGACAGGAGATGGGCTCTGTGTGTCCATAGTAAGGGTGAGGGGTGCTGGCTAGACAGGGATGGCCCATTCCTAGAGGGCTGTGTGAGTGAGGTTAAGCCATCTCAACCCTCTCCCATGAGCAATGGAGAGCCAATAGGTGTTTGTAGCAGGGGAAGGAACCATCTTGCCCACCAGGAGGCTACATAAAGATAGCTGTCTTCTAACTAGGTTGTTTTCTTTCAGGGCATGGACCCCACGTTGGGAACAGAATTTAGAAGAGCAATGCTGATAGACACTAGAAGCATATTTAGAAATATTTGCCCTGGGAATCTCTCACTCATATTGCAGAGGGTGGTGTAACTGGAATCATCCTTAACCAGGATATTAGGGCTTGGTTCCTGCTATGTCTCCAGCCAGCTATGTGACCTTAGTCAGGTCCCTCTCTGGGTGTCGATTTCCACACCTTCACCCTCTGAAGGTCCATCTAACCCTGGCTGACACCCTATGAATCTGAGAACCCCAACCAATCTCTCACCCTCCTATGAGCACTTATCACTGTGCCAGGCAAATATTGGGAAAGGCTCAGTCCATACTTGTTGGGCTGAACGGTATGGCCAGGCTGCCCACATGGGGGAGCAGAAAGGGCTGGGGACCCCATGAGTGCATGGTGCCCCACAGCCTCAACAGGGCAGGGGGAGGAGCAGAGGGAACAGTGGCCAGAGGAAAGGGACGCTTGCTCACTAGCTTGCTCGGGGAGGCCAGGGGGCCTAGGCGGAAGGGAAGTGAACTAACCACCAGCTTCCTCCCAAACCGGCTCTAGGCTCAGGGCTGGGAATTTCACAAAAAGGCAAAAGGATCTATGTGAACACTTCCTGTCCCACCCCAGGCCCCAATCTGCCTTCCTGGCAGGGACAGCCCAGCCCAGCGTTACCACACTGCTCACCTGTGAAGCAATCATCCCTGAGAGAGGGATGAGTATTCCGGCCAGGGGCTGCCTATAAATGCCAGGCCCGCTCTGCTGCTTCAAACTCCTGTGTGGCTCCTCAGCGTGGTAAGTGAGCTGCCAGCAGCCCTTGGCGGGGAGCCTGCTGC